>NC_134204.1:88092173-88750109 GCF_964188355.1 Buteo buteo | reverse complement strand
TGACCCCTCCGCTGTCAGTGCCCTTTCGGCTGGGGGGAGAAGCAGCGCCGGCCCTGGCTACGCCCTCAAGTAGTTGATCGATGTCGTCAGCGCGGTGGCCGTGATGTCAGCGCGGTGGCCGTGATGTCACCGCCGTCACCCTGGGGGAGTGCGGTGCCAGGCAGGGCTGTGGGCAATACCTGACCCCCCCTCTGCCCCCCCCCCCCCGCCCCCGCCCCGAGGAGCCCAGCGCATCAGCCTCACGCCACTGGAACGCGTCCAAATGCCTGAAAAGGCCGAAAATCGCCCATTTTGGGGGCTGCCGGTGCCGCCCCCCCCCCGCCGCCCGCCCCGCGCCCCCCTCCCCGCCCTCTGCGTGCGCCTGCTCCCCCCGGCCGCCAGGGGGCGCCGTCTCTCTTCACCCGCCCCTGCGGCGGGGAGGCGAGGAGGAAGCGCTGCCCTTCGCCGCCGCCGCCCGCCTCACGTGGGCGCCCGCCCGCCCGCCAATGCGGCGCGCCGCCGGCGTGTCACGTGAGGGGGGAGCGCGGCGGCGTCAGCGGTAGGCGGAGCGCCGCGGCTGCAGGCGGCCGCCATGGACCAGGCCGGGAAGGAGAAAGAGGCCCTGCAGCTCCTGGCCGAGGCCGACAAGAAGGTCCGCGGCTCCCAGTCCTTCTTCGCCGGCCTCTTCGGGTGAGTACGTGCCGCTGGGACGCGGCCGGTCCGCCTCGGGGTTGGGCACCCCCCCTGCTCCGGGGGGCTGACAGCGGTGAGGGGCTGGGGGGGGTGTCGGGAGCTTCTTGGAGGGGGTGGGGGGCTTCGAGGTGAGGGTGCTGGGCCCTGGGGTGGGTGGGGTGGGATGAGAGGGGGTGCAGGGGGGCTGAAAAGGGGTGTAAGGAGCTTCTGGGGGGCTTTGGGGTGAAGGTGCTGGGCCCTGGGGTGGTTTTGGGGTGCAGGGTGGGTGCTGAGGGGGTACAGGGGGGCAGAGAAGGGGTGTTATGAGCTCCTGGGGGTCTTTGGGTGAAGGTGCTGGGCCCTGGGGGGGTTTGGGGTGAAGGGTGGGCGCTGAGAGGGTGCAGGGGGGGCAGAGAAGGGGTGTTATGAGTTTCTGGGGAGCTTTGGGGTGAGGGTTGGGCTCTGAGGGGGTGCAGAGGGGCAGAGAAGGGGTGTAAGGAGCTTCTGGGGGGCTTTGGGGTGAAGGTGTTGGCCTCTGGGGGGTGTTCGGGTGAAAGATGGGTGTTGAGGGAGTACATGGGGGCAGAGAAGGGGTGTTAGGAGCTTCTGGGGGTCTTTGGGTGAAGGTGCTGGGCCCTGGGGGGTTTGGGGTGAAGGGTGGGCGCTGAGAGGGTGCAGGGGGGGCAGAGAAGGGGTGTTATGAGTTTCTGGGGAGCTTTGGGGTGAGGGTTGGGCTCTGAGGGGGTGCAGAGGGGCAGAGAAGGGGTGTAAGGAGCTTCTGGGGGGCTTTGGGGTGAAGGTGTTGGCCTCTGGGGGGTGTTCGGGTGAAAGATGGGTGTTGAGGGAGTACAGGGGGGCAGAGAAGGGGTGTTAGGAGCTTCTGGGGGGCTTTGGGGTGAAGGTGCTGGCTCCAGGGGGGCTTTGTGGTGAGGGATGGGCACTGCGGGGGTGCAGAGGGGCAGAGAAGGGGTGTATAGAGCTTCTGGGGGGCTTTGGGGTGAAGGTGGTGGGCCCTGCAGTGGTTTTGGGGTGAGGGCTGGGCTCTGAAGGGGTGCAGAGAGGCAGAGAAGGGGTGTAAGGAGCTTCTGGGGGTCTTTGGGGTGAAGGTGGTGGGCCCTGGGGAGTTTTGGGGTGAAGGGTGGGCTCTGAGGGAGTACAGGGGGCAGAGAAGGGGTGTAAGGAGCTTCTGGGGGGCTTTGGGCTGATGGGTGGTCATGGTGGGGGTGCTGGGTGTGGGAAGAAGGTACTAGGGTCTTCTGGGGGGCTGGGGTGTGGACACTGGGCAAGGGTAAGGGGTGTTAAGAGCTTCAGGGGGGCACTGGGGTGAAGAGTGGGCACTGGGGGGGTGCTGGGGGCTGGCAGAGGGCGTAAGGTCATGTCATGGGGTGTGGGGGCTACAGATGAGAGCGGGGAAGGCTGTTAAAAACCAGCAAGCGCTCTTATGGCCTCTCAATTTGTCATGAACTTGTCCCTTGCTTTCAGCATGGGCTTTATGACCAGTTCAGATTTGGGGAGGGGGGAGTTAAACTTTAAATTCTGCCGTGCACAGTCCTGGCTAGTGGTACATCTCTGTGGGGGCTCGTCAGGGCTGACGGAGTTCTGCTCCCCCCTGCCCCTCATCGTACTGGCAAAGGACAAACCCCAGGGGTTTGATTTGTCCCCTTGGTGCTGCTCAGACTCGTCTCTGTGCACAGACCAGGCCGGTTTCACGCCCACGCTGCCTGACCAGGCCTGGCTTTAACTCCGGCTTTACACAACTCTAGCGCTAGGGGAGAAACGAGAGATTCCCCTTGCTTAATGTTGCAAAATTCGGCTTTAACAGGGTGATTTCATAAACAAGAGCAAGACCATCCCTTGCCTGATAAGGGGGAGGTTTGTTTTCCTGGGGCTGTGGTTGGGAAGGAGATGCTGGGGGCGGGTTTTGTGCATGAGAGGGACCACAGCAGTGGTTTCTGCTGCCCTTCGCTTCGCCGTGCCGTTGCGTTTCCTGCAGCTCGCCCTCCTTAATGTTATTTAACAGCTCCAAATTAACATGAGATGGAAAACTCGGGCATTTAGGTATTAAATGGCAATTTCTAATCGCAGCTGGGATTCTCTTGAGTTAAAAGGCAGTTTTGTAAAGCACTGAGATCTCCGTAGTCATCTCAAACAGCCTTAAGCCGTCATCAGCCCTGCGCACGTGAAGTCTGGCTGCCGAAATCCGCCAGATGCTTATTGCCCTTTTATCCCGCTTATCAGCCGGCGTTCAGTGGGGATGGCATCGCTGGGAACGCGGTTTGTTCCTTGGGCGGAGCGGCTGCCTTGATGCTTTCCTTATTTTTTAGGGGAGTGGGAGAACTTTGCTGCTCAAACCAATCCGAACTGGTGGAGCTGCTGACTCCGGCGAGTCGCTCCTGCCAAGCCCCTGCCATGTCTCTGACTGCAGGTTTCTAGTGAAAGGGAGGAAACGTGAGCAAAACTGCCTAAGCTTGTGCTTAGAAAAAGCCTCCAAAACACAAATATGACTGTAATAAGCTCCCTTGAGTCACCAGCCAGGATTTCTAGTCAGAATCGGTGAGGTCGGCAGAGGAATGTGCTTTCTAGCAGAGCCGGAGAGCTGGAAGGTGGTGCTGGTGTCCTGCAGACCCTGCATTTCAAAAACGGGTCATTGTTGGATGAGCTGGCTCCCTCCTCACTCCCCTCAGGCTGTTTTGGGGGCCGGGAGGATACCGCAGCGGGTGCTGGCTGTGCCCCCGGTGGCAGAGGGAGGGCCGTGAGCTAGGGCTTCGCCAAAAGGAGCAACGTGGGTTCGTTTTGGGACTGGCACTTCACCCCTTTGCTGCGGGAGGGATTCCTCTGCTCGTTAATTATTAATAAAAAAGTGCTTCTGTGAAGGACTAACCCAGCTCCCACTGTCAGCGGGGAGATTTAGAGCAGGGAAGGGTTGGGGTTCTTCCCCATGGCTGCGAGCATGGCTTCTCTGGCCATGCGAGCTACTGGGCCATCTGCGAGCTTTGGCTCGGAGCAAGCAAGCAGCAGACCCGCTTTTTTCTCCCTGTTGGCCTCTGTTTTAACTGCAGCTTCCCAAGAGAGTCCTGCAGGGGCCCGGTCTCTGCCCCTTGAGCTGGGAGAGACTCGGCTGTGTCGGCAGCTCGCCCCAGGGAGCCTCTCTTGCTCTTGTTGGCAGCTGGAGTGAAGCAATGCGATTTATTTTTTTTTCTGCTCAGGCACAGGGTTTGAGCTTCCCAGCAGGCATTTATGCAATGCCTGGCTTCTGTTTGCTTCCAGGGGCTCCTCCAGGATAGAGGAAGCATGCGACATCTACGCCCGAGCAGCAAACATGTTCAAAATGGCCAAAAACTGGAGCGGTACGTACATGTGCGGCTGTGAGCTGTTTCCCTGGGCTGGGGGTGCAGTCTCCTCGCCTTCTCCAGGGAGGAGTGAACGCCTCTGGGTCTGAAAGCCGGCACAGGCTCAACGGTGCTGGCTTATTTTAGCTTGATTTTGAGCTGACTAACCTGCCTGCACCTAGCTTTTCCATCCCATCTCTCTGAAATGGTTAAGACGATGCTCCTGAGCTTCCTCTCCTTCTCCAGCCGCAGGGAATGCCTTTTGCCAGGCGGCACAGCTCCACCTGCAGCTGCAGAGCAAGCACGACGCAGCCACCAACTTTGTGGACGCGGGCAATGCCTTCAAGAAAGCTGACCCGCAAGGTAAGGGCTTGATTTCCCTCCAGCCTTTCAGAGCTGGGGATTTTTCAGCCTCTCAAGCTAGGGAGCACACATAGAACGCCCCGATTTCAGTTACCACTGGCTGCGTGTCATGCCTATCTGCTGGGTTTTTGCCCGTTACACAAGGGTTTCTCCTTGGTGTGTGTTATCCCATCCTTTCGACACCTTTGGGAGCGAGCCAAGATGCTGTGGGCTGGATTTGATGTGCTTCCCCCGAGCTGTGAGTCGCTCTGGTAGCTGACGGCAAGCAAAGTTCACCTCCACAGCCAGCGTGCCTGCCGGATGACGTTGGTTCCCCCCCCCCCCTTTTCCCCACCTCTTCCGCGGGAATCCCTGTGCTGCCTGCCGAGCCCGACTCTGAGCATATGGCTTCAGCTGAAGCTGCAGAAGGGTTTTGGTCGTGATTCACGCGCCGCGCGTGGATCGCACTTTGTTTGGCTCCCTTAGCTCCAGTGTTAGAGCAGCTCCTGGGCTGTTGGGAGCCGAGCCGGGGAGGAGGTGTTCTGGGCTTGATGGACCAGCTGAGAGTAAACGCTTCTCCTTCTCGACGGCTGGTGTTTCAGCTGGCTTCGGTGGGACGGGTGATGAGTTGAGGTGTCCTGCATGTTCCTCTGTGGGTGATTTGGATCCTAGCTCTCCTCTGCCTGATCTGGAGCACAAGAGGGGAATATAGTGGTGGAAGCTGACGAGCGTGGGCTGTTTGGTTTAGGATACGAAGAGGGGAAGGAGCATGAGAGTTGGTCTTGCTTTCCTTGCATTTCCCCATGCTGTAGGGGAATGCTTTGCTGTTCCTGGCAAGCTGCCTCGCTAGTTTACTGTAGCCCCCAGGGTTATCTGTGCCGGGGCCGGATCAGTTTGGGTGATTTTCAGAGAAGATAATGAAATAACCTGAGGAGAAAACAAATTTAATCTCCTGGAGGATTTGTTTAATCTCCCAGAGATTTATGTTCTGATTATCCGCTCACGCTGCTCTCGACCTGAGTTTTCCTCTCTCGGGTAGCTGTGTGAGCCGGTGTGCCGAAACGTGCTGGCTCCCCCACCCCAGCGCATTGTGGCTTTCGGTAAACTGGAGGGAAAAGGCGGAGGCTGAGCCTGCCTCTTCCTAATTGGTGCAAAAACCTTCCTGAATACATGGGAATTCACTGTGGTGGGGATGGGTCCATGCTAGGTGGAGACTTCTGGCAGGTGAGGTGTTCAATGGGGCCGGCTGGACAGGCCAGGATAAAGACGCAACCTTGTGGGTGAACTTGTGGAGAGAAAAACGTGGTTGAACACCGTCTGCGTGTCCACGACTGCCTCTTCTCGGTGAACTGACTTTGTCCTCAGAGCTGGCTAAAGGCCCTGCAGCTGCCTTTACCCAGGAGCTGCAGGCAGCGGTGCCGGAGGGACCGGCTCCTGCCCTCAGACCCGAGCGCCCGTGCTGCCATGGTCCCTTGGGTCAGCCGTGACACGAACTGGGGATCCAGCCCCGCTCCCTTCTCTTCCCCCTGCCGCTCCCATCTCTCCTCCACCGTGAACTGCCGTCCCATATGCCCGGGGCTGGGTGCGGTGAAGACGCGGCTGTGGCAGCTGTCAGTCAGATGGCAGCTCCTGCGCTGCTCGGCTCCCTGGTAGGGAGCACCGCGAGCCTGACAGCTGGGAGCAGTCAGAAAAAGATCCGTCTCCTGGAGCCTGGCATTTAGCTGCAGCAGAGTTCCTCCCACGCCTCTTCGGAGTCAGCAAGGGGAAGGCACCTCCTCCTGAAATACAGCAAAACGCTGCGGCTTCAGCCCCCCTGTCCTGGACTGTGGTGGATCTGGGCATTTGTCTGAGCAGCAAGCGCATCTCCCTTTGGATAACCTTCTGGGGCAAAATGCCACAGAGAGGGCCAGGTCTGAGTTGATGCTGCATTAAATCCTACCCCGCGGTCTGGGGAGAGGCTGTGGAGGACTCCTGCCTCTGTCCTGTGGGGTAGAAGGGGGTCTGTGGAGTTACTGCAGGGGCTTTTCCCTTCACAAGAACTGCATCCCAAACGTTTAGGGGTCTGCATCTCAAATGCCCTACACCCCAAACAAAAGCCTTTTGTTCTGGGAAACAAATAACCTTATTCATGCCTCCCAGCTCCCGGGCTGGCCCAGCGGCACAGGCCACTGGATGGAGCGTGTCTGGGTTCTGCTTTTTGCTACCCACCTGCTCTGGGGACCTCAGGAGATGTGTCCTTTTCCCCTCCTCTGCTCCTGTCCGCCCTGGGGCACAGCGTGCTTTGAGAAGGGCTGTGGTGGAAGCGTAGCAGCACCAGCTCCTCGGCAGTTGGAGAGCTCGGAGGCTGCCATTAAAGCCTAAACCTCTCTGCCTGCCCCTTGGCTTCGGATAACTCCTGTCTGCAGGAGTTACCTACAAAAGCAGAGTTGCTGATCTTGTTGTAGGTGGTCTGTGATCAGAAACCTCTGATACGGCAAAGCGTCCGTAGGCTGCCTGGTGCAAACTGGCTGACTCTTAGCCATCAGCTGATGGAACGCTGGGGCATAGGGATGCAACGGTGCCAGCAGAGAGTCTTTGATTTGCTCTGCTGTTCTCTGATGGTCGCTGTCACCACTTGCGTGCTCTAAATTTCCCTCGAAGCCTGTAGCCTCAGCTTGAGTAGCTATCGATCTTTGAGTGTGCTATAAATACAGCTACCTTGCTTTGGGGGGAGGCTGGGAGCGGGAGGGAGGGGTGGCAAACAGCACCACTCTTCCAAAACGCCCGTGCTCACAAATCTGTTCTTTTTCTTCTCAGAGGCCATTAACTGTTTGATCAGAGCTATCGAGATCTACACAGACATGGTAAGCCTGGCCATGCTCTTCTCACTAGGAGGGAGGGTGGCAAGGCCAAAGGGTCTGACCCACCTCTCTGCGCCCTCAGCTCAGAGAGGTCAAGGGGGGCGGTTTATGTCCAGCTTGCTGGCTTTGCATGGGGCCGAAACCCGCGCCCAGTGAGACCTGGAGGCAAATACATGATGGGCAGGGACCAAAGCCTTCCCTGAGCACTGGGAATGGCAAGTTTGGCAGCGCTGCCTGCCCTTGGAGCAGCTTTCCTGCTCCCGTTGGGCTTGGAGAGCTCTTCCCAGCACCCCGGTGAGTCCCAGCCCAGGTGTGCAAACTCCTTTCTGCTTCCAGGGTCGGTTCACCATCGCTGCGAAGCACCACATATCGATAGCAGAAATCTATGAGACGGAGCTGGTGGACATCGAAAAGGTAAACGTGGGGGAAGAGAGGGTAATGCCGTAGGGCAGGTGGCTGGCTGTCGGGGCATGGGGAGGCAGAGCTGCACGTCTTCCAGCTTTCCTAAATGCCACCTTCAATTCAAGCAGGGATTTGGAAGTGGTCAAAACCTGGAGGCTTCTTGGCTCCAGAGGGCTTTGCTGATTCATCGCAACCCCGGCAGATGAGCTCAGAGCTGTCATACCTGCTCAGGGTGACGTACCCTCAGCAGGTCACCCTTTGCCCTCAGGCTGTTCTTGCTTCTTCCCTGAAACGTGCCCGCTGCTCCTCTGAGGTCTGCCGGCTACCGTTGCGGTGGCTTTAAGCCCCAAATACTAGTGATGCTTCCTGGTGTGTGTCAGCCCTGCACAAACCCGGGAAGATGCTTGGAACAGCCTTGACGCCGCAGCTAATGAAGGGGAGAGAGAAAAAAAAAAAAAAAAAAAAAGGCTTTGGGCTTGCGTGGGCATCTGGGAAGTGCGAGAACAGTTTGACTGGAGCCATCTGAGAAGAAATCGCCGCTACGGATGGAGGTAGCGAAGCCCTCCGGCTTCCTGGAGGCTCAGGTGCTTGCAGGGTCCCGCAGGGCTGCCTCCACAGATGCTGTTCCTACCCCCGTGGCTCCGGATTCTGACTCAGTGGGGTGGGTTTTTTTTTTCCTTGGGGGATAAACCAGGTTCATTTTAAAGGGAAACAAGTTTTTTCCACATCCTGCATGGATCTAATTCAGGCTTCTGCTTGTTTCCCAAGTTAATTTAGGGCTGTTCTTGACACTCCTCCCAGCAACCCTCTCCGACACCCTCCTTGACAGCTCCTGGGAATAACCCATGGTGCCGTCTTGCCCTGTTCTCTGATGAGTTTCTTGGAGAGAATAACAGGGATTTGCCCTCAAGGCAGGACTTTGGAGCTCTGGGAAAGGGCCGAGCTTGCTCAGCCGGATTTGTGAGCTCCCATCAGGAAAACCTCCTCTTCCTCGGCACTGATCCTATGTGTTCCATGGCAGCGATACGATTCGTCTTCAAATTTAGCTGCCCAGTAGGTCCCCAGCCTGTTGGCAGGAGATGGGTGTGAAACGCGCCCACAGGCAGCCAGGAGATGAGCCACCCCCTTAAAGAATGGGCTGAAAAGAGAAAAATAACTTTCCTCTGGGGAGGGAGCGTATCTTTGCTCATCCCGGTAAAGCTGCGACGTGCCAGGATGCTCGCTGGGCTGGCATCTCACCCCCCCGCCCCGTGAAGATCCAAGCCCTCTTGCCGCACTGACCTTGTCTCGGCAGGGAGCTGCCGGCCAGTTGCCACCTTGGGATGGGAGCCGGCCGCCGCAGCCAGCACAGATGGCAGCGCGGGCAGCGGAAGCTGCGTGGGCGGCTGGGAGCAGGCGTGCGCCCTGTGAGGCCAGGCTGGGGAGGATTCTCCTGAGCACAGCATCGCTGCAGGCTCTGCGGCTCCCATATCTTTGTATTTTTGTATGTATATATATGTATTTTTTTGGTGGTGTGCTACGCCCTGACCGTGTCTGCCTTCCTCCTAGGCGATAGCCCACTACGAGCAGGCTGCGGATTACTACAAAGGGGAAGAGTCCAACAGGTAAAGGCAGAGCAGCCCTGCCTGTTCCCGGCACTGCAGGAGCTGCCAGAGCAGCTCTCCCCATGGGATCGGTGCTCCGGCACGGCGTGGGCTGGGTCAGGAAACAGATGGTGGCCGAGTTTCTGTCTCTGAAGCGACATCCCCCTCTGAAGCAAGCGGCCGATGGGTGTTTTCGCTGCTGCTCGATTCCTTTCTCATCCCTGCCACCAGTTTCTGAACCGGCTTTCTATGTGCCGTGCTGGGGGCAGAAGAGAGCTCCCGGTGCTGCTGGGCTCTTGCCCCCCACCATGGGGAACCCCAGTTCCCAGTGTTTGGGTGGGAACTGGGGTGTCAGCGGCGTGGGGGGGCCTTGCCGTTGGGGTTACGGCTCTGTGGGCAGTACGATGCTCCCGGCAGAGAGCCCTGCCCTGAGCTCTCTCGGCTTTCCTTTCCCCACAGCTCTGCCAACAAGTGCTTGCTGAAAGTGGCCACTTACGCGGCCCAGCTGGAGCAGTACCAGAAAGCCGTGGAGATCTATGAGCAGGTCTGTGCCTCCTGCCCAACACACGTCTCGGGAGAGCATCCTCCGACAGAGCTCCCTAAATAATTCGGGAAATCTCCAATCCCTGTCCCCCTCCTGATTGTCTTCTGCAGGTGGGCACCAGCGCGATGGACAGTCCCCTGCTGAAGTACAGCGCCAAGGAGTACTTCTTCAAGGCAGCCCTCTGCCACTTCTGCATTGACATGCTTAACGCAAAGGTGGGGGACAGGGCACGGAAACCCCCCTGGCACTGGCCAGTGGAGGGTCGGGAAGGGGCTGGGGGGGTCTCTCCTGCCCTCCGGGCTAGCAGGGACACGGGGATGCTGCCTCTGCTCGAAATAAGGTCCCAAAACGAGCCCACCCATGGGAACTGCTCCCCTCATGGGTGCTCCTCTTCTACCTCATGCCCCTTCCTTCTTGTGCCCGTTCTGCCTCATGCCCTTCCTCCTCACGGCCCTTCCTCCTCCTCCTCCCCTCCAGCTGGCCGTGCAAAAGTACGAAGAGATGTTTCCAGCCTTTACGGACTCCAGGGAGTGCAAACTGGTCAAGGTGAGCAGCAGAATTCCCCTCCTTCCTCTCGGCTACGTCACGGGGACGGAAACACCGCCGGGACGGCTTCCCGATCCCGGGGAGCGCGATAAAGGGCCGGGGGCTGGGATGAGCCACAGCCTGGTTGCTCCCTGGGAAGCTCCTGGCTGCAGTGGGCTCGGCTCCGGCCAGGCCAGGCAGCTCTGTCCCCCCCCCACCGCGTTCCAAATCTGTTCTTGAGGAAGATGGGAGTGAAGCCAAAGTGAGCAGAGGGTTTTTGGGAGGGTTCCCCCTCCTCGGGGGAGCGGAGAGTTGGGGGGGGGGGGTGTCCCCTCACTCATCCCCCTCCCCTTCTCTGCTTTTGTCTTCTAGAAATTGCTGGATGCTCACGAGGAACAGAACATCGACGGCTACACCGATGCGGTAGGTTTAATGCTGGTGCCAGTAAAACGTGGGAATTCACCCCAAACATGAAGGTGGAAGGAGCCCCCTCCTCCCCCTCTAGCTTCCTCCCAACTAACACCTTCATCCTCCTCCTCCTTTCTTCCCCTGCCAGGTGAAGGAATACGACTCCATCTCCCGGCTGGACCAGTGGCTCACCACCATGCTGCTCCGCATCAAGAAAACCATCCAGGGCGAGGAGGAGGACTTACGCTAGGCAGCTGTCCCCTGACCTTTGCAGACACCCCCCCCCTCAATTCCCCTTTTCTGGAGCCATTCCCATTTTCCGGAGCTGCCCCCGCTCCCCCCCTCCTTGTACATGGACCCCTCTTCAGATATTTAATGGTGTAATATATTCCCTGGGAGCCCGGGTTTGGAGCTCTCCCCCTCCGCCCTCCCTTCGCTCTGGGGGTCCCCGTTCTCCCTGGCGGCTGCGGGTATAGTGTCCCCCCCGACCTGGCCCCAGGAGGGGTGAGGAGGAGGAAGGGCAGGGCCTGCTGCATGCGATGGTGTCGACGGCGGGGCTCGGCTGGCTGTACTGCATCCTCACAAATAAAAACGTTGCATGAGCGGAGACGGGCCAGGGTCTGTGTTGGGGGTGGGGGGGGCATGGATGGGGGGGCTGCTGCCCCCCCACTTAACCC
This sequence comes from Buteo buteo, assembly GCF_964188355.1. Lineage (NCBI taxonomy): Eukaryota > Metazoa > Chordata > Aves > Accipitriformes > Accipitridae > Buteo > Buteo buteo. The sequence continues at coordinate 88,738,808 of NC_134204.1, read as the reverse complement.
CCAAAAACCCCCAGTGCTGGGGCTGACTTCACCGCCCCCAAAGGGTAACGCCGTCCCTGGCCTCGTTAAGGCTGCCGGGGGGTGTTAATTAACGAGCCTGTGCTGTACCCCGCCCCACAGCCCCCCACCCCCGGGGTCCCTGTTGTGCCCCATCGCCTCCCCTAGGCGCCGCCCCCTCGCTAACGCCCCGCCCCAGAGGCGGGGTTTCACCTCACGCCCCGCCCCAGAGGCGGGCTCACACCTCACGCCCCGCCCCGGAGGCGGAGCAACGCAAACGCTCACCCCGCCCTTCCCGGGGGGGCGGAGTTACAACGCAACACCCCGCCCCCCAGCCAACCGGGACGAGCGCGGGGCGTCGCGGCGATGACGTCGCGTCGGCGCCGGGCCGAGGAAGGCCCCCGCGGGGCGGGGCGGGGCGGTCCGCGGCGGTGCCGGTATCCGGTGCCCGTTATCCGGTGCCGCCATGGCGGTCCGGTGCCCGCTGGTGGAGGACAGCTTCAGCCGGCTGGCCTCGCAGAGCAACGTGTACGGGCTGGCGGCTCTGGAGGGCGGGGAGGGGCCCGGCGGGCTGCTGGCGGCGGCGCTGAAGGGGAAGGTGATTTACTTCCGGTACCATGACCTACGGCAGCGGCTGCGGCCCGTGGCCAGGGAACTGCAGTTCACCTACATCCCGGGTACGGGGGTCGGGGGTCCGAGGGGAGGGGTTGGGGGGGTCAGGGGTCATGGGTGAGGGGTTATAAGGGGTGAGGGGTCATAGGGGAGGGGTTGTGGGGTCGGGGGTCATGGGTGAGAGGTTATAAGGGGTCAGGGGTCATAGGGGAGGGGTTGTGGGGTCGGGGGTCATGGGTGAGAGGTTATAAGGGGTCAGGGGTCATAGGGGAGGGGTTGTGGGGTCGGGGGTCATGGGTGAGAGGTTATAAGGGGTCAGGGGTTATAGGGGAGGGGTTGTGGGGTCTGGGGGTCATGGGTGAGGGGTTATAAGGGGTCAGGGGTCATAGATGAGGGGTTGTGGGGTCTGGGGGGTTGTGGGTGAGGGGTTATGGAGGGGTTATGGGGGTCAGGGATGAATGGTTATGAAGGGTCACAAGAAGGGGTTATAGGGGGTCAGAGATGGGGTTATGAGGGCCAGGGGTCAAGGGGCCTGGGTGGCAGTCTGGGTCAGGGGTCGCAGGGGGCCACAGGGCAAAGGGCAGGGGTTTGGGTGGCTCCTGGCGGGGGGGAAAGGCCCATGTGGGGTCCCAGGGGGCTGGGGCGGGCCCTGGGGATCTGGGGGGTCCTGGGGGGTTGAAGGGGAGCGGGGGGCCGCCCCCACTGAGGGTCCGCCACCGCAGTTGACGCCGAGATTGTCTCCATCGACTCCTTCCCGAAATCGCCCCCCCAGCGCGGGCTCGTGGTCGGCATCACCTTCATCAAGGTACGGCCCTGCGATGGGGCGGGGGGGGGGACCAGGATTGTGGGGGGAAGGGGGGGCCTGCCCCCATTCCCACCCCCTCTGCCACCCCCCCCAGGACTCCGGGGACAAAGCCAGCCCCTTCCTCAACATTTACTGCGACTATGAGCCCGGCTCCGAGTACGACCTTGACTCTGTGGCGCGTAAGTGTGTCCCCTCCTGGGGTCCGCCCCCCCTCCCAGGGGCTCCATGTCCCCCCCAGGAGGACACGGCGGGTGCCAGGGCCTCTCGGCACGGCCCCTGGACCTGTGCTCCCCTCTCTCCCACAGAGAGTTGCCTCAACCTGGAGCTCCAGTTCACCCCGTTCCAGCTCTGCCACGCCGAGTGTGTAGCCCACCCCCTGCCGCACCCTGCCACGCCCCACAGCCCTGCCCCGGCACCCCCCACCCTGTCACCCTCCCTCCTCTGTCCTCGCAGGGTCTGCATCGGTGACAAACCCGAGACGGTTTTTCTGCTGAGCGGGAACGACCCCTCTGTCCACCTCTACAAGGAGGTGAGCGGAGCCCCTGCTGTCATCCCACTTTTCCCACTGGTTTTCCTGCTTTTGTCCTCACTTTTCCTGTTTTTTTCTCACTTCCCCCACCTTTTTTTTTTTCTCGCTTTCCTGCTTTTTTCCTCGCTTTCCCCCATTTTTTTCTCCCTTCCCCACTTCTTTCTTGCTTTTCCCTCTTTTCCCTTCACTTTTCCTGCATTTTCCCCTACTTCCCCCTCCTTTTTCCACACTTCTCTGGCTTTCCCCCCACTTTTCCCACTTTTGTCCTCACTTTTCACACTTTTTCTCTTGCGCTTCCCCCTTTTCCCCCCACTTTTCCTGCTTTTTTTCTCGCTTTTCACACTTTTTCTCTTGCTTTTCCCACTTTTTTCTTGCTTTTTCTTTTCCCTCACTTTCCCCACTTCTTTCCTCACTTTCCCTGCTTTTCCCCTCGCTTTTCCCCCTCTCCCCCTCGCTTTTCCCCCTCTCCCCCTCGCTTTTCCCCCTCTCCCCCTCGCTTTTCCCCCTCTCCCCCTCGCTTTTCCCCCCTTTCCCCCCCCAGCCTGCCGTGGTGCAGCCCAACCCCACTCTCTCTCCCCCAACAGAACGAAGGCTCGCACCAGTTTGAGGAGCAGCCGGTCCAGCACCTCTTCCCAGAGCTCCAGGACCTGCCCAGCAAGTACGATGACGGGGGTTCGGAGTTCGGGAGGGCCCCCTGCTCCTCCCCCCACCCTCCGACCAGGGCTTAGCTCCCCTCCCCCACCCCGCAGCGTCCTCTGGCTCGACGTCTGCAACATCCCCGGCGCCGGCCAGCGCATCACCGCCTTCGGTTGCCAGAGCGGCTACGTCCGCGTCGCTCGGGTGGACCAGGCCAGTCGAGGTGAGAACCGGCTGCCGAGACTGCGCCAACCGCTGTCTTCCCCTTTCCCGCACGGAATTAATGATCCCGGTGCCATTAAATCAGCCGCTATGGCACGGTTTATCTGGTTTAGCCCCGCGCAACCCAAGGGGGATTAATGGGCTCAAGGGAGAGGGTGGGCGATCATCAGAAAAATGGGTTGGGCACGGTTTTGGTCCCTGGATCCAATGCCAGATCCTTCCTGGCTCCCGGATGCACCCTGGGAGAAGGCGGGACGGCGTCGGTGGGACCAGGAGCCCCATCCCAGCCAACGGATCCCTGCGGCAACCCCTCTCTGTCACAGCGGTGCTCCAGAGCTGGAGTATCCAGCAGGACGGTCCCATCTCCAAGGTCCTGGTGTTCCCGCTGCCATCGGAGCTGGGAGCTAGCGCAGTCCAGGACGGTAAGGGAATGGGGACAGCCAGTTCTATGCGGCACCGTGGCACTGATCCCTTGCCCGCCACCGCACCACGGGCTCTCCGGAGCTCCGGTTTCCCTCCCCGCCACCGGCAAATCTCTCCGCAGCCCCTCGGAGCCGGTGACGCCCATCCCACCACCTTCTTCTCCCAGGTGACGCCATCGCCGCGCAGGGCTACAGCGTCCTTGTCACCAGCACCATTGAGCTCTCCGTGGTGTACAGGTGAGCGCTGGGACGGCGGCGCGGGACCCTCGCCTCGCTCCTCTTCACCACCCGACACCGCTCCCCAACCAGGGACGTCTTAACCAACGGACTGGGCGACCAGTTGATTTTACCGGCCAGCGACCAGTACGACAGCGTCCTCTGTGCGCTGGTGACCGATGTCGACTTCGATGGTGCCCGCGAGATCCTCCTCGGCACTTACGGGCAGGTGGGTGACGCCGCAAGCCGGCGGGGCTGTCGCGCGGCCCGGCACGGCCGTGCCGGGCCGCGCGACCGCCCCGCTGGCGTAGACCGCCCCCAACCCAACTTCCTCACATCTTCTCTCCACCGCCGCAGGAGCTTCTCTGTTACAAATACACTGGCGCCGCGGGGAATCCACCCGGCGAATTCCGTCTCCTTTGGACGCGGCGCTTCCCCAGCCCGCTGCTTTCCATGATCTACACCGACCTGACCGCCGACGGGCTCCGCGAGTTGGCCGTCGTCTGCCTGAAGGGGCTCCACGTCCTGCAGGTGAGTGTCACCGCGTCGTGGTGGTGGTGGTGGTGGTGGTGATTCCGCATCCGGTTACACCCCCCTTCCACGGGCTTCACCCCGCATCTTCCCAACGCCAGCACAGCTTGGAACCGACGGCTCGGTGCATCCTGGAACGGCTTCGGGTGGAAGCGGAGCGCCGAGCCCGGCGCGGGGTGGTGGTCGAGTGACCCGGCCGCGGAAGACGATGCCGAAGATGACGCCGGCGTCCCTCGGCCTCAACGGTGGCGAGACCGCCACCGGCTTGGATGTACCCCAACCTGTCGCACCCCCCCACCTCGCCAATAAACGCGTGCCCGGCATCTTGCCACCAGCCCTGGCTTCTCTGGTGAATGCCGGCGGGGGCCGGGAAAGCTCCTCTGGTGCTGGTGGGGGGACGGGACATGGCCGGTGGCCAAACCACGGGGCGGGGACGGCAGAAGGGCCCCAGACCTGTCGCTGAACACCCCGTTTTTTGGGGATCAGACCCTTGGCGCGCCTCCGGCACCCACTGCCCCTCGTTGGCGGCGTGCCGGCAGCCTCCAACCTCCGTGCCGGCAGCCTCCGTGCCGGTTGCCTCCCCTCCTCGCTGCGGCGCGATTCGCATCTGGTTCCTGCGCTAATTGTGCCAGAGCCGGGGAAGGGCCGAACGCGGGGAGGTGCCGGCGCGGAGCCGTCGCCGGAGAAGCCGGAATCCGGCTTTGGGCGATGCTGAAGAGCCCCCCGCCGCGTCCGGAGAATCAGGGGTGACTCATCCCAGCAGGTGATGGGGGCTGAGGCTGGGGGAGACCCCCAGCCCTGTGGGTGATGGGGGCCCAGGCTTCTTTGGAGGGGGGGGGGTTGGTGTGGGGCTGGGGACCCCTTCCAGCTTTTTGGGGACCCTCCTGGCTTTTTGGGGACCCGCTGTTCTTTGGGCAGATGTGGCTGGGGGGGATCCCCAGCTTCATGGGTGTGTGTGACCAGAGGACCCCCCCCCACCCTTGCTCCTTGGGGCTCCCCTCCACAATGGGTTTGCGTGACTGGTGGACCCCCACCTCCTTGGGGACCCCACCAGTGGGTGTGAATGACCAGGGGGGACCCCCAGTTTCTTGGGGACCTCCCTGCAGTGTGTGTATGAGACCAGGGGGGCACCACACGGGGACCCCCCCAACGGGTGTGGGTGACTGAGAGGACCCCCAGCTCCTTGGGGGGACCCCCCAATGAGTGTGGGTGACCGGGGGTGCCCCCCCCCAATCTCCCTGTCCCAGGGAATGTCCTACAGGCCCTAGGGACCCGGGAAGGGGAAACTGAGGCACGGCCGGGGTTGGAGGGGGGGGGTCGGTCCGGGGGGGGTACAGCGGGCAGCGGCTGGTGGAGCTGTCCGCTCCCCGGTGCTGAACGGCGGGGGGGGGACACCGGGGGGGTCCCGGTGGTCCCGGCGGGGAGGGGGGGGGGGTGTCAGAAGGGGTATTGAGCATCCCGGGGAGGGGGGTCGTGGGGGTCCTCGGGGGTCCTAGAGGGGGTGTCGGGGATCCCGTGGGGGGGGTCCCTCTCCCTGCACCCCTCCTTATTGCTGCCCGGTGCGGGGGCTCCCCCCCCCTCCTCCCCCCGCCAGCCCCGATTTGGGGGGGAAGGGGTGTCCCGGTGGGGCGGGGAGGGGGCGGGCGGCAGCGGGGCCGGGCTCCCCCCACCCCGCACCCCCCCCCATCCCCCCGTGCTCCGCCCCCCCCCCCGGCCCCGCCGCCCCCCCCCCCGCCCGGCATCGCCATGGAGAAGTAACTCGCGGCGGCGGCGGAGCGGAGCCGGCGGCGGCTCCGGGGGGGGGCACGGAGCGGAGCCGCAGCCCAGGTAGGAGCCCCGGGGAAACGGGGGGGGGGGGAGATCCGGGGGGGTCCCCCCTTATTCCGGGATTCCCCAATCCCCCCCCCCATCCCAACCTCTTTCATTCCACCTGAGGATTCCGCTCAGCCCGGGGGGAGACACGGGACCCCCCACCCCAACCGCACACACCCCCCCATAAGCGGGGATCCCCCCCATCCCCTCCCCAATTTTCCCTGCCCGGGGGGGTGTCGTGTCCGTCCCCCCTCCCCTTTTTGGGGTCATTCTTCTCCTCCAGGACCCCCCCAAGCCGCCAGAGCCCGGGGGCACACACCCCACCCCCCCCGCCCGTAGATAATTCACCACCATTTTTTTGGGGGGGGGAAACCGAAGGTTTTGGCGGCCGTAATGGTGGGAGTGCATCGGGGGTGGGGGGGGGCTGGGGGGAGGTCGCTCACTTCGTATTCCCTAATCCCGGCCAGCAAGCGTTAAAAAAAAAAACAACCCGCTGAGTTCTTATCCATCGAAACAGGTGGTTTGGGGTTGGTTTTTTTTTGGGGGGGGGGCAACCCCCAAATTTCCCCCCAGATCTCTTTTTTTTGGGGGGGGGGGGGCGCGACACCACCAGTTCCATCAGCCGCCTCCGCTCCTGGCGGGCGATTTATCCAGCAGAGAATCCGACTAGGAAAAGGATTTACCGTATCATAAAGCCTTCCCCCCCCCCCCCTCCATTTCCCAATCCTGACGATGTTGGAGAGCTCTAGATATATAAAATGATGATTAAAAGCCCCTAAAAACCTGGGAGATGGGATGCATTGGGAAAAGACCGGTGGGATACGGATACATCCCACCACCCTCCCCTCCCCCTTGCGCTCCTGCCCGAGCCCCCCCGGCCTCGCGGGCGGGAGTGCAAGGGATGGGAGAAAAATGGGAAAAAAAATGGGAATTTTTGGGCCAGGCTCCACGCACGTCCCCTTTCCCCCCCTCATTTTCCTGGGACCTGGGGTCCCCCTTTGGGGGGATGCGCTTGGATTATTCTGGAAGGGAATCGGCAGCTCCATCCCAATCCGGGGGGGGGGATCCCCAGGGATGGAGGATCGAGGGGGGATCCCCAAGCTCAGCCTGTCCATTCCCGTAAGGATGCTCCTCCAAAACCAGCCGCTTCCGTAGCGCTTCTTTTCCCCTTTCGCTCTTCATCCTCCTCTTCCTCGACACCTTCATCTTTGCATCCCTTTTCCAGTGACCACAGAGCATCTCCCCAATTCCGGGTTGGGATTTTTTTTCCTCCTCGAATCCAGTTTTAATTCCCAGTTCTGTGGCCTCCGGCCCTTGCAGCATCTCAGGGGGTTCCCATTGTGGCCGCGGGGGTCTCAGCGTCGGGGGCTGGAAATACTCGGGGAAGTTTTCCCATCGTGCTCCCAAAAGCGTGTTTTTAAACCCAAATTCAACGTTTGCGGCCAACCGTCGCCAGCAAAGGCTTTGCCAGGAGGGGGACGGGGGGTCACCCCATGAAACAAGGGATGCTCGGGTTGCCAGTGGAGGCTTATTCTGGGTACAAATCCCTTGGGAATGGCAAACGCTGCCTGGCTGGAGCCCTGGGAAATCCGGGCTGGGACGGGGACAGATCCCCACCGGCTCCCGGTGACCCCGCGGCACAAAACCTTTGCCAGGAGATTTCTCATCCGCCTGGATCCCACAGCTCCAGACAGGGGGAAAAAAAAAACCAAACACTCCTAGAGTCGTGTTGTCACTTTTCCCACAAAATAAACCTCCCGGACAGTTTAATTGATGTTTCACCCAGCCGCTGGTAATGAGGCTATTAAATTAATTACAGCCGTGTTTGCGTAGGGAAGGGAGACGGCGTCTCCCCTGCCCCGGGAGGGCACGGGTTGGGGGCGGCTTCGCTCCCCGCTCCCCCCCCCCACTTCCCCGGGCGGTTCCGGATCCGTCCCTGGGTTCGGGGGTTTTGGTGCGGCTTCGTGCTCTGCCCCACCTGGGGCTGGATCCGGCACCGGCAGAACCGGCGATGCCGGCGGGCTGGGACCTGTCCTGGGGCTGCGTCTGGCTCCGATGTCCCAGTGGGACCAGTGCGGTGGGACTGGGACAGGGGAAGGTGCAATGGGGCTGGTGCGATGGGGCCATGGAATAGGACTGGTGCAATGGGGCTGGCGCAGTGGGGCTGGTGCAATGGGGCTGGTGCAATGGGGCTGGCGCAGTGGGGCAGCACACCAAGCCCAGCCCAGCTCTGCCGCCGCACGTCCGCACCCACCCAGCACCGTGGCCATCGTGGGGCGAGCTGGTGCCCACGTGGGGTGACGGCGACCGCTGGGGACCCACACCGGCCCCCTGCCACCCCCGCTCCCCACCGAACCGTGGGGCACAACCACCTCCATTGCCCCGGCTGGGCTCACCTCCCCGTCCCCTCCCGTGGGGCGGAGGGCAGTGGTGCCGTGGGGCCAGCGGGAGGCACCGAGGGGGCGGCCGGGCCAGCCCCGAACCCCTCCCGGGTGGTTTTTGGGGTCCCCGTTCCCTCTCCATCACCCTTTTTATAGCCGTTCCCATCCTCTGTTGCCATGGGAACAACGCGGTTGCCAGGGTGGAGCCTGGGAGCGCCCACGCACCCCACAAACCCCCGGCACCGCGGGCGGCCGCCGGCCCTCGCCCGCTCTGCTGGGGTGCCGACATCTCCAGCCGCATGGCTGAGCATCGCCCCATGGCCGTGGTCCCCAGCCCCACGGCTGAGCATCATCCCATTGCCGTGTCCCAGCCCTACAGCTGAGCATCACCCCATTGCCACAGTCCCCAGCCCCACGGTTGAGCATCGCCCCATTGACATGGTCCCCAGCCCCATGGCTGACCATCGCCCCATGGCCGTGGTCCCCAGCCCCATGGCTCCATCCCAGCCCCACAGTTGAGCGTCACCTCATGGCCGTGGTCCCCAGAGGTGCTTTGGTGCAGAGCCAGTGCCGGGACGGCAGAGGGGGATCGACGGTGTTTTCCGTCTTGCTGGCACTAACGAGCCCCCCCCACACGTAACAAAGATTCCCCAGCCCGACACTGAGCCCCCCCCTCTCTCCCACAGGTGGAAGCCGGTGGGATGGCGGCGTGGCAGGCGGTGCTGGTGGCCGCGGTGCTGCTGGCCGAGCCCTGCGCCCCCGAGCCGGCGGCCGAGGCCAACGGGACGTGCCAGGGCTCCAACCGCTGCCAGCCCGGCGTCCTGCTGCCTGTCTGGCAACCCGACAACCCCTCCTTCGGCGACAAGGCGGCCCGCGCCATCGTCTATTTCGTGGCCATGATGTACATGTTCCTGGGCGTCTCCATCATCGCCGACCGCTTCATGGCCTCCATCGAGGTCATCACCTCCAAGGAGAAGGAGATCACCATCACCAAGGCCAACGGGGAGACCAGCATCGGCACCGTCCGCATCTGGAACGAGACGGTCTCCAACCTCACCCTGATGGCGCTGGGCTCCTCGGCCCCCGAGATCCTCCTCTCCGTCATCGAGGTCTGCGGCCACAACTTCCAAGCGGGTGAGTTGGGACCCGGCACCATCGTGGGCAGCGCGGCCTTCAACATGTTTGTGGTCATCGCCGTCTGCGTCTACGTCATCCCCAGCGGCGAGAGCCGCAAGATCAAGCACTTGAGGGTCTTCTTCGTCACGGCCTCCTGGAGCATCTTCGCCTACATCTGGCTCTACCTGATCCTGGCCGTCATCTCCCCCGGGGTGGTGCAGGTCTGGGAAGCCCTCCTCACCCTCATCTTCTTCCCCGTCTGCGTGGTCTTCGCCTGGGCCGCCGACAAACGGCTCCTCTTCTACAAGTACGTCTACAAGCGCTACCGTGCCGACCCCCGCAGCGGCATCATCATCGGCACGGAGGGCGAACTCCCCAAGGGCATCGAGATGGACGGCGGCTTCCCGGTCCCTGAGCGCCGCGAGGCCGAAGGCACCGGCGTCACCGCATCGCCTGCCCTGCCCGCCCCCACGCCGGAGGAGAAGGAGCTGGACGAGAGCCGCCGGGAAGTCATCCAGATCTTGAAGGACCTCAAGCAGAAGCACCCCGAGAAGGAGTTGGAGCAGCTGGTGGAGATGGCCAACTACTACGCCTTGCTCCACCAGCAGAAGAGCCGAGCTTTCTACCGCATCCAGGCCACCCGTATGATGACCGGTGCCGGCAACATCCTCAAGAAACACGTGGCCGAGTTCTCCAAGAGGTCCTCCACCCTCCTGGAGGTGCCCTCGGACGCCGAAGAGGAGACCTGCAGCCGTATCTTCTTCGAGCCGTGCCTGTACCACTGCCTGGAGAACTGCGGCTCGGTGACGCTCTCGGTGGCTTGCCAACACGGCGCCGAAGCCAACCACACCTTCTACGTGGACTACAAGACGGAGGATGGCTCGGCCAAGGCGGGCTCCGACTACGAGTACAGCGAGGGGACGCTGATCTTCAAGCCGGGGGAGACCCAGAAGGAGCTGAAGATCGGCATCATCGACGACGACATCTTCGAGGAGGACGAGCACTTCTTCGTCCGCCTCCTCAACCTCCGGGTGGGCGATGCCGAGGGGATGTTCGAGACCGACTCGGCCGAGCACCCCAAGGGTCGGTTGGTGGCTCCTTTGGTGGCCACCGTCACCATCTTGGACGACGACCACGCCGGCATCTTCACCTTCCAGGATCGGTTGCTGCACGTCAGCGAGTGCCAGGGGACGGTGGAGGTGAAGGTGGTCCGCAGCTCGGGCGCCCGCGGCACCGTCCTCCTGCCCTACCGCACGGTGGAGGGAACGGCCCGCGGCGGCGGCGTCCATTACGAGGACGCCTGCGGGGAGCTGGAGTTCAAGAACGACGAGACCGCGTGAGATACCGGCACCCCCGGGGGGACGGCGGTGGAGGGAGGGGGGGGACGCACCGGGACGGGCACCCCAATGCATGACCCTCTGGCACGGGCGCCCACCCCTTGCTCACACCCCCCCGGCACCCCCCACGTTAAATCTACACGCACCCCCCCCAGCAGCATGGCAGGGCCCTTCATTAGCGTTTAATTGCAGTAGTAAACCCCCATCCCTGCCCCTGCCTTGGATGCCGCTCCCAGCACTAATTAAGGCCTAATCAGTTGATTGGTGGTGGTGGTGGGTGTCACCCCGCCTGTTGTTGCGGGGCCAGGGCCCAATTAAAAGCCCGTTAAGAGGCAATTGGGCTTAATTGGGCTGGAGGCATCGTTTGCAGGCACAGGGGAGTGCGGGCACTAATTAATGGGCACGGGTGGAAGGGGAGGGGGGAGCACTGAGGGGGGGGTGGACGGATGGATGGAGAGATGGACGGAGGGACAGACTGGTGGATGGAGGGACAGACTGGTGGATGGAGGGACAGATGGATGGATGGATGGACAGATGGATGGATGGATGGATGGACAGTCTGATGGATGGATGGACAGATGTATAGACGGATAGACAGATGTATAGACAAATGGATGGACAGATGGATGGCGAGATGGACAGATGGATGCATGGATGGATGGATGGACAGACTGATGGATGGATGGACAGATGTATAAGTGGATGGATGGACAGATGGATAGATGGATGGATGGACAAATGGAAGGATGGATGGATGGACAGACTGACGGATGGATGGACGGATGTATAAGTGGATGGATGGACAGAGCGGGCTCTGGTTGGGCCTTGCCACCCCGCACTGGGGACCAGTCCCTCCGCATGGGTCCCATGGGACAGAAAGGGGATGGACATGGCCAGCTCCCGCACCCCCTCATCCCCCCCCGGGGTGTTGTGAGTCCCCCTGAGCCTGCCAGTGCCGGTGCCAGTGCCGGTGCCGGTGCCGGTGCCGGTGCCGACGCCACGTCCCCCCCGTCCCCAGGAAGACGCTGCAGGTGAAGATCGTGGACGACGAAGAGTACGAGAAGAAGGACAACTTCTTCATCGAGCTGGGGCAGCCGCGCTGGCTCAAACGGGGCATCTCGGGTACGGGCGGGGCCAGGGTGTGGCCGGGGTGGGGCCGGGGCAGGGCAGCCTGCTGCTGGTGTTCTTGGGGGGCTGAGCCCCGGCACCATCTCACCACTTTCCCTCTCCCCTCTCCGCAGCCCTCCTGCTCACCCAAGGTAGGACCCTTCATCCCCCCACTCCTCCTCCTCCTCCTCCTTGGCCAGGCGCTGGCGGGGGGCCGGATGCTGCCGTCCCTTGTGTCCTGTGCCACGTGCCACCTACCGTGTCCCCACACCCCACGTTGTGTCGTGTCCCCCCCCGCCGTGTCCCCGCAGCAGACGGTGATCGGAAGCTCTCCGCCGAGGAAGAGGAGGCTCGGCGCATCGCCGAGATGGGAAAACCCATCCTGGGGGAGAACTGCAAGCTGGAGGTCATCATCGAGGAGTCCTACGACTTCAAGGTGACGAGGAAGGGGGACAGGCGATGGGGGGGGGACGAGGGGACAGAGGGGCGGGGGGACGTGGGGAGGGGACCTGGCCCATCCTCACCCCCCCAATCCCCGCAGAACACGGTGGACAAGCTGATCAAGAAGACCAACCTGGCCATGGTGATCGGGACGCACTCCTGGCGGGAGCAGTTCCTGGAAGCCATCACCGTCAGCGCAGGTGGGATCCCCCCCCCCGCCGTCCCCAGGGTCCCCCCCCAGCCTCGCCACGCCGCCGTGGGGACATCCAGCCCCGGGGACAAACGGCCACGGGGATGCTCAGCCGTGGGGACGCGGCTCTGGGGACCAGCAAAACCCTACGGGCGCGCTGACTGGGGACGGCCGGCTCGGGGGGGGTCGCCCACGCTTGGGGACACACGTCCCTTGGGGTCGTGCATGTGGGGGATGAGCGCCCTGGGACCGTGGACCCTTGGGGACACCATCCTGGGACTGTGCACCCTGGGGACGAGCACCCTGGGGCCACCACCCCAGGACCAGGCACCCTGGGGCCACCACCCTGGGGACAAGCACCCTTGGGACCAAGCACCCTTGGGACACCACCCTGCCACCAAGCACCCTCGGGATGAGCACCCTGGGGGCCACGGACCCTTGGGACACCACCCTGAGGCCACCAGCCCAGGACCAGGCACCCTGGGGACAAGCACCCTGGGGACCACGGACCTTTGGGACACCACCCTGGGACTGTGCACCCTTGGGATGAGCACCCTGGGACCATGCACCCTGGGGGTCACTACCGTGGGGACGATGCAGCCTGGGACCATGCACCCTTGGGGACAGGGACCCTGGGGATGAGCACCCTTGGGGACAAACACCTTGGGGACAACATCCTGGGACCATGCACCCTTGGGGACAAGCACCCTGGGGACGAGCATCCTTGGGGACACCAGCCTGGGACTGTGCACCCTGTGACTGAGCACCCTGGGGACGAGCACCCTTGGGGACAAATGCCTTGGGGACACCACCCTGGGACCACGCACCCCGGGGATGAGCACCCTGGGGCCACCAATGTGGGGACAAGCACCCTTGGGACCAAGCACCCTGGGGACAAGAACCCTTGGGACACCACGCTGGGGATGAGCACCCTTGGGCCACCAACCTGGGGCCAGCACCCCAGGACCGTGGACCCTGGAGCCAGGCAGCTCCGGGTCCACGCTCCCCCTCCCCGCATTGGGCTGACGGTGACCTTCATCGGCAGGCGAGGAGGAGGAGGAGGAGGACGGTCGGGAGGAGCGTCTGCCCTCCTGCTTCGACTACGTGATGCACTTCCTGACGGTCTTCTGGAAGGTTCTCTTCGCCTGCGTGCCCCCCACCGAGTACTGCAACGGCTGGGCCTGCTTCGGCGTCTCCATCCTCCTCATCGGCGTCCTCACCGCCCTCATCGGCGACCTGGCCGCCCACTTCGGCTGCACCGTCGGCCTCAAGGACTCCGTCAACGCCGTCGTCTTCGTGGCCCTCGGCACGTCCATCCCCGGTGCGGGACGGGGGACGGGACGGGGATGGGGAGAGGGGACGGGGTGATGGGAGGGGGGGGACAACAGGGGAGAGGGGACGGGGAGGACGGGGTGCAGGCAGAGGGGATGGGGCTGCGGGTGCCCGGGAAGGGACGTGGTGATGGGGCACAGGTCCCCATGCGCCCGTGCCCATTGCCATCTCCTTCTGCTTGTGTCCCCTTGTCCCTGCATGACTGTGTCCCCGTGCTGTGTCCCTGTCCCTGTGCCCCCATATCCCCACGTCCCCACGTCCCCCCCATGTCCCCACGTCCCCATGCCCGTGCTGTGTCCCCATGTCCTTGTGTCCCCACGTCCCTCTGTCCCCATGCCCACATCCCCATGCCCATGCCATGTCCCCATGTCCCCCTGCACATGCCGTGTCCCCACATCCCCATGTCCCCATCACGTTCCCGTGCCCACCCCGTGTCTCCATGTCCCCATGTCCCCATCCCCATGCCCTTACCATGTCCCCATGCCATGTCCCCATGCCCATGACATGTCCCGATGTCCCCACATGCCCATGTCCATGCTGTGTGCCCACGTCCCTGTGTCTCCACATCCCCACGTTCCCATGCCCACATCCCCATGCCCATGCCATGTCCCCATGTCCCCATGTCCATACCATGTCCCCATCTCCCCATGCCCATGTCCCCATCTCCCCATGTCCCCACATTCCCATGTCCCCATGCCCACCCTGTGTCCCCATGTCCCCATGTCCCCATGCCCATGCCATGTCCCCATGTCCCCATGTCCCCACATTCCCATGTCCCCATGCCCACCCTGTGTCCCCATGTCCCCATGCCCATGTCCCCATCTCCCCATGCCCATGTCCCCATCTCCCCATGCCCATGCCATGTCCCCATGCCCATGTCCCCATGCCCATGCCATGTCCCGATGTCCCCACATCCCCATGTCCATGCTGTGTGCCCACGTCCCTGTGTCTCCACATCCCCACGTTCCCATGCCCACATCCCCATGCCCATGCCATGTCCCCATGTCCCCACATTCCCATGTCCCCATGCCCACCCTGTGTCCCCATGTCCCCATGCCATGTCCCCATGCCCATGTCCCCATGTCCCCATCTCCCCATGCCCATGTCCCCATGTCCCCATGCCCATGCCATGTCCCCATGTCCACATCCCCATGCCCATGCCCACGTCCCCATCTCCCCATGCCATGTCCCCATCTCCCCATGTCCCCACATTCCCATGTGCCCATGCCCACTCCGTGTCCCCATCTCCCCATGCCATGTCCCCACGCCCATGCCACGTCCCCGTCTCCCCGCGTCCCCGCAGACACCTTCGCCAGCAAGGTGGCCGCGCTGCAGGACCAGTGCGCGGACGCCTCCATCGGCAACGTGACGGGCTCCAACGCCGTCAACGTCTTCCTGGGGCTCGGCGTCGCCTGGTCGGTGGCCGCCATTTACTGGGCGGCGCAGGGCCGGGACTTCGAGGTGCAGACGGGCACCTTGGCCTTCTCCGTCACCCTCTTCACCATCTTCGCCTTTGTCTGCATCAGCGTCCTCATGTACCGCCGGCGGCCCCACATCGGGGGCGAGCTGGGGGGACCCCGCACCCCCAAACTCCTCACCGCCGGCCTCTTCCTCGGCCTCTGGCTCCTCTACATCCTCTTCGCCAGCCTGGAAGCCTACTGCCACATCAAGGGCTTCTGAGAGGGGACGGGGGACGGGGACCGACCAGCGTCACCCCACGGCGAGGGGGTTGGTGGTGGGGGAAAGGGGTTGGGTCCCCCCTGGGGGGGGCTGCATCCCCGCAGGGGCCATCCGGCATCACCGCGTCCCCGTGGGGTCCAGGTGCCCATGTCCCCTATGGGTCCTCCTGACACCCCCGTGTCCCCTATGGGTCCTCCTGACACCCCTGTGTCCCCTTGGGGTCCTCCTGCCATCCCCATGTCCCCAGAAGGTCCCCATGTCCCCTTGGGGTCCTCCTGCCATCTCCGTGTCCCCTTGGGGTCCTCCTGCCATCCCCATGTCCCCAGAGGGTCTCTGTGTCCCCTTGGGGTCCTCCTGCCATCCCCATGTCCCCAGAAGGTCCCCATGTCCCCTTGGGGTCCTCCTGCCATCTCCGTGTCCCCTTGGGGTCCTCCTGCCATCCCCATGTCCCCAGAGGGTCTCTGTGTCCCCTTGGGGTCCTCCTGCCATCCCCATGTCCCCAGAAGGTCCCCATGTCCCCTTGGGGTCCTCCTGCCATCCCCATGTCCCCAGAAGGTCCCCATGTCCCCTTGGGGTCCTCCTGCCATCTCCGTGTCCCCTTGGGGTCCTCCTGCCATCCCCATGTCCCCAGAGGGTCTCTGTGTCCCCTTGGGGTCCTCCTGCCATCCCCA
The DNA here is from genome assembly GCF_964188355.1 of Buteo buteo. Classification (NCBI taxonomy): domain Eukaryota; kingdom Metazoa; phylum Chordata; class Aves; order Accipitriformes; family Accipitridae; genus Buteo; species Buteo buteo. Next base: position 88,722,771 of record NC_134204.1, on the reverse strand, counting down.
TGTCCCCAGAAGGTCCCCATGTCCCCTTGGGGTCCTCCTGCCATCCCCATGTCCCCAGAAGGTCCCCATGTCCCCTTGGGGTCCTCCTGCCATCTCCGTGTCCCCTTGGGGTCCTCCTGCCATCCCCATGTCCCCAGAGGGTCTCTGTGTCCCCTTGGGGTCCTCCTGCCATCCCCATGTCCCCAGAAGGTCCCCATGTCCCCTTGGGGTCCTCCTGCCATCCCCATGTCCCCAGAAGGTCCCCATGTCCCCTTGGGGTTCTCCTGCCATCTCCGTGTCCCCTTGGGGTCCTCCTGCCACCCCCACGTCCACAAAGGGTCCCCATGTCCCCTAGGGACCCCTTCAGGTCCTCCCTTGTCCCTCTCTCTCCTGGGGCCACACACACACACACACGGAGGACCCCCCATCCCTGTCCCCCATCCCACGCCAGCGGGGAGGGGGGGGCAAGTGCATGTGGAAACTGTGGCCGCTCAGCTGCACCCCAGGGGGACCCCAGGGCCACCTCCGGCCACCTCAGGGACCCCCGGGACCCCCAGAAACCCCCAGGACACCCAGGGCCACCATCCACCGCCCGTCCCACCCCTGCAGCGGGGTCCGGGGGGGCCTTTTCTTACCACGAGTGTTTTTTAAAGCCACCCCGGGGAGGAGGGTGGGGGGGTGTCCCTGTTTTTAACCCTGATTTCGTAGCGGCTCATCCCTCCTGGGGAGGTGTGGGGGGGGGCACAACATGGGAGGGGGGACACGCGGGATGGGGGGATACGCCGGGAGGGGGGACACGCTGGGGGGGTGTCGCTGTCGGTGCTGCCACCAGCCCTGCCGGGCACCGGCCCCAAAGAAACCCCCCCGGGAAACAGCCAGGTCTCCATGTCTCTTTGTCCCTGGCGCCGGCCCCACGGCACCCACGGACCTATGGCACCCACGGCACCCACAGCACCCACAGCACCCCCGGACCTATGGCACCCACGGCACCCACAGACCTATGGCACCCACGGCACCCACAGCACCCACAGCACCCACGGCACCCCCGGACCTATGGCACCCACGGCACCCACAGACCTATGGCACCCACGGCACCCACGGCACCCACAGCACCCACAGCACCCACGGCACCCACAGACCTATGGCACCCACGGCACCCACAGCACCCACGGCACCCACAGACCTATGGTACCCACAGCACCCACGGCACCCACGGCACCCACAGCACCCACGGCACCCATGGACCTATGGCACCCACAGCACCCACGGCACCCACAGCACCCACGGCACCCACAGACCTATGGCACCCACGGCACCCACGGCACCCATGGTCCTATGGCACCCACGGCACCCACGGCACCCACGGCACCCACAGTACCCACGGCACCCACAGACCTATGGCACCCACAGCACCCACGGCACCCACGGCACCCACAGCACCCACGGCACCCCCGGACCTATGGCACCCACGGCACCCACAGCACCCACAACACCCCCAGTATCCACAGCATCCACGGTCCTATGGCACCCACGGCACCCACGGCACCCACAGCACCCCCAGTACCCACAGCACCCACAGCACCCTGGCCGTCCACGCCCCATGCCGCGAGGCTGTACGGCGTGCCGTGGTGCCGTGTGGCGTGCCGCAGGGACACACGGCGTGCCGTGGGGATGTGCACCAGTGCACATGGACGTACGGCGTGCTGTGGTGACCTATAGTGTGCTGTGGGGCTGTATGGCATGCCGTGGTGACATATGGCATGCCGTGGGGCTGTATGGTGTGCCGTGGGGTGTATGACCGTGTGGTGTGCCGTGGGGCTGTGCGGTGTGCGGCGGTGACATAGGGTGTGCTGTGGGGTGTCCGGCACGTCGCAGTGACATATGGCGTGCCGTGGGGCTGTACGGCGTGCCGTGGGACCACCCGGCCTCGCACGCGGCTATAGGGTGCACTTTTTTCCCCAGCCCTTCGTTAGCCACCGTGGTGAACGCTTGGGGCTGGGGTGGGGGGGCGGTGGGGTGGTTACTGCAGACCTGGGGGGGCGTCGGGACCCCCCAAACCCCATGGGGGGCTTCTCCGCTGCTGCCAGCTGGGATGCTCTGCTGGATCAGGCACCGTGTCGTGCTGGGGCGGGGGGGAGAGAGTGGCCGGGGGTCCCTCGGGAAGGGGTGGCGGGTGGGGGGTGAGGGTGTGGGTGCCCCCCCCAGCCCAGCATTACCTGCTGTTGTCCACGTCGTACCTCTGGACATCCCCAGCTCTGTAGCCCTTGATGTTCTCCTCCAAGTTGGGGCCACCACGGATGACCTTCTGGGTGGGGGGGACAGCCCCCGTTGGGGTCCGGCATGTGTTGGGGCGGGGGGGACGGACACGACATCACCGTCCCTCCCACCTCGACCGCTCGGCTCTCACCGTCGTGGTTTCCCCCGTGACCATGGTCTGCGTCACGAAGATGGGGTAAAACTCTGCGGGGGGGGGAGAGGGGACCGTCAGAGGACCCTGGGGACCCCGTGTCCCCCCACCCTTGACGAGGAGACACGGCATCTCGGCGTCCGGCCGCTGGCAGCCGAAGCGGCGTCCATTTGCGCCTGACGGTGCTGGTGGCATCACAAGCCAACTGACTAGCCCGGTGGGCAGCCGATGTACCCCGGCACCATCTTGTAGCCCTACGGCACGCGGGATGGAGGTCACCCTGCCCGTCCACCCCTCCGGATGGAGCCCCATCCCTCGCGAGACCCTGCGGTGCCACCCCCACACCCGGCAAGGCTCCTACCTTTGGCACATGGACGTCTTCATCAGCTTCATCCCGCCACGGGAGCGCAGCGCCGTGTCCTGGATCCTCACCTGCAGAGAGGAGGAGGAGGAGGAGGACGAAGAACCCCTCCTTAGACCCCGAGAAGCTTCTCAGCTGCTTGGCCGTCTTCCTCGTAATGTCGAGGCGTGCCGTGGTGGAAGGGCTCTACAGGAGCGGCGTACCCTATAGATCACCGAGGGGCGGTTAACGGGGTCCTGCCTCTGCAGGGGGGACGTCAGGGGGCTGAAGGGGTGGGAGAGGACCAGCGTGAGGTGCCGGTGGTTGAGGACGTCGTCCCACTCCTCAAAGAGAGCAGGTGACGGTGGGACCCTGCCAAGGGGATGAGCAACCCCTCACCCGTTTGTTGGGATTGTTGGGGTTTTTTTGGGTTTTTGTTGCATTTTGTTGGGGTTTTCTTGGGGTTTGTTAGGGTTTTGTCGCAATTTGTTGGGGTTTGTTGCATTTTGTTGGGGTTTTGTTGAGGTTTTGTTGCGTTTTCTTGGGCTTCTGCTGGGGTTCATTGAGGTTTTGTTGGGTTTTGCTGGGTTTTTGTTGCGTTTTGTTGGGGTTTTGTTGGGATTTTGTTGCGTTTTCTTGGTCTTTTGTTGGGTTTCGTTGGGGTTTTGTTGCATTTTGCTGCATTTTGTTGGGGTTTTTGGAAAGAGGCCGGGCGGTTTCCCCTCACTGCTCTCCCGGGTCAGTCGGATGCCGCGGGTCACGGGGACGGCGAACTTCTGGCCCGGGTGGATCCGCTGGGGCGGCTCCTGGTTGGAGACCGGGTCATGAACCTTCCTGCGGCCGCCCGGGTCGATGTAGAAGCCCCCCCCTCGGGGGGACGGCCTCCTTCTCGGGGGCGATGGCGGGGGACGAGGGGTCGGCTCCGTCTGCGGGGCGAGACGGGGGAGGATGTTGGGGTGCAGACACCCCCCGACCCCCAACTCGACCCCCCCTTACAGCGGACGATGCTCAGGAGGAACCGGCCGTGTCACCCATCCCGCTGTGGTGTCACCCATCCCTCCACGATGTCATCCGTCCCCCCCCCGTGATGTCACCCGACTCCCCGCGAGGTGTCATCGCCCATCCCGCTGTGATGTCATGCATCACCCCCCACCCTTTGGGCCCAGGCCCCACCCAGTGATGAGGTCACAGTCTCGTCCTACCGCTCCCTCCCCCTCCCCAGGGCCCCTCCCAACACCCCCCTACGCTCCCTCCCGCCGCTGTGACGTCACCCCGCCGCTCATGACGTCACCCCCCCTCCGGGCACCGCCTCCCGCCCTCCCGCTGTGGGTCCCCCGTGACGTCACCAGCCCGGCAGCCCCGCCCGCTGACGCCACGCCCGCTGACGCCACGCCCTGCCCCCGCCGCCCGGTGACGTCCCGCCCCCGGCTCCTCCCCCCACCCCCCCGCGGGCGGGGCCCGCCGGGCGCGCCGTCCTCTGTGCGCATGCGCGGCTCCGCCGAGCCGCCCCGCCCCCTGCCCGGCCCTCCCGGAGCCCGGCGCCCCGCCCCCGGCCCTCGCCCCGCCTCCCCCGCCAGGCGATTGGCCGCGGGGCGGCGTTGCCACGGCGACGCAGGCCGTCGGCCGTCAAGCGCGGCGGCGGCTGAGCGCGGCCGTCGTCGTGCTGGGTGTCGTGCGAGGGAGGGGGCTGCCGATTCATGGCGATGGCGGCGGCCGGGCTGGTGGTGAACGGGGCGGAGGGCGCGGGGGGGCTGAAGGCGGCGGCCGGCATGTACGAGCAGCTGAAGGGCGAGTGGAGCCGCAAGAGCCCCAACCTCAGCAAGTGCGGGGAGGCGCTGGGCCGCCTCAAGGTGCGGGGCGGGGCGGGGCGGGGGGGGGACACGGGCGGACGGACGGGGCCTGCGGGGGGGTGGGAGGGAGTGAGTGAGGGGGGGGTCTGGGGATGAGTGGGGGTCTGGGAATAAGGAGGGGGCTGTAGGAAATGGGGGGTCTGGGGGTGGGGGGGGTCTGGAAATGGGGGGTCTGGGGCGGAGGGGGGGCCATGGGAAATGGGGGGGGGCTGGGCGTGAGGAGGGGCCTGGGGCTGAGGGAGGGGGTCTGGGAATAAGGAGGGGGCTGTAGGAAATGGGGGGGGTCTGGGAGTGGGGGGGTCTGGAAATGGGGGGTCTGGGGCGGAGGGGGGGCCATGGGAAGTGGGGGGGGGGTCTGGGCGTGAGGAGGGGCCTGGGGCTGAGGGAGGGGGTCTGGGAATAAGGAGGGGGCTGTAGGAAATGGGGGGGGTCTGGGAGTGGGGGGGTCTGGAAATGGGGGGTCTGGGGCGGAGGGGGGGCCATGGGAAGTGGGGGGGGTCTGGGCGTGAGGAGGGGCCTGGGGCTGAGGGAGGGGGTCTGGGAATAAGGAGGGGGCTGTAGGAAATGGGGGGGGTCTGGGAGTGGGGGGGTCTGGAAATGGGGGGTCTGGGGCGGAGGGGGGGCCATGGGAAGTGGGGGGGGGTCTGGGCGTGAGGAGGGGCCTGGGGCTGAGGGAGGGGGTCTGGGAATAAGGAGGGGGCTGTAGGAAATGGGGGGTCTGGGAGTGAGGGGGATCTGGGGCTGGGGGGGTGACCCTGGGAATGAGGGGGGGGTCTAGGAATGAGGAGGGGGCTGTAGGAAAGGGGGGGGCTCTGGGGCCTGAAGGGGGGTCTGGGAGTGAGGGGGGTTGTCCGGGAATAAGGAGGGGGCTGTAGGAAATCAGAGGGGGTCTGGGGCTGAGGAAGGGGGGTCTGGGAATAAGGAGAGGGCTGTAGGAAATGAGGGGGGGCTCTGGGGCCTGAAGGGGGGTCTGGGGATGAGGGGGGGCTGTAGAAAATGGGGGGCGCTGGGGGGGGTGGGGCTGGGGGGAGCAACCCTGGGAATAAGGAGGGGTAGGATGAGGGGGGGTTAGGAATAAGGAGGGGGCTGTAGGAAGTGGGGGGGGAGGCTGGGAGTGAGGGGGGGCTGGAAATGGGGGGTCTGCGACAGGAGGGGGGTGCCCTGGGACTGAGGGGGGGTCTAGGAATAAGGAGGGGGCTCTAGGAATGGGGGGGGATGGGAATGAGGGGTCCTTGGTGCTGGAGGGATTGCTCTGGGAATGAGGGGGGGTCTTGGGCTGAGGGGGGGTGGGGCTGGGAATGGGGGTTACTCTGAGCAGGTGGGGGGGCCGGGCTGAGCCCTGGGAAGCCTCGTCACCCGGAAGCTTTAATTAACACGGGGGGGGTGTGTGTGAGTCAGGGGGGGCACAGCCCCCCCTTCGGGGCACCCCACTTCCCGCAGCCACCCGTAAATACTAATTAACCTCATCAGCCATCACTGTGAGTCAGGGGTGAGCGCAAGGCTCTGCCCATGCCCCCCCCCGGGGGTCTGACAATGTGTGTCCATGTGTCCTGTGCCCCCCCCCCCCCCGTGTACCCCCCCCAGCTGGCCCTGCTGGAGCTCAACTTTCTGCCCACCACCGGCACGAAGCTGACCAAGCAACAGCTCATCCTGGCCAGTGAGTGTCACCTCGGGCTGGGGGGGGGACAAAACCCAACTAGCGACCCCCCCGGGGTCTCCCCTTAACACCCCCCCCCCCCATTTTTTGTTCTTCCCCTTCCCCAGGAGATATCCTGGAGATCGGCGCCCAGTGGAGCATCCTGAAGAAGGACATCCCCTCCTTTGAGCGCTACATGGCCCAGCTCAAATGCTATTATTTCGACTATAAGTAAGTGTGGGGGGGGTTTAGGGACCCCCCACCCTTATTTCCTAGCTGCCAACACCCCTTTTTTTTTTTTCTTTTTTTTTTCTTGCCCCCCCCCAAGGGAGGAGCTGCCGGAGTCGGCCTACAAGCACCAGCTGCTGGGGTTGAACCTGCTCTTCTTGCTGTCCCAGAACCGGGTGGCCGAGTTTCACACCGAGCTGGAGCGGCTGCCGGCCAAGGAGATCCAGAGCAACGTCTACATCAAACACCCCGTCTCCCTCGAGCAGGTACGCCCCCGGGGGGGGCGGGTTTGGGTTTCTTGAGGATGGGGGGGGTGGCGTTTTTTAGGGGTCCTGGGGATGCAACCTCCTTTCTCTCTCGTAGTATTTGATGGAGGGCAGCTACAACAAAGTCTTCCTGGCAAAAGGCAACATCCCGGCGGAAAGCTACACCTTCTTCATTGATATCCTGCTGGATACCATCCGGTGAGCCCCCCACCCACCTTATTGTGCCCCTGAACCCCGCCCCGTGTGCCCCACCCCTGACCGTATGCCCCCCCCCCCCCGAAACCAGGGACGAGATCGCCGGCTGCATCGAGAAAGCTTATGAGAAAATCCTTTTTAACGAAGCCACCCGCATCCTCTTCTTCACCACCGCCAAGAAAATGACCGACTACGCCAAGAAGGTACTTTGGGGGGTTCTCCCTCTCTGAGGGGGGTCCCCAAAAACCTGGGGGTGCCCCTAAACGCCCCCCCCCTTTAACTCTTTCCAGCGTGGTTGGGTGTTGGGTCCCAACAACTACTACAGCTTCAGCAGTCGCCAGCAGAAGCCGGAGGATGCCACCATCCCCTCCACCGAACTGGCCAAGCAGGTCATCGAATACGCGCGGCAACTGGAAATGATCGTTTAAAGGGGGGGGGAGCCCCCCCCGCCCTTTTGGGGTGTTCGCCCCCCCCACCTTTATTTTATCACCACCCGTTTCTCTGTGGTTTGGGGCAGGGGTTTTGCGTTGGTTTGGTGTTTTTTTTTTTTAAAGTATTTAAAGGGGTGTTTGGGGTGGACATGTCCCCATGGTGGGGGGGGGCAGGGGGGGCTCGTAGGCCACCCCCCCTTTTTTGGGCAGAGTTTGGGGAGGGGGGGGGGGGGGAGCAGCTGTGTGCCCCCCACCCCCGGGACAGTGCTGCCTTCAATAAAGCGATGGTTTGTTTCTTCTAGCAGTGGGTGCTGTGCTGGGGGTCTTGTCCGTCGTCCCCCCCCCCATGAGGTGCTGTGCTGGGGGGGGGTGGGCTCAGGCGTCTCCTCCTTCCTCCTTCTCCTCTTCCTCCCCCGCGGGGGGGGCCAGGAGCTCGCTGACGGCGACCAGGGACGCGACCAGGATCAGGGTGGCCACCCAGGGGGGCTCGACCAGGTGGTTGGCAGAGGGGGACAGCCTGGGGGGGGGGGGCAAAAGGGGGGGGGATATGTCAGTGTGTGTATGTGGGAGCCCCCAAACCTCCCCCCACGTCCCCAAACCTCCCCCCAAGGGCTGCCCCCCCCTCACCGCCCCTCCCAGCCGCCGGGTGGTTTTGCCCCCCATATCAGTGGTGGGTGAGAATTGGGGGAATGGAGCTCTTGAACAGCTTCCCCCCCCCCCCCCCATTTTTGGCCCCCTGCCCCCCCCCCCCCCCCATCCCTGCTTACCAGGCAGTGACGTTCCTGGGCAGCTGGGGGGGGTCCCGGTGCTGGCAGTGGCAGTGGCGGGGGCAGGAGTCCACCACCTTGAAGGGGGGCCAGCGGGGCGGGGGGGGGCTGCACCGGGGTTTTGGGGGGCTCTGCAGCCCCTCCCCGTGGCAGCCCCCCCCCTTTTGCCCCCGGGGGGGCTCAGCTTGGCGACCGGGGGGGGGCTTGGTGACCCATGAAGGGGGCCTCACCCAGGCCCCCGCCCCCTTGGCTTTCCCTTGGGGGGGGCAGCGGGGCTGGAGGGGCTCCGGTGCCCTCGGGCCCCCCCCAAAAGCAGCTTGGGGGGTGGGGGTCCCCGCGACGTCCCCCCCAGCCCCCCCCCGGCTGGTCACCATGGGGCAGAAGATCCCCGGGGGCACCGGCCTGTCCCCCCGGAAGGGGAAGGTGACGGGTGGGCCCAGGGGGGGCGGCTGGAGGTGGACGGAGCGCAGGGTCTCCAGGATGCGGGCCATCTCCTCGGGGAGCGGGACGGTGGCCACACGGCGCGGGATGGTGGCCATGGGATGCTGGACGGTGGCCACAGGTCGCTGGGTGGCATCTGAGGGACGCTGGCCAGTGGTCACGGGGTGCTGGACAGTGGCCACGGGGCGCTGGGTGGCATCCGTGGGGCGCCGGGTGGCATCCGTGGGGCGCTGGGCGGTGGCCACGGGGTGCTGGACGGTGGCCACGGGGCGCTGGGTGGCATCTGTGGGGTGCTGCATGGTGGCCACAGGGCGGGGGGCGGTCGCCATGGAGCGCTGGGCCGCGGCCACGGGGCGCTGGGTGGCATCTGTGGGCTGCTGGGCAGTGGCCACGGGGCGCTGGGTGGCATCTGTGGGCTGCTGGACATGAGCCAGGGGGTGGTGGACGGTGGCCACAGGGCGCTGGGTGGCATCCGTGGGGCGCTGGGCGGTGGCTGCAGGGTGCTGGGTGGCATTTGTGGGGTGCTGGATGGTGGCCACAGGGCGCTGGGTGGCATCCGTGGGGCGCTGGGCAGTGGCTGCAGGGTGCTGGGTGGCATCCTTTGGGCGCTGGATGGTGGCCGCAGGGCGCTGGGTGGCATTTGTGGGGTGCTGGATGGTGGCCACAGGGCACTGGGTGGCATCCTTTGGGCGCTGCGTGGCATCCCTTGGGTGCTGGATGGTGGCCACGGGGCGCTGGGTGGTATCTGTGGGCTGCTGGATGGTGGCCACGGAGCGCTGGGTGGTGGCCACAGGGCGCTGGGTGGCATCTGTGGGGTGCTGGATGGTGGCCACAGGGTGCTGGGTGGCATCCCTCGGGTGCTGGATGGTGGCCACGGAGCGCTGGGCGGTGGCCAAGGGGCGCTGGGTGGCATCTGTGGGCTGCTGGACAGTGGCCACGGAGTGCTGGGCGGTGGCCACGGGGCGCTGGGTGGCATCCATGGTGTGCTGGGCAGTGGCCACGGGTTGCCGGGTGGCATCTGTGGGGCGCTGGGCATCAGCCACGGGGCGCCGGGTGGTGGCCATGGAACGCTGGGTGGCATCCGTGGGGTGCTGGGTGGTGGCCATGGGGCGCTGGGTGGCATCCGTGGGGTGCTGGGTGGTGGCCATGGGGCGCTGGGTGGCATCCGTGAGGCACTGGACATGAGCCACGGGGCGCTGGGCGGTGGCGGTGGCATCCATGGGGTGCCGGATGGTGGCCATGGGGTGCCGGGTGGCATCTGTGGGGCGCTGGGCGGTGGCCACGGGGTCCTGGATGGTGGCCGTAGGGCGCTGGACGGTGGCCACGGGGCGCTGGACATCGGCCGTGGGACGCTGGACGGTGGCTGTGGCGTGCTGGATGGTGGCCACGGAGCGCTGGATGGTGGCCACGGGGCTCTGGGCATCAGCCATGGGGTGACCGACAGTGGCCACGGGGCGCTGGCCGGTGGCCGTGGCAGGGCGGGGGCCGTCGGGCCCCCCTTGCCCCCCCAGACCCCTGACCTCCCCCTGGGGGGGGCCACCGTGACCCCCGGTCCACTTGCCCTGGGGGCTGCTGCCCCCTGCCGGGCCCCCCCAGCTCCCCCCGAGCCCCACGGGACCCCCGGCAGCGGCCTGGCCTCCGGGGGGGGGTCCCCGGGGCCCCCCACGCCCCCCCGGGGCAGCACCTTTGGCCGGGGCCACAGGTTGGGGGGGTGGTCGTGGGGGGCCCCCCCCAGCCCCCCGATAACCTCCGGCGCCGTGGGGAGGGGGCTGCCCCCCCACCATGGGGGGGGCTGCGCCGCCGGCCCCCCAACTGCCTGGGGGGGCTCGGGGGGGGCCGAGGGGGCTGGGGGGGTCCCTCCCCGGGGTCGGGGGTCGTGGGGGGCCTGGGGGCGTCCGGGCCCGGCTCCGACTGGACGTTGCCCATTTCGGGGGGGCTCCGGGAGGGTCTTGCCCTGGGAGGGGGGGGAAGATCCTCTGGTGTCTCGTAGGGGGGTTGGGCTGCCCCCTCACCCGCCCCCCCCGGACCCTCCCCAACTCCCTTCAACGCCCCCCCCCCTTCCCCCGTCCCATGGAGGCGAGGACACTCGGGTGGGGAAACTGAGGCAGGGAGTGCTTTCCCCCCTCCACCCCCCCGCCGCACCCCCAACCCCCTCCCTGCCCCCCTCCCCCTCAAAATCCCCCCCCCCCTCGGGTCCCCTCCCCCCCCAACTCACCCCCAGCCCTTCCGTGGCAACTGGCAACGGCCGCAACGGCTGCGGGGGGGGGGGGGGGGGGCGCAAAACCGATAGGGGCGGGGCAACCCAGGCGTCCGGCAGGGGAGGGGGGGGTTGTGTTATGGAGGGGGGGGGCAGCTCTCCGTGTGTGTGTCCCCCCCCCAGCAGCGGGGCACTAGGACCAAGCGGAGGCGCCGGCGGCAGCTCCGGCTCCGTCTCCGCGGCTCAGCCTCGCCCGCCGTGGTCAGTGGGGCCGGGGGGGGGCTCGGGGAGGGGGGGGGACAGACACACACACACACAGAACCTTGTCATTGATGGGGGGGGGACACCGGCCCCTGGGGACCCCCGCGGTGTCGCCTTTGGGGGTGGGACCCGCGGGGGAAACGCCGTTGGGGGGGGATTTAAATTGGGGGGGGGGTGGTTTTAAGGGCATCCCCACCACCACCCCCCGGGCGGTGGCCCCCTTCCCACTTGGAAAAGCTAGGGTTTGTTGTTTTTTTTTTTGGGGGGGGGGGGGACACGCGCCGTTTTTCCCCATTTCCCCCGCGGTGGGGGGGGGGGGGGCGGGACACCCGCCGTGGGTCGCTTCACGAGGGGGGTGTACCCCCTTTTAGGGGGAGGGGGTCCTTGCTGCCCCCCACCCCGAGCGGGGGGGGGGTGTTTGTTGAATGAACACCCCCACACACCCCCCCGGGGCGCGCTCCGCGGTTGTGAATGAGCGTCCGGAGCCATTCATAAATCCGGGGGGGGGGGGAGAGGAAGAGGATGAAGGGGGGGGTGTCCAGCCGTGCTCCCCCCCTTGTTTATGGCGGGGACAAAGCCCCGGGTCACGTGCCCCCCCCCCATTCACAAAAAATCCCGGCCCCATTGAGGGCGGCGGGCCGGACCCCTCCCCCACCCCGGCCTGCATGGGGAAGGGGGGGCGCGGGGGGGGTTTGGGCCTGTGTGTGTGGGGGTCCCTGCTCCCCCCCCCATATCCTCCCATCGCCGACACACCGCCGTTTGCCATGGCAACGCGTGGTGATGTCACGGATGCGCGCGCGCGCGTGGGGTGTGTGTGGGGCTCCACTGGGTTCCTTCCCCCCCCACGGGTGGCCGGACCCGGGTGGGGTCCCACGAGTTGGGGGACAGGGACGGGGGAGCTGGAGGTGACGTTCTCCCTCCCCCAACCCCCCCCCACCCGTGTCCGTGTCCCGTCCCCCCCCAGGCACATGCTGCGGGTGCGAGCCGTGGTGATGACCCGCGACGACTCGAGCGGCGGGTGGGTGCCCACGGGCGGGGGGGGCCTCAGCCACGTCACGGTCACCCGGCGGCGGGAGGACGGTCACCGTCACCGGCAGTACCTGATCCGGGGGGAGAGGCTGCGGGACCAGGCCGTACGGCGGCGGGGGGGGGACGGGACAGGGGTGTGATATGGGGAGGGGGGACACGGGATGGGGGACGTGGGGATGGGGGATGTGGTGTGGGGACAGGGGACCTGGCCGTGACACGGGGCTGGGGGACGTGGGGTGTGACATGGGGCTGGGGGACATGGGGATGGGGACGGGGGGCTGGGCTGTGACACGGGGATGGGGACAGGGAATGGGGATGGGGGTACGTGGCTGTGACATGGGGCTGGGGGACAGGGGATCAGGGACACGGGGATGGGGGACATGGTGTGGGGACAGGGGACCTGGCTGTGACGTGGGGATGGGGGATGTTGGGATGGGGATGGGGGACAGGGATGTGACACGGGGATGGGGACAGCGGGCTGGGATGGGGGACGTGGGATGTGACGTGGGGCTGGGGGACGTTGGGATGGGAGATATGGGATGGGGGGACAGGGATGTGGCACTGGGATGGGGACAGGGAATGGGGATGGGGGAACCTGGCTGTGACATGGGGCTGGGGGACAGGGGAGTGGGAGTTGACATAGAGCTGGGGGACAAGGGGATGGGGACAGGGGGCTGGGATGGGGGACATGGGATGGGGCACTGGACCAGGGATGCGACGTGGGGCTGGGGGACATGGGGACAGGGACAGTGGACCGGCGATGTGACATGGGGATGGGGACGAGGGGCTGGGGGCTGAGGGACCAGGGATGTGATGTGGGGCTGGGGGACGTGGGATGGGGATGCGACATGGGGATGGGGGACCTGGCTGTGATACGGGGCTGGGGGACATGTGGCTGGGGACAGGAGATGGGGGACAGGGGACCAGGGATGTGACCTGGGGCTGGGGGACATGGGGATGGGGGGGGGGGCATGGGGATGGGGGACATGGGGATGGGGGGGGGGCATGGGGATGGGGGACATGGGTTGGGGACACTGGACCAGGGATGTGACACAGGGATGGGGGACAGGGGCTGTGATATGAGGATGGGGGCAAGGGGACGGGGTGATGGGGACAGGGGCTGGGGACATGGGGCTGGGATGGGGGACAGGGATGTGACGTGGGGCTGGGGAACGTGGGGAGCGGGCGGGGGCTGAGCCGCGTCCCCCTGTGTCCCCCCCCCAGCCCACGCTGGAGTGCGCCCTGCGCCGGGACCTGGAGTACAACGAGGTGACCCCCACCTTCCACCACTGGCGGGTCGGGGGGAGCCGCTTCGGGCTGACCTTCCAGAGCCCCGCCGACGCCAGCGCCTTCCGCAGGGGCGTGCGGGGGGCCCTGCAGGCCCTGGCCGCGGGTGGGCACCCCTGGGACCCCCCCCTCGAGGGACACGCACACGCACACGCACGGGACACGTGGGGTGCTGGCGGGATTGGGGATAGTGGGGGGCACAGGGGGCTGCGGGGTGCTGGGGGGCTTGGGGACACCGTGGGGTATGGGGGTGCTGGGGGGCTCGCGGACCCTATGGGGCATGGGGACACCAGGGCGCTTGGGGACATTGTGGGGTATGGGGGGGCTTGGGGGTGCTGGGGGCTGTGGGGACAGTGGGGGGCTTGGGGACACCGTGGGGTATCGGGGTGCTGGGGGGCTTGGGGACACCGTGGGGCATTGGGGACACCAGGGTGCTTGGGGGTGCTGGGGGCTGTGGGGACACTGGGGGGCTTGGGGACGCTGGGGGGGGGGCATGGGGACACTGTGGGGCCCGGGGACCCCGTTCACCCCGAATCCACCGTGTCCCCCTCCCTTCTCCCCGCAGGCTCCCCGTCTTCGTCCTCTTCCTCCTCCTCCTCCTCCTCAGCAGGGGACAGGGGGGACACGGGGGGTCGCAGCCCTGCGCCAGAGCAGCCCCCCCCTTCCCCGCCGGGGTCCCCCCGGACCCCCCACCCTGAGCCACCCCCAGTGCCCCCCACCATCGTCACCAGCGAGTCCTCGGCCACCGGCTACCGGCCCCTGGGCGGGCAGGTGGGCACCGGGGGGGGGGGTGGGGGGCGCCCCAGTTTGAGTGCCAGGTCCCAGTTTGGGCTCCCAGTTGGGGTTAGCGGTCACAGGTCAGGGTCTTGCCTTGGGTTGGGGGTCCCAGATTGGGGTCCTGGGTGAAGGTGCTGGTTGGGGGGGGGGGTCAGGTCCCAGTTCAGGGTGCTGGGTCCCAGTTTGGGGTGCTGGTGGTTGGGGGGGGCCCAGTTTGGGGTGCTGGTGCTTGGGCATCCCCGTTTGGGGTGCCGGTTCCCAGTTTGGGGTGCTGGTTCCCAGTTCGAGGTGCTGGTGCTTGAGGGTCCCATTTTGGGGTGCTGCTTTGGGTGCCAGGTGCCTGTCAGGGGTCCCAGTTTGGGGGCTCCCAGTTCAGGGACCCAGTTTGGGGTCTCGGTGTGGGGTCCCACCTTGGGGCCTCTGTTTTGGGGGTGGCCATTTTGGGGTCCCAGTTGGGGGTGCAGCCCCCTGCCCCCCCCCGGCTGCCCTTCGGGGTCCCCCCCCCAGCATCACCATTCGGGGGGTGCCACCTCCTGACTCCCCGTCCCCCATCTCAGCCGCAGCCGCCGCCGCCGCTGGGGGAGGCCGAGGAGCCGCCGGAGACCCCCCCACCGCGCCGGGACCCCCGAGGCGCCCGCGGCTACGAGGACTACCGTCGCGCCGGCGGGGCCTCTGCCGCCGGCTCCGCCGGCACGCCGCCCGCCCGCGTCCGCTTCCAGAAGGATCCGAAGGGTTCCCCCTCCTGCCGCATCCACGGGGACCCCCCTCCCGGAGCCCCCTCCCGCTGCGTCTACTGCCGGGGGGTCTTCAGCCGGGAGGAGAACGGCCGCGGGCAGTGCCGGGACGCGCCGGATCCCGCCGGACGCTGCGTCCGCCGTCTGAGCTGCCTGTGGTGCGCCGAGAGCCTCCTCTACCACTGCATGGCGGACGCCGAGGGGGATTTTTCGGCGCCCTGCTCTTGCGGGGGGGGGCACCCCCACTGCTGCGCCCGCTGGCTGGCCCCCGCCGCCCTGGCGCTGCTGGTGCCGTGCCTCTGCTGCTACCCCCCCCTGCGCGCCTGCCACTGGTGCGGCGGCCACTGCGGCTGCTGCGGCGGGAGGCACAAGGCCGCGCGGTGAGAGGGGCCGGGCGACGGCACGGCGGGGGGGGCACGGCGCCGGGAGTCGCGGTGACGGCGCGTGTCGGCACGGGGACGGTGCCGGGACGCGTGGCGCCGGCGTGTGCCGGCACGGGGATGGTACGAGGACGCGTGGCGCCGGCGTGTGCCGGCACGGGGATGGCACCAGGGCCCACGGCACTGGTGCGCATTGGCACGGGGAGGCCAACGGTGCAAGAACTCGTGGCACCGGCGTGTGCCGGCATGAGGACGGTGCCGGGACTCACTCATGGTGCCGGTGTGCGCCGGCACCGGGACGGCGTGAGGACTCGTGGCGCCGGTGCGTGCCGGCACGGGGATTTTGATGGTGCCGGGACTGGCGGTGCCGGTGCGCGCCAGCACGAGGATGCCGACGGTGCCGGGACTTGTGCCCGCGGTGCGTGCCAGCACGTGGACCCCCGACCCCCGCCCCCCGTTTATTTATTGACCCTGATAATTTATGTTAATTTATTCACCCGGGGGGCGGGGCCAGCCCCCGTTAATTCCTTCCCCTCCCCCCCGTCTCCGCTGTAATTAAAGGGGGTTTTTAACGGGGGGGGGGCTCCCCCACGTGGTTCTGGGACCGTAGCAACCGTCGCCAGGGCCCGCCCTCCTTCCTGATTGGAGGAACGCCCGCCCCGCGCTCTGATTGGCTGCCGGAGCGCCGCCCGCTGCCGGGTCCCGGGGAAAGGGGGCGGCGCTCAAGCGGGCGAAGGCGGGAACGGGCCTCGCCCTGATTGGCCGTCGGCCCTTACCGAAAGGGCTGCGCCGATTGGCCGGCGGGCGGGAGGCGGGCGGCGATAACGAAAGGAAAACTCTGACTGGCGGCCGGGGGGGGCGGGGCGGGGCGGCCTTGACGCGGACGAGCGCCCCCTGGCGGGCGGGAGGACGGGGGCGGCCTCAGTCCGGGGGGGGGGGCGGGTCGCGCAGGCGCAGCGCGCGCAGGGCGGCCAGCGGGGGGGGGAGGGGCGGGGGGGGCGGGGCGGGGCGGAGCCGCCGGTTCTCCTCCAGCAACCGGTCCCGCTCCTGCGGACACGGGGGGGGGGGTTTGCACGAGGGTCTCGAGGGCCTTGCACGAGGGTTTGCACGAGGGTTTGCACAAGGCCCCTCCCCCCCCCTCCCCCGCACTCACCTCCCGCAGCTGCTCGATCCGCTCCAACAGCCCGGGGGGGTCCGGGGGGGTCCCCGGCTCCGTCTGTGTCCAGGCATCCCGGCGGGACCCCCCCTGGGCGAAGCCCCCCCCTTCCTCCTCCTCCTCCTCCTCTTCCTCCTCCTCCTCCTCCTCATCCCCCCCTGCGAGCAGCCGGCGTCACGGGGGGGGCCAGTGGGGGTACGGGGGGGGGTTACTGGGAGCACTGGGAGCTCACCTGAGCCGGGGTGGGGGGCGCACGGGGGGGGCCGGCTCCTGCATTCGGCCTCCACCAGCCCCTTGCACTGCTTGTGGCAGCTGGTCCCGCAGCCTGGGGGGGGCGGGGGAGGGGGGGGCTTGCACGTGCACGGGGGGGAGGCTTGCACACGCGTGTGCACACCCCCAACCCCCCCCATTACACACTTACCCCGGCAGCGGTATCCCTGCTTGGAGACACCCCAGAGCTGGAAGGGGGGGGGGGGAGAGAGAGAGGGTGAGGGTAAGGGGGGGCCATGGGGGTCCCGGGGGGCGTGGTGGTGTTTTTTTTTGGGGGGGGGGGTGTCACTCACGCAGCCATTGCACACTTGGCAGAAGGTGGGTTTCTTGAACGTGGCCTCGTGAAAATGGTGCGAGAGCTCCCTGGGGGGGGGGGGCAGAGGGGGTCGTGGGGGGGACCCCGGCATCCTGGCCCCCGCCCCCCATTTTGGGGATGCAGGCATCCAGGGCCTTTGACCCCCCATTTTTGGGGACCCCCGTGTCGGGGAGGGGGGGAAGGGGGGTTCTCACCCATCCCGCTCCACCGGCTCCACCTCGGGGGTGTCGGGGGGGCCACAGCCGCGGGGCTCAGCTTTGGGGGTACCGGGGGGGCCCCACTCGCCATCCCTGGGGGTCTTGTCGGTCAGGGGGGGCTGAGGAGGAAGGGGGGGGCACAGGATCAGGGGCAGGGTCCCCCCCACTGCCTTTTGCCCCTCACTGCCCCCCCCCGTGCCCCTCACCGTGGCCTTGGGGCTGGGGGGCTCACGGGCGTGCGAGAGCGCGTACAGCTCCTCCTCGGTGTGCGCCGTGTCCAGGGACAGCTGGGGGGGGGGACACGGGGCGGTGGGTGGTGGGCACCCCCCCGGGACTCCCCCACCCCGTGGGGTGAGGGTGGATGGGGAGCGCACCCGAGCCCCCCCACCCCCCCATTCACCCAGCCCCCTCCCTGCCCTTGGCACCCCCACCCCTTGCACCCCCCTATGCCCCCCCCTTGCTCCCTTGCACCCCCCCACCCCTCACACCCCCCCTTTCTCACCCCTCAGCATCCACCCCCACCCTTTGCACCCCCATGCCCCCCCTTGCACCCCCCACCCCTTGCACCCCCCCACCCCCCCTTTGCTCTCATCCTGCGTCCTCCCTTGCACCCCCCACCCCCCCATGCTCCCTCCCCACATACTCCCTTGCGCGCCCCTTCGCCCAAATCACCCCCCCACGACCCCCCCGCCCCTTGCACCCCCACTTTTTCTCCCTTCCCCCAGCTCCCTTGCACCCCCCCACCCCTCACACCCCCCCTTTCTTCCCTTCTCACCCCCCCAGCACCCCCCCCACCCCTTGCAGGACCCCCCCTTTCTTGCCCCCCCCTTCCTTCCTTGCTCACCCCCCCCCGTACCCCTACCCCAACACACGCCCCCCCCCCAGCACCCCCAGTCTCACGGCCAGCAGGCGCAGGAGGTGGGGGTCCGTGCGGAACGGGGGGGCGAGGCGCTGGAGGGCCCGCAGGTCGAGGGCGTGCTGGTAGAGGCCGTGGAGTTTGGGGAGGTTGAGCCCCCCCCCGGGCAGGACCCCCGGCAGCGCCGCGTCCAGCGCCGCCAGGTCCTTGAGGTGCACGGCCAGCAGCGGCAGGCGGAACCCCCGGCACCCCCCGAACGCCCGCCGGTACGCCCCGAAATTCCCTCGCGACGACACCAGCTCCGCCATCGCTCCCAGGGCCTGCGGGGGGGGCGGGGGGGGGCTCATGGGGACGCACGGGGAACCCTGGGGGGGGGGACACCCCACCACGGTGCTCCCCGTGCACCCCGGGGGCACCCAGGGACCCCCCAGGGACACCCAGGGACCCCCCAGGGACACCTACTGATACCCAGGGACCCCCCAGGGACACCCAGGGACCCCCCCAGTGCCACCCAGTGCCACCCAGGGACCCCCCAGGGACACCCAGGGACACCCCAGGGACACCCAGGGACCCCCCAGTGCCACCCAGTGCCACCCAGGGACCCCCCAGGGACACCTACTGATACCCAGGGACCCCCCAGTGACACCCAGGGACCCCCCAGGGGCACCTACTGATACCCAGGGACCCCCCAGTGACACCCAGGGGCCCCCCAGAGACACCCAGTGACCCCCCAGGGACACCCAGGGGCCCCCCAGAGACACCCAGTGACCCCCCAGAGACACCCAGGGGCCCCCCAGGGACACCTACTGATACCCAGGGACCCCCCAGGGACACCCAGGGACCCCCCAGTGCCACCCAGTGCCACCCAGGGACCCCCCAGTGACACCCAGGGACCCCCCAGGGGCACCTACTGATACCCAGGGACCCCCCAGGGACACCCAGGGACCCCCCAGGGGCACCTACTGATACCCAGGGACCCCCCAGGGACACCCAGGGACCCCCCAGTGACACCCAGGGACCTCCCACAGTGGTCCCTGTGCCCCCCAGGGACCCCCCAGTGACACCCCCAGTGACACCCAGCCCCCCCCCAGTGCAGCCCAGTACAGGCCACTGCAGCCCCGCAGTGCTCCCTTTGCCCCCCCAGTGACCCCCCCAGTGACGCCTGGTGCAGCCCACTGCATCCCTGCAATGCTCGCCATAGCCCCCCAGGGACCCCCAGTCTCTCCCAGTGCATCCCACTGCCCCCCCCCAGTTCCCCCCCGGTGCCACTTGCCACATCCCCGCAGTGCTCCCTGTGCCCCCCCGAGACCCCCAGTTCCTCCCAGTGCTCCCACTACACCCCCCCGCGCCCCCCAAGGACCCCCCCCAGTGCATCCCAGCTTCCCCCCCCCCGGGTCCCCCCCCCCCACCTTGGCCACCTCGGGGGGCAGCAGGGCCTGGGTGGCCTTCAGGCGGGAGATGGAGCTGTGGCAGAGCCCCCCCACCACCGCCATCAGCGTGTTGAAGTTCTGCAGCTCCCGCAGCTCCTGGGGGGGGGGGGCTATGTGAGCAGGACCCCCCCCCCGGACACCACCCCCCCCCCGGCCCTTTGCACTCTCCCCTTGCTCTTTGCACCCCCCTGTGCCTCTTTGTCCCCCCCATTCCCACTTGCACCCCCTGCACCCCTCGCCCCCCCTTTGCACCCCCCCTTGCACCCCACCGTGCCCCTTTGCACCCCCCCACATGCCCCCACCCTTTTCACTCCCCCCTTGCACCCCCCCGCACCCCTTGCCCCCCCTGCCCCTCCTGTGCCCCTTTGCACCCCCCACCCTTTGCACTAACCCCCTTGCCCCCCCCCCCCCAGCGCCCCCCCCCCACCTGGGTGACGCGGGTGAACTTGGCGACCACCTCGGCGCGCTGGGGGGCCGTGGGGCGGCTCAGCACCGTGAGCTGCACCCACCGGCAGACCCCGTTGCAGAGGGCGACGGCTCGCTCCAGGGCGGGGGTCCCCCGCGCCCCCCCACGCTGGACGTACCGCCGGCAGTCCTGGCACTGCCACCGCGCGTCAGGGCCTGCCGACCCCCCCCGACCCACGGCACCCCACGGCCCCATAGCACCCATCCGAGTACCCCACGGCACCCACCAGCACCCTCCCAGCGCCCATCGAAGCCCCCCCTGGTCCCATGGCCCCCATCAAAGCCCCCCACAGCCCCACAGCACCCATCAAAGCACCCCGTGGCCCCCATCCGAGCCCCCCACGGCACCCATCAGCGCACCCCACAGCCCCATAGCACCCATCCTA
Source organism: Buteo buteo (assembly GCF_964188355.1). Classification (NCBI taxonomy): domain Eukaryota; kingdom Metazoa; phylum Chordata; class Aves; order Accipitriformes; family Accipitridae; genus Buteo; species Buteo buteo. The sequence goes on along the minus strand of NC_134204.1, from coordinate 88,702,490 downwards.
GCACCCCACGGCACCCACCAGCACCCTCCCAGCACCCATCGAAGCCCCCCACGGCCCCCATCAAAGCCCCCCACAGCCCCACAGCACCCATCAAAGCACCCGTGGCCCCCATCCAAAACCCCACAGCACCCATCAAAGCACCCCGTGGGCCCCATAGCACCCATCCAAGCACCCCACGGCACCCACCGACACCCTCCCAGCACCCATCGAAGACCCCCACGGCCCCACGGCATCCATCAAAGCCCCCGTGGCCCCCATCCAAGCACCCCACAGCACCCATCAGCGCACCCCAGGGCACCCATCGGTGCACCCCACAGCACCCATCAAAGCACCCCACGGCCCCATGGCACCCATCCTAGCACCCCATGGCACCCCTCAACATGCCTCACCGCCCCACAGCCCCCATCGGCGCACCCCACGGCCCCCCCCCCCAGCACCAGCGCACCCCACGGCCCCCATCAGCGCACCCATCGCACCCGTCGGTGCACCCCACGGCCCCATAGCGCCCGTCAAAGCGCCCTATAGCACCCACGAGCGCAGCCCCCAGCCCCATGGCACCCCGTGGCACCCATGATCCCCCCCCCCGGCACCCGTGCCCCCCCGTGCCGCTCACCGAGAGGCGGCAGAAGGCACGATGCTCGAGGCCGCTGAGGTGCCGGGCCAGCTCGCCCACCTCCAGGTGGTCCAGGAGCAGCGAGACCTTGCGCTTGGGGGGGCCGGGGGGGCCGGGGGGGGTCCGTGCCCGGGGGGGGCTCAGCCCAGCCGGCCGCGGGCACAGCCTGCGCAACCCCACATGCGTGTGTGACCTCCCACGTGTGTGACCCCCGACACGTGTACGTGTGAACCCCCCATGTGTGTGCGCAGCCCCGACACGTGTGTGTGACACCTAACACACATGCATGACCCTGACACGCGTGAGCATGACCCCCCCAGCACATGTGCGTGATACCCAACACGCGTGTGCACAACCCTGACGTGTGTGCACGACCCCAACACACGTGTGCGAGCCCTGACACATACCAACATGTGTGTGCATGACCAACAGACGTGTGCAAGCCCCAATACATGTGTGCACGACCCGACACGTGTGTGCAAGCCCTGACATGCATGTGCACGACCCTGACACGTGTGTACAGCCCCCAGCCCCGAGCCCTTGCACACGCTTGTGCACAGCCCCCATGCAAGGCCAAGCCCTGTACGTGCCCGGCTCGCACAAGCACTCGTGCAAAGCCCCCCTCCCCGTGCGCAGCCCCGCTCACCCACTCACCCCTCCCGTGTGCCCCCCCTCGCACGCGCCCGTGCCCCTTACATGTGGCCGAAGTCCAGCAGCCGAGCGTGTCCCTCGTGCCCCTCGTGCCCCTCGTGCCCCTCGTGCCCCCCGTGCAACGCCGCCCGCCGCAGCTCCCCCAGCGCCTCGTCCAGCGCCGGCTCCAGGCGAAAGGCCTCGGGGTAGTGGGTGACCCAGTGCCTGTGGGGGCACGGCCCCCCCCTCAGCCAGGGGACACAGGGGGACACACAGGATGGGGACACAGGATGAGGAGATGGGATGGGGACATGGGATGTGGGATGGGGACAGGGGGTGGAGAATGGGGACACGGGATGGGGACAGGGGACGTGGGATGGGGACAGGGATACACAGGTTGGGGACATGGGATGGGGAAGGGGGATGGGGATGGGGACATGGGATGGGGACACAGGATTGGGACATGGGATGGGGACAGGGGACACAGAACATGGGATGGGGACAGGGGATACGGGATGGGGACATGTAATAGGGGACAGGGGAGGATGTGAGCTGCAGGACGGGGGGACATGGGATGGGGGTGGCAGCCCTGGGGTGGGGACAGGGGGGACACAGAGTGGGGGGACACAGCAGGGGACACACGGGGGGGATGGCAGGGGGGACCGTGGCTGCCCCTCACCGGACGAAGAGGCAGACACGGAGCGCCCGCTCCTCCCGCCCGTCCCGCATGGCCTCCTGGTAGGTGGCTCCGGGTTAAGGACCCTGGTGTGGCACAGACCCCCCCCCAGTGTCCCCACCGTGTGTCCCCCCCACCCGTGTCCCGTCCCCCCCCCCGGGCAGGATATAAGACGAGGAGGCGTCGGGCCAGCTCGGCCGAGGGCACGACCCAGCCGTGCACCGTCAGCGTCATGTCCACCGTGTACTCGCCCCGGCACAGCCGCCCGTCCAGGTCTGCGGGAGAAGCCACCGTCACCCACGGGTGTCACCGGGGGAAAGGGGGGTGGGGGGGGGCACGGCCTGTGGGGTAGGGAGAGGTGGGATGGGGTGGGGGAGGTACCCAGGGGATGGGGGACCTGGGGGGTGGGGGACCCAGGGGATGCTGTGACTGGGGGGATGTGGCACCCAGGGATGTGGCACCCAGGGACGTGGTACCCAGGGATGTGGGACCCAGGGGACGTGGTACCCAGGGACGTGGTACCCAGGGACGTGGGACCCAGGGATGTGGTACCCAGGGACGTGGTACCCAGGGACGTGGTACCCAGGGACGTGGGACCCAGGGATGTGGTACCCAGGGATGTGGGACCCAGGGGACGTGGTACCCAGGGATGTGGCACCCAGGGGACGTGGGACCCAGGGATGTGGGACCCAGGGATGTGGTACCCAGGGGATGTGGGACCCAAGGGACGTGGGACCCAGGGGACGTGGCACCCAGGGATGTGGTATCCAGGGGACGTGGCACCCAGAGGATGTGGCACCCAGGGGACGTGGCACCCAGGGGACGTGGTACCCAGGGGACGTGGTACCCAGGGATGTGGTATCCAGGGGACGTGGCACCCAGAGGATGTGGCACCCAGGGGATGTGGCACCCAGGGGTGTGGGACCCAGGGGACGTGGTACCCAGGGGACGTGGTACCCAGGGACGTGGTACCCAGGGACGTGGCACCCAGGGGACGTGGTACCCAGGGATGTGGGACCCAGGGATGTGGTACCCAGGGATGTGGGACCCAGGGGACATGGGACCCAGGGGATGTGGCACCCAGGGGACGTGGCACCCAGGGATGTGGTACCCAGGGGACGTGGTACCCAGGGATGTGGTATCCAGGGGACGTGGCACCCAGAGGATGTGGCACCCAGGGGATGTGGCACCCAGGGGTGTGGGACGCAGGGGACGTGGTACCCAGGGGACGTGGCACCCAGGGGGATGTGGCACCAGGGTATGTGATACCCAGGGGTGATGGCACCCAGGGGACGTGGTACCCAGGGGAGATGGCACCCAGAGGAGATGACACCCGGGGGACGTGGCACCGACCAGGGTGCCGCTGCGCCCGGCCTCCCCCCGGCCCCTCACCGAAGGCATCGAGGCAGCGCTCCAGCAGCTGGTCGAGGCTGCAGGCCTGCGGCAGCTCCCCCAGCCCCGCGCTGGCCATGGCCCGGCTGATCTCCCGCGCCGTGGGGCACGTCAGACGCCGCCGGCACGGCCGCCTGGCCGCGGTCCCCCCGGGGGGCTTCCTGTGGCACCCCCCAGCCCCGCTCAGCCGGGACCCCCGGGCTCCCACGGGGTGCCGTCGTGGGGTCTGACCCACAGCGTGGCCGTGGGTCTGACCCCATAGCGTCGCCGTGGGTCTGGTCCCTCCGTGGGTCTGGCCCCACGGGTGACCCCGTCCTTGTCCTTCCCCCCCCCTCACTGTGGCACTTCCCCTCCCGGCCCCTCTTGCCCAACGCTCTTCCGGGGGAGACCCACAGGGACCCAGTTGGGGAGAAGGACTGGTCCCAGTTGGGGTACTGGGGGGCACTGCCTGGTCCCAGCTGGGGGGCAAGACCGGTCCCAGTTTGGGGGGGGGCAAAGCAGGGCAGGCAGAGTTGCTTGTGTCGGAGGACAGAGCCTGGTCCCTGCTTGGGAGGGGGATTGGTCCCAGTTGGGGAGCAGAACTGGTGCCAGTTGGGGGGGTGCGGGGGGGGGGCGGGCAGAGGAGGTCACAGGGAGGGGCACAGCCTGGTCCCAGTTTGGGGCGGGCTGAGACGGTGCCAAAAAGTGTGTGTGTGTATGGGGGGGGTGGGCACAGCCGGGATAGGGATGGGGACGGGACGGGGCGCACACCCACCTCTTGCTCTCCCTGGGGTCCATGGCTGGGGGTGGGTTGGGGGGGGGCACACAGGGTCCCAGCAGGGCCCCCCCCCGGGGCCGGCCGGGCTGAGGCAGGAGGAACTCGTTAAGGCGGGTGGGGGTGAAAAAGGAACTGCCGGGAGGGTGATGTCAGGCCGGACGGGGGTGCGTGTCACCCACTGACGGCGGGGGGGGGGACGGACACGGGGGGGGACACCCATCCCCACCTTCACCCCCCACCCCAATGCCACTCCTGGGGGACCCTGTGGGGCACCCCACTGCCTGTCCCCTGTGGTGGTGGTGGGGGGGTGTGCTCGTATTTGGGGGTCCCCTGTGCCGGGGGGGGTGTCCCCGTGCTGGGGGGGACCCCAAATGCCTGGGGTGACGGCGCCGGAGGGGACCCCACGCCGTTGGGACCTGGTGATGTGGGTCACCCCGACGCTGTGGGGGTCCCTCGTGCCGTGTCTGGGCGGGGGGGGTCCGGGCAGTGCCCCCCCCCCCCTTTTCTTAAAGGGCCAGACGCATGTCCACGCGCTGTGCCCCCCCCCCCAACCCTCCGGGGGGACCCCCTGCCCGCCCCCCATAACCTCTTCAGTGGGGGATCCCGGTCGTCCGAGGGGGGGGGGGGTGTGGGGGTGTGTGTGTGTGGGTGTGTGGGTCCGTGCCTCAGTTTCCCCACCCCACCTCGGTCCCTCCCCCGTGACGTGGCGGCGGGGGCGGGGCTAGCGGCACCGGGAGGCGGTGGAGCCCCGCGGCGCCGGGACACGGGCAGCGGCACCCACCCGGGACTGGGACCAGCACCCACCCGGGACCGGCACCCCCCCGGGACAGGCACCCACCCGGGGCCCGGGCGGGGGCACCCACTGGTGACAGGCACCCACCGGTGACCAGCACCCACTGGTGACGGGTCCCCAGCGCCCCACCGGTGACTGGCACCCACTGGTGACAGGTCCCCAGTGCCCACCGGTGACCGGCACCCACTGGTGACGGGTCCCCAGTGCCCACCGGTGACCGGCACCCACTGGTGACGGGTCCCCAGTGCCCACCGGTGACCGGCACCCACTGGTGACGGGTCCCCAGCGCCCACCGGTGACCGGCACCCACCGTCCCCAGCACCCACCAGTGACCGGCACCCACTGGTGACGGGTCCCCCAGCGCCCACAGCCATGGCCGAGGCTGACGGTGAGGACGATATCCAGTTTCTGCGGACGGTGAGTTGGGGGAACCGGGAGGAGATACTGGGGAGGGGGGAGAATAGGGGGTTGGGAGTGGGGGGGGGGGCGCTGGGGAACTAGGAGTGGGGGTACTGGGAGCACTGGGGGAACTGGAGGGAACTGGTGTGGGGGCACTGGGGGGGGGACTGGGGAGAGGGGAATGAGGGAACGGGGAGATACTCGGGGGGACAGCCGGGGGGGTCTGGGGATACTGGGGGGCTCAGATCGGGAGAACGGGGAGCACTGGGGGAACTGGGGGGGGGGCACTGGGGAGACAGGTCTGGGGAGACTGGGGGGGAACTGAGGAGAGGGGAATGGGGGAACTGGGACATACTGGGGGGGGGGAATCGGGGGGGTCTGGGGATAGTGAGGGGCTCAGATCTGGGGAACTGGGGGGAACGGGGGGGGCACTGGGGAGACAGGGCTGGGGAGACTGGGGGGACTGGGGAGAGGGGGCGGCAAGCGAGGACTGGGAGGGGCTGGGGGGGGGACACACCAGCCTGAAACTGGGAACACTGGGAGGGACTGGGACGGGGTGGGGGGGGGGCAGCTCCCAGCCCCCCCAGCATTGCAGGGGGGTGTCCAAGGGGGGGTGCAGGGGGGGGGAGTGCGAGGGGGGGTGCACGCCCCCCCCCACCTGTCCCCGGGGCCGCGTGTGCTCCCAAAAAAAGCAACGTGCAAAGCCGGGGGGGGGGGGAGCAGCTGCTGGGGGGGGCGAAACCAGATCCCCCCCGGGGGGGGATGGGCAGGGCGCCGGGGGGGGCGGTTCGGAGGTGGGGGGGGTGGCCCAGTTCCTTCCTTCGTCCCAATTCCTCCCAGTTTGTCCTCAAAACTGGGCTGGGACCCCGGGGGGGGGCCCGAGTTGCTGTTAATAACCGTGCCGTCCCCCCCCCCGCGGGAGCGGATTCCACATGGCGGGGGCGTGTCAAGGACGGGGGGGTGTCCTTGGGGTGGGGGGCTGTCCGGGTGTGACCCCGCTGGGGGGGTGTCGGGGCCGTGGGAAATGCTGAGCTCAGCAGAATGTGGCTGGGGGGGGGGATTTGTCGTCGTCTCCCCCAAAGACCCCCCCCCCCCTTCAGGGGAAACTGAGGCACGGAGCAAACCCGCCCCCCCTCCCCCCCCCATGGGGCCCAAAGTGGGGACCCAGGCGTCTGTGTGTCCCCCCCCGTCCCCCCCCCGGTGGCATCCCCGGCCCGCGGGAGGAATCTGCCCTCCCCGGGGGGGGGGCCCGGAGCGACGGGAGCAGGTGGGGGGGGCCGGGGGGGGGGGCGCGAATGGTCTGGGTCCCCTCTGTGCCCGGGGGGGGGGGGGGCACGGACACACTGCTGTCACCCCCCCTACAGCCCCCACTGGGGTGGGGGGGGGCACCCAGGGGTCTTATCCCCACCTTAGCTTGGGGGGGGGTGTCACCCAGGGCTCCTGCTCCCCCATAACCCCCCCTTGACTTGGGGGGAGGTCACCCAGGGGTCCTGCCCCCCCCCCCCAGCCCTCCTTTGACTTGAGGGTCTCACCCAGGGGGTCCTACCCCCACCCCCCCCGGGTTTGAGGGTTCACTCAGGGCCCAGGGCTCCCCCCCCCCTCCCGGACCCGTGGCGGGAGGGGGGCGCTGAGGGTTCCCGTGTCCCCCCCGCCCCCCCCCAGGAGGACGAGGTGGTCCTGCAGTGCACGACCACCCTGCTGAAGGAGCAGCTCAAGCTCTGCCTGGCGGCCGAGGGCTTCGGGAACCGGCTCTGCTCCCTGGAGCCCACCTCCAACGCCCAGGTCCGGGGGGGGGCACGAATTGGGGGGGGGGGCACGGGGGGGACACCCCCTCCCCTTGGTACCCACCTGGGGGGTCGGGGTTGGGGGGGATGTGGGGACACGGTGGTATGTCTGGTGTGGGGATGGGGGGGGGGGGGCACGCCTGGCACCCGGGGGGGGGCGTGGGGGGGTCGGGGGGGGGGGAATGGGGACACGGTGTTGTATCTGGCGTGGGGATGGGGGGGTGTGGGGTGTGGGGGCACCCCGCCGTTGCTGGGGATGGAGATTGGGGGGGACCCCCGCTATCACCCGGTTTGGGGACTGGGGGGGGGGGGGGGCACACACACCCCCTATAGCACCCGGCACGGGGTGGGGGGCACCCGATAGCCCCCACATAAGGACGTGGGGGACATCGGACATCCCCCCGTCCGTGGGAAGGGGGACGCGGGGGGGGGGGGGGCACCCACTCCGCCGTGCTGGTGGCGGGGGGGGGACACGCACACACAAGGACCCCCCCCCCGAGAGGGGGACATGGGCACCCCTCTATTGCCCGGCAGGGGGGGACAGGAGGACCCCCTGTCCCCGGCACGGACCCAGGGTGGTGGTGGGTGGCCCGACCCCCCCCGTGTGTGTGTCCCCCCCCCAGAATGTCCCCCCCGACCTGGCCGTCTGCTGCTTCGTGCTGGAGCAGTCACTCTCGGTGCGGGCGCTGCAGGAGATGTTGGCCAACAGCTCCGAGACGGGGGGCGAGGTGGGTCCGGGGGGGTGCGGGGGGGGGTCTGGGAGGGGGTCCCAACCCCCCTTGACCCCCCCTTCTATCTCTCTTCCCCCCGCCCTTCCCCATGCCCACACCAGGGGGTCGACCTGGATAAGTGGGTAGGTGCCACTGTGGTGCAGTGACCCCCCCTCCTCGTCCTCACCTTCAGCCTCACCTTCAGCCTCATCCTCCTCTGCACCCTCCAACCCCCCCCCAAAGTGTCCGGGGGGGCTCTGCCGCCCCCCCTACCCCCGCATGGACCCAGGCGTCCGGGTGTGCCCCCCCCATCCCCCTGCCCGATCCACCACCCCCCCCAGCCCGCAGCCCCCGATTCCGCATGGATCCCGCTGCAGACCCCCAGGTGTGAGCGCGGGGCGTGCAACGCACGAGGGCCCGGTGCACGGGGTGCACGGCTCCGGCACGAGGGGCGTGCGATGCACGGGGTACCCCGATGTAAATCGGGCACGAGGGGCGTGCGATGCACCGGGAACCCTGACACGGCCCTGGCACGAGGGACGTGCAATGCACAGGTCCCCCGGACACAAGGGGTGTGCAATGCACGGGGTACCCCGACACAAGGGGCATGCAACGCGCGGGCTACCTTGACGCAAGGTCTCGCACGAGGGCCGTGCGACGCACGGGGCGCACAGCTCCGACACGAGGGCCATGCATTGCACGGGGTGCACGCCCCTGGCACGAGGGCCGTGCAAGGCACGGCGTACCCCAACGTGGGTCTCGCACGAGGGCCGTGCGTTGCACGGGTTACCCCGCAGCCCGGGGTGCCGCCAGCCTGCAGCAGCCCCCTCGGGATGGTGGGGAGGGGGGAGGGAAGGTTTGGGGGGGGGTCCCTGCTGACCCCCCCCATCCCGTTCCCCCCCACCCCCCCCAAGTCATCGCAGGGCGGGGGGCACCGGACGCTGCTCTACGGCCACGCCATCCTCCTGCGGCATTCCCACAGCGGCATGGTGAGTTGCGGGGGTGGGGGGCAAAAGGGAGGGTCAGGGGGGGCCAGGAGGCTGGGGACCCCCATAACGGGGTGTCTGTCCCCCCCCCCAGTACCTGAGCTGCCTCACCACCTCCCGCTCCGTCACTGACAAACTGGCCTTCGATGTGGGGCTGCAGAAGGATGCGGCCGGTAAGGGGGGGGCCTGAAGGGCTGGGGGGGGGGAGGCTGGGGTTTGGGGGGGGCCCTAAAGGCTTATGGGGGGGGGTGGCAGGGGTTTGGGGGTCCCCTTGGGTTTGGGGAGGGGGGATCCTGTTGGGCTTTAGGGGGTTGAAGGTTGGGGGGGGAGGCTGGTGGGTCCCCCTGGGGGGGTACCTGTGGGCTTTGGGGGGGTCGCAGGTTTCAGGGGGTCACCCAGGGTTGGGGGGGTCCCCATAGGCAGGTCCCACATTGGATGCCCTGCATCCCCCAGGGGGTGGTGAGTCCCTATGGACCCTGGGGGGTGATAAGTCGGGGAGGGGTCCCCCAAGGGTTTGGGGGCCCTGGAGTGCCCCCCCTCACCCCCCACCCCCCCCCAGGCGAGGCGTGCTGGTGGACCATGCACCCCGCGTCCAAGCAGCGCTCGGAGGGCGAGAAGGTTCGGGTGGGCGACGACCTCATCCTCGTCAGCGTCTCCTCCGAGCGCTACCTGGTGAGGGGGGGGGACGGCACGGGGAGGGGGGCACGGGGCTTTGCACGCGCACGAGCGAGCGCTGGTGCACGGGGGCCTCGTGCGTGCGCCAGCCCGCTGCGGCCCGCGAGGGCTGCACGTGTGCAGGAGCGAGCGCCGGCGTGCGAGGGCGCGCGCGTGTGCACGAGCGAGCCCCGCTGCACAAGCCCCGGCGTGCGAGGGCCGTGTGTGTGCACGAGTGAGCCCCGGCGTGCGAGGGCCGTGCGAGTGTGCACCGCTGAGCCGTGCTCTGCTCCTCCGGGCTCCCCATCCTCACGCGAGCCCTTGCATGCGTGTCGAGGGGGGTTCCGTGTGTTGCAGGGGGGGTGTCACAGGCACAGACACCCGTGTGTGTGTCCCCGTGACACACGTGTGCGTCCCCCCCCGTGACACGCGTGTCCCCAGCACCTCTCCACGGCGAGCGGGGAGCTGCAGGCGGACGCCTCCTTCATGCAAACCCTCTGGAACATGAACCCCATCTGCTCCGGCTCGGAGGAAGGTGGGTGCTGGTGGGACTGGGGGGGGACGACGACACCCCAGGTTGGGTGAAGGGGACCCTAGGGTCGCCCCCCCCCCCCAACACCCCCCTTCTTTGGGTGTCCCCAGGCTACGTGACGGGTGGCCACGTCATGCGCCTCTTCCACGGCCACATGGACGAGTGTCTGACCACCTCCGCGCCGGAGCAGGGCGAGGAGCGCAGGTGGGGGGGCCCAGACCCTCGGTTCCCCCCCTCCCTGAGGTGGGGTGTGTGGCAGGGGGTCCCTGTCCCCGTCCCCTCGGTGTCCCAACCGGCCACGTCCCCGCAGCAGCGTGGTGAACTACGAGGGAGGAGCCGTTTGCACCCACGCTCGGTCCCTTTGGCGCCTGGAGCCCCTGCGCATCAGGTATTGGGGAGGGGGGTCCCGGTGGGGGGGTTGTCCCCCCGTATTGCTGTCCCCATGTCACAGCCCCCCGAGGTGACCCTGCAGCCCAGCCTGTTGGGCTTGGCGTCCCCACGTTGCATCCCGGGGGTCCCCGTGAAGCATCCCCGCGTCCCCACGCCGCATCCTTGGGACTCGTCCCTGCGTCCTCGCCCCGTGTCCTCCGTGTCCCCTCGTTCCTGCCACCCACCCCTGCACTCTGTCCCCTGCGTCCCCACGTCCCCACGAGGCTTCCCCGTGTCCCCACGCTGCATCCCTGCATCCCTAGTCCGTCTTCTCAGGGTCCCTGTGTCCCCACACTGCATCCCCCGTGTCCCCAAGTCCCATCCCTGCATCTCCACGCTGCGTCCCCCGTATCCCTATGTCCCTGTGTCCCACCCCTGCATCCCCACCCCCTGTCCCCTCCATCCCTGTGACCCTGTGGCACTTCCCTGCATCCCAATGCTGTGTTCCCACATCCCCATCCCCATCCCCACGTCCCCATCACCTATCCCCACGTCCCCAGGACTGATCCCTGCATCTCCATCACCCACCCCCTTGTCCCCATCACCCATCCCCACGGTCCCATCACCCATCCCCATGTCCCCATCCCCATCCCCACGTCCCCATCACCCATCCCCACGTCCCCATCCCCATCCCCACGTCCCCATCACCCATCCCCACATCCCCATCACCCATCCCCACGTCCCCATCACCCATCCCCACATCCCCATCACCCATCCCCACGTCCCCGTCACCCATCCCCATGTCTCCATCACCCATCCCCACGTCCCCATCACCCACCCCTGTGTCCCCTGACCCCCGGTGACCCATCGTGTCCCCCCCCCAGCTGGAGTGGGAGCCACCTGAAGTGGGGCCAGCCCTTCCGCCTGCGACACGTCACCACGGGACGTTACCTGGCGCTGACGGAGGACAAGGGTCTGGCCGTGGTGGAGGCGGCCGCCGCCAACACCCGCGCCTCCGCCTTCTGCTTCCGTGCCTCTAAGGTGGGAGACAGGGATGGCGATGGGGGGGTCCAGCTGGGGCGAGGGGGGGGACCTGGTGTGAGGGGGCATGGGGTGGTCTGGTTGTCCCCAAGGGATGGCGTCACTCAGGCACTTGGTGCCCTGGGGTGGGGAGTGGTCTCTGGTCTGTCCCCGTTTGGGTCTCCATCCTGGTCCTTGTCCCCAGGCTGGTTCCCATCCTGGTCCCATCCCTGTCCTGGTCCCCATCCCGGTCCTGTCCCCATCCTGGTCCCTGTCCTGGTCCCAGCCTGATGCTGGTCCCTGTTCCTGTCCCCATCCCAGTCCCCTTGTGGGTCCCTGTCCCCATGTAGGTCCCCATCCCAGTTTCTGTGTGAGTCCCTGTCCCCATCCCTGTTCCCATGAAGGTCCTGGTCTGGTCCCCATCCCCATCCCAGTCCCCATCCTGGTCCTAGTCCCCATCCCTGTCCCCATCCTGGTCCCTGTCCCCATCCTTGTCCCCATGAGGCTCCCAGTCCCCATCCCTGTCCCCATTCCGGTCCCCAGCCCTGTCCCCATCCTGGTCCCCATGTGGGTCCCCATCCCCATCCCTGTCCCCATCCTGGTCCCGGTCCCCATCCCTGTCCCTGTGAAGGTCCTGGTCCCCATTCCTGTCCCCATCCAGTCCCCTTGTGGGTCCCTGTCCCCATGTAGGTCCCCATCCCAGTTTCTGTGTGAGTCCCTGTCCCCATCCCTGTCCCCATCCCAGTCCCTGTGTGGGTCTCCGTCCCCATCCCCGTTCCCATGAAGGTCCTGGTCCCCACGTGGGTCCCCATCCTGGTCTCCATTCCAGTCCCATCACTGGGTCTCCATCCCCGTCCCTGTCCCTGTGACAGTCCTGTCCCCATCCCAGTCCCCCTGCGGGTCCCCTGACACCCCCCCTCTCCCCCCCAAACAGGAGAAGCTGGAGGTGGTGGCCAAGCGGGACGTGGAGGGGATGGGGACCCCCGAGATCAAGTACGGGGAGTCCCTCTGCTTCGTGCAGCACGTGGCCAGCGGGCTCTGGCTCACCTACGCTGCTGCCGACACCAAGGCCATGCGGCTCGGGCTGCTGAAGAGGAAGGTGGGGGGCTTGGGGGGGGGCTGGGGGCTCGGGGGGGCTGCTGGGCCGTCTCTGGGGGGGCTGTAGGGGAGGGCTGGGGTCTCTAAGAGGCACTAGGGGGTCTCTAAGGGGTCTTTGGGGCATCTCTAGGGGGGCTTTAGGGAGGGTGCTGGGGGTTTGGGGGGTTTGGGGGTCTCTGGGGTCATTGGGGGGGCTCAGGGGGGGCTCTGAGGGGCACTAGGGGGTCTCTAGGGGGTCTTTGGGGCATCACCGGGAGGGCTGTGGGGGGAGTGCTGGGGTCTTTAGGGCATTTCTAAGGGGTCTGTGGAGATTCTTTGGGGGTTTGGGGGTCTCTGGGGTCATGGGGGGCTGAGGGGGGTCTCTGAGAGGCACTAGGGGGTCCCCAAGGGGCCTCTGAGGGCTATGGGGGTGCTGGGAGGCACTGCGGGGGGGTACTGGGAGGTTACTGGGGAGCAGAGGGCAGGTCTCTGCAAGGCACTGGGCTATACTGGGGGTCTCTGGGATGTTTTGGGGGAGGTTCCCCTCACTGACCACCGTGTCCCCCGTCGCCCCCCCCCCCCAGGCCATACTGCACCAGGAGGGACACATGGACGACGCGTTGTCCCTCACCCGCTCCCAGCGTCAGGAATCGCAGGCGGCACGGATGGTCTACAGCACGGCCGGGCTCTACGGGCACTTCATCAGGTGGGGGGGGCGTGGGGGGGCCATGGATATGGGGGGTATGGGGGGGGGTATGGGGATGGTCTACAGCATGGCTGGGCTCTATGGGCACTTCATTGGGGGGGGTCGTGGAGCTGGGAGGGTGTATGGGGCTGTAGGGGGGGCACGCAGTGGGGCTGGGGGGTCCTGCGTGGGGCTGGGGGGGGGTATAAGGGCATCGGGTGGTTGTGGGGTGGGGGGATGTATGGGGCAAGGGGGGATACAGGGACCTGGGGGTGTGCGGGGCTGGCAGGAGGAATGGGGGGGTGCTGACCCCATCGTGCCCCCCCCTCCGCAGGAGCCTGGACAGCCTGAGCGGGAGGGGCAGGGGGTCCCCCCCCCCCACGCTGCCCATTGCCGCCGTCATCCTGAGCCTGCAGGACCTGATCGGATATTTCCAGCCCCCCCCGGCCGAACTGCAGCACGAGCAGCGGCAGAGCCGGCTGCGGGCCCTGCGGGGCCGCCAGAACCTCTTCCAGCAGGAGGTGGGACCCCCCCCATGGGGCTGGGGGGGGGTCCTAGGGTCGGGGGGCTCTTGGGGTTGGGGGGGTCCTGGGCTTGGGGGCCACAGAGGGGACGCATGGGGTCCCCAGAGCTGGCTGGGGGTCTCGTGAGGTCACTCAGGGTTGGCCATGGGATTGGGGGTTGGGGGGGGGTGAGTTGGGGGGGGGGTGCAGCGTTGACCCTCCCCGTGGCCTCAGGGCATGATCACGCTGGTGCTGAACTGCATCGACCGCCTGAACGTCTACAGCACGGCCGCCCACTTCGCCGAGTTCGCCGGCGAGGAGGCGGCCGCCTCCTGGAAGAAGATCGTCAACCTGCTCTACGAGCTGCTGGGTGGGCGGATGGGGGGCTGCTGGGGAGGGTGGGGGGGGTCTGTGGGGTGGGATGGGGAGCTGTGGGGCGGGATGGGGGGTTATGGAGTGGGACAGGGGCTGTGGGGGAGGATGGGGGGCTATGGGGAGGGATGGGGAGCTGTGGGGGGGGATGTCAACCTGCTTTACGAGCTGCTGGGTGGGCGGATGGGGGGCTGCTGGGCGGGGGGCTGTGGGGCAGAATGGGGGGCTGTGGGGTGGGATAGGGTGCTATGGGGTGGGACAGGGTGCTATGGGGCAGGACGGGGGCTACGGGGTGGGACAAAGGGCTACGGAGCAATATGGGGTGCTATGGGGTGGTATGAGGAGCCGTGGGGTGAGCAGGGGCTGGTGCCCGGGGCAGTTGGGGGTGCTGTGGGTCTCTGACACCCCCTCCCCGGTGCCCCCCAGCCTCGCTGATCCGGGGGAACCGCGCCAACTGCGCCCTCTTCTCCACCAACCTGGACTGGCTGGTCAGCAAACTGGACCGGCTGGAGGCTTCCTCGGGTGAGTGGGGACCTCGTGGGGGGCTGGGGGGGCTCATGGGGGGCTGGGGACCCTCCTATGGGGCTGGAACCCTTGTACAGGGGCTGAGGACCCTCCTGTGGGGCTGAAAACCCTCCTATGGGGCTGGGGACCCTTGCATGGGGTCTGAGGACCCTCCTATGGGGCTGGGGACCCTTGCGTGGGGTCTGAGGACCCTCCTATGGGGCTGGAACCCTTGCATGGGGTCTGAGGACCCTCCTGTGGGGCTGGGGACCCTTGCATGGGGTCTGAGGACCCTCCTAGGGGGCTGGAACTCTTGCATGGAGACTGTGACCCTCCTATGGGGCTGAGGACCCTCAAATGGAGCTGGAGTCCATGCACGGAGCTGAGTACCTTCATATGGAGCCAGTGACCCTAAGAGGAATGGGACCCTCTTATGGGGCTGGGGACCCTCCTATGGGTCTGGGGTCCCTGACAGCGGGCTGGGGTCCCTCCCGCAGGTATCCTGGAGGTGCTGTACTGTGTCCTCATCGAGAGCCCCGAGGTCCTCAACATCATCCAGGAGAACCACATCAAGTCCATCATCTCCCTCCTGGACAAGCACGGCCGCAACCACAAAGTGAGGAGGGGTCCCCTCCTTTTTTTTGGGGGGGGGGGGAGGCATGCACACGTGTGTGCAGGCGTGTGCAGGCGTGTCCGTGTGTCGTGTCCCCCCCTCTCCCAGGTGCTGGACGTGCTCTGCTCCCTCTGCGTCTGCAACGCCGTGGCCGTCCGCTCCAACCAGAACCTCATCACCGAGAACCTCCTGCCCCGGCGGGACCTGCTGCTCCAGACCGGGCTGGTCAACTACGTCACCAGGTGGGTGGGGGGTCCTTGGTGGGGCTGGGGGGCTTAGGGTGCTCCTGGGGGTCCTGGGAGGTCCTGGAGGACCATGGGGTGCTCCTGGAGGACCTTGAGTTGTTCCTTGTGGGTTCTTGGAGGGGTTCTGGTTGTCCATAGGATGGTCCTGTGGGACTTGTGGTGCTCCTGGGGGAATTGGGGTGCTCCTGGGGGGTCTTGAGGAGCTCCTAGGGGACTTGGAGGGGTCCTGGAGCATCCTGGAGTGCTCCTAGCTGCCCATGGGATGCTCCTGGTATTCTTGGGGTGCTCCTGGGGGGTCCTGGGGACCTTTGGGTTGCTTCTAGGGGTCTTAGGGTGCTCATGGGGGTCTCAGAGGGGTCCTGGGGTCTCCTGAGAGGTTCCTGGGTACCCATGGGATGTTCCTGGGTTTCTCTGAGTGGTTCTAGGGGTCTCAGCGTGCCCATGGATTGCTCCTGGGGGTCTTGGGGGGCTCCTGGGGGTCTCTGGGTGCTCCTGGGGGTCTCTGGGTGCCCGTGGGGGTCTCTGGGTGCGCATGGGTTGCTCCTGGGTGTCTTGGGGGGCTCCTGGGGGTCTCTGGGTGCTCCTGGGGGTCTCTGGGTGCCCATGGGTTGCTCCTGGGTGTCTTGGGGGGCTCCTGGGGGTCTCTGGGTGCCCCTGGGGGTCTCTGGATGTGCATGGGATGCTCCTGGAGGTCTTGGAGGAGTCTTGGGGTTCTTAGGGTGCTCCTGGGCATCTCGGGGTGCCCATGGGTTGCTCCTGGGGGTCTTGGGGTGCCCATGGGTTGCTCCTGGGTGTCTTGGGGGGCTCCTGGGGGTCTCTGGGTGCCCCTGGGGGTCTCTGGATGTGCATGGGATGCTCCTGGAGGTCTTGGAGGAGTCCTGGGGTTCTTAGGGTGCTCCTGGGCATCTCGGGGTGCCCATGGGTTGCTCCTGGGTGTCTTGGGGGGCTCCTGGGGGTCTCTGGGTGCCCCTGGGGGTCTCTGGATGTGCATGGGATGCTCCTGGAGGTCTTGGAGGAGTCCTGGGGTTCTTAGGGTGCTCCTGGGCATCTCGGGGTGCCCATGGGTTGCTCCTGAGGGTCTCGGGGTGCTCCTGGGGTTCTCTGGGTGCTCCTAGGGGGTCCCCGGCGCTGACCCCCTCCTCCCCACCGCAGCGTGCGCCCCAACATCTTCCTGGGGACGCACGAGGGCTCGACGCAGTACAGCAAGTGGTACTTCGAGGTGGCGGTGGAGCGGGTGCAGCCCTTCCTCACGGCGCAGCCCACCCACCTCCGGGTGGGCTGGGCGGCAGCCGGGGGCTACAGCCCCTACCCGGGGGGGGGCGAAGGCTGGGGGGGCAACGGTGCCGGCGACGACCTCTGCTCCTTCGCCTTCGACGGTCTCCACCTCTGGACAGGTACGGCCCGCCCGGACCCCCCTTGTGCACAGACCCCCCCTCGTGCGTGGACCCCCCTCGTGCACGTCCCCTCGTGCACACCCTCCTAAGCCCCCTTCTCCCGTGCCCCCCGCTCCCTTGCACGCCCCGGGAGCTGCTTTTGCACACCCCCATAAATCCTCTTTGCACACCCGGTGTGCCCCCCCCGTCCCCCAGCGTGTCCCCTGTCCCCTGGTGTCACACCGTGTCCCCCCGTGCCCCCCCCGGTGCCACACCGTGTCCCCCAACGTGTCCCCGGTGCCACGCCGTGTGCCACAGCGTGTCCCCCATCCCACGGCACATCCCCTGGTGTGATGCCTCTCCCATGGTGTGTCCCCCCCAGCATCACGGTGTGTCCTCTGGCATGTGCCCCATGTCCCCCCATGCCCCCCCGGTGCCACGGCGTGTCCCCCAACGTGTCCCCACTGCCACGCCGTGTGCCACAGCGCATCCCCAGTCCCACGGCACATCCCCTGGCGTGACGCCTCTCCCCCCGTGCGTCCCCCACCTCCGTCGTACCGTGTCCCCCCGTGCCCCCCCGTGCCCCCCGGTGCCACGGCGTGTCCCGCAGGCGGGGTGGCACGCGCGGTGGCCTCGCCGCAGCGGCGGGCGCTGGCTGCCGGGGACGTGGTGAGCTGCTGCCTGGACCTGGGGGTGCCCAGTGCCTCCTTCCGCATCAACGGCTGCCCGGTCCAGGGGGTCCTGGAGAGCTTCAACCTCGACGCCCTCTTCTCCCCCGTCGCCAGCTTCTCCGCCGGCGTCAAGTGAGGCCGCGGGGGGGGTCCTGTCCCCTGCCCCCTGCCTGTCACCACCCCCCCAGCCCATCTCGGGGTGATGGAGGGGTTGCGGGGTGCTGAGGGTACCCCAGGGTCTGCGGTCCTCTGCTTGCTGGGGGATGCTGGGGAGGGGTGATGGGGGGGATGCTGGGGGGGGGGATACGGGGGGGGGGGTTAGGGGGTACCTGGGGGTCTGTAGTCCTTTTGTTACTGGGGGATTTGGGGAGGGGGGAGGTTCTGGGGGGGATGCTGTGGGGCTAGAGGGATGCTGGGGAGGGGTGATGGGGGGATGCTGTGGGGTGTGGGTCTGCAGTCTTCTGGTTGCTGGGGGATTCGGGGGGGTTTGGGGGGATGCTGGGGGGCTGGAGGGATGCTGGAGGGCTTTAGGGGGATGTTGGGGGGCTGGAGGGATGCTGGGGGGGTTCTGGGGGGATGCTGGGGGGCTGGAGGGATGCTGGGGGGCTGGAGGGATGCTGGAGGGCTTTAGGGGGATGTTGGGGGGCTGGAGGGATGCTGGGGGGGTTCTGGGGGGATGCTGGGGGGCTGGAGGGATGCTGGGGGGCTGGAGGGATGCTGGGGGGCTGGAGGGATGCTGGAGGGCTTTAGGGGGATGTTGGGGGGCTGGAGGGATGCTGGGGGAGTTCTGGGGGGATGCTGGGGGGCTGGAGGGATGCTGGGGGGCTTTAGGGGGATGTTGGGGGGCTGGAGGGATGCTGGGGGGGTTCTGGGGGAATGCTGGGGGGCTGGACGGATGCTGGGAGGGGTTTAGGGAGATTTTGGGGGGCTGGAGGGATGCTGGGGGGGTTCTGGGGGGATGGTGGGGGGCATGCCATGGGCTTGTGGGGGTAGGGGGGGTGTTGGGCACACAGGAGGGATGCTGGGGGGGATGCTGGGGGGCACGCCATGGGGATGTGGGGCTGGGGGGGTTGTTGGGGGGGCTGGGGGGATGCTGTGGGCCTGGGGCTCACAGCTCCACCGTCCCCCCCCGCCCAGGCTGCGGTTCCTGCTGGGGGGCCGCCACGGGGAGTTCCAGTTCTTGCCCCCCCCCGGGTACTCGCCCTGCGCCGAGGCCCTGCTGCCCCGCGAGCGCCTGCGCCTGGAGCCCATCAAGGCGTATCGGGGCGAGGGACCCCCCGGCACCCGCAGCCTCCTGGGACCCACGCAGGCTCTGCCCCACACCGCCTTCACCCCCTGCCCCGTGGACACCCTCCAGGTGGGGGCCGGGGGGGGGGAGTTTGGGGGTGGGGAGGGGGCTTGGGTGGGGGTTTTGGGGTGCTGGGGGGCTTGGATGGGGGTTTTGGGGTGCTGGAGGGGTGGTTTGGGGGGCTTTGGTAGGGGTTTGGGGTGGTAGGGGGTGGTTTGGGGTGCTGGGGGGCTTGGACAGGGGCTTGGGTGGGGGGTTTGGGGTGCTGGGGAGTCGGTGAGGGCTTGGATGGGGGTTTTGGGGTGCTGGATGGGGGTTTGGACGGGGGCTTGGATGGTGGGTTTGGGGTGCTGGAGGGGTTTGGGGGGGCTTGGGTGGGCGTTTGGGGTGCTGGAGGGGTGCTGGGGGGCTTGGATGGGGGTTTGGGGTGCTGGAGGGGTTTGGGGGGGCTTGGGTGGGCGTTTGGGGTGCTGGAGGGGTGGTTTGGGGTGCTGGGGGGCTTGGATGGGGGTTTGGGGTGCTGGAGGCGTTGAGGAAGGCTTGGATTGGGGTTTGGGGTGCTGAAGGGGTGGTTTGGGGTGCTGGGGGGCTTGGACGGGGTCTTGGGTGGGGGTTTTGGGGTGCTGGAGGGGTGGTTTGGGGTGCTGGGGGGATTTGGATGGGGGTTTTGGGGTGCTGGGGGGCTTGGGTGGGGGTTTTGGGGTGCTGAAGGAGTGGCTTGGGGGGGCTTGGATGGGGATTTGGGATGCTGGGAGATGGAGAGGGCTAGGGGTGCCCAGCTAGGAGTTTGGGGTGCTGGAGGCTGGGGAGATTTGGGGGGCTGGTTTTGGGGTCCCCTCCCGGGGCTGTGCCCACTCCTTCACCTGTGCTCCCCCCCCCCAGATCGTGCTGCCCCCCCACCTGGAGCGCATCCGGGAGAAGCTGGCGGAGAACATCCACGAGCTGTGGGCCCTGACCCGCATCGAGCAGGGCTGGACCTACGGCCCTGTGAGTCCTGGGGACCCCCCCGAGCCCCCCCCAGCAACCCCAGAGCCTCTGGGGTGCAGTGGGTCTCCCCAGGATGTACAGACCGCCCCCGAGCCCCCCGAGTACCCCTGGGGTGCAGTGGGGACCCCCTGAGCATCCCCAACCTTCCTGGGACCCCTGAGCTCCCCTGGAGTGCAATGAGCCCCCCCTGACGCCCCCAATCCATCTGGGGTGCAGTGGGACCCCCTGGGACGGACAGACACCCCCCCCCCGAGCCCCCCGAGTGCTCCTGGGGGTGGTGGGGCCCCCTGAGCCCCTCAACCCTCTTTGGACCCCCTGACCCCCCCCCCCTCAATCCCTCTGGAGTCCAGTGGACCCCCTCTGAGAGCCCCCTAACCCCCCTGGGGTGCAATGAACCCCCCCCAATCCATCTGGGGTGCAGTGGGACCCCCGGGGATGGACAGACACCCCCCCCCGAGCCCCCCGGGTGCTCCTGGGGTGTGGTGGGACCCCCTGAGCCCCTCAACCCTCCTTGGACCCCCTGAGGCCCCCCCCCCCAAATCCCCTGGGGTACAGTGGAACCCCCTGAGCCCCCCCCGACCCCCTTGGGGTGCAGCAAGCCCCCTCTCAGCCCCCCCCAATGCCCCTGGGGTGCAGTGGGACACCCTGGTGCCATGGCAGAGCCCCCCACCTCCATCCCCACCAGGGTCTGGGGTCCTCCTGGAGGGGGGGGATGCTGACCCTGTGCCCCCCCCCCCCCCCCAGATCCGGGATGACAACCGGCGGCTGCACCCCTGTCTGCTGAGCTTCCACAGCCTGCCCGAGCCCGAGCGGAGCTACAACCTCCAGATGTCTGGGGAGACCCTCAAGTGAGGGGGGGGGGGTCGGGGGGGGCACCAGGGGGGAGGTTGGGGCGTCATCGTGGGCCTGGGGGGCTGGGAAGAGGAGCTGGGGCTGGGTTTTGGGGTCCCCCCCCTTTGCCATATCCCCTCAGACTTGGCTGGGGCTGGGTTTTGGGGTGTCCCCCCCCGCTTTGCCATATCCCCCCAGACTGGGCTGGGAAGAGGGGGCTGGGTTTTGGGGTCCCCCATCACTCTGTGCCCCCCTGGACTAGTCTGGGCTGAGTTTGGGGTCCCCCCCCTTTTGCTATGTCCCCCCCAAAATGGGCCGGGAGGGGGGGGGGCTGGTTTCAGGGTCCCCCATCACCCTGTGCCCCCTGGATGTGGTTGAGATGGGTTTTGGGGTCCCCCCCCCATGCTGTGCCCCCCTGGCAGGGCAGGGGGCTGAGTTTTGGGGTCCCCCCCAGGACCCTGCTGGCGCTGGGCTGCCATGTGGGCATGGCCGACGAGAAAGCGGAGGAGAACCTCAAAAAGATCAAACTCCCTAAAACGTGGGTGTGGGGAGGTCTGGAGGGGGTCTGGGGGGGTCTGGGGGGGGTGGACCCCTAGAGCTGCTGGGGATGGGGTGGGGGACTTGGGTTGGGGGGGGTCGCAGTTTTCGGGGGGTGTTTTACTGGTTTGGGGGGGGATTTGGGCGCCTTTGTCAGGGAGGTGATGGGTTGCAGGGTGGGGGTCCTGGTTGGGGGGTCCCTGATGGGGGGGGGTGTCCCTGGTTGGGGGTCTGCAATGTGGGGGTCCCAGCCAGGGGTCCCCTGGATTGGGGTCTTTGGCTGAGGGTCCCCAACGGGGAGTCCCTGTTTGGGGTCCCACTCAAGTGTCCCCTGGGTCAGGGGTCCTTTTGGGGGGGGTCCCTGGTTGGGGAAGCTCCCAGGTAGTGGGGGGGTCCCCAACTGGGTGTGGGGGGTCCCAGATGGGGTCTTCTGGCTTCGGGGTCCTCGGTCGGCAGAGCTCCCAGTTAGGGGGAACCTTGTTTGGGGTCTCAGGGGGTCCCAGTCTGGGATCACTGCGGGGGGGGGGTGTCTGCCTGCGGCGGGGGGGGTCTCAGGCGGTGCCCCCCCCAGGTACACGATGTCCAACGGGTACAAGCCGGCGCCGCTGGACCTGGCGCACGTGAAGCTGACGCCGGCGCAGCTGACGCTGGTCGACCGCTTGGCCGAGAACGGGCACAACGTCTGGGCCCGCGACCGCGTCCAGCAGGGATGGACCTACAGCACCCTGCAGGTGGGGGGCACCCCGGGACCCCCCCTCCACCCCGGGACCCCCCTCCCCAGCACCCACGTCCCCCGGGACCCCCCGTGTTGCTCTGGTCCCCGTGTCCCCTTGCCCGCGTCTCCCCATGCTCAGGGTTGGGGTTCCTCTGTGCCCCCTGCCATGACGCTGTGCCCCCCACCTTGTGTCCCTATGCCCATGGCTGTGGGAGCTCTGTGCCCCCTTGTCCCCATGCCCATGGTGGTGGTGTCCCCATGCCCAGTGGCAGTGTCCCCGCGTCCCCACATCTCCATGTCCCCATGGTGTTTCTCCACGTCCCCGTGTCCCCACAGTGGTTCTCCATGTCCCCATGTCCCCCCACCCCCATGTCCCCATGGTGGTTCTCCACATCCCCATGTCCCCGCATGTCCCCACAGTGGTTCTCCACGTCCCCATGTTCCGCCGTCCCCATGTCTCTATGCTGGTTCTCCATGTCCCCACAGTGGTCCTCCACGTCCCCATGTCTTAATGCTGGTTCTCCATGTCCTCATGGTGGTTCTCCACGTCCCCATGTCCCCATGGTGGTTCTCCATGTCCCTGTGTCCCCATGTCCCCACATCCCCATGGTTGTTCTCCATGTCCCCACGTCCCCATGGTAGTTCTCCACGTCCCCATGTCCCCATGGTTGTTCTCCACATCCCCATGTCCCCATGGTGGTTCTCCATGTCCCTGTGTCCCCATGTCCCCACATCCCCATGGTAGCTCTCCATGTCCCCATGTCCCCATGGTGGTTCTCCATATACCCCATGGTGGTTCTCCATGTCCCCACAGTGGTTCTCCATGTCCCCACAGTGGTTCTCCATGTCCCCATGTCCCCCCATCCCCATGTCTCCATGGTGGTTCTCCACATTCCCATGTCCCCACAGTGGTTCTCCACGTCCCCATGTTCCGCCGTCCCCATGTCTCCATGCTGGTTCTCCATGTCCCCACAGTGGTCCTCCACGTCCCCATGTTCCCCCATCCTCATGTCCCCGTGGTGGTTCTCCACATCCCCATGTCTTAATGCTGGTTCTCCATGTCCTCATGGTGGTTCTCCACGTCCCCATGTCCCCATGGTGGTTCTCCATGTCCCCACAGTGGTTCTCCATGTCCCCATGTCCCCCCATCCCCATGTCTCCATGGTGGTTCTCCACATCCCCATGTCCCCACAGTGGTTCTCCACGTCCCCATGTCCCCCCATCCCCATGTCCCCATGGTGGTTCTCCACGTCCCCATGGTGGTTCTCCACGTCCCCATGTCCCCCCATCCCCATGTCCCCATGGTGGTTCTCCACGTCCCCACGGTGGTTCTCCATGTCCCCCCATCCCCATGTCCCCACGCCCACCGAGGCGGTGTCCCCACCTCCCCACCCCCACGGCGGTGACGTCCCCCCATCCCCACGTCCCCGCACTGACGGCGGCGGTGTCCCCGTGTCCCCCCCATCCCCAGGACATCAAGAACAAGCGGAACCCGCGGCTGGTGCCCTACCACCTCCTGGACGAGCGCACCAAGAAGACGAACCGGGACAGCCTGTGCCAGGCGGTGCGCACCCTGCTCGGCTACGGATACAACATCGAGCCCCCCGACCAGGAGAGCCGTGAGTCACCGCCTTTGGGGGGGGGTCCTTTGCGGGGGGCAGGGCTCCGTTGTGGGGGTGCAGGGAGGAGGCAGGGTGCCGTTTTCGGGACCTGATTCGGGGGTGCGGGGTGCCCTTGGAGGGTGCAGGGAGGGTGCAGGGTGGTGTTTGGGGGTGCAGAGATGGTACGGGGTGCTGTTTGGGGGCGCAGGGTGATGTTTGGGGGCGCAGGGTGCTGTTTGGGGGTGCAGGGTGATGTTTGGGGGCGCAGGGTGCTGTTTGGGGGCGCAGGGTGATGTTTGGGGGTGCAGGGTGCTGTTTGGGGGCACAGGGTGCCCTTTGTGGGCGCAGGGTGATGTTTGGGGGTGCAGGGTGCCCTTGGGGGAGCAGAGGGGGTGTAGGATGGCCTTTGGGGGTGTAGGGTGCTATTTGGGGGTGCAGGGTATCATTTGGGGGAGCAGGGATGGTACAGGGTGCTGTTTGGGGGTGCGGGGTGCTGTTTGGGGGAGAAGAGATGGTGCAGGGTGATGTTTGGGGGTGCAGGGTGCCCTTGGGGGGGAGCAGAGAGGGTATAGGGTGCCCTTTGGGGGTGCAGGGTGCTATTTGGGTGTGCAGGGTGACATTCGGGGGAGCAGAGAGAGTGCAGGGTGCTGTTTGGGGGTGCGGGGTGCTGTTTGGGGGTGCAGAGATGGTGCAGGGTGCCCTTTGTGGGTGCAGGGTGCTGTTTGGGGGTGCAGGGTGCCCTTGGGGGGAGCAGAGATGGTACAGGGTGCTGTTTGGGGGTGCAGGGTGCTGTTTGGGAGTGCAGGGTGCCTTTTGGGGGTGCATGGAGGATGAAGGGTGCTGTTTTGGGGAGCAAAGGGTGCCCTTTGTGGGTGCAGGGTGATGTTTGGGGGTGCAGGGAGGAGGCAGGGTGCCATTTGGGCATACAGGGTGCTCTATGTGAATGCAGGGTGCCCTTTGGGGGTGCAGGGTGCTGTTTGGGGGGTGCAGGGAACAGGCAGGGTGCCATTGGGGGCTGCAGCGTGATCTTCAGAGATGCAGGGTGCCGTCGGGGGGTGCAGGGTGCAATTTTTGGGTGCAGAGCTGATGCAGGGTGCTGTTCTGGGGTTCAGGGTGCCCTTTGGGGGTTCAGGGAGGAGGCAGGGTGCCATGGGGGGGGGTGCAGGGTGCTGCGGGGGGTTCCGACACCCCGTTGTCCCCCCCACAGCCGCCCAGGGGATGCCGCGGGGACGGGGGGACAAGTCTCGCATCTTCCGGGCGGAACGGAGCTACGCGGTGCGGACCGGCAAGTGGTACTTCGAGTTCGAGGCCGTCACCACCGGGGAGATGCGGGTGGGCTGGGCACGTCCCCACCTGCGCCCCGACACCGAGCTGGGTGCCGACGAGCTCGCCTACGTCTTCAATGGGCACCGGGTGAGACCCCCCGGGGACCCCCATACTCCCCCTGGGACCCCAGTTGCCCACTGGGACCCCTCTGGGACCTCTGTAGCATCCCTGGGATGCCTGGACCCCCTTGGGACCCCCATATTCACCTTGAGACCCCCATTGCCCACTGGGACTCTCATAGCCCGCTGGGACCCCCATAGCCCCCCTGGGACCCCTCTGGGACCTCCATAGCACCCCTGGGATCCCCAGACCCTCCCAGGACCCCCATACTCCCTTGGGACCCCCATAGCCCCTGACACCCCATGTCCCCCCCATTGGCCCTGGTCCCCTCTGGTCCCCAAATGCCACCCGTGCCCCAGGTCTCCCGGGACCACCAATGCCCCTGGTTGTCCATCCCCCATTGCCCCAGGTCCTCCCTGGTCCCCAAATGTCACCGTGACCCCCAGTCCCCTATTGCCCCTGGGTCCCCATATGCCCCCAGGTCCCCCATTGCCCCAGATCCCCCCAGATGCCCCATATGCCACCAGTGCCCCAGGACCCTTGGGTCTCATCTGACCCCCTGGGACCCCCATTGCCCCCCCAAATTCCCCTGGGTCCCCCATTGCCCTTGATGCCCCAGGTCGCCCCTGCTCCCCAGATGCCACCGTCGCCCCACAACCCCTGGTTCCCTCATTGCCCCAACCCCCCCCGGTCCCCCATATGCCACCAGGACCCCTGGGTCCCATCTGACCCCCTGGGACCCCCGTTCCCCTTGATGCCCCAGGTCCCCCCTGCTCCCCAAATGCCACCGTCGCCCCACATCCCCTGGATCCCCCATTGCCCCAGGTCCCCCCCCCAAGCCTCTGTGTGTGTGTCCCCCCCAGGCACAGCGCTGGCACGTGGGCAGCGAACCCTTCGGCCGGACCTGGCAGGCGGGGGACGTGGTGGGCTGCATGATCGACCTGACCGAGAGCCACATCACCTTCACCCTCAACGGCGAGGTCCTCATCAGCGACGCCGGCTCCGAGCTGGCCTTCAAGGACTTCGACGTGGGCGAGGGTGAGGTGGGGGGGTCGAACGGGGATGGGGGGGTGGTGGTGGTGGTCCGGGCGCTGACCCCCCCATCCCGCCGTAGGCTTCGTGCCGGTGTGCAGCCTGGGGCTGGAGCAGGAGGGGCGGCTGAACCTGGGGCAGGAGGTGGGCAGCCTGCGGTTCTTCAGCATCTGCGGGCTGCAGGAGGGCTACGAGCCCTTCGCCATCAACATGAAGAGACCCATCACCCTCTGGTTCAGCAAGAGCCTCCCCCAGTTCGCCCCAGTGCCCCCCGACCACCCCCAACTGGAGGTCAGGGGATGGGCAAGGGGGAGCCTGGGTGGGATGGGGTTGGTCCCATGGGAGTTACGGGGCGGCGGGGGGGGAATGGGGGAGTCCCCTGGTGTGAGGGTCCCTGGGGATGGGTGATGCACGGTGCTGGGGGGTCCCTGGTCCCCAGGGTTGGGTGATGTACAGTGCTGGGGGTGCCTGGATGTGGGGGTCTCCAGGGCTCCCCAGGGCTGGGCGATGCATGGTGCTGAGGGGGTCCCTGGGTGCAGGGGGTCCCTGAGGGTCCCCAGGGCTGGGCGATGCACATCCCTGCAGAGTCCCAGGGTGTAAGGGGTCCTTGATCCCTGGGTGTCCCCAAGTTGGTGATGCATGTTGTCATGGGGGTCCCCAATACCTGAGGGTCGTCCCCCCGCCCGGGGGGGTGATTCCCATCCCTGACGGGTCCCCGATCCCTGTGGGTCCCTGGGATGGGGGGATGCCTGACCCCCAAGGGCTCCCCAATGCCCATGATGGGGTGATGCCCACCCCGGAGGGGTCCCCGATCCCTGTGGGTCCCCCATCCCTGTGGATCACCACCCTTACCGTGACACCTCGCCGGTGGGGGGGGTCCCAACAGGTGACTCGGATGGATGGGACGGTGGAGACGCCGCCGTGCCTGCGGCTAGCCCACCGAGCCCCCAGCTCCCCGGCCACGTCGCCCGAGCTCCTCTTCCTCCGCCTCAGCCTCCCCGTCCAGTTCCACCCTCGCTTTCGCTGCACCCCCGGGGCCACCCCCCTGCCCCAGGCCCCCCCCGAGCCCCCCGAGGACGTCAGCCTCGAACCCCTCTCCGAATTTGAGCGCCTCCGTCGCTCAGCCGGGCCCAGGAACACTGAAGGCGAAGGCGAGGGCGAGAAGGGGCCTGGGGGGGGTCCGGCCACACCGGCCCCCCGGGACCAGCCCCGTGTTGAGAACGAGAAGGATGCGACCACCGAGAAGGGCAAGACCCGGAGGGGGTGAGTGGGGACGGGATGGGGGTCACGCGGCAGGTTTAGGGGGGGCATTGCCCCATCCCAGCGTTTTGGGGTGCACGGGGGGGGCATTGTCCCACGGCAGGGTGAGGGGGTGCAGGAGGGCATTGTCCCATGGTGGGGTCCTGGGACAAATGGCTATGGGGTGAGCAGAGCTGTGGGGTGTGTGGGGTCAGGTGCCCCACCTCACACACCCCCCCCCCATGCCCCCCAGGTTCCTGTTCAAGGCCAGGAAGACGCCCTTCACGCCCCCCCCCGCAGTGCCCACCGTCCCCCGTCTCGAGGAGGACGTGGTCCCCGACGAGCGTGACGACCCCGAGGTCATCATGAACACCACCACGGTAGGTGGGGGTGTGGCCCCCCCAAATCCCTGTACTGGTGTCCCCGTCCCTCCTTTTGGCACCCTGACCCCCACCCCAGCATCCTGCTCTCCCCATCCTGGCAGCCTGTGGTCCCCATCCCCGTGGTCTCCATCCCTGCATCCCATCCCTGTATCCCTGTCTCCATCCCTGTGGTCCCTGTCCCCCATCCCCATCCTGGTCCCCATCCCCATCCCTGTCCCCTGTGCCTGCATCCCTGTCCCCCATCCTTGTCCCCCATTCCTGTCCCCCACCCCTGCACCCCTGTCCCCATCCCCGTGGTCTCCATCCCTGCATCCCATCCCTGTATCCCTGTCTCCATCCCTATGATCCCTGTCCCCATCCCCATGGTGTCCATCCCTGCATCCCATCCCTGTATCCCTGTCTCCATCCCCGTGGTCCCTGTCCCCCATCCCCATGGTCCCTGTCTCCATCCCTGCATCCCTGTCCCCCTCCCATCCCTGTCCCCCCTCCTCACGGCCCCCCCCGACCTCTCTGCCCCCAGTACTACTACTCGGTGCGGATCTTCGCGGGGCAGGAGCCCTCCAGCGTCTGGGTGGGCTGGGTGACCCCCGACTTCCACCAGCACGACCCCACCTTCGACCTCTCCCGCGTCCGCACCGTCACCGTCACCATGGGTGATGACAAGGGCAACGTGCACGACAGGTACCGCGGGAGCAGGGGTGGGGGGGGCATCGGGGATCCGATGGGGGCGGGCAAGGAGGAAGAGGACCCCCAAACTGAGATCCCCAAACTGGCATCTGCAAGGGGTGATGGGGAAGGGGTTCAGGACCTGGGGGGGGTCCCTTGAGGGGGCAATGGGGAAGGTTGGCCCCCCCAGCCCACCCCCCCTTTTCCTCCCTCCCCAGCATCAAGCGGAGCAACTGCTACATGGTGTGGGGGGGGGAGTTTGCCAGCACCACGCAGCAGGCGCGGGTCAGCCACACCGACCTGGTCATCGGCTGCCTGGTGGACCTGGCCACCGGCCTCATGACCTTCACCGCCAACGGCAAGGAGATCAACACCTTCTTCCAGGTGGGATGGACCCCCCCCACCTTGCACCCCCACGGCCCCCCACACGGGCTGGGGTGGGTTCTGTCACCACGCTGGGGGCTCGGCAGCTCCTTCCCTGGTCTCAGCGCCTTCGTCCGTGCAGGTGGAACCCAACACCAAGCTCTTCCCGGCCGTCTTCGCCCTCCCCACCAGCCAGAACGTCATCCAGTTCGAGCTGGGCAAGCTCAAGGTGACACCTGGGTCCCCCCCCTGCCCCCCAGGTCACCCTTGGGGGAGGTAATGGGGTCTGTGGGGAAATAGTGGGGTCTGGACCAAGGGAAAGCTGGACCCCCTGTGCTGGGGGTCTTTGGGTCTAGACCCAGGAGAACTGGGACCACTGGGGAGGTAGTGAGGTCCACGAAGGGTTGTGGGGTCTGTAGGAGGGACCGAGGAGAACCTGGGGGTCTTGGGGAGGAGGGGGAGGGCAGCAGGCGCCCCAGATGCCCAGGTCCACCCCGTCTCACACCCCCTGTGCCCCCCCAGAACATCATGCCCATCTCGGCCGCCATGTTCAGCAGCGAGCGGAAGAACCCGGAGCCGCAGTGCCCGCCGCGCTTGGCCATCCAGCTCCTGACGCCCGTCACCTGGAGCCGTATGCCCAACGAGTTCCTGGGCGTGGAGACCACCCGCCTGAGCGAGCGGCAGGGCTGGGTGGTGGAGTGCACCGAGCCCCTCGTCATGATGGCCCTCCACATCCCCGAGGAGAACAGGTCGGGGACCCCCGTCCTCCCCATCGCCACCCTAGGGGACCCCAGCATCCCGGTGTCCTGCCACCCAAGGGACCGAGGTGTCCTTCCCCCAGGAGACCCTGATGTCTTGCCCCAGGGGACCCTGGCATCGTGTCCCAGAGGACCTGCATGTCCTGCTCCCAGGGGACCCCGATGTGTCCCAGCCCCAAGGGACGCCCATATGTCCTCCCCTGAGGGGACCCTGACGTTGTGTCCCATCTCCTGGGCACCCAGGGGTCCTGTCCCCTCGGGATCTTGGTGTTGTACCCCCAGGAGACCCATCCCCAGGCGACCTAATCATCCCATCCCCAGGGAATCTAGGTGTTGTACCCCCAGGGAACACGGGGGTCCAGTCCCTGGGGGACTTAGTCATCCCATCCCTAGGGGACCTGGGGACCCATTCCAGGGGGACCTAGGGGTCGTACTCCCAGGGGTCCCATGCCTGGAAGACCTCAGTCTTGTACCTGCAGGGGTCCCATCCCTGGAAGACCTCTGTTGTACCCCAAAGGGACCCCGAGGACCCATCACTGGGGGGATCACCTAGTCATCCCACCCCCAGGGACCCCAGAGGTGGGGGACCCAGGGGTCCCATCCCCAGGGGACCTGGGTGTCGTGTCCCCTTGAGTCCCATTCTTGGGGGACCCAGGGGTCCCATCCCCAGGGGACCTGGGTGTCCCATCCCCAGGGCCCCCCAGAGTCCCATCCCCAGGAGACCTTGGTGTCGTGTCCCCTTGAGTCCCATTCTCGGGGGACCCAGGGGTCCCATCCCCAGGAGACCTCTGTGTCATGTGCCCAGGGGTCCCATCCCCAGGACACCTAGATGTTGTGTCCCCTTGAGTCCCATTCTTGGGGGACCCAGGGGTCCCATCCCCAGGGGACCCAGGGAACCTGTCCCCAGGAGACCTGGGTGTCCCATCCCCAGGGCCCCCCAGAGTCCCATCCCCAGGAGACCCTGGTGTCGTGTCCCCTTGAGTCCCATTCTCGGGGGACCCAGGGGTCCCATCCCCAGGAGACCTCAGTGTCACGTCCCCAGGGGTCCCATCCCCAGGGGACCAGAAGACGCAGGTGTCATGTCCCCTTCTGTCCCATCACCGCGAGACCCCCAGGCGTCCCATGCCGACCCCCGTGCGTGCGTTCCCCCCAGGTGCATCGACATCATGGAGCTGTCGGAGCAGCTGGACCTGCTGCGGTTCCAGTGGCACACGCTGAAGCTGTACTGCGCCGTCTGCGCCCTGGGGAACAACCGGGTGGCCCACGCGCTCTGCAGCCACGTGGACCAGGCGCAGCTCCTCTTCGCCATCGAGAGCCCCGAGCTGCCGGGACCGTTGCGCGCCGGCTACTACGACCTGCTGCTGGCCATGCACCTCGACGCCGCCCAGCGCGCCCGCGCCTCCATGAGCGCCGAATTCATCATCCCCATGACCGAAGCCACCAAAAGCATCACCCTCTTCCCCGACGGCGGGAAAGCGCCCGGACCCCCCGGCGTGGGTCCCAGCGCCTGTTTGCGACCCCAGCCCCATTTTGCCGAACCTTGTTTCGTCTTGGCGGCCGGCGGCGGGCGGGCGCCGCTCAGTCCCGGCATCCCCTTGGGGGCTTTGGGGGCTCGGGCCATCAGGATGCTGGCGGAGGCGGTGGCCGGCGGGGGACCCCACGCCCGGGATCCGGTGGGCGGCAGCGTGGAATTCCAGCTGGTGCCGGTGCTGAAGCTGGTGTCGGCGCTGCTGGCCGTGGGTGCGCTGGGGGACGAGGACGTGCGCCGCGTCCTCCAGATGATCGAGCCCAGGGTCTTTGGGGAGCCTCGGCGGGAGGCCCCAGCCGATGGCGAGGAGGAGGAGGAGGAGGCGCGGAGGAAGGCCATCGAGGCGGGGGAGATGGAGGAGGAGGAGGAGGAGGAGAAGGAGAAAGAGGAGGAGGAGGAGGAGAAGGAAGGGCTGGAGGAAGGGCTGCTGCAGATGAAGCTGCCTGAGTCGGTCAAGCTGCAGGTGAGATGACTCCCCCCGGGGGGGGGTCTCACAGCCCTGGGTGGCCCATGTCCCCTCCCTGGGGTGCCTGTCCCCATGTCCTCTTCCAGTGCAGCCACTGTCCCCGTCCCCAGCTTCCATCCCCAGGGACCCCCAGGAGGGTCCCCAATTCTCCCCAAGATCCACTCCCAGCTCCCCAGTCGTCCCTGGGGACCCCCCCCCCGACTGCCCCCCCACTTTGGGGACACACGTGTCCCTCCCCCCGTACCTCCCCGCTGACGCTGCGGGCGCAGATGTGCAACCTGCTGCAGTACTTCTGCGAGCGGGAGCTGCAGCACCGCGTCGAGGCCATCGTCGCCTTCTCGGAGCGGCACGTGGAGCGGCTGCAGCGCGACCAGCGCCGGCGCTACGGGCAGCTGATGCGGGCGCTCACCATGTCGGCCGCCGAGACCGCCCGGCGCACCCGCGAATTCCGCTCGCCACCCCAAGAGCAGGTGGGGAGGGGGGACGGCCGCCGGAGAGGGGACACCCGTGGGGATGAGTGTGGGAAGCTTGGGATGTGTGTGGGGACGTGGGACACCCGTGGGGACATGCACGGGGAACGGGGATGTGCACGGAGACACGCGCAGGGATGTGCACGAGGATGCGCGTGGGAAACCAGGACGTGCACGGAGACATGGGGCATCCACGGGGACACCCATGGGGATGAGCGTGGGAAGACGGGACGTGCATGGGGACATGGGACACTCATGGGGACTGGGGACACCCGTGGGGACATGCACGGGGAACAGGGATGTGCACGGAGACACACGCAGGGATGTGCACGAGGATGCGCGTGGGAAACCAGGACGTGCACGGAGACATGGGGCATCCATGGGGACACCCATGGGGATGAGCGTGGGAAGACGGGACGTGCATGGGGACATGGGACACTCATGGGGACTGGGGACACCCGTGGGGACATGCACGGGGAACGGGGATATGCACGGAGAGATGCACAGGGATGTGCACGAGGATGCGCGTGGGAAGCCAGGACGTGCACGGGGAGATGGGACACCCATGGGGATGAGCGTGGGGATGAGCGTGGGAAGCCGGGACATGCACAGGGACACGCATGGGGAGTGGGGACACCTGTGGGGACATGCACGGGGATCTGAGACCTGCGTGAGGACATGCATGGGGACACGGGGACGTGCACAAGGATGTGCACGAGGATGTGCATGGGAAACCAGGACGTGCACAGGGACATGGGACACGCATGGGGACACCCACAGGGATGTGCATGGGGACCCGCATGGGGACTGGGGACACCCGTGGGGACATGCACGGGGAATGGGGACTTGCATGGGGACACCCACAGGGACGTGTGTGGGAAACCGGGATGTGCACGGGATCATGGGGACATGCACAGGGAAGAGTGACCTGTGTGGGGACATACACTGAGAATGGGGATGTGCATGGGGACACCCATGGGGACATGCGTGGGCATGTGCGTGGGAAACAGGAATGTGCACGGGGACATGCGTGGGGACACAGGGACAGGGACAAGGATGTGCAGAGGGAAACAGGGACATTTATGGGGACACGGGGACACAGGGACGTGTGTGCGGGTGTGGGTGTAGGGTCACAGGGCTGTGCATGGGGTCATGGCTGCGGGATGGGTCCCGCTGACCCCAGTGTCCCCCCGTATCCTCCTGTGTCTCCCCCTCCAGATCAACATGCTGCTGCAGTACAAGGGGGGGGCGGATGAGGAGGAGTGCCCGGTGCCCGAGGACATCCGTGACGAGCTCCTCGACTTCCACAATGACCTGCTGGCACACTGCGGTGAGACGGGACCCCCCCCCGGGGCACCGGGACTCCCCCCCTCCGGGCATAGGGACCCCCAGGGGCACAGGGACACCCCCATCCTGGTGGTGGGGGGACCTCCTATCCCAAGACCCACTGGGGACAAGGGGACAACCCCATCCCAGGGGCACAGGGACCCCCACCCAGGGTATGGAGACCCCCACCCCCCTGGGGACATTGGGGGACCCCCAATCTCTGGGGGACTATGAATCCCCTTTTAAGGCCCTCCCCCCAATGTAAGGGGAGTGCAGGGTCACTCTGTGCAATGGGGACCCCCCCCCATCCTGGGGTGCGGGGACCATCCAGGGGTGCAGGGGCAACCCCTGGGACAACCACAGAGACACCCCCACCCCTAAGGGCATAGGGACCCCCATCCTGGGACCCTGAGGGCATGGGGACCCCCATCCAGGGAGCCCAGGGAACCCCAGGAGTGTGGGACCCCCCCCGCTTTGGGGACATGGGCCCCCCTGTGACCCACTGTCCCCCTCCAGGCATTGAGCTGGCAGGCGAGGAAGAGGAGGAGGAGGAGGAGGCGTCCCTGCGGCAGCGGCTGCTGGGGCTGGTGCAGAAGGTGGTGGGGCTCCGGGGGACAGCGACGGAGGAGGAGGCACCCCCTGAGGAGCCACCGGTGCCCAGTGAGGGGGGGACGGGGGGAGTGGGATGGGGTGGCCCCTGGGTGCCCACTCAGATGTCCCCAGGTCGTGGCCAGGCTGTCCCCAAGGCGCCAACCGAGGTGTCCCCAAGGCACTGGCCAAGGTGCCAACCAAGGTGGTGGGGGGCTCAGGCTGTGCCAAGCTGTCCCCAAGTCGTCACCCATCTGGAGTTGTCCCCAAGGTGCCCACCAAGGTGTCCCCAAGGCGGTGGTGGGCTCAGGCTGTGCCAAGCTGTCCCCAAGTCACCACCCATCTAGAGCTGTCCCCAAGGTGCCCACCAAGGTGTCCCCAAGGTGGTGGTGGACGGGGGCTGTGCCAAGCTGTCCCCACATCACCACCCATCTAGAGTTGTCCCCAAGGTGCCAACTGAGCCATCCCTAAGGTGCCCACCAAGGTGTCCCCAAGGTGGTGGTGGACAGGGGTTGTGCCAAGCTGTCCCCAAGTCACCACCCATCTGGAGTTGTCCCCAAGGTGCCCACCAAGGTGTCCCCAAGGCAGTGGTGGGCTCAGGCTGTGCCAAGCTGTCCCCAAGTTGCCATGCATCTAGAGTTGTCCCCAAGGTGCCCACCAAGGTGTCCCCAAGGCGGTGGTGGATGGGGGCTGTGCCAAGCTGTCCCCACGTCACCACCCATCTAGAGTTGTCCCCAAGGTGCCAACTGAGCCATCCCCAAGGTGCCCACCAAGGTGTCCCCAAGGCGGTGGTGGGCTCAGGCTGTGCCAAGGTGTCCCCAAGTTGCCATGCATCTAGAGTTGTCCCCAAGGTGCCCACCAAGGTGTCCCCAAGGTGGTGGTGGACAGGGGCTGTGCCAAGCTGTCCCCACGTCACCACCCATCTAGAGCTGTCCCCAAGGTGCCAACTGAGCCATCCCCAAGGTGCCAACCAAGGTGTCCCCAAGGCGGTGGTGGGCTCAGGCTGTCCCAAGGTGTCCCCACGTCACCACCCATCTAGAGCTGTCCCCCAGGTGCCCACCAAGGTGTCCCCACGGTGCCAACCAAGGTGTCCCCAAGGTGTTGGGGGGCTCGGGCCGTCCCCAAGCCACCAAGCAGCCGTCCCCGTCCCCGGGGGGTTGCCGCAGCTCTCCGCCATTCGTTGCCCAGGCACGCTGCAGGAGCTGATCTCGCAGACGATGGTGCACTGGGCGCAGGAGTCCTTCATCCAGAGCCCCGAACTGGTGCGCGCCATGTTCAGCCTCCTGCACCGGCAGTACGACGGCCTGGGGGAGCTGGTGCGCGCCCTCCCCAAGGCTTACACCATCAGCGCCCTCTCCGTCCCCGACACCACCGCCCTCCTCGAGTGCCTGGGCCAGATCCGCTCCCTCCTCATCGTCCAGATGGGCCCCGAGGAGGAGAACCTCATGATCCAGAGCATCGGGTGGGTGCCCGGAGCACGCCGTGGGCACCCTGTGTCCCCTCTGAGCCCCTCGCATCTCCATCCAGACCCCTGCGTCCCCTCTGAGCCCCTCACATCTCCATCCAGACCCCTGCGTCCCCTCTGAGCATCCCACGTCCCCCTCTGAGCACCCACCCAGACCCCTGTGTCCCCTCTGAGCACCCCATGTCCCCATCAGGCACCCTGCATCCCCATCCAGCACCCTCTGTCCTGTCTGAGCACCCCACATCCCCCTCTGAGCACCTCACTTCCCCATCCAGCACCCCGCACCCCCCTCTGAGCACCCCATTGTCCCCATCAGGCACCCTGCATCCCCATCCAGCACTCTGTGTCCCCCCTGAGCACCCCATACCACCCTCTGAGCACCCCATTTCCCCTCTGAGCATCCCACGTCCCCCTCTGAGCACCCATCTAGACCCCTGTGTCCCCTCTGAGCACCCCATGTCCCCATCAGAGCACCCCACATCCCCATCCAGCACCCGCTGTCCTCTCTGAGCATCCCACATCCCCCTCTGAACACCCTGCACCCCCCTCTGAGCACCCCATTGTCCCCATCAGGCACCCTGCATCCCCGTCCAGCACCCTGTGTCCCCCCTGAGCACCCCATACCACCCTCTGAGCACCCCATTTCCCCTCTGAGCACCCCACGTCCCCCTCTGAGCACCCTACATCCCCGTCCAGCACCCTGTGTCCCCATCAGGCACCCTGCGTCCCCATCCAGCCCCCATATCCCCCACCGAGTCACCCTGCACACCCTCCCCAGGCACCCCACATCCCCACCCAGCATCCTGTGTGTGTCCCCCCCGGGCACCCTGCATCACCTCCAGACATCCCACATCCCTGTCCAGCACCCTACAACCCCCCCCCCCCCGACTCCCCACAACTCCCTCCAGCACCCACTGTCCTCTTCCTGCACCTGGTACCCCCCAGGCACCCCATGTCCCCTCCCTGGGCACCCCATGTCCCTCTGTGTCCCCCAGACACCCCCTGTCCTCTCCCCCCCCCCCCCCAGGCACTCGCTGCCCTCCCAACACCCCATATCCCACCCTGGGCACCCTCACTCCCCCCTGGCACCCCCACATCTCCCCTGGGCACCCCGTTTTCCTTAGCCTGGGCACCCTCTGAACACCCAGGCACCCTGCAGCGACCCCCCCACCATGTGTCCCTTTTTGCCTCCCCCCCCCACCCCAGGAACATCATGAACAACAAGGTCTTCTACCAGCACCCCAACCTGATGCGGGCGCTGGGGATGCACGAGACCGTCATGCAGGTGATGGTCAGCGTGCTGGGCGGCGGAGAGTCCAAGGTGAGCCCCCTCCCCTGGATGTCCCCAAC
Organism: Buteo buteo; assembly: GCF_964188355.1. Lineage (NCBI taxonomy): Eukaryota > Metazoa > Chordata > Aves > Accipitriformes > Accipitridae > Buteo > Buteo buteo. The sequence continues at coordinate 88,666,153 of NC_134204.1, read as the reverse complement.
CCCGTGTGTCCCCTCCGGTGGCGTCTGACCCCCCTGGTGTCACCCCCCGCTTTCTCTTCCCCAGGAGATTCGCTTCCCCAAGATGGTGACCAACTGCTGCCGCTTCCTCTGCTACTTCTGCCGCATCAGCCGGCAGAACCAGCGCTCCATGTTCGACCACCTCGGCTACCTGCTGGAGAACAGCAGCATCGGCCTGGGTGAGCCATCGCCCCGCCGGCACCCCCTCCCCGTACCCCCCACCACCCCTCATCACTCCCCGTCCCCTCCCTGCCACCCCTGCCCTGCCTGCTGCCAGCAGCATCCCCCGAGAGATGAGCCCCCCTTGTCCCCTGCATCCTCCAGTCTGGTACCCTGGGGGTCCCTGTATCCCAAATTTGGCACCCTGGGGGTCTCTGTATCCCTAAACTGGTACCCTGGGGGTCCCTGTATCCCAAATTTGGCACCCTGGGGGTCTCTGTATCCCTAAATTGGTACCCTGGGGGTCCCTGTATCCCAAATTTGGCACCCTGGGGGTCTCTGTATCCCTAAATTGGTACCCTGGGGGTCCCTGTATCCCAAATTTGGCACCCTGGGGGTCTCTGTATCCCTAACCTGGTACCCTGGGGGTCCCTGCATCCCTAAATTGGTACCCTGGGGGTCCCTGTATCCCAAATTTGGCACCCTGGGGGTCTCTGTATCCCTAAACTGGTACCCTGGGGGTCCCTGCATCCCTAACCTGGTACCCTGGGGGTCCCTGTATCCCAAATTTGGCACCCTGGGGGTCCCTGTATCCTGTTGTAGCCCCCAATTTCACACCATGGGGGGGGTTCCCACACCTCCAACCTGGTACCCTGGGGGTGTCCCTGCACCCCCTGATCCCAGCCTGGCCCCGCAGCCCCCCAGCAGCCCCGGGTGCCCACAAGCCACGTCCCCATGCCCTGTGTCTGCGCACCCTGACCCCCCCCCCCCAAAAAGGTATGCGGGGCTCGACCCCCCTGGACGTGGCAGCCGCCTCCGTCATCGACAACAACGAGCTGGCGCTGGCGCTGAAGGAGCAGGACCTGGAGAAGGTGGGCGCCCTGGGGATGGGGTGGGGGGGGAACATGACCCCTCGTGCGAGGTACTCGTGCGAGGGAGGTCCTCGTGCGAGGTCCCTGGGTGAGGTGGGTGCCCGCCGCAGGTGGTGACGTACCTGGCGAGCTGTGGGCTGCAGAGCTGCCCCATGCTGCTCTCCAAGGGGTACCCCGACATCGGCTGGAACCCCTGCGGGGGCGAGCGCTACCTCGACTTCCTCCGCTTCGCCGTCTTCGTCAATGGTGAGCTGGGGGGGGGGGGGGAGGTATCCCTGGGGAGGGTTCCCTGTGTGCCCATCCTGGCACCCTGGGGGTCCCTGCACCCCCATGTCCCCATCTGTGCCCTCTGGGAGTCCCTGTGTCCTCCCCATCCTTGACCCCCCCCTCAGGGTCCCTGCACCCCCATGTCCCCAGTCTGGCACCCTGGGGGTCCACACATCCCCTTTATGCCAGCCTGGCACCCTAGGGGGGTCTCTGTGTGCTGAGGCTGGCACCCCTGGATCCCTGTGTCCCCATCCTGGCACCCTGGGGGTCCCCGTGCCCCCTCACCTTCACCTGGCACCCTGGGGGTCCCTGTGTCCCCATCCTGGCACCCTGGGGGTCCCCGTGTCCCCTCACCTTCGCCTGGCACCCTGGGGGTCCTTGTGTCCCCATCCTGGCACCCTGGGGGTCCCTGTGTCCCCATCCTGGCACCCTGGGGGTCCCCGTGCCCCCTCACCTTCACCTGGCACCCTGGGGGTCCCTGTGTCCCCATTCTGGCACCCTGGGGGTCCCTGTGTCCCCATCTGGCACCCTGGGGGTCCCTGCCCATCCCGGGGGCGTCCCTGGGGGTCCCTGTCAGCCCACTGGTGCCGCAGGGGAGAGCGTGGAGGAGAACGCCAACGTGGTGGTGCGTCTGCTGATCCGGCGACCCGAGTGCTTCGGGCCGGCACTGCGTGGCGAGGGGGGCAGCGGGCTGCTGGCCGCCATCCAGGACGCCCTCCACATCGCCCAGGACCCTGCCCGCGACGGGCCCACCGGCAGGAGGGAGCGGCGGCGGGAGCCGTGCGTGGGACGGGGACGGGAGGGGATGGATGGGATGGGATGGGATGGGATGCAATGGGATGCAATGGGAAGGGATGGGATGCGATGGGATGGGATAGGGGCCACTGGGTTGGGGACGGCCAGGGGGGTGGCTGGGGCTGCAATTGCCCCTGTCCCCAATGCTGCAGGGATGCTGGGGGTCCCCATGATGCCCCCCCTTTCCCATGCTACAGGGATGCTGGGGGTCCCCACGCCAGGGTGATGCCTGGCGGTCCCTCACCCTGTGGTCCCCATGCTGTTGGGATGCTGGGGGTCCCCGTGATGCCCCCACCCACCCCCTGACCCCCCTGTCCCCCGCAGGTTTGGGGGCGAAGAGCCGCCCGAGGAGAACCGGGTGCACTTGGGCAACGCCATCATGTCCTTCTACGCCGCCCTCATCGACCTGTTGGGTCGCTGTGCCCCCGAGATGCACGTAAGGAGCCGGGGGGGGACACACATGGGGGGGACACAGCAGGTCCAGGCCTGGTGTGACCCCCCCATCCCACTCCCCAGCTGATCCAAGCGGGCAAGGGGGAGGCTCTGCGGATCCGAGCCATCCTCCGCTCCCTCGTACCCCTCGAGGACCTGGTGGGCATCATCAGCCTCCCCCTGCAGATCCCTGCCCTTGGCAAAGGTGGGTGCCCGCAGTGGGGGGGGGCATGGGGTGCTCAGACACACTGGGGGGACATGGGGGTGCCCAGCAAAATGGGGACTGTGGTGCTGGGGGGGGACACACCAGGCTTGGGGGGCAGACTGGGGTTCCCAGCCAGACTGGGGGGGGGCATAGGTTTTGGGGGGACAGGGGGATGCCCAGGAAGACTGGGGGGGCACCAGGGTGATCCAGGGGCAAGCATCCCTCCCTGGAGGAGCGGGGTGGGCACAGGCAGGGCTGTGGGCAGGGGCGCAGCCCCCCCCACCAGCGCTGCCGCCCCCCCGGTCCCCCATCCAGATGGCAATTTGGTGGAGCCGCGGATGGCGGCCAGCTTCGTGCCGGAGCACAAGGCGCCCATGGTGCTCTTCCTCGACCGCGTCTACGGCGTGGAGAGCCAGGAGTTCCTGCTGCACGTGCTGGAGGTGGGCTTCCTGCCCGACATGCGGGCGGCTGCCTCCCTCGACACGGTGAGACCCCCGGCCGCGGCCCCGACTAACCCCTGGGGTGGGTCTGGGGTCCCCTTAAACCTGCCCTGCCCCATGGGGTGGGTCTGGGGTCCTCCCCATCTGCCCTGTACTTATTGCAGCGACTGATTTAAGCGCTCAAGCCGTCTGTACGAGATTCCGTTTATTTCGCTAGAGGGCCGAACTTATATACGTTTCAACAAGGATCTGGGAAGAACTAAGGGCATCCAGCCCACACTCCTAACCCCGGAGCGCGTATCTGGCTGGGCTGGGATGTTTGCGAGTCCTCAGAACAGTTAAAGATAAAAACATTCCGTACACACGCTGGTGACTGTCCCCAGCCACATCTTCCCAGGCGTACGCAAAGCCATCCTCCGACCCGACTTTGTAAAACTAGTACTTCGAGGGCTTGGCACAACAAATCCTAACCTTCACTCTCGAAAACGAATGCCAGGTGTTCCGAGCTGCTCCCACACTCATGGGGTGGATATAGGGTCACCCCTATCTGCCCTGCCTTCATGGGATGGGTATGGGGTCCCCCGAATCTGCCCTATCTGATGGATATGGGGTTCCCCCCGCCTGCCCTGCCCTATGCGATGGGTATTGGGTCCCCTAAACCTGCTCCTTGGGGTGGATTTTTGGTCCCCCAAATCTGCCCTGCCCCATGACATCCCTTTCCCACCGGGTCCCTCTGTGGGGCGAGTGGGGGGGATCCCTCTACCCCATGGGGTCCTGACACCCCCTGCCCAAACTGCCCCCGGCCACCAGGCCACCTTCAGCACAACGGAGATGGCGCTGGCGCTGAACCGGTACCTGTGCCTGGCGGTGCTGCCGCTCATCACCAAGTGCGCCCCGCTCTTCGCCGGCACCGAGCACCGCGCCATCATGGTGGACTCCATGCTGCACACCATCTACCGCCTCTCCCGCGGCCGCTCCCTCACCAAGGCCCAGCGCGACGTCATCGAGGAGTGCCTCATGGCTCTCTGCCGGTGGGACCCCCAAAACCCCCGTCTCACCCCCACCTATCCCCCCAAGCCCCCTGATATCCCCCCATGCCTCTGCATCCTCCCCAAACCCCCATAGCCCCCCTGAACCCCTGCATCACCCCCATACCCCTGCCTACCCCCCATACCCTGATATCCCCCCATACCCCCTGCAGCCCCCCATGCCCCCCTATATCCCCTCTATATGGCTGCATGCCCCCATATCCCTTCTCTACCTCTGTATACCCCCTATAACCCCTCTACACCTTCTATATTCCTTCTATGCTCCTTTATACCTCTTATTTTTGCTCTACAACCCCCTATATTCCCTCTGTGCCTCTCTACACCTCCCTATATCCCCTCTATACCTCTACACCTCCTTATATCCCCTCTATACCTCTACACCCCCTATATCCCCTCTATACCCCTTCATACCTCCTATATTCCCTCTAACCAACCTATATCTTCTCTATACCCCTGCATACACCCTATAGCCTCTCTAACCCCCCTATATTCCTTCTATACCCCTGCATACCCCCTATATCCCCCCCATACCCCCTATGTCCCCTCTACACCCCCTCTGTGCCCCCCTACACTCACCCTATATCCTTCTATACCCCCCCAGGTACATCCGTCCCTCCATGCTGCAGCATCTCCTCCGCCGCCTGGTCTTCGACGTCCCCATCCTCAACGAGTTCGCCAAGATGCCCCTCAAGGTGAGCTGCGGGGAGAGGGATGACGCTGGGGGGCTCCTGGTGATGGGGATCCTCCCCCCCCTTGACGCTCTCCTCCACCGTGCCCCCCCCAGCTGCTGACGAACCACTATGAGCGGTGCTGGAAGTACTACTGCCTGCCCAGCGGATGGCCCAACCAGGGGGTCAGCTCAGAGGAGGAGCTGCACCTCACCCGCAAGCTCTTCTGGGGCATCTTCGAGTCCCTGGCACATAAGGTCCGGGGGTGGGGACGATGGCAAGGGGGTGGGGAGGAGGGAGGGAATGCGGGAATGGGGATATCAGGGGCTGGGGGGGGTGGGGACATGGGGATGGGGATGATGGGGACATGGGGATGGGGATGATGGGGACATGGCGATGGTGGGGATGGGGATGATGGGGACATGGCGATGGTGGGGATGGGGACATGGGGATGGGGATGATGGGGACATGGGGATGGGGACATGGGGATGGGGATGATGGGGACATGGGGATGGGGATGATGGGGACATGGCGATGGTGGGGATGGGGACATGGGGATGGGGATGATGGGGACATGGGGATGGGGATGATGGGGACATGGGGATGATGGGGACGGGGGGTGATGGGGACATGGGGATGGGGATAATGGGGACACGGGGATGATGGGGATGGGGACATGGGAATGGGGATGATGGGGACATGGGGATGGGGATAATGGGGACACACAGATGGGGGTGATGGGGACACGGGGATGGGGACATGGGGATGACTAGGATGGGGACATGGGGATGGGCATGATGGGGACATGGGAATGATGGGACACAGGGATGGGGATGATGGCAATGCAAGGATGGGGACAGGGTGGTGGGGATGATGGGGACACAGGGGGCTGAGTAGGGTGGGGAAATGGGGATGGGGACATGGGGAAGATGCGGGTGCAGGGATGGGGACATCACAGTGAGGACATGGGGAAGATGAGAATGCAGGGACAGGGACTTGGGGGGATGAGTGCGATGGGGACACAGGGATGGGGACACGAGGGGGCTGAGCGGGATGGGGACACCCCTTGTGCCCCCCGCCCAGCGGTTCGATGCGGAGCTGTACAAGCTGGCCATGCCGTGCCTCTGCGCCATCGCCGGTGCCCTCCCCCCCGACTATGTGGATGCCAGCTACTCCTCCAAGACTGAGAAGAAGGCTTCTGTCGATGCTGAGGGCAACTTCGACCCCAAGCCTGTTGAGACCCTCAAGTAGGGTCCATACCAACCCCCCCCCCCCGGCCCTGTCCTGGCTCAGTCTCACCTTGACCCCCCCATGTCATCCCCCCCCAGTGTCATCATCCCTGAGAAGCTGGATGGCTTCATCAACAAATATGCGGAGTACACCCATGAGAAGTGGGCTTTCGACAAGGTGGGGACCCCCCAGCCCCCCTGCCAGCACCTACCAGACACCCCCAGAACCTCCCTGGGGTCTCTGCATCCCCCCAGGCCCCTGTGGTCCCCCCAGGACCCCTCCACCTGCATGATCCCCCCAAGGACCCCCCTTTGGTCCTCTTGGTCCCCTGCTATACCTGCATGACTCCACTGCGCTCCTGGGACCCCCACCCCAAGTTCTTCCTGCTCCTCTGAGCATCCTGAACCCCCCCGCCCTTGCATGTCAGCCCCCTCCGCTGTCCCAGAGCTGCCCATGATGTTCCCATCACTCGGCAGATCCAGAACAACTGGTCTTTTGGGGAGACGGTGGATGAAGAAGCCAAGACCCACCCCATGCTGCGACCCTACAAGACCTTCTCTGAGAAGGTAATATGTGTGTCCCTTGCTGCGACCAGGCTGGGACCCCCCCAATCCCAGCTGGACACCCCCAACCTTGCCCAGATCTACCAACCCCATCCATCTCCCTCAACCTCATTGAGATCCCCCAACCCCATCCATCCCCCTCAACCTCATTGAGATGCTCCCAAACCCATCCATCTCCATCCGCCTCAACCTCATTGAGATCCCCCAGCCCAGTCTGTCCCACCCCCAGCCCAGTCCTGACCCTCCAACCTCAACTGGACCACCCCAACCCCATCCAGACCCCTCAACTCTCTCTGAACCTCCCCCAAACCCCATTTGACTTCCTGGCTCTGTCCAGACCCCCCCAGCCCCATCTAGACCCTCCTTAGCCTTCCAGCTGGGGGGGGGGGGGGCACCCAAGGGCACCCCATGAGCCCCACACCTGCCCCCCCAGGACAAGGAGATCTACCGGTGGCCCATCAAGGAGTCCCTGAAGGCTATGCTGGCCTGGGAGTGGATGGTGGAGAAGGCCCGTGAGGGCGAGGAGGACAAGGTGGAGAAGAAGAAGACCCGCAAGATCTCCCAGTCTGCCCAGGTGGGGCTGGATGCCTGAGTCTGTCCCCCCCCCCACCGAGAACCCCTGGGGCTCTATGAAGTCCATGGAATGGGGAAGGAGCACCTCAGTCACCTGGGGGTCAATGGGGTCCATGGGGTGGAGAAAGGGCACCCCAAATACATGGGGGGGGGGGGGGACAAGGAGGTCCATAGGGTTGCCCCAACCCCATGGTGCCCCTGTCCCCCCCCAGGCCACCTACGACCCCAGCCACGGCTACAGCCCCCAGCCCGTGGACCTGTCGGGGGTGACGTTGTCCCGGGAGCTGCAGGTGAGTGTTCCCGTGTGTCGTTCCCCCGCCCCCATGCCCCCCCCCCCCCCCGCCAGCTCAGACCCCCTCCCCACCTCCTCGTGTCCCCCCCCCAGGCCATGGCAGAACAGCTGGCCGAGAACTACCACAACACCTGGGGACGCAAGAAGAAGCAGGAGCTGGAGGCCAAGGGTGAGCACCCCCCGTGTCCCCCCCACCGTATGGGCACCCCAGGGATCTGGGCAGACCCCCCCCCCCACGTGGATGCACACCCATGGGTGCTGCCCCACCACCCTCCATGGGTTGTCCTTCTCCCTGCATCCCCCATGGGTGGTCCTCCCCCCCTGCTTCCCCCCCCATGGGTGGTCTTCTCCCCCCCACACCACCCACGGGTGCTGACGGGGGTTCCAGGGGGGGGCTCGCACCCCCTGCTCGTGCCCTACGACACGTTGACGGCCAAGGAGAAGGCGCGGGACCGCGAGAAGGCGCAGGAGCTCCTCAAGTTCCTGCAGCTCAACGGCTACGCCGTCACCCGGTGGGTGGGGGGACAGGGGGGGGACCCAGGCATTTGGGGGGGGGCTGGGGACAAGGGGGCTAGGTGGTCTGGGTAGGGGTGGGTGCAGGGAAGAGGAGGTTTGGGGGGGCTGGAGGGTGCTGGGGGGGGCTTTGGGGACATTGGAAGGGATTGGGGGGGCCAGCGGGGTGGGGGTCTGCAGCCCCCCCCCCGAGCCCTGCTGGAGATGGGGGTCTGGCGGGGCACACAGTGGGGCTTGGGGTGCAGCATGAGGGTGGGGGTTTGGGGTGCGGGATGTGGGGGGTCTGGGGGTGCGCTGCTGCCCCCCTCTCTCCCCCAGGTTGGGGGGGTGGGTAGGATGGGGAGTCGGGGGTGTGAGGCCCCCCCTGACCCCCTCTGCCGCAGGGGGTTGAAGGACATGGAGCTGGACACGTCCTCCATCGAGAAGCGCTTCGCCTACGGCTTCCTGCAGCAGCTGCTCAAGTGGATGGACATCTCCCAGGAGTTCATCGCCCACCTGGGTACGGCCCCAGGACCCCCCAAATCCCTTGGGAACCCCTCCTCCCCGAGCCTCCTGCGACCTTTCTGGTCCTCTCTTGAGACCCCCTTGGACCTCTGAGACCCCCTCGGACCCCTTGAGACCCCCTTGGACCTCTTTAAGACCCTCTTGGACCCCTTGAGACCCCCTTGAAACCCCCTTGAGACCACCTTGAGACCCCCTTGGACCTCTTTGAGACCCCCTCGGACCCCTTGAGACCCTCTTGAGACCCCCTTGGACTTCTTTAAGACCCTCTTGAACCCCTTGAGACCCCCCCCAGGTGCCCCTGGAATCTCTGGACCCCCCTGCCCAGTGCTGCCCCAGACCTCTCAGGGTTCCCTGGGACCCCCCACCTGCTTGTCCCCATGTCCCCCCACCGTGTGCCCCCCCCGACTGTCTTCCCCTCTCCAGAGGCGGTGGTGAGCAGCGGGCGGGTGGAGAAATCCCCCCATGAACAGGAGATCAAGTTCTTCGCCAAGGTCAGAAGGACCCCAAAGTGTGGGGGGGAGGAACCCAAAATAGGGGGGGGCAGGTGTGTGTGGGATAGGGTGGCTTTGGCACAGAAACCCCATTAGCCCCCCCACCCCAGGGAGATGGGCAATGGGGTGTTTGGGGTTTGTATGGGGTTTTTGGGGTCCCTTACTGCGTGTTCGGGGTCTCTGTGGGGTGCATATGGTATGCGGGTGCTTGGGGTCCCCTTTTAGGGGTCCCCATAGGGTGTTTGGGGTCTCTATGGGGTGTTTCATGTCCCTATGGGGTGCATATGGTGTGGGAGTCCTAGGGGTCCCCCTAAAAGATCCTTGGGGTCCCCATAGGGTGTTGAGCTGTTCCTTAGAGGTCCCTATGGGGTATTTGGGGGTATGCATTGGGGTCCCTTATGGGGTGCTTGGGGGGTGCATTCCTTAGGGGACAGAAGTCCCCCCTGACCCCCTCCTGTCCCCCCCAGATCCTGCTGCCCCTCATCAACCAGTATTTCCACAACCACTGCCTCTACTTCCTCTCCACCCCAGCCAAGGTGCTGGGCAGTGGTGGGCACGCTTCCAACAAGGAGAAGGAGATGATCACCAGGTGGGGGGCACCTCCAGACCCCTGGCCATGGGGCACCCAGACCCCCAGCCCCTTGGGCAATGGGGGTGCCCCATCCCACCCCCCCTGCTTTTGGGGGGCTCAGGGGGGTCCCCCTGCGCCCCATCCCCTGGCCAAGGGGATGTGGGGTCCGCACTGTTCCCTCGTTGGGGGTCTTGGGGACCCGCACTGACCCCCCTGTCCCCCGTCCCCCATCAGCCTCTTCTGCAAGCTGGCCGCACTCGTCCGCCACCGTGTCTCGCTCTTCGGTAAGGGGACGTGGCTGGGGACCCTCACCGGGGCGGGGGGGGGGGGGGTGGAGGGTGCCCTGGTGGCACCTGAGCCCCCCCTCCCTGTCCCCATCCCCAGGGACCGACGCACCGGCCGTGGTGAACTGCCTGCACATCCTCGCCCGCTCCCTGGATGCCAGGTGGGACGGGGTCCCGGTGCCACCACGGTGCTGTCCTTGTCCCCACGGTCCCCACGGTGTCCCAGTGCCTCCATCCCTGTCCCTGCAGTATCCCAATGCCTCCCCGATGCCATCCTCGTCCCCACGGTCCCCCCTGTCCCCGCAGTGCCCCCATACCCATTCCTGTCCCCCAGTACCCAATGCCACCCTCGTCCCAGCACTGCTGGGACAGCAGCCGTGTCCCCAACACTGCCCACGCGTGTCCCCGGGGGGGTGGCCATGCCGGTGCTGAGGGTCCCATCGCTCCCCCCCCCCCAAGGACGGTCATGAAGTCAGGTCCCGAGATCGTCAAGGCAGGGCTGCGGTCCTTCTTCGAGAGCGCCTCCGAGGACATCGAGAAGATGGTGGAGAACCTCAAGCTGGGGAAGGTGACGCAGAGCCGCACGCAGGTGAAGGGGGTGGCCCAAAACATCAACTACACCACGGTGGCCCTCCTGCCCGTCCTCACCTCCCTCTTCGAGCACGTGGCGCAGCATAACTTTGGGGACGACGTCATCCGTGAGCCCGCGGGGACGGGGGGGGACACCATGGGGACGGGGGGACACGGGACTCGGCAGGGATGTGGGACATGGGGAGATGTTGGGGACAGGAGGCTCAGCAGGGATGTGGGACACTTTGGGGACAAGGGGACACTTTGGGGACAGTTTAGGGACAGGACGGCGCGTTGGTGATGGTGGAGATGGGAGACTCTGGGGAATGGGGGACACTTTGGGGACAAGAGGACGTAGTGGGGACAGGGGGACCGGGGCCAGCTGGGGGTGCTGGGGCAGTTTGGGGGCGCAGGGACCCCCTGGGTGTTGGGGACACTGCAGCCCTGACCGTCCCCTGTCCCCGCAGTCGATGACGTCCAGGTCTCCTGCTACCGCATCCTGTGCAGCATCTACTCGCTGGGCACCACCAGGAACCCCTACGTGGAGAGGTGCGGGGCTGGAGGGGCCACGTCCCCCCAAAACCCCTCTGCCTGCAGACCTGGGGGTGCTTGTGGGGTGTGCCCACGGCCATGGGGTGCCCGTGGATCTGAGGTGGCCTGTGGGGTACCCATGGATCTGGGGTGCCCATGGATCTGGGGTGCCCGTGGGGTGGCCCGTGAGGTGCCCATGGATCTGGGGTGTCTGTGGGGTGGCCCGTGGGGTGCCCATGGATCTGGGATGTCTGTGGGGTGGCCTGTGGGGTGCCCATGGATCTGGGTTGCCCATGGATCTGGGGTGCCCGTGGGGTGACCCATGGGGTGCCCATGGATCTGGGTTGCCCATGGATCTGGGGTGCCCATGGGGTGGCCTGTGGGGTGCCCATGGATCTGGGGTGCCCATGGGGTGGCCCGTGGGGTGCCCATGGATCTGGGGTGCCCATGGATCTGGGGTGCCCGTAGGGTGGCCCGTGAGGTGCCCATGGATCTGGGGTGCCCATGGGGTGGCCCGTGGGGTGCCCATGGATCTGGGGTGCCCATGGGGTGGCCCATGGGGTGCCCATGGATCTGGGGTGCCCATGGATCTGGGGTGCCCGTGGGGTGGCCCGTGAGGTGCCCATGGATCTGGGGTGCCCGTGGCGTGGCCCGTGGGGTGCCCATGGATCTGGGTTGCCCATGGATCTGGGGTGCCCATGGGGTGGCCTGTGGGGTGCCCATGGATCTGGGGTGCCCATGGGGTGGCCCATGGGGTGCCCATGGATCTGGGGTGCCCATGGATCTGGGGTGCCCGTAGGGTGGCCCGTGAGGTGCCCATGGATCTGGGGTGCCCATGGGGTGGCCCATGGGGTGCCCATGGATCTGGGGTGCCCATGGATCTGGGGTGCCCGTAGGGTGGCCCGTGAGGTGCCCATGGATCTGGGGTGCCCGTGGGGTGGCCCGTGGGGTGCCCATGGATCTGGGGTGCCTCTGGTACCCCAGTCCCTGCAGACCATGGGATGCCTGTGGGATACCGGTGCCCGTGGGGTGCTGCGGGGTGGGGGTGAGCCCGTACCCCTGTACCCGCAGGCAGCGCCCGGCGCTGGGGGAGTGCCTGGCCCGCCTGGCCGCCGCCATGCCCGTGGCTTTCCTGGAGCCGCAGCTCAACGAGTTCAACCCCTGCTCCGTCTACAGCACCAAGTCCCCCCGCGAAAGGGCCAGTGAGTGGGGCAGGGTCCCCCTGTGTCTCCCCCCACGCACCCCGGTGTGTCCCCATGTTCCAGGGGCTGTCCCGTCACACCCCTCCGGGATGAGCCCTGGTTGCCCCCCCCCCCTTCGGGGCACCCCCAGTGCCCCCCATAATTGCTCCAGCTTTAGGGTGCCCCGTGGTCCCTCTTACCTCCACCTTTGGGGTACACTGATCCCCCCATCCCATGGCCCTAGGTTTGGGGAACCCCCACATCTCCAACGTCCCTCTCGTTCCCACTTTGGGGTCCCCCCCCATCTCTGTTGTCCCTCTCACTTGTCCCCGCCGGCTCCCGGATGTCCTGACACCCCCAAATCTCCCCAGCTTTGGGGTACCCTGATGCACCCCAACACCGGCATACCCCCCCTTGTCCCCAAGTCTCCTCACTCGCCCCCACCTTTGGGGCAGTGCCGCATCCCCATTTCCCCTCCCCCAGTTCTCCCTGTTTTGGGGGTCCCCCATCCCCTCGCCGAGGGGTCCGTGTCCCCCCCCGTTGCCATCCCCGTGTCCCCGCAGTCCTGGGGCTCCCCAGCCGGGTGGAGGAGATGTGCCCCGACATCCCCGACCTGGAGCGGCTGATGCGGGACATCGGGGGGCTGGCGGAGTCGGGGGCCCGCTACACCGAGATGCCCCACGTCATCGAGGTGACCCTCCCCATGCTCTGCAACTACCTGCCCCGATGGTGGGAGCGCGGCCCCGACACCCTGCCCCAGGGACCCTGGGCCACCGCCGTCACCGGCCAGCACCTCAACGCCCTCCTGGGCAACATCCTCCGCATCGTGGTCAACAACCTGGGCATTGACGAAGCCTCCTGGATGAAGCGCCTGGCAGGTGGGCGAAGGGGGGTGGGTGGGGGCTGGTGGCCCTAAGTGGTCCCAGGATGGGGCTGGTGGCCCTGGGCAGGTCCCGAGGATGGTACTGGTGGCCCTGGGTGTGTGCCAGGGAGGTGTTGGTGGCCCTGGGCAGGGTCTTGAGATGATGTTGGTGGCTCTGGGTGGTCCCAAGGATGGCACTGGTAACCATGGGTGATCCCACAGATGATGCTGGTGTCCCAACGATGGTGCTAGTGGCCCTGGGTGGTCCCAGAGAGGTGCTGGTGGCCATGGGTGATCCCCCAGATGATGCTGGTGGCCCTGGGTGGTCCCAGAGAGGTGCTGGTGGCCATGGGTGATCCCCCAGATGATGCTGGTGGCCCTGGGTGGTCCCAGAGAAGTGCTGGTGGCCATGGGTGATCCCCCAGATGATGCTGGTGGCCATGGGTGGTCCCAGAGAGGTGCTGGTGGCCATGGGTGATCCCCCAGATGATGCTGGTGGCCCTGGGTGGTCCCAGAGAAGTGCTGGTGGCCATGGGTGATCCCCCAGATGATGCTGGTGGCCCTGGGTGGTCCCAGAGAAGTGCTGGTGGCCATGGGTGATCCCCCAGATGATGCTGGTGGCCATGGGTGGTCCCAGGGATGGCATTGGTGGCCATGGGTGATCCACAGATGATGCTGGTTGTCCCAAGGATGGTGCTGGTGGCTCTTGGTGGCTCCCAGGATGGTGCTCATGGCCATGGGTGGTCCCAGGGAGGTGCAGGTGTCCCCAGGTGCATCCCCCAGTTGCAGCCCCCTGTCCCCGCAGTGTTTGCCCAGCCCATTGTCAGCAAGGCAAAGCCGGAGCTGCTGCGCTCCCACTTCATCCCCACCATGGAGAAGCTGAAGAAGCGGGCGGGCAAGGTGGTGGCCGAGGAGGAGCAGCTCCGCATGGAGGCCAAGACGGAGGGGGAGGATGCCGAGCTGCTCATCCGGGATGAGTTCTCCGTCCTCTGCCGTGACCTCTATGCGCTTTACCCCCTGCTCATCCGCTACGTGGACAACAGCCGGTGAGGGGGGACAGGGAACGTGGCCGTGGGGACATAAGGGTGCTGAAGAGCATCCCTTGGGAGCCATGGTCAACCCGTGGTGGAGCCCAGAAGGTGTGGGGCAAAATTAGGGGCCATGGACATCCCCCTGATGGTGGCCATGGGGACTCACTGATGGTGGCCATGGACATCCCCTGATGGTGGCCATGTGAACTTACTGATGGTGGCCATGGAGACCCACTGATGGTGGCCATGGACATCACCTGATGGTGGCCATGGAGACCCACTGATGGTGGCCATGGACATCACCTGATGGTGGCCATGGGGACCCACTGATGGTGGCCATGGAGACCCACTGATGGTGGCCATGGACATCACCTGATAGTGGCCATGGAGACCCACTGATGGTGGCCATGGAGACCCACTGATGGTGGCCATGGACATCACCTGATGGTGGCCATGGGGACCCACTGATGGTGGCCTTGGGACCAACAGGGCCAAATGGCTGACAGAGCCCAACGAGGATGCAGAGGAGCTGTTCCGCATGGTTGGGGAGGTCTTCATCTACTGGTCCAAGTCCCACGTGAGTTGGGGGGCACTGGGGACGTGGGGGACATGGGGACACTGGTGCAATGGAGGGGCTGGGGGTTGGGGGGGGGGCCTGGAGGGGGTCCCAGGCTGGGGGTCACTCACCCCCATGTCCTCCCCCCGGCAGAACTTCAAGCGTGAGGAGCAGAACTTCGTGGTGCAGAATGAGATCAACAACATGTCCTTCCTCACCGCCGACAGCAAGAGCAAAATGGCCAAGGTGTGGGGGGGAATGCACCCACCCGGCTGCACCCCCCCAGCTGCACCCTGACCTCCTGCCTGCCACCCCCAGACCCCCTCATCCCGTGCCCCCCACCCACCTGGCACCCCAATCCCATGCATGGGGGGTGTCCATCCCTCCCCAAGCCTGCCTGGTACCCCCAAGTCCCCCCCTTGTGCAGGGGTCTCCATCCCTCCCAGCCTCCCTGGTACCCCCACACCCCTGGTACCCCCACGCCCCTGGTACCGCCAAACCCACCTGGTACCCCCAAACCCAACCATCCCTCCCAACACCCCCGGTACCCCTAAAACATCCCAAAACCCACCCAGTGTCCCCAAACCCAGGCACCTCCATCCCTCCCAACCCACCTGGTACCCTCAAGCCACCCCCAAACCTACCTGGGACATCCAACTCCCCCCAAAGCCCCCCCAAACTTGGGCACCTCCATCCCTCCTGCCCCACCTGGTACCCACACCCCCTCCCAATCTACCCTCAGCCCACCCCAATCCCCCCCAAACTCAGGCACCTCCATCCCTCCTGCCCCACCTGCTGCCTCCCAATCCCCCCTACCCAGGGGTCTCCATCCCTCCCCATCTCCCCGGGTCCCCAAGCCCCCCGCGTCTGCCCCCAGGGACATGGGGACGGGTACCTAACGCTGTCTCTTCTCTCCTGCCCTTGGCTGCGGGTGCTGGCACCTAGTCCGGAGACGGCCAGGTTAGCGGGGCCATGCTGCATGGGGAGGGGACCCCAGGGACCCCAGCCCCTGCCCTGGGGTCCTGCCCCTCAGGGCCACCACAGCTGGGACCCCCAGGACCCCTCCAGGGTCATGCTCTATGGGGCCACCATGGTTGGGACCCCCAGGACCCCTCCAGGGTCATGCTCTATGGGGCCACCATGGCTGGGACCCCCATGGACATCCTGGGGTCCTTTCCCACA
The DNA here is from genome assembly GCF_964188355.1 of Buteo buteo. Classification (NCBI taxonomy): domain Eukaryota; kingdom Metazoa; phylum Chordata; class Aves; order Accipitriformes; family Accipitridae; genus Buteo; species Buteo buteo. The sequence continues at coordinate 88,650,314 of NC_134204.1, read as the reverse complement.
GAGCCACGTCTGGGACCTCAGGGGCTGCTGGAGCTGTGTGGCACCGGGGTCCTGGCCCTGATGTCCCCAGTCCTCATCATACAGGGGTCTTGGTGCTGATGTCCCCATCCCTGTGCCATGGGGGTCCCAACACTGATATCCCCATCCTGGTGGCACAGGGTCCTGGCCCTGAGGTGTCCCCATGGCACAGGGACCCTTGTGCTGATGTCCCCATCCTTGTAGGGGACACTGATGTCTCTGTGGCATGGGGGTCCTACCACTGATGTCCCTCATCCTCATGGCATGGGGGTCCCGCCGCTGATGTCCCCATGACATGGGACTCCTGTCCCTGACCCCCCCCCCAAACCACTTGGCCTGGGGTGGTGGCCCTGATGTCCCCGTCCCTGTCCCCGCAGGGGGGTGGCTCGGAGCAGGAGCGGACGAAGAAGAAGCGTCGCGGGGACCGGTACTCCATCCACACCTCCCTCATCGTCGCCACCCTGAAGAAGATGCTGCCCATCGGCCTCAACATGTGCTCACCCACCGACCAGGAGCTCATCAGCCTGGCCAAGAGCCGCTATGCCCTGGTGGGTGGGGGTGTTGGGGACAGCCCCTGGGATTGGGGACAGCCCCCCACAGTGGGGACAGCCCCTGGGGTTGGGGACAGCCCCTGACGTGGCCCTGTCCTGTGTCCCCCCCCTGCAGAAGGACACGGACGAGGAGGTGCGGGAGTTCCTCAACAACAACCTGCACCTACAGGGCAAGGTGAGGTGGCCCCGTCCCCACCATGCCCCCCCCCCACATCCCCCTGTTCCCCATGTCATTGCGGTGCCTGTATCCCCACAGTCCCCACCTGTCCCACCATGTCTCCGTGGTCCCCACGTCTTCATGGTCATCACAGTGCCTGTATCCCTGTGGTCCTCACGGTCCCCACTGTGTCCTTGTGGTCCCCATGTCCTTGTGGTCCCCATATCCCCATGGTGCCTGTATCCCCATGGTCCCCACGTGCCCCACCATGTCTCCGTGGTCCCCATGTCCCCATGGTCATCACGATGCCTGTATCCCTGTGGTCCTCGTGGTCCCCATGTCCCCATGGTCATCACGATGCCTGTATCCCTGTGGTCCTCACAGTCCCCACTGTGTCCTCATGGTCCCCATCTCCCCATGGCACTTGTATCCCCATGGTCCCTATGTGCCCCACCATGTCTCCGTGGTCCCCATGGTTGTCATGGTGCCTGTACTCCTGTGGTCCCCATGTCCCCATGGTCATCACGATGCCTGTATCCCCATGGTCGTCATGGTCCCCGGGTCCCCATGGTCATCTCGATGCCTGTATCCCCATGGTCCTCATGGTCCCCATGTCCCCATGGTCATCTCGATGCCTGTATCCCCATGGTCGTCATGGTCCCCATGTCCCCATGGTTATCACGATGCCTGTATCCCCATGGTCGTCATGGTCCCCATGTCCCCATGGTCATCTCGATGCCTGTATCCCTGTGGCCCTCACAGTCCCCGCTGTGTCCTCATGGTCCCCATGGCACTTGTATCCCCATGGTCCCTATGTGCCCCACCGTGTCTCCATGGTCCCCATGGTCATCACGGTGCCTGTACTCCTGTGGTCCTCACGGTCCCCATGTCCCCATGGTCATCACGATGCCTGTATCCCTGTGGTCCTCACAGTCCCCACTGTGTCCTCATGGTCCCCATCTCCCCATGGCACTTGTATCCCCATGGTCCCTATGTGCCCCACCATGTCTCCGTGGTCCCAATGGTCATCACGGTGCCTGTACTCCTGTGGTCCTCACGGTGCCCATGACCCCATGGTCATCGTGGTGCCAGTACCCCCATGGTCCCCACCACGTCCCCGTGGTCACCGTGTCCCCCGTGTCCCCAGTGCGAGAACAACTCGTCCATGCGGTGGCAGATGGCCCTGTACCGCGAGATGGCCGGCAAGGCCGAGGACTCCGACAGCCCCGAGAAGATCGTCCGGAGGGTGCAGGAGGTGTCGGCCGTGCTTTACCACCTCGAGCAGGTCAGGGGGGCTGGGGGGGGTCCTGGGGGGGTCTGGGGGGTCCCTGGGCTGCAGGAGGTGTTGGCTATGCTCTACTGCCTCGAGCAGGTTGGAGTCCTGGGGGGTCTTGGGGGGCTCTGGGGGGTGCCAGGGTACTTTAGGGGTCCGGGGGGGTGTCAAGAGCCTTGGGGAGGGGTGGGCATGGTGTGGTCCAGGGGTGCCCTGGGGGTTATCTGGGATGCTCTGGGACTCCCTGGGATGTTCCAGGTGGTCCCTGGGATGCTCTGAGTGTGTGGTGGGGGTCCTTGGGGTGCTCATGGAGGTGTGGGGGTCCCGGTGATGCTCCAGGGGGTCTCGGGGTGCCCAGGTGACGCTCGCGCCTCCTCCCCCCCCGCAGACGGAGCACCCCTACAAGTCCAAGAAGGCAGTGTGGCACAAGCTGCTCTCCAAGCAGCGCCGCCGGGCTGTGGTCGCCTGCTTCCGCATGACGCCCCTCTACAACCTGCCCAGGTGGGGACTGGGGGGGACTGGGAGCTGCTGGGAGGGGAGCTCTGAGACCCCCGGGGGTGACCAGGAGCACTGAGGAGCCTCTGGGGGCAACTGGGAGCCCCTTAAGAGAAACTGGGAAGATCCCAGAGCCTTGTGGAGGCAATTGGGAGCCCCCAGGGGCAACTGGGAACCTCCAAGGGCAACCCAGAACCCTTCTGGGGGTAACTGGGAGCCCCCAAGGGCAACTCAGAACCCTTCAGGGGGCAACTGGGGGTAACTAGGAGCCCCCAACAGCAACCCAGAACCCTTCTGGGGGCAACTGGGGGTAACTGGGAGCCCCCAAGGACAACCCAGAACCCTTCTGGGGGCAACTGGGGGTAACTGGGAGCCTCCAAGGACAACCCAGAACCCTTCTGGGGGCAACTGGGAGCCCCCACAGACAACCCAGAACCCTTCTGGGGGCAACTGGAAACCCCTTGAGACCCTCTGGGAGCCCCTGGAGACAACTGGGTGCCTCCTGGGTGGAGCCCCCACCCCCCTAGCCCCCCCTTCCCAGGGACCAGGACCCCCCCATCACTGTCACCCCCCCGTCCCCCCCCAGGCACCGGGCCTGTAATATGTTCCTGGAGGCGTACAAGCTCTCCTGGCTGGTGCCCGAGGAGCATCCCTTTGAGGACCGCATGATTGATGACCTCTCGGTGAGCTGGGGGGGGTCTGCCTGGGCTGGGGGGGGGGGGCTCACTGGCTGGGGACCCCCCCAGCTGAGCCCTGTGGTGGTGGCCGAGGTAGAAGTCGGGGGAGGAAGAGGAGGAGGAGGAAGAGGAGCAGGATAAGAAGCCGGACCCCTTGCACCAGCTCATCCTGCACTTCAGCCGGACGGCACTGACTGAGAAAAGGTGGGGGGGGGCTCCCGGATGCCTGGGTCCCCTCAGGGTCGGGGGCACCCAGACACCTGGTCCCCTCTTGGGGGGGTGTCCCGGTGCACCCCTTTGAGCCGTGTCCCCCCCAATCCTGCAGTAAGTTGGAGAAGGATCATTTGTACATGGCATACGCTGGCATCATGGCCAAGGTGGGTCCTGGCCCCCCCCGTGTCCCTCCCCCCTCCCCTGTGCCCCCCCAAACCACCCAACCCCAGGGTCCTGATGGGGAGGGGGGGGCTGCAGGGGTTGGCAGGGTCCCCAGGGATTGTGGGGGACCCTTAGGATGGTGATGGGGGGGCTCAACTGGGGACACCCCCCGGCTCGTTGTGCCCCCCCCAGAGCTGTCACATCGAGGAAGGGGAAGAGGAGGAGAAGAAGGAGGAGGAGAAGGAAGAAGAAGAAGCCGAGGACTCATTCGAGGTGGGTGTGGGGGCACCCTGAGCCCCCCCGGACCCCCCCAACACCTGTGAACCTCCTTGACTTCCCCTATGCCCCCCCCAGGAGAAGGAGATGGAGAAGCAGAAGCTGCTGTACCAGCAAGCCCGGCTGCACACGCGGGGGGCGGCCGAGATGGTGCTGCAGATGATCAGTGCCTGCAAGGGTGAGACCCCGCAGGCAGCCCCTCACACGGGGGGGCTCCTCATGCAATACCCCCCCACCCCTCGCACGGGTGTCCTCGTGCAACCCACTGGCAGGGGGCGGCCGTGACGGTGCCCGGCTTTGGCAGGGGAGCGGGGCGACATGGTGTCCTCCACCCTCAAGTTGGGCATCTCCATCCTCAACGGGGGCAACGCTGAGGTGCAGCAGGTAGGACGGCGTCCGTGCGTCCCTGTGTCCGTGCGTCCCCGCGTCCCCGTGTCCATGCACGAGGCCACACATGCACACGGGGCTGCGTCATTGCCGTGGGAGCGTGCACGACGCTGTCCATCCTGGCGTGCCTGTCGCGTGTCCGTGTGTCTGCACGTGTCCATGGATGTGCCTGCAGACCCACATGTCCATAGGTCCATGCACGTGTCCATGTGTCCATGCACGTGTCTGTACATCCATGCACGTGTCTGTGTGTCTGCACATGTGTCTATGGAAGTGCACGCATGCCCACATGTCCATACATCCATGCATGTGTCTGTGTATCCATGTATGTGTCTGTACATCCACGCATGTGTCTGTACATCCATGCATGTGTCCATACATCCATGCATGTGTCTATGCATGTGTCCATACATCCATGCACATGTCCGTGTGTCCATGCACATGTCTGTATGTCTGTGCACGTGTCCATACGCCCATGCATGTGTCCGTGTGTCTGTACACGTGTCTATGGATGTGTCTGCACACCCACATGTCCATACATCCATACACATATCTGTATGTCCATGCACGTGTCCGTATGTCCATGCACGTGTCTGTATGTCCATGTACACATCCGTACATCCATGCATGTGTCCTTGTGTCTGCACACATGTCTATGGATGTCTCTGCATGCCCGCATGTCCATACATCCATGCATGTGTCCACACATCCACGCACGTGTCCATACATCCATGCACATGTCCATACGTCCACACACGTGTCCATACATCCATGCACATGTCCATGTGCACACCCATGCGTGCTTCCATCCACGCTCACGCCTGTGCGACCACTCACGGGCACATCCGTGTCCCCGCACCGGTGCCCGTGTCCGGGTCCCCGTGTCCCTGTGTCCAGGTGCCGGTGTCTGTCTGTCCACACGTGTGTCTGTGTGTGTCCCCCAGAAAATGCTGGACTACCTGAAGGAGAAGCGGGAGGTCGGGTTCTTCCAGAGCGTCCAGGCGCTGATGCAGACCTGCAGGTGACGCCTGGGCTGGGGTCCCCCCGCGGGCATTGGGGTGCCCCCATGAGAATCAGGGACCCCTGTGGGCATCGGGGTTCCCCCATGAGAATCAGGGACCCCTGTGAGCATCGGGGTCCCCCCATGGGAATCAGGGACCCCTGTGGGCATCAGGGTCTCCCCATGGGCTTTGGGGTCCCCTCTGGGCTTCAGGGATGCCCTGCAGAGATGGGAGCCCCCCCCCGCCTTGGGTATCAGGGACCCTCCATGGGTGCCCCACGGGTTCAGGGCTTTAGGGGGGGTCCCCAAGAGATCGAGGACCCCCAGGGAAGATGTGGGAGCAGCTCGGAACACCCGGCTTTCGTTTTCAAGAGTGAACATTAGAATTTGTTGTGCCTTCGAAGAACTAGTTTTACAAAGTCGGGTCGGAGGATGGCTTTGCGTACGCCTGGGAAGATGTGGCTGGGGACAGTCACCAGCGTGTGTACGGAATGTTTTTATCTTTAACTGTTCTGAGGACTCGCAAACATCCCAGCCCAGCCAGATACGCGCTCCGGGGTTAGGAGTGTGGGCTGGACGCCCTTAGTTCTTCCCAGATCCTTGTTGAAACATACATCAGCTCGACCCTTTAGCGAAATAAATGGAATCTCGTACAGACGGCTTGAGCGCTTAAATCAGGCGCTGCAGAGGGGATCAGGTCCAGCTGGAGGTGGGGGGGTCCTGGAAGGGTTTTGGGGGGCCCCGTCCTGACCACCCATCCTGTGTCCCCACAGCGTCCTGGACCTCAACGCCTTCGAGCGGCAGAACAAGGCGGAGGGGCTGGGCATGGTGACGGAGGAGGGGACGAGTGAGTGGGGGGGCCCTGCCCAGGCACCCCCTCCCCCCCGGGACCCCTCTATTGCCACTGCCCCATGGGATGGGGGTGGTGGGTTGTGACCAGGGGTTCCCATCCTGCACCCCCCGTCCTGCTGCGCTGCTCACCCCGGAGTGCCCGCTATTAATGTGGCTCTGAGCCCCTAATGCCCCCCCGAAGACCTAATGCCCCCCCCGGGTCCCTAATACACCCCCAAAGCCCTAATGCCCCGCCAAAGCCCTAATGACTGCCCCCCAGGTCCCTAATGCCCCCTGAGCCCCTAATGCCCCCCCATAGATTTGATACCCCTATAGCCCTGATACTCCTCTATGCCCTTAACACCCCCCAAGCCGTAATACCCCACCTTGACCCCTAACAGCCCCCCCCGGCCCCTAATACCCCCCCGGGCCCCAATACTCCCCCGAGGCACCTAATACCCCTGGGCTAATAATACCCCTTAAAGTCCTAATGACACCCCCAAAACCCTAATTGTCGCCAACCCTAATACCCCACACACACTCCTAATGATCCCCCAGCTCTAATGACCCCCCCCACCCTGCTCACCTCCTCTCTCCCCTTCTCTCCCCATCCCGGCTCCTGGTGACAGTCATCAGCCGTGAGAACGGTAAATACTTGTTATCGTAGGGGCTACAGGGCTGGGGGGGGTTGTATATACAGTCTATAGGGCTGGGGGGGTTATAATAGGGTCTATAGGGCTGGGGGGCATTATTGTAGGGTCTCTAGGGTGCTGTTGTAGGGTCTACAGGGCTATGTGGTGTTATTGTAGGGTCTGTGGGGCTATGGGGTGTTACTGTAGGATCTATAGGGTGCTGTGGTAGGTTCTATAGGGCTATGGGGTGTTATTGTAGGGTCTGTGGGGCATTATTGTAGGGTCTATAGGGTGCTGTGGTAGGGTCTATAGGGCTATGTGGTGTTATTGTAGGGTCTATGGGGCTATGGGGTGTTATTGTAGGGTCTATAGGGTGCTGTTGTAGGGGCTATAGGGCTATGGGGTGTTATTGTAGGGGCTATAGGGCTATGGGGTGTTATTGTAGGGTCTATAGGGTGCTGTTGTAGGGTCTACGAGGTCTTACGATGGGGTTGCCCAGCTGCAGGGGTTGTTGTAGGGTCTGTAGGGCTCGGGGAGGGGGGTGCTGGAGGAGGGTGGCACCGGCGTGGCCTCCCCGTGCCCTGTCCCCAGAGTGGGACCCACGGCACGGCCCCACGGCCCCTGGCTGCCACCCCGACGGTGTCCCCACAGCATGCCTGTCCCCGCTTGTCCCCGACCCCCTCGGCCCCACTGGCTGTCCCCCCACCATGCTAACCCCCTGCCAAACCCCGGGTGTCCCTGTGCCACCCGGGGGCGTCCCCCATTGCCACCTTGGGGTGTCCCCGTGTGACCCTGGCTTTGTCCCCGTGTGACCCCGTCCGTCCATCCGTCCGTCTGTCCGTCCCCCCCAGGGGAGAAGGTGATGTCGGACGATGAGTTCACGCAGGATCTCTTCCGACTGCTCCAGCTGCTGTGCGAGGGGCACAACAATGGTGAGACGACATGGGGGGGACACACCGGGGGGCAGGGGGGTATGGCTATGGGACACGAGGGGGGTCTGGGGTGGGGAAGGGGCTTTGGAGGACTGTGGGGCAGGAGAAGGAGCTGTGGGGCAGGAGGGGCTGCGGGGCGGCCGTGGTGTGGCTGTGGGGGCCATGGGGCAGGCGTGGGGTGGTCGTGGGTCTGGTCTCACCCCATTTCCACCCTCCCGCCCCCCCAGATTTCCAGAACTACCTGCGCACCCAGACGGGGAACACGACGACCATCAACATCATCATCTGCACCGTGGACTACCTGCTGCGCCTGCAGGTACCGCACTCCACGGCCCCCCCCAGCCCCACACCATGGCCTCCAGCCTGGACCCCATCCCCAATCCCACACCCCACGGCTCTGCCCCAGCCCCAAGCCACGTTCCCTGACCCACATCCCTGTTCTCCATCCCTGATGCACATCCCCATCCCCGTGTCCTCATGCTGCTGGTGGTCTCCACGTCCCCATCCCCATGTCCTCGTGCTGCTGGTGGTCTCCACGTCCCCATCCCCATGTCCTCGTGCTGCTGGTGGACCCCACGTCCCCATCCTCATGTCCTTGTGCTGCCAGTGGTCCCTGTGTCCCATCCCCATGTCTCTGTCCCCGTGTCCTCGTGCTGCTGGTGGACCCCACGTCCCCATCCTCATGTCCTTGTGCTGCCAGTGGTCCCTGTGTCCCATCCCCGTGTCCCCATCCCCGTGTCCTTGTGCTGCTGGTGGACCCCATGTCCCCATCCTCATGTCCTTGTGCTGCCGGTGGTCCCCACATCCCCATCCCCCTGTCCTTTGTGTTGCCGGTGGTCCCCACGTCCCCATCCTCAGGTCCTCGTGTTGCTGTTGGTCCCCATGTCCCTGTCCCCGTGTCCTCATGCTGCCGGTGGTCCCCGTGTCCCTGCCCCCCCCCACCCCACCGCTGACAGTGTCCGTCCGGTGGCAGGAGTCCATCAGCGACTTCTACTGGTACTACTCGGGGAAGGACGTGATCGACGAGCAGGGGAAGCGCAACTTCTCCAAGGCCATGGCCGTGGCCAAGCAGGTCTTCAACAGCCTCACCGAGTACATCCAGGTGAGCCCCCCACCCTGCCCAGACACCCCCCCCCAGCCCCTCGCTAAGCACACCCAGGTGGGATGGGCCCCGCAGTCCCCCATCCCCGATGTCCCTGGGGGGCTGGAGAGGGTGGTCCAAGCTCCCTGGGGGTCCCCAGGAGCCTTGGTGCCCTGTGGATCCTGGTGTTCCTGTATGTCCCTGGGAGGTCCCTGGGGATCCTGATGTCCCTGGGGGTCCCCAAGGACCCCGGTGTCCCTAGGAGGTCCCCAAGGTCCCTGGGGATCCTGATGTCCCTGGGGGTCCCCAAGGACCCTGCTGCCCCTGGGGGTCCCTGGCAGGTCCCTGAGGTCCCTGGGGATCTCGATGACCCTGGTGCTCCCCAAGGACCCTGATGTCCCTGGGGTGCCTGGGAGGTCCCTGGGGGTCCCTGGGGATCCTGATGTCCCTGGGGATCCCCAAGGACCCCGATGTCTCTGGTGGTCCCTGAGGACCCTGATGTCCCTGAGGTTCCTGTGGATCCCAATGTCCCTGGTGGTCCCCAAGGACCCTGATGTCCCTGGGGGTCTCTGGGAGGTCCCTGCAGTCCCTGGGGATCCTGATGTCCCTGGAGATCCCCAAGAACCCCGATGTCTCTGGTGGTTCTCAAGGACCCTGATGTCCCTGGGGGTCCCTGGGGGCTCCCCAAGGTCCCTGGGAGGACCCCTGTGTCTAAGGGATCCTGAGGTTCCCCATGGTCCCCAAGACCCCCAACGTCCCAGGGCTCCCAGTGTCCCTGATGATGTTCCCAATTCCCTGGGGCTGCCAGGACCCCTTAGGGGGTCCCGCCATCCCCGAGGGTCCCCAGGGGGTCTCTGGGGGTCACTGGGGCCAGCAGTGCCAGTGCCCGCCGCCCGCAGGGTCCCTGCACGGGGAACCAGCAGAGCCTGGCTCACAGCCGCCTCTGGGACGCCGTCGTCGGCTTCCTCCACGTCTTCGCGCACATGATGAAGAAGCTGGCCCAGGTGGGCACTGGGGGGGCACTGGGAGCACTGGGACCCCCCCACCCCCTACTAACCCGCTGGCCCCTCCTTGCTGTCCCCAAGGTGGGGAGGGTTGGGGACACCTGGGTCCCCAGTGGCATCAGCAGCCCCCCTTCCAACCCCCAACCCATCCCGTTGGCCCCGGGGCACCCCAAGGACCCCCCCCCAAGATGGGGAGGACCCCATGACACTCCGGGGGGACCCCGTGACACCCCAAGCTGGCTCTGACGGAACTTTCCGCCCCGCTGCCGCCAGATGGGCCAAACGTCGGGACCCCGGATGGGCGTAAGCACCCGCCGAGCCCCCGCCGCCCCGTCCCCCTCCCCAGCATTGCATGGCCTCGCTAACCAACCCCCCGCCCCCCCACGGCATGGCAAAGCCCCCCCAGACCCCCCGCTTGGGTTGCGTGCGAGTTGGGGGGTCCACCACCCACCCTCTCTCTCGTGGCGCGAGGAGCGGTGCTGGAGCGGGTCGAGCCCCCAGGTAAGGGGGTTTGGGGCTGTGGTGGGGGTCACGGCATGGGGGGGGACCACCTCGGGCTCATGGTGTGTCCCCCCCCGATGTTGTCCTTCCCCCAGGACTCCAGCCAGATCGGGCTGCTGAAGGAGCTGCTGGACCTGCAGAAGGACATGGTGGTGATGCTGCTGTCCCTGCTAGAAGGTGGGGTCCCCTTGTCGTTGTCCCCCCCCACCCTGGGGTGTCCAGGACCCCTCTGCTGCCATGGGTGCCCCAATGTCACCCAATGTCCCCCTGCCATCCAGGGTGTCCTCGCTATCCCATGCCACCTGGGGTTAGGACATCCCATCCACCATCCAGGATCTCCTAATGACACCCACAGTCCCCGTATCACTGGGGGGGGGGGACACACACACCACCCCCAAGACGAGGTCTCCTCGCCATCCAGGCTGTCCCCACGCCATCAGGGGTGTCCCCTGTCCCTCAGGGTGTCCCCTCGCTCTCCAGGGTGCTCCCCACCACCCATGGTGGCCCATGCCACTTGAGGTGTCCTTGGCCACCCGGGATACCCCCCGGCCACAAGAGAAGTCCCCATGCTCTCCAGGGTGTCCCCAGGTACCGGGGTTGTCCCTGCAGCACCCCCAGACCTGACGAGACCCCCCCCCTCCACCTCCACAGGCAACGTGGTGAACGGGACCATCGCCCGGCAGATGGTGGACATGCTGGTGGAGTCCTCCAGCAACGTCACCATGATCCTCAAGTTCTTCGACATGTTCCTGAAACTGCGGGACATCGTGGCCTCAGACGCCTTCCGCGACTACGTCTCGGACCCGCGAGGTCTCATCTCCAAGAAGGACTTCCAGAAGGCGATGGACAGCCAGAAGCAATACGAACCCGCCGAGATCCAGTTCCTGCTCTCCTGCTCGGAGGCGGACGAGAACGAGATGATTGACGTGGAAGCCTTTGCCGGTCGCTTTCAAGAACCTGCTCGCGACATCGGTTTCAACGTGGCCGTGCTCCTCACCAACCTCTCGGAGCACGTTCCCCATGACCAACGCCTCCGGACCTTCTTGGAGCAAGCGGCCAGCATCTTGGAGTACTTCCGTCCTTTTTTGGGACGGATCGAGATCATGGGAGCCGCTCGGCGGATCGAACGCCTCTACTTCGAGATCAGCGCCGCCAACAAGGCGCAGTGGGAGATGCCCCAAGTGAAGGAATCCAAGCGCCAGTTCATCTTCGACGTGGTCAACGAGGGGGGGGAGGCGGAGAAGATGGAGCTCTTCGTCAGCTTCTGCGAGGACACCATCTTCGAGATGCAGATTGCCTCTCGCCTCTCCGAGGAGGAACCCCCCCGGGAAGAAGGAGAGGATGAGGAGCAGGAGGAAGAAGAGGAGACCCCTGACCCCACCGCTCCACCTCCCCCCTCCGAACCCACCTCAGCTTTTGGGGAGCTGTTGGCGGGGGCCGGGGGGTTGCGACGTTTGCTGGGGTCCCCCCAAACCTGGCGGCGACGGTTGCGACGGTTGCGACGCCGGCCGGGTCGGGAGTTGGCGTGGGCGGCGGGAGCGGCCGCCGGCCGGGCGATGCTGGGGGGGCTTCTGGGGGGCTGGGGGGTGCTGGGGGCCGTGGGGCGCCTGGCCTGGACCTCTCTTTTCGGAGGGGGGCTAGTGGAAGGGGCGCAGCGGCTAGCCCTGGCCGAGCTGCTGGCCAGCATGCCCGACCCCACTCAGGACGCCGTGGGGGGCGGCGAGGCCGGGGCAGCCGCGGGGGGAGAAGAAGGGGGTCCCCAAGACCCCGTCCCCCCGCCCGCCCCCCACCTGCCGCAGCCCCCTGAGGAGGAAGAGGAGGAGGAGGAGGCGGCGGCGGCGCCGGTGACGGCTTTCGGGGTGCGCAAGGAGCCCGGGCATTATCGGCTGGCAGCCCCCGACGCCCCCGGGGGGCTGGGGGACATCGGCGAGCCCCCCGCTGCCGAGCCCCCCACCCCCGAGGGCACTCCCATCCTCCGGAGGAAGATTGGGGTAGGCAGCTGATGGGGTCTCGGTGGGGGGGGATGCTCAGGGTCCCTATGGGGGGAGCAGGATGCTGGGGGTCTCTGGGGGGGACGGACATGACCCCAGGGATCCCCTGTGGGGGGTAGGATGGGGGGGGGGTCCCTGTGGAGGTGCAGGATGCCTGGGTTCCCTGGGGGGGGGTAGAAGGATGCTAAGGGTTCCTGGGGGGGGGGGGGGCAGGACCCCAGGAGTCCCCTATGGGGGGAGCAGGACACGGTGGGGGGGGTCCCTAGGAGGGGCAGGACCCTGGGCTCCCTCCCAGCAGTGGGGGGGGTCCCCAAAACGCCTGGTTTCTGTCCCCTATGGGCATGACCAGCCTGAGCAGGGCTTGGGGAAGGGGGGGGTGTCAGTCTGTGCCCCCCCGACCCCGATGCTGTGTCCCACCGCAGGAGGACGGAGAGGAGGTGGTGGAGGAGGAGCCGCAGAAGGAAGAGGAGCTGCCGGGCGAGGCGGAGAAAGCTGAGTAAGTGGGGGGTCAAGGCCCCCCTGGGGGGGTCCATGGCCCTATTGGGGGGTGTATGGTCCCATTGGGGCAGTAGGGTGGGTCCATGGCCCCGTTGGGTGTTGCATGGTCCCACTGGGGGCTCTGGGGTGGGTTCATGGTCCCATTGGGTGCTGCATGGTCCCATTGGGAGCTCTGGGGTGGGTTCATGGTCCCATTGGGTGCTGCATGGCCCCATTGGAGTTATGGGGTGGGTCCGTGGCCCCGTTGGGTGTTGCATGGTCCCATTGGATTTTGCATGGTCCTACTGGGGGCTATGGGGTGGGTCCATGGTCCCACTGGGTGCTGCATGGTCCCATTGGAGTTATGGGGTGGGTCCGTGGCCCCGTTGGGTGTTGCATGGTCCTACTGGTGGCTCTGGGGTGGGTTCATGGTCCCATTGGGTGCTGCATGGTCCCATTGGGAGCTCTGGGGTGGGTTCATGGTCCCATTGGGTGTTGCATGGTCCCATTGGAGGCTGTGGGGTGGGTTCATGGCCCCATTGGGTGTTGCCTGGCCCCCCTTGGGTGCTCCATGGTCCCACTGGGGCAGTAGGGTGGGTCTATGCCCTGTTGGGTGCTGCATGGTCCCACTGGGGGCTCTGGGGTGGGTTCATGGCCCAGTTGGAGTTATGGGGTGGGTACATGGCTCCATCAGTGGGTGCCTGTCCTCCTTGGGGGGACTGTGGGAAGGATGGAGGGTCCCGCTGGGGGCCCCCACCCAGGCAGCACCCTCACCCCAGCACGGAGAATGGGGAGAAGGCTGTGGCGGAGGGGGCCGAGGGGGGGCCCGAGCCTGGTGCCCCCGAGAAGAGGAGGAAATCGGTCCCCCGGGAGCGGAAGGAGCCGCCGGCCGAAGGAGCCTTCGAGTTCTGGAATGAGCTGGAGGTCCAGAGGGTCAAATTCCTGGTACGGGGGGGCCAAGGAGGGTCTGGGACCCCCATTGCCTGAGCACTGGGACCCTCCTCCCCATGTGCAAGCCAGCCACTGGGACCCCCATCCCTGCGCAGGGCAATGGGGCCCCCCATCAATGGGGGCATACCCTGGGTGGGTGCTCAGGGGGGGTCCTGGGGCTGGGCCCCCCCGCACCCCTGAGCATGTTCCTGTCCCTCCCCCCCCGGTGCAGAACTACTTGTCCAGGAATTTCTACAACCTGCGGTTCCTGGCGCTCTTCCTCGCCTTCGCCATCAACTTCATCCTCCTCTTCTACAAGGTCTGGGTCCTTGCGGGGGGGGTGGGGTATGGGATGGGGGGGGGGGCACCCCGAGTCCCTGGGTGGGGGTATGGGATGGGGTGAGGGGCACCTTGACTCCGTGGGAGGGGGCATATGGGATGGGCTGGGGGCACCTTGAATCCTTGGGGTGGGTATGGGATGGGGTGGGGGCACCTTGAATCCTTGGGGTGGGTATGGGATGGGCTGGGGGCACCCGGGGTTCCTGGGGGGGGGTGTATGGGATGGGGGGGGGCAACCCAGACCCCTGCGTCCCTGAGGGGGGTTACGGCACAGGTTGGGGCCACCCTGGCTCCTTGGTTGGGGGGGCTGTGGGGTCCATAGGGCGGGCTGATGGGTACCAGGACCCTCAGGTCCCCAGGGCACGGGGGTGGGCAGGTGCCTCACCCCCCCCTCGCCCCCTTGCTGAGCACAGCCCCCTCTCCCCCCCAGGTGTCCGAGCACCCTCCGGGCACCGAGGAGGAGCCGGAGGGCTCGGGGCTGGCGGCGGCGGCGGCCGAGGAGGACGGGGGGGACGAGGCCGGGGGGAACGGGGAGGAGAGCGTGGTCTATTACTTCTTGGAGGAGAGCACGGGATACATGCAGCCGGCGCTGCAGGGCCTGGCCCTGGCCCACACCCTCGTCGCCTTCCTCTGCATCATCGGCTACAACTGCCTCAAGGTGCGCCCGGCCACGCCCGGCCACGCCCTGCCTCTGGCCACGCCCCCTCGGCCACGCCCGACCCTGGTCCCACCTGCCCACCCCTACTTGGCATCGGTATCTGGCCATGCCAGCCCGCCCCTGGCCACGCCCAGCTGCCCCCCAGCCACACCCATTTATGATGCCACGCCCTGATTGGCCGCGCCCAGTCATCTGGCCACGCCCACACCTGGTCATTCACACACACACACCCCGCTGGAGCCAGCATCTGGCCGTGGCCACGCCGCCCACACCTGGTGGCCACACCCTTCCACCTGGTGACCACACCCTCCTGCCTGGTGGTCACGCCCTTTTGTGCCTGGCCACGCCCCCAGGCCCTGCTGACTCCACCCCCAGGCTGGTACAGCCCCCCCCATCCCCCCGGGCCTGGGCTGTGACCCCATGTCCCCGTGTCCCCCCATGTCTCCCCCATGTCTCCCCCATGTCCCCGCGACCCCTGTCCCCGATGTCCCCCCATGTCCCCCCCATGTCCCCCTGTCCCCCCTGACCCCCATGTCCCCGTGTCCCCCCATGTCCCCATGTCCCCCCATGTCCCCCTGTCCCCCCGACCCCCATGTCCCCCCATGTCCCCGTGTCCCCCCATGTCCCCATGTCCCCCCATGTCCCCCTGTCCCCCCGACCCCCATGTCCCCCCATGTCCCCCCATGTCCCCGTGTCCCCCCATGTCCCCAATGTCCCCCCATGTCCCCCCATGTCCCCCTGTCCCCCCTGACCCCCATGTCCCCATGTGTCCCCATGTCCCCCTGTCCCCCCTGACCCCCCTGTCCCCCCTGACCCCCATGTCCCCATGTGTCCCCATGTCCCCATGTCCCCCTGTCCCCCCCCCCACGGCTGTCCCCCCCCCCAGATCCCGCTGGTGATCTTCAAGCGGGAGAAGGAGGTGGCACGGCGCCTGGAGTTCTCGGGGCTCTACATCACCGAGCAGCCGCCGGACGACGACGTCAAGGGCCAGTGGGACCGGCTGGTGCTCAACGCCCAGTACGGGGGTCTGAGGGGGGGTCTTGGGGGGGGGGGCACGGGGGGGGACCTCCTGGTGCTCCACACCCAGTATGTGGGGGGCTGAGTGACTGGCTGGCGGTCAACACCCAGTACGGGGGACCAGCTGGGAGACCTCTGGGGCCCCCCCTGGACCAGATGTGGCTGCTGGGGGGGGGGACACAGGACACACAGACCCCCCCACACAACCCCTCCCTGTCCCCTCAGGTCCTTCCCCAGCAACTACTGGGATAAGTTCGTCAAGAGAAAGGTGAGAGGGGGGGTCCCGCAGGACACAGGAGGGGGGTCTGGACCCTGAGCGTGTCCCGTGCCCCCCTCGACCGTGTCGTGTGTGCCCCCCCCCAAAAGGTGCTGGAGAAATATGGGGATATCTACGGGCGCGAGCGCATCGCGGAGCTGCTGGGGATGGACCTGGCCAGCCTGGATATTGGGGCGCAGGGCGAGAGGAAGGCCCCCCCGACAGCTCCCTCCTCTCCTGGTGGGTGCGGGGGGCTCATCTGAAGGCGGGGGGGGGGGTCGTACCCATCCTGGGGATTCCCCTTACATCCTCACGCACACACACCCCCCCCTTCCCACAGGATCACATCCATCGACATCAGGTACCAGATCTGGAAGTTCGGGGTCATCTTCACTGACAATGTGAGTTGGGGGGGGGCTGGGGAGGTCAGGGTGGGGGGCCCAGGGTGATGGGGGGGTGTCAGGGTGATGGGGGTCTGTGACCCCCCAGGGATGAGGGTACCCAGGGTGATGGGGGTCAGCAGTTCCCCCAGGGATGGAGCTCCCAGGGTAATGAGGGTCCCAGGGTGGTGGGAGTCAGGACCCTGCAGGGCTGGGGGGGGGTCTCATGGGGTGGGGGGGTGGGACCCCCAGCAGCAGGGTTCTGGGGTGATGGGAGCCAGGACCCCCCCAGGGATGGGGGTACCAGGGCGATGAGCGTCCCAAGGTGCTGGAGGTGTTGGACCCCCGGCGATGGGGGTGCCAGGCTGCAGGGTGACCCCCCCCCTTATGGCGTGTGTGTCCCCCCCCCAGTCCTTCCTCTACCTCACCTGGTACATGGCCATGTCCCTCCTGGGCCACTACAACAACTTCTTCTTCGCCTCCCACCTCCTGGACATCGCCATGGGGGTGAAGACCCTCCGCACCATCCTCTCCTCCGTCACCCACAACGGCAAGCAGGTGGGGGGGGGGGCTGCCTGGGGGAGGGGGGGGGTGGCCAGGGCTGGGGTGGGGGACCCCACTGAGGCCATCCTTCCCGTGTGTGTGTCCCCCTCCCAGCTGGCGATGACGGTGGGGCTGCTGGCCGTGGTCGTGTACCTCTACACCGTGGTGGCCTTCAACTTCTTCCGCAAGTTCTACAACAAGAGCGAGGATGAGGATGAGCCGGACATGAAGTGCGACGACATGATGACGGTCGGTGGGGTGGGGGGCCGGGGGGGACAGGGGGCCTGGGGGGGGGGGGATCCATGGAATGGTCCTAGGAGGGGTCCTGGGAGCATCTATGGGGTCCCTGGGGTGGTTGTAGGGGGTCTCTGAGGAGTCCGGCAGGGCTCTGGGGGTCCTGGAGGTCCCTGGGGGGGTGTCCTGAGGGGTCCCGGGGGGGGCAGGGTCATCCAAGGGGTCCCTGGGATGGTCCTAGGGGGTCCCGAGGGGTCTCCAGAGGGTGTCTTTGGAGAAGCTGGGGGGTCTCTGGGCTGGTCCAGGGGGGGCCTGGGGGTGTCCTAGGAGTGAAGCTGTGGTCCCTGGGGGCGTCCAGGAGGTCCCTTGGGGGTCAGCGGGTGTCCAGGGGGTCCCTGGGTGGGTCTGGAGTGGGCCTGGGGGGCCCGGGGGGGTCCAGAGCGTTGCTGGGGGGGGGGGGCTGGGATGGTCCTGGGAAGTGCTGGGGGGTTCCTAGAAGGGTTTGGGGGCAACCTGGGGGGGGGCAGCTGCGGTTCTCGGGGGGTCCCTGACCCCCCCCCCCCGTGCCCCCCCCTGCAGTGCTACCTGTTCCACATGTACGTGGGAGTTCGGGCCGGGGGGGGCATCGGGGACGAGATCGAGGACCCGGCGGGGGACGACTACGAGCTGTACCGCGTCGTCTTCGACATCACCTTCTTCTTCTTCGTCATCGTCATCCTCCTGGCCATCATCCAGGGTAGGGACCACCCCCCCCGGGGCTGGGGCGGGGGGCGATGGCGAGCCTATGGTGGGGGGTCTCCACCCTGCTGACCCCCCCCCCAGGTCTGATCATCGATGCTTTTGGGGAGCTGCGGGACCAGCAGGAGCAGGTGAAGGAGGACATGGAGGTGAGTGACCCCCCCCCGGGTCTGGTGTGGGGAGGGGGCGGCTGGTCCCTGACCCCCCCCCCCGCCCCCAATCCCTCCCCAGACAAAATGTTTCATCTGCGGCATCGGGAGCGACTATTTCGACACGACCCCCCACGGCTTCGAGACCCACACGCTGGAGGAGCACAACCTGGCCAACTACATGTGAGGGACCGAGGGGGGGGCACCTGGGGGGGGGACAGGGGGTCCCCAGCCCCCCCAACCCCCCACTGACTGCTGCTCCCCCCGCCCAGGTTCTTCCTGATGTATCTGATCAATAAGGATGAGACGGAGCACACGGGGCAGGTGAGACCCCCCCCACACCCGGGATGTGGTGGGGGGGTCACATAGGGTTGGGGGGGGGGTCTCAGTAGCCAAGGGGGGGTTTGTATGGGTCAGGGGGGGCTTTCACTGGGCTTGTGCAGGAGCTGGGGGTGCAGGGGGGCTGCATGGGGAGGGGGCTTGTATGGGGAGGGGGGGGATCTCCATGGGGCATGGGGGGGCTTTGCGGGGGGGGGCTTATGTGTGGGATATGGGGAGGGCATTGGATATGGGGGGGGATCATCCACCAGCGGTGGGAGGAGGGGGCTGTGGGGTGGGGAGGGGGCTGTGCCAGGTGTGGGGGGGTTCCCCCTGCCCTGACCCCCCCCAACACGCCCCCCCCCCAGGAGTCCTATGTCTGGAAGATGTACCAGGAGCGCTGCTGGGATTTCTTCCCCGCCGGTGACTGCTTCCGCAAGCAGTACGAGGATCAGCTGGGGTGACCCCCCCCCCGGGACCCCCCCGGGGACCCCCCAGCACCCCCAGCTCCCCCCTCTAAGTGCCTTGTCCGCCGGGGGGGGGCCGCTTGACTCTGCTGTCAATAAACCCTGGAGAGTGTCGCTGCCCCCCTGCCTTCTTTTTGCCATCCCCCCCCCCCATCAGACACCCCCCCCAACACAGCGATTTTAGGGGCTCTTCAGGGTTTTTTTGGGCGTGCAAATTATTACAAATGTCAGCAAAAGGAGGGAGATGCTGGGGGGGATGAGGTACAGCCCCCCCCCACCATGGGTGCTGGTCTGGCTGGGGGGGGCCCAGCTCAGCCTCCCTGCCCTCGCCGCCCAGGCTGGTGGGGGTCCCCCCCCCCTATCCCCGTGGGGTCTCCCCCATTCTGGGGGGGGGGGTCACGCCTGGATGTAGAGGTTGCTGTAAGCGTTGGCCTCGTCGGTGGGGCGCGTCTCCAGGACCAGGGTGCTGGGGGGGGAGATGGGGGGGGGGGAGATGAGGGGGGGGTCAGGGTGGGGTGGGGGTGCCCCCCAGAACCCCCCCCGGACCCCTCCAGTTTGTACCTGCGTGAGCTGAGCAGGCGGAAGGTCCAGCGCTGGTCCCGCAGCTCCTCGATCAGCTGGGGGGGGGGGGGTGAGAGTGGGGGGGGGGGGTCCCCAAATATGGGGGGAGTCCCCAGGGATGCGAGGGGTCCCCTGCACCCCCGGGGATCAGGAGTGTCCAGGGTCGGGGGGGGGGGAAGTGTTTCTGCCCCCCCCCCCCCAGGGTTTGGGGCCCCAGGCATTGGGGCTATGGGGGGTTTTATGGGGGGGTTGGGGGGGGGCTTACCTGCGCGGAGCCCACCTGCCGCACCTGCACCCCGTGGCGCCAGAAGGCCTGGACGCAGCCGCGGACCAGTGCTGGCGGGGGGGGGGGTGGGAATCAGAGCCAGGCACCCCCCCGCACGCCCAGCACCCCTCTCGCACCCACAAGACCCCAGCACCCCCCCAGCACCCCCTGATCCCCCCCAAGTTCCCCCCCAGCACCTTCCTGTATCCCTTGACCCCCCCAGCACCCCCTGACCAACCCCCCCAGCACCCCCAGTTCCCCCACCACCACTCCCTGACCCCACCAATTCCCCCCAGCACCCCCTGACCCCCCCAGCACCCCTTTGACCCCCCATTCCCTCCCAGTACCCCCCATTTCCCCCCACCACCCCCATTTCCACCAGCACCCCCCCGACCCCCCTCCCCGGCCCCCCTCACCCCCCCCCGCACCCACCCACAGCCTCCACGGCCACATCAAAGGGGATTTCGGGGGCCACCAGCCCCTGGGCTGGGGCTCCCTGCAGCGTCACCAGCTTCACGCTCCCTGGGGGGGGGACACACACACGGGTCAGACCCCCCCACCCTGGGACCCCCTCGGCCCCCACTTTGGGGGACCCCCAGCCCTGCCAGGGCATCCCTGTCCCATCGTCTTGCCTCCTCCGTGGATGGACGGACGGACGGGCGGGCGGAAGGATGGACAGACAGACGGACGGACAGATGGAGGGATGGACGGACGGACAGACGGATGGACGCGTGGATGGACGGATGCATGGGTGGAAGGATGGACGGATGGAAAGATGGATGGATGGATGGATGGATGGATGGATGGATGGATGGACAGACAGACAGACAGGCATGCGGGGATGGATGGTGGATAGATGGACAGACAGACATCCCCCTGGATGGATGGGGGGGGGGGGGTGGATGACGGACAGACGGATGGACAGGCGGGCAGACAGACGGACGAATCCGGGGATGGACGGACGGACAGACGGACTCACGGTCCAGCAGGACCAGCACGGTCTCGCTGTCCAGCTGCGTCACCTGCACGGGGCCAGGGCAGGAGGGCTCTGCGGGGTGGGGGGCAGCAGTGAGGGGGGGGGTCTCGACCCCTCTCTGCACCCCCCAACCTGGGTAAGGGACCCCCCCCAAATCCTCCCAGGCTGCAGATAGACCCTTCTCGGCAGAATACGGGACCCCCAACACCCCCCAGGCTTGGCACAGGACCCCCCAACTCCCCTCTAGGTCCCCTCAATGGCATAGGGGACCCCCAACCCCCAGGGATCCCCAAACCAGGGGCCCCCAGACTGAGCACAAGGATCCCAAATCCCCCAGGTCACCCCAAATCCCCCTGGGACCCTCAAATCCCCCACAATGCCCAGACAGAGCACAGCGACCCCCAAACCCCCCAGCTCTCCCCAAATACCCCAAGGACCCCAAAACCCCCCAGGACCCCCCAACTCCCACAGGGACCCTCAAATCCCCCAGGATGCCCAGACAGAGCACAGGGACCCCAAATCCCCCAGGGACCCCCAAACCCCCCAGGTCCCCCCAAATCCCTAGGGACCCCAAATCCCCCAGGGACCCTCAAATCCCCCAGGACCCCCAGACAGATTACAGGGACCACAAACCCCCCAGGTCCCCCCCAAATCCCCCAGGGACCCCCAAATCCCCCAGGGACCCCCAAATGCCCCAGGGACCCCAAATCCCCCTGGCTGCCCAGCCAGAGCACAGGAGCCCCAGCTCCCCAGGCCCCCCCAAGCCCCCTCCGGACCCCCCCAGCCCGGCTCACCGGAGCCAGTGTGGGCGAACCAGGAGGTGAGGGAGTTGAGGTTGATGGTGTGGAAGAGGACGGGGTGGGCGGGCGAGGGGCCGGGGCTGACCCCGATGCAGACGCTGGGGAACTCCTCCCCGGGGGTCACCAGCAGCTCGAACACCCGCAGCGGCGACGGCAGCGGGAAGTCAAAGTGCTGGGGACGTGGAGAAGCGCCATGGGGACGTGGAGAACCACCATGGGGACATGGGGACGTGGAGAACCACCATGGGGATGTGGGGACACGGGGACACAGGGACATGGAGAACCACCATGGAGACATGGGGACGTGGAGAACAACCACGGGGATGTGGGGACATGGGGAACCATCATGGTGACATAGGGACATGGGACACAGGGACATGGAGAACCACCATGGGGTATATGGAGAACCACCATGGGGACATGGGGACATGGAGAGCCACCATGGGGACGTGGGGACGTGGAGAACTACCATGGGGACGTGGGGACATGGAGAACAACCATGGGGATGTGGGGACATGGGGACATGGGGAACCATCATGGTGACATAGGGACATGGGACACAGGGACATGGAGAACTACCATGGGGACATGGGGACATGGAGAGCCACCATGGGGATGTGGGGACATGGGGACACAGGGACATGGAGAACCACCATGGGGACACGGGGATGTGGAGAACTACCATGGGGACGTGGGGACATGGAGAACAACCATGGGGATGTGGGGACATGGGGAACCATCATGGTGACATAGGGACATGGGACACAGGGACATGGAGAACCACCATGGGGACATGGGGACATGGAGAGCCACCATGGGGATGTGGGGACATGGGGACACAGGGACGTGGAGAACCACCATGGGGACATGGGGATGTGGAGAATCACTGTGGGGACATGGGGACGTGGAGAACTACCATGGGGACGTGGGGACATGGGGAACTATCATGGTGACATAGGGACATGGGACACAGGGACATGGAGAACCACCATGGGGTATATGGAGAACCACCATGGGGACATGGGGATGTGGAGAATCACTGTGGGGACACGGGGACGTGGAGAACTACCATGGGGACGTGGGGACATGGAGAACAACCATGGGGATGTGGGGACATGGGGAACCATCATGGTGACATAGGGACATGGGACACAGGGACATGGAGAACCACCATGGGGACATGGGGACATGGAGAGCCACCATGGGGATGTGGGGACATGGGGACACAGGGACGTGGAGAACCACCATGGGACATGGGGATGTGGAGAATCACTGTGGGGACATGGGGACGTGGAGAACTACCATGGGGACGTGGGGACATGGGGAACTATCATGGTGACATAGGGACATGGGACACAGGGACATGGAGAACCACCATGGGGTATATGGAGAACCACCATGGGGACATGGGGATGTGGAGAATCACTGTGGGGACACGGGGACGTGGAGAACTACCATGGGACGTGGGGACATGGGGACGTGGGGAACCATCATGGTGACATAGGGACATGGGACACAGGGACATGGAGAACCACCATGGGGTACATGGGGACGTGAGGACACGGGGACCCACCGCGGGGACACGAGGATGTGGGGGCATGGTGACCCAGGACAAGGGGACACAGGAACATGGGGGCTGTTGGTGACATGGGCTGGGGGTCGGGGGGGCTGTTGGGGACAGGGTGGGGATCCAGGGGGGGTCGGGGTTCCCACCTTGACCAGCATGAACTTCTGCAGGGGCTGGTACCACTGCAGCAGCACCACGCCAGCATCCAGCGCCCCGCACAGGTAGTGACACCCCGTCTGCTCGTTCCTGGCTGGGGACACCCGGAGGACCCCGTCAGACACCCCCCTGAGCCCCCACTGTGTTCCCCTCCCCCCAGAACCCCCCCGGCCCCCCCACGCACCCACACAGCAGGTCCGGCAGCCCTTGGTGTCGGGGATCTTGATGGAGGTGACGTTCTTCCTGGGGGGGGAGACGGGGACACAATGGGGACCCCTGGGGTGCAGCCGGACCCCGGGGTGTCCCCCCCCACCCCAGCCCCTCACATGTCCCCCAGGCTCAGCCAGAGCTGGGGGGTCCCCATGTCCAGGTAGGGGGGTGATGGGGGTCCCTGGGTTGGATGGGGGGGGGGAGTTGGGGTCCCCCCATTATCTGGGCAGCAATGTCAGGGGACCCCCATCACCTGGGCAGCAGGACTGGGGGTCTGGGTGCCCCCCGCCCCGTACCTGGGCAGCAGGCGGTGGGGGGAGATGTGCACCCCCGGGCGCTGGTCCCTCTTGCTCTGCTCGTAGAGCCCCAGCAGGTTGTGGGAGTAGAGCTGGGGGGTCTTCCCTGGAGGGGGGACAACACAGGGGGGGTCAGCGAGGGTCTGGGGGTCCGCAGCCCCCCCCCCCAGATCCCCACACTCACCCGAGACGGACATGAGGACGTTGCCGATGGAGTAGACCCAGGAGGTGCGGCTGTGGTAGAGCTGAGGGGGGGGACGTCAGGGGGGCTGGGACCCCCCCCGGACTCCCCAGGCCCCCCCCCATCCGCGGCCCCCCAGACCTACCAGCTCCAGCGTGGCCTCAGGCTCGTTCTGGTTCAGGATGAAGATCCCCTCCTCTGCTCCCAGGATGAGGTGGGGGTCTGGGGGGGGGGCATGGGGTCAGGGGCCATGTCCATGTCCCCCCCCCTCGGCCTCCCTCACTCCAATATGCCCCCAGGTCCCGAGGCACCCCAGTATCCCTGATGCACCCCAATGTCCCCGGTGACCCCATCCCATGTCCCCAATGCCCCCCACAATGTCCCTAGTGCCCCCCCAAAATCCCCAGTACCCCCCAATGCCCCCACCCCACATCCCCAATGCCCCCCCGATGTCCTTACTGCACCCCCCCCAGTGTCCCCAATGCCCCCCCGTGTCCCCAATGACCCCCCGATGTCCCTGGTGCACCCCACATCCCCAATGCACCCCATGATGTCCCCGAGGTGTCCCAATGCCCCCCCCCACCTCTCCCCCCCCCCCAAACCCACCGTGGGTGGTGGGATGCGTCCAGGTGGTGGTGGCCGTCACTCGCAGGGGACACCCATCGAACACCTTCCGGAAAAGGGACCCCTCCTGGGGGGCCGGGGGGGTGAGGGGGGGGCAGGTATTGGGGTACACCCCCCCCCCACCAGCCCCCTCCCCAACCCTGACACTCACGTGTGGTCTGGGGGTGGCCCCCCCGTTGTCCGCAGGGACCTGGAGGGGGGATAGAGAGGTCACGGGGGTCGGTGACAAAAGGGGGGGGGACACACAGTATTATGGGGGGGGGAGCTCACCGCTCTCCGGTTCTTCTCCGTCTTGGGGGGCAGCAGGGGGGGGTCCTCACTGCAGGGCCCCGACCAGAGCACGGGGTCTGGGGGGGGACGACACAGCGGGGTCAGGGGATGTCCCATGTCCCCAGTGTGTCCCCCCCACCTCCGGGACCCCAGATCCCCCCCCCCCAGCCTGCGCCCCCCCACCTGCCCCCCATTCCCACGCCCCTACTCCATCCCCATCCTACCTGAGCTGGCGGCCAGTGGCCCCCCCCGGGTGGGGGCCGGGGGGCAGAGCCCCCCGCGGGGCCGCTGGCGCATCGTACCAGGGCCGGGGGGGGCGGCTGCTCCAGGAGGGGTCCCCGGGCCCGCGGGCGGGGGTCTTCGGGGGGGCCCTCGGCCGAGCTTGTCCGGAATTTGGGCTGCCAAGGTTGGAGGGGGGGGGGACAGGGGATGGGGAAACAAGGGGTCAGATGGGGGGCACGGGGGGGGCAGCGGGGGGGGGCACCCCCTCCTCAGCATGGTGCAGTTGGGCTGGGGATCCCAGTTTGGGACTGGTGTCTCCCCCCCTCACTCCCAGTTTGGGACTGGGAGCCCCCAGCCCCACCCTGAGGGTCCCCAACTGGTGTGGGGGTCCCCCGGCCATTGGAGGGGGGGGCAATTACCTTGGGTGGCAGCGGGGGGGGCACATCGTGGGGCAGCGTGGTACTAGGGACAGAGCGCAGTGTCAGCGGGGGGGGGGGGGAACAGGGGTGGTCCCCAATTTGGGGGGGGGGTGTGGGGACAGGGGACAGTACCTGTTGGGGTCACCACGGCTGGGACTGTTGGGGGGGGGGGGGGAGAGAGGAGGAGGGTGAGATGGGGATACACGGCGGGGGGGGGCACGGGGGACCCCCACCCTGCTGAGTGGGGACGATGCCCAGGGGACGGGATGGGGGTGCAGGGTGACATGGGGGGGGGACGGTGTCACCCACATGTCGACGTCGTCGTAGTCGTCGTCGTCATCGGAGGTGTCGTCCCTGCGAGCAGGTGGGCATGAGGCCATGGCCCCCCCCCTTGCCTGTCCCCCCCCCCAGTGTACCCTCTGTGTCCCCCCACACGATCCAATGTCCCCTCCGTGTCCCCCCCCATCCCCTCTCACCGTGTGTGCCCCTCGAATCCCGTGCCCCCCTTGTCCCCCCCCAGTAGCCCCCCACTCCCCATGTCCCCCCCCGTCCCCTCTCACCGTGCGCTGCCCTCGGACCCCCCCACTCTCCTGCCACAGCCGGGCTTTGCCGAGGACACCTGGGGGAGACAGTTGAGGGGGGGGGACTGCAAACAGGGGAACCCCCCCCGGCCCCTCCTGCAGGACCAAGACCCCCCTAGAAGACCCCAGACACCCCCAAACCCCTTGGTTCCCCCCAGGGGACCTCCAGCCCCACCTCATTCCCCCCTGGGTCCCCACAGAGCCCCCCCCAGAATACTCAGGGCTCCCCAGGGACCCCCAGAGTCCCCCCTCCCAACTCTCAGGGCTCCCCAGGGACTCCCAACCCTTCCAGAGCCCCCCCAGAATTCCCAGGGACCCCCAGAGCCCCCCCAGAATCCCCAGGGACCCCCAACCCTTCCAGAACCCCCCCAGAACTCCCAGGGCTCCCCAGGGACCCCCAGAGTCCCCCCCCAGCACCCCCAGGGCTTCCCAAGGACCCCCAACCACTCCAGAGCCCCCCCCAGCCCCCAATGTGGGTGGGGGTCCCACGTACCGGGTGCACGGGGGGGTTGCCCTCCTTCCTCCAGCATTGGCCCCCGCCGAGGGGTTGCACTGTGGGGACAGGGTGACAGCATGGGGACATGGGGGGGGACATGGGGGGGACATGGGGGGGACAGGGGGGACAGGGGATGGGGGGGGGCACAAGGGATGGATGGGGGAGGGCACAGGGGTAGGGGTTATGGGGGCACAGGGGATATGGGGGGCACAGGGGGTGTGGGGGCACAGGGGACGTGGGGACACGGGGGGGACACTCTTGGGGGTGGGGGGGACACACTCACAGTGGGGGCCGGGGTCACAGCGGCCGGGGGGCAGCGGCCGGTGAGTGGAGTGGATCCGGCGGGGCACAGGGGGGGGCAGCTGTGAGATCGAGGGGTCACAGGTGCCCCCAGTGCCCCCCAGTCCCCCCAGTCCCTCCCCAGTGCTCCCAGTCCATCCCAGTCCTTCTGCCCCCCCCCCAGTGCCCCCCAGTGCCTCTGCCCATTGCCCCAGACCCCCCCAGTCCAGCCCCCATAAGACACCCAGTGCTCCCAGTCCCCCCCAGCCCAGTGACCCCCGTGCCCCCCAGCAACACCCAGTCCCCTCCAGTCCCCCCAGTCCCCCCCACGTCCCCTGCATCCCTCACTCCAGTGGCCCCAGTGCCCCCCCCAGTCCCTCCCAGCACTTCCAGTTCTCCCCAGTGACCCCACTCATCCCCCCCAGTGCCCCCCAGTGCCCCCAGTCCCACCTCGGGCTCCTCCTCCTCGGGGTCGCAGCCCCCCAGGAGCCGCTCGGGGTCCCGGAGCTTTTCCAGTAGCTCCAGGGTGAGGGTCCGGCTCAGCCCCGGCTGGGCCACAAACTGGTGCTGGGGGACGGGGAGAGGGGACGTGGGGACGGGGTGAGGATGAAGATGAGGATGGGGATGGGACAGGAACGGGGATGGGACCGGGATGAGGATGAGGATGAGGATAAGGAAGAGAGGGAGGATGGGGACAGGGATGGGATGGGGAGGAGAATGAGGATGAGGATGGGGACACGGACAGGATGGGGATGAGGATGATGAGGATGAGGATGGGGACGGGGGGGGATGAGGATGATGAGGATGGGGATGGGGACAGGATGGGATGGGGATGAGGATGGTGAGGATGAGGATGGGGATGGGGACGGGATGGGATGGGGATGAGAATGATGGGGATGGGGATGAAGACAGGGATGGGTTGGGGATGAGGATGGGGACAGGGATGGGAGGGGGATGAAGGTCATGAGGATGAGGATGAGGATGGGGATGGGATGAGGATGGGGACGGGATGGGGACAGGGACGGGATGGGGATGAAGATGATGAGAATGGGGACAGGATGGGGACAGGGATGGGTTGGGGATGAGGATGATGGGGATGAGGATGATGAGGAAGAGGATGGAGACAGGACAAGGACAGGATGGGAACAGGGATGGGACAGGGATGAAGATGAGGATGGGGATGGGATGGGGATGGGATGGGGATGAGGAGCAGGGATGCATTTAGGGAGAGGGACATGGGGACAGGAGGGGGACAAGGCTGGACGACAGGGGGCAGGGCTGGCACCAGGGACAGGGACAGGACAGGGAGCGGGGTGGGTGGGGGGAGTCGTCCCCCCCAGCCTGGTTTGGGGGTCCTGGGGGGGTCCGGGGGGGCTCACGCTGAGCATCTTGGCGGCGCTGGGCCGTTTCTTGGGGTTCTTGGTGAGGGTCACCTTGATGAAGTTGTGGAAGGAGGGGGACCTGGGCGGGGGGGGGGCGACACGGTGAGGGCTGAGGGAACCCGCTCCACCCTGCCGGGGGGGGGGGTCCGACCCCCCCCAGCCCCCCCACTCACCACTTGGCCTTGTCCTTCAGTTTGGGGGGCTGGTACCCGCTCTTGGACATCAGGAACAGCACCCTGGGGTGGGGGGAGAGGGGCATGTCAGGGGGACCCCTCCCCACCCCTGGGTGCCAGGGGAGGGGGGGGTTGTGGGGGGGTCCCCGCTCACCGCAGGGGGTGCACGTCGAACATGGGGGGCTGCAGCTCGGCCAGCTCCACGGCGGTGATGCCCACCGACCAGACGTCGCAGAGCTCGTTGTACCCCCCCTTCAGCTCCACCGCCGCCACCTCGGGGGCCATCCTGGGGGTGGGGGGGGGGCACGGGGAGGAGGGGTTGGGGGGCAGTGTGGAACTGACCCCCACCACCACCCAGGACCCCCCCCCGCCTCCCCGGACCCCCCCCTCACCAGTACGGGGTGCCGATGAAGGACATCCGACGGGCGAAGGTTGCGCTGATCTGCGCCGCGATCCCGAAGTCGGCTGGGGGGGGGCGGGGGGCAGGGGGGTGTATGAGGGATGGGGGGTCCCGCAGACCCCCCTCCAGGACCTAGAGACCCCCCACCAGCCCCCCCCGGAGGGGAGAGGACCCAGGCGTCCAGGCTCCAGCCCCCCCTCATCCCATTGCTCCCCCAGGCATCCAAGGGCCCCCCCCCCGACACCCAGCTGCCGCCAGCACCCCCGGCCCCCGCACCCCCGGCCCCCCCTTTACCCCCCCAATTCCTTATTGCCCCCCCAGTCCCCCCTTTACCCCTCAATCCCCCACTGCGCCCATCGCTCCCAGCCCCCCATAGCCCCCCAATTCCTTATTGCCCCCCCAGCCCCCCATAGCCCCCAAATTCTCCATTGCCCCCCCCATAGCCCCCCCCAATTCCCCACCGTCCCCCCCCCAGAACTCACCCAGTTTCACCTCCCCGCTGTCATTGATGAGGATATTGGCTCCCTGCAGTGACGGGATGGGGTCAGCGCGTCCCCCCCCAGCCCCCCCAATGTGTGACACCCCCCTCCCAACGTCTGTGCCCCCCCCTTGTCCCCCCCTACCTTGATATCCCGGTGGATCTTGCCCTGGGAGTGCAGGTAGGAGAGCCCCTGCGAGGATGAGGATGGGGGTCAGCCCTGGGGGGGGGGTTGACCCGGGGGGGCTCCTGGGGGGGCCGGGGGGGGGGCCACTCACCTCCAGGGTCTCCCTGCAGACATAAGCGATCTGCAGCTCCGAGAGGGGTCCCGTCACTGTGGGGAGGGGGGCTCAGCGGGGGGACCCAGGCATCCAGGACACCCCCCCCCCCAAGAATGGGGGAACCCCAAACTGGGGGGTCTCAGCCCAAAAGTAGAGGGGCCGGACGCTTGGGTCTACAGCTGGCTGATGGAGGGGGGGGTGCCCGGACTCGTGTGTCGTCCCCCCGCCCCGGCGTGCCTCGGTTTCCCCCCCCCGTACCGTGGTAGATGTCCTGCAGAGACCCCCCCCCGCACAGCTCCATGCAGATCCACAGCTTGTTGCACCTGCACGGGGGAGAAGGGGTTAACGGGGTGCTTGGGGGGGGGGAATTGGGGTACGGGGGGGGGATTGGGGGGGCACCAGGGAAACACAGAGGGTGTTTGGGGGGGGGCAATGGGGGTTTAGAGGAGGGAGGTTGATGGGATTTGGGGGGAATTTGAGGGGTTTGGGGGGTTGGGGGGGATTTGGGAGGGTGGGGGGGATTTGGGGGGGCTCCGGGGGGGGTTTTGGGGACCCTCACCAGCTGTAGCTGCCGAAGTAGGCGATGATGTTGGGGTGCTGGCAGGAGCGGACCATCAGGATCTCCTGCTGCAGCGTGGCGCGGTCGTCGTCTGGGGGGGGGCAGAGGCTTGTGTAGGGGGCGGGGGGGACACCCCAGGGGTCCCGGGGGGATCCCGAGGGGTATTGGGGGGTTCTGGGCTGTTCTGGGGGGTCCCGAGGGGTATTGGGGAGTCCTGGGGGGGTGTCAGGGGGATCCCGAGGGGTATTGGGGGGTCCTGGGGGGTCCTGAGGGATATTGGGGGGGTTCTGGGGAGTCGCAGGGGGGTCCCGAGGGGTATTGGGGGGGTCCTGGGGGTATCCCAGGGGGTCCCGAGGGGTATTGGGGGGTCCTGAGGGGGTCTTGGAGGGATCCCGGGGTCCTGAGGGGTATTGGGGGGGTCCTGGGAGGGTCCTGGAGCATCCCAGGAGGATCCCGAGGGGTATTGGGGGGTCCTGGGGGGTCCTGAGGGATATTGGGGGGGTTCTGGGGAGTCCCAGGGGGGTCCCTAGGGGTATTGGGGGGGTCCTGGGGGTATCCCAGGGGGTCCCGAGGGATATTGGCGGGTCCTGAGGGGGTCCTGGAGGGATCCCGGGGTCCTGAGGGGTATTGGGGGGGTCCTGGGAGGGTCCTGGAGCATCCCAGGAGGATCCCGAGGGGTATTGGGGGGTCCTGGGGGGTCCTGAGGGATATTGGGGGGGTTCTGGGGAGTCCCAGGGGGGTCCCTAGGGGTATTGGGGGGGTCCTGGGGGTATCCCAGGGGGTCCCGAGGGGTATTGCGGGGGTCCTGGGGGGATCCCAGGGGGTATCTGGGGTATTGGGGGGGGGTGGTCCCAGGGGGTATCTGGGGTATTGGGGGGGTATTAAGGGGCCGCAGGGGGTAATGGGGGGGTTGCAAAGAGTATTTGGGGTATTGAGGATCTCAGGGGGTCTCGGGGTCCCCCAGACACCGGGGTCCCCACCGCGGGGGGGGGGGGGGGTCCCCTCACCTGCCTCCATCTTGACAACCTTGATGGCGGCCAGCTCGCCCGAGGCTTTGCTGCGGGCCTGGGGAGGGGGGGGACAGCGGATCAAGGCCTCCCAGTGCCCCCCAGTGCCCCCCAGTTCCCCCAGTGCCGGATGTGTCAGGGCCTCATGTCCCCGGTAGTGGCGGTGAAGGGGGGGGGTCCCCTGGGGCTGCGGGTACCAGCAGGAAGGACCAGGGTGGGGAACTGGGAGCACTGGGGGGGAACTGGGAGCATAGCGGGGGGGGGGGGGGCTGAGAGCATGGGGGGGTGCTGAGAGCATTGGGGGGAATTGGAAGCACTGGGGGGGAACTGGGGGTCCCTTTGCAGGCAGGGGGGCACCTCTCACCACCCCCCCACACACCCCAAGGACCCCGGTGGGTGGCTGGGCATGCCGGGGTCCCCCATACCCCAGGGCCAATATTTTTTTTGGGGGGGGGGGTCACAGGGGTCACCCACCCCCAACCCCCAAACCCCAGACCCATAATTATTTTTTTTTTGGGGGGGGGGGGGTCCCCATCACCTTATAGACCTCCCCGTAGGTGCCGCCGCCCAGGCGCTGCAGAACCTCGAAATCTTCCTGGGGGTCCCGGGTGGAGATGCGAAGGTGATGGGGGTCCATGTCGGCGGGCCCCCCCCCCCCCCACACCACCACCACCCCAAAAACCCGTCGGCACACACCCCCACCCCCCCCGCCCACCGGTACGAGGCCGAGCGGCGGGAGGTGGCGGGAGGTGGCGGGTGTCCCCCCCACACACACACCCCCACCCCCCTCGCCGGCCCCCCCAGAAGGCACCGCGGCGGAAGGGGAAACTGAGGCACGGCCCACTGGGGACACAGGCATCCGGGTGCTGCCCCACCCCCCCCCCGCCCTGGTTTCGGGGACGGTGGGGGCACCGGTTTGAGACCAGCGGGGTTCCCCCCCCCCCAGTCTGGGCCCAGTTCAGCCTCACGCTGTGCCCAGTGCGATCCCGGTGTCACCCCAGTATCATCCCAGTAGCTAAAAGGCTGGTTTGGCCTCAGTGTGGCCCATCTGCCCCCCCGTCCCCCCCCGTCCCCGCTCCCCAGTGTACCCCACTGCGTCCCAGTGCCTCCCCCCAGCCTGACCCCAGTACGGCCCAGTTCATCCCAGTGTGACCCCCCCTCTCCACCCCCAGTATGGCCCAGTGCATCCCAGTGTGACCCCCCCTCTCCACCCCCAGTATGGCCCAGTGCATCCCAGTGTGACCCCCCCTCTCCACCCCCAGTATGGCCCAGTGCATCCCAGTGTGACCCCCCCTCTCCACCCCCAGTATGGCCCAGTGCATCCCAGTGTGACCCCCCCCATACCCAATAGGACCCAGTCCCTCCCAGTGTAATCCCCCCCTCCACTCCCAGTATGGCCTAGTTCATCCCAGTGTGACCCCCCCTCTCCACCCCCAGTTCGGCCCAGTCCATCCCAGTGTGACCCCCCTCTCCAGCCCCAATAGGCCCCAGTTCATGCCAGTGTGACCCCCCCCATACCCAATAGGACCCAGTCCCTCCCAGTGTAATCCCCCCCTCCACTCCCAGTATGGCCTAGTTCATCCCAGTGTGACCCCCCCTCTCCACTCCCAGTATGGCCCAGTTCATCCCAGTGTAACCCCCCCTCCACCCCCAGTATGGCCCAGTGCATCCCAGTGTGACCCCCCTCTCCAGCCCCAATAGGCCCCAGTTCATGCCAGTGTGACCCCCCCCATACCCAATAGGGCCCAGTTCATCCCAGTGTGACCCCCCCTCCACTCCCAGTATGGCCTAGTTCATCCCAGTATGACCCCCCTCTCCACCTCCAGTACAGCCCAGTTCATCCCAGTGTGACCCCCCCTCCGTGCCCAGTATGGCCCAGTTCATTCCAGTGTGATCGCTCCCTCCACCCCCAGTATGGCCCAGTTCATTCCAGTGTGATCCCCCCCTCCACTCCCAGTATGGCCCAGTGCATCCCAGTGTAACCCCCCCTCAGCCCAGTCCATCCCAGTATGATCCCCCCCTCCACCCCCAGTATGGCCCAGTTCATCCCAGTGTGACCCCCCTCTCCAGCCCCAATAGGCCCCAGTTCATGCCAGTGTGACCCCCCCCATACCCAATAGGGCCCAGTTCATCCCAGTGTGACCCCCCCTCTCCACTCCCAGTATGGCCCAGTTCATCCCAGTGTGACCCCCCCTCCGTGCCCAGTATGGCCGAGTTCATTCCAGTGTGATTGCTCCCTCCACCCCCAGTATGGCCCAGTTCATCCCAGTATGATCCCCCCCCTCCACTCCCAGTTCGGCCCAGTCCATCCCAGTGTGACACCCCCCGCACTGACACCCCCCCCCCAGTGTGGCCCCAGTTTGGCCCAGTCAGACCGGGCCGACACCCCCCGCCTGTACTGGGAAGAGGCGCTGTGGGCGTGGCCCGCTGGACCTCGATGGGCGTGGTCCAGGGCTGTTGGGCGGGGCCTGTGTGTGTGGGCGGGGCCATTGGGGTAGAACACGCGTCCGCCTCGCCCTGCTCTCCGTTCCTTCTGCGCCTGCGCACCGTCCCTTCACCCTCCCCCTCGTCGAGTCCTCCACCGTCCCGTCGTGCCCGGCGATCGCCCGCGCCGGAAACGGAAGTTACCCCGACCGCCTGAAGCCGGTACCACCCTTCCGCTTCCGACGAGACCGTGGATCATGGCGCTTTTCGAGCAGATGCGGGCTAACGTGGGCAAACTGCTGCGGGGCATCGACCGGTACCGGCGGGGCGGGGACGGCAGGGGGAAGCCCCTGGGGTGGGGGGTGGACGGGGGGTATCGAGCGGGGACGATGGGGTGGGGGGGGTGGACCGGGCCCCGGGGCCGGTTTCTGGCCCGGTAATGGCGGCTCATGGGCCGGTAATGGCGGGGGAACCGGAGGGAGGATATGGAGGGGGTTGGGGGTAACCTGGAGCGCTGAGGGGATCCCGGGAACGGTGTGTTGGGGTCGGCGGGGCTCGGTACCGGGCTGAGGGTGGTCCGCGGGACGGTAACGAGGTGGGGGGCGGGTTTCCCGGTGGGGTGCGGCCGTCCCTTCCCCGCAGGTACAACCCCGAGAACCTGGCCACGCTGGAGCGTTACGTGGAGACGCAGGCCAAGGAGAACGCCTACGACCTGGAGGCCAACCTGGCCGTGCTGAAGCTGTGAGTGGGGCCGGGGGGACGGGGGAGGGGGTCCTGGGGAGGGGGGGGGGAACACGCCACGTCACCAATCCCCTTTCCCCCCCCCAACAGGTACCAGTTCAACCCCGCCTTCTTCCAGACCACCGTCACCGCCCAAATCCTGCTGAAGGCCCTGACCAACCTCCCGCACACCGACTTCACCCTCTGCAAGTGCATGATCGACCAGGCCCATGTATCCCCACTCCACAGCCAGGGGGGGTCCTGAACCCACCCCGCCCCAGCCCCTGAACTCCCCCTGCCTCTGGCCCTTGAACCTCTCCCCCCACCCTGGTCCCCAAACTCCCCCCTGAGGCCCCTCCGCTCCTCCCTGGTGGGGGGGGTTCACCCCATGGGACCCCTCACCATCTGGCTGTTGACGTGGAGAGATTAATTTAGGGACTTGGCGGGGGGGGGCTGATTTGGGGGAGCAGCTGCAGAGGTGGGTGGGCTGCAGCTCTGGGCCCCTCTCCCCACATTTTCCTTGACCCCCCCCCGGCCACAGCAGGAGGAAAGGCCCATCAGGCAGATCCTCTACCTGGGGGAGCTGCTGGAGACCTGCCACTTCCAGTCCTTCTGGGTGAGTCTTGCTCAGGCTGGGGGGCACCCCAAATCTAGGAGGAGTCAGGGCACTTCCCAGCTCTCATTATCTTCCCCCCCCCCCGCTGGGGATGTTAACAATGCCCTCCCTGCCTTCTGCAGCAAGCTCTGGATGAGAACATGGAGCTGCTGGATGGGATCACTGGCTTCGAGGACTCCGTGAGGAAATGTGAGGGGGTTTGGGGGGGTCCTGGGGGGCACAAGGTGGAGGGGAGTTGGGGGGGGCCAACGGCTGACGTGGGGTCTTCTTCCGCAGTCATCTGCCACGTGGTGGGAATCACCTACCAGCACATCGACCGCTGGCTGCTGGCTGAGATGTTGGGGGACCTCTCAGGTAAGGGGGTGACTGGAGGGTTTGGGAAGGGGGCCGGGGGGATGGGATGGGGACTGAAGCCCCCCCCCATATCCCCCTCCTATTCCAGAGGCTCAGCTGAAGGTTTGGATGAGCAAATACGGGTGGACGGAACCGGAGCCCGGGCGGATCTTCATCTGCAACCAGGAGGAGAGCATCAAACCCAAGAACATCGTGGAGAAGATCGACTTCGACAGTGGGTGTTGGGGAACGAGGAGACACACACACCCCCCACCCCCCCCACCTTGGGGAGACCCCTGACACCCCCCTCACTCTCTTCTTTCTCCCGCAGGTGTCTCCAGCATCATGGCGTCCTCCCTCTGAACCCCTCATTTTTGCTGTGGTCATCCCCCCTCCATTTAACTTTGGGCTCTGCCAGTAAAGGAGAAGCCTCCAGGGAGTTGTCGTCCATTTGGGGGGGGCTTGGTGCGGGGCCTGGGTTGGGGGAGGGGCCGGGGGGGTGACACACACACCCCTTGCCTGGGAACGCAGCTTGGTTTGGGGGAACACGGGGGGGCGGGGGGGGCAGGGCAGATTCGCACCTCCGTGGGGTGGGAGTACTGCTGCTGGGGAGGGCACGCCCCCGTGTATAGCCACGCCCACTCGGCTGTGGTCACGCCCACTATGAATATTGATGATCTGGCTGTTCGGGGCGGGGGGGGGGTCAAGTCTCTGCGTGGATGCACACAGGGTTTTGGCGCTCATGCATATTAACGAGGGCGTCGGCCCTTAGGGGGTGTGGCTGCTGAAAGCGAGCGGGGTCGGGGATGTGAATATTAATGAGGCTCGCCCGCCCACTCGCGCATATTGAGGCTGGGCGCGGGGCGGGGCCTGAAGGGGCGGTGGGCGTGTCTGACGGCGGTGGGCGGGGCGCTGAGGGGCGGGGGAGCGGCGGCGGGCGTGCCCAAGGGAGGGGGGGAAATCGTCGAGCGGCGCATGCGCGGCTGTGGGCGGGCCGCCCCGGGCGTGGCGGGCGGCGCATGCGCAGTGGCGGAGGGGGGGCGGCGGCGGGGCGGGCGGCTGAGGGGAGCGAGAGCCCGGTCGGCGCGGCAGGAGCGATCGCAACCGCCATGGTGGATTACCACAGCGCCGGGCAGCCCTACCCTTACGGCGGTAATGGGCCCGGCCCTAACGGCGATTACATGGCCCAGGAGGATGACTGGGACCGCGACCTCCTCCTCGATCCCGCCTGGGAGAAGCAGCAGCGCAAGGTGGGCCCGGGGTGGGGGTGGTCCTGAGGCGTTAGGGCCTGGGGAGGGGGGGACTGAGGGGTCTGGGAGTAGGGGTTAGGGCTGAGGGGGCTCCTGAGGGATCAGGGACGGGGCGAGGGGTCCCCTAAGGGGTCAGGGACTATGGGGGGGGGGTCGGAGGGGAATTCTGTGAGGGGTTAGGGACTGGGGGGGTGTCTGAGGGGACTTTTGAGGGGTTAGGGACTAGGAGGGGGGGAGCTGAGGGGGCTCTTGAGGGGTTAGGGACTAGGAGGGGGGGAGCTGAGGGGGCTCTTGAGGGGTTAGGGACTAGGAGGGAGGGAGCTGAGGGGGCTTTTGAGGGGTTAGGGACTAGGAGGGAGGGAGCTGAGGGGGCTTTTGAGGGGTTAGGGACTAGGAGGGAGGGAGCTGAGGGGGCTTTTGAGGGGTTAGGGACTAGGAGGGAGGGAGCTGAGGGGGCTTTTGAGGGGTTAGGGACTAGGAGGGAGGGAGCTGAGGGGGCTTTTGAGGGGTTAGGGACTAGGAGGGAGGGAGCTGAGGGGGCTTTTGAGAGGTTAGGGACTAGGAGGGAGGGAGCTGAGGGGGCTCCTGAGAGGTTAGAGACTGGGGGGGAGCTGAGGGGACCCCTTAGGGGTCAGAGACTGGGGGGAGGCGGGGCTGAGGGGATCCCTGAAGGGTCAGGACCTGTGGGGCCAGATGAGGGGTCGTGGAGGGGGTCTCGGAGGTGAAGCAGGTGCTGGGGCGAGCCCCTGAGGAGGGGGCGGTGGGCCTGGAGATTGGGGTGGGGGAGGCTCTAGAGGGGCCCTTCCCGGGGGGGGCAGGAGCTGGGGTGGGGGAGTCACTGTGGCCTGGGTGTCGTAGACCCTGTGGTAGGAAATAAGGGTGCTGGGGGGGCTCTGAGAGAGGGGGGAGCCATAGGGGAAAGGTGGGGGGGGGCTGTGGAGAAGGAGGGGGTGACAGGGGATGCTTGGGGGGAGCCACCCCAAGGGGATACCTGGGGGTGCTGGGGAGGGGTGATGGGGTCCTGGGGCCCGAGGGATGGGGAGCACTGGGTGTGTGTGGGGCTGGGCAAGGGGGGAGAGCTTGGGGGGACACCAGAGGGCTGCACTTTGTGGGGCTGGCAAGGACAGCCCAGCTCTGAGGGTTTCTCCGGGGTGGTGCCACCCCGGGGTGAGGCTCCCATGCCGGGGGGGGGGGGGGAGCTGTGGAATAAAAACAGCCTTCTCCCACATCTGGCTTCAGAAAATCCCACGTCCCCCTCTCCGGGGGGCAGCTTCGGCCAGAGCGTGGGCTGAGGGGGGGGGGCGGCCGGAGGAGCGAGACGTAGCCAGAGCCCGGGTGTAAAAGCGTCCGGAGGGAAGGATCCGCTCCCTGGGACAGGAATGGGGAAATAAGGGAGAGGATAAAAGGGCACTGGGGGAGAGGCGGTAGCGGGGAGGGGCAGGTTGAAAGGCACCGTGGGGAGAGGGTGACATTCCCGGCACGCTCAGCGCCTCACTGGGGGTCTTGGTGAGAGGCTGGGGGGGTCCACCTGCACCACACCCCAATGCCGGGACCCTCCGGTCCCTCGTGGCGTGGCAAAACCTGCTCGCCACAGCATGGCTGGGACCCATGTCTCCAGCAAGCACTGGGAGTTCTGACCTGCTACCACCTTCCTCCTGGTTAATAGCTGGAAACCGTTTGCGGGAAGACAGTGAGGTGGCCATGTGCTATTTTTGTTTAATTGTCTTAATTGCAGGTTATTTAGAAGGGAGTGGGGTTTGCGGAGGGTGTTTTGGACCCGGCAGGCAGAGGAGCCAGCCGAGGGGGGACACAGCTGCCCAAAGAGCAGAGCCCCCCCCCCCCCCCCCCCCCTCCTCGGGGCTGGGAGGAGCAGCATGGGTCGCCACACCGGTGCAGACACCTGTATAAACTCAGAAATGTGAACGCTGGGTTTCTGTTGCCATAGTTACGCTGGGTTTTTTAAAAAAAAAAAAAAATCACAGCTAAATGGCATAATTTTTGGTGAAGAAAGCACGTGCCAGGCCCCCTCCTCCCTGGAGCAGTGCTCCAGCCAGCCCCAACCCGCCGCTTCCCAGCAAGTCTGGGGGCATAACATATGTTTTTTTGCTGTCAGCCTCAGTTTTTACGAGCTTTTGGGTCTGTTGGTGCTAAATGTGTCCCTCCTCACCAAGTTTCCCCATGGTGGGGCTGGATGCTGGGACTGTGGGGTCCGGAGGAGCCGGGGCTGAGCTGCCGCCTGGTTTCCCAGCCCTGCCTTGCTGCAGGCTCACGTGGAGAAGGAGACACAATATTTAGAGAGGGTTTTGGCTGACGTGCGGCTCGGTAGAACCGTCGTGGAGCTGTTTAGTCTCGAGGGGAGTGAGGCTAGGAGGGTGAATCGCACCATGGCTCGCAGCCCAAGCTGCTGAGCACGGGTGAGCCGGCTTGCCGGCGGATGGACGGTGTTTGTGAGCCAGTGGTTATAAATTCTAGCTGGTTCAAAGGCAAGGCCTTGTTAGCTTTGGGCGGAGAGCTGGCTAATTAGCAGGCTGCAAACCCCCCCTCCCCTCGCCCCGATTTGGCACCCAGCCCATCGGAAGCATTTCCCGGGTCGTTCCCCAGGTCTGGCCATCCCCCTCTCTGTCCTCCCCTTCTCCATCTGCAGCCAGCGGTGAGTTTGCCTCTGTGGTGGTTCTTCATCTTCTCCTCTGGTGAGGGGACAGGCACTGACGCACTGCCCAGAGCAGAAAGGTGCCGGCTACTCCAGGAATTCAGAGATCTGGCTCCCCTGTACATCTCTACTCCCCTGAAGGCGAGGATGAGGCTCAAAGTCAGCCCCAATCCTTGCAGGAGGAATAGATGGCATTGGAAACGGTTCCTCTGCGGGTGTCGGAAGGACCAGCATGCTCATCTTCAAGTTAATTAATTTTTTTGGAGTGGTTTTGTGTCTTTTTGATCTCGAGGGAAGCTGCTGACGTGCCAAACGTCCCGCTCGGCCGGGGCTGACTTTGGAGAGGGAAGGAGGCGGCGAGCTTCGAGCCTCAGATCCCTTAAACATCTGCTTCGCTGAAATGGAAACGACCGAGGCCTCATCCCGTCCCTTGCGGGGGGAAAGGCAGCCAGGATGGAAGGATGGGGACGTTCCCGCTTGGAGCGTGCCGGTGCGGAGCCATCCCAACGGCTGCGGTTTTGCTGCTGGTATGTGTCCAGTCCCCGGGGTTTCTCCTCTGGAATCTCAGCTATGTGGCTGGAACAGCAGGGCACGATCTGCCAGCGTCCCTCCTTCCCGGCGTCCCTCCTTCCCAGCATCGGCAAACACGCCAGAAAAAAAAGGGAAATTACTGCCAGTGCGCGGCCTTAAATAGACTTGCGCGCTCCCGGCTTCCTCCCGCTTCCGACGCCAGTGGTACTGGAAAAATAACTTGGGGAAAACACAATCTCCTTGAGGGCCTACAGGGTGATAACGAGCCTGCGGGGCGATAACAAGCCCAGGGAACAGTAATGAGCATGGTTTGGGAGATGCTTGTCCCACAGAGTGAATGCCTGCTTCTCGCAGCGTCGTCTCATGTGCTGGAGTCATTAATTGCACCCGCCGCTGGCTCATCAGATTCGAGCTGCCCTGTGCCGCTTAACGACCTCAGCGTGTTAACAAGGCCGGGCCCACGGCTGGGGCTGGTGTCTTGCCTGCGGTGGGGATGAACGGCGAGGACCGGCGGACAGAGTCGCTTGTGGCTCGAGGGATTTAATGCCAAGCGGCGGGGGCTTCGCCTTGCCTCCACCGAGAGCATGGACGCGACGGAGGAGCGGCTGCTTCTCTGCTGCCCGGCTGAATTCTTGGTTTCTCTCCAAAAACAAAACATCCGGCCCCAAGAGCCCTACGCCTCCTCGGAAAACATCGCCAGCATCCTCGACTCCCTCCAGCTCGTGCGCAGCAGCTTTCAGGCTCGTGCCTGGAGCAGGATTCACCTTTAAACCCTCCTTTGGAGGAAAATGCTCTCCGCATCCCCATTTTCCTCACCCTCAGCCTGTCACTGATATTTTCCTAGCATTGGAGATGGCTTTTCCAGAGCGTGGAAAAGCCCCCGTGTTGCGTTCGACCCCTTTTTTTTTTCCACGGGAGAGCTCATATGTAAAAACCCCGTGGCGATTCCTGGTGCGATGGTATAAAGATTCTCGTCCCAATGGCTGGGGTCGGGTGCATTTTTCTCCTGCGCTTAAACCCCTTTCAGGCTACCTGGCTCTCTTTTTAAAAATAATCCGCCTACGTAATCCCACTGAGGCAACTTTTCAATCCCAAGTTGGATCCTTGACGGCAGATTACTTACCTGGTCGTGGTGGTGGTGGCACGTTAATGCCTGTTTAATGACGCAGACCTGCCAGGCAGGAGCCCCGGTTACGCAAAGAGCCGGGGAAATGCTCCGGCAGGGTTTTCCACGGTGCCCAAACACGATGCCTCTTCCTAACAAGGAGGACTGATGACTGGGGATTGGAAAGAAGGATATGGGGACCCTGCACTCCTCCTGGGAGCCGCTCACACTGCCAGGACAAGAGGTGCCGGTTGGTGGTATAAACGAGCGGTAATTCCTCCATCTGGACATTTGGCTTGGTAATACCTCTGCTTTTCTTTTTTTTTCTTTTTTCTTTTTTTTTCCTGTTTTTTTGGCATGTTTGCAGCCTGTGCTTGAGCCTCTCCTCCCACCTCGGGCAGGGTAGCGACAGTGCCTGGTTTTAGGGGAGGAAACCAGTGGATACAGCAAAGCCAGACCCATCCTCACTGGAGAGGACAAAGAAATTCCCTGTCATTTCCCATGATCTAATGAGCCAAACTCTTCCAGGAGCTCATGTTTAGCCCTAGAAACGCACTGCTGGAAAAACCTCCTGTAAAGCTCGTACGTGCCGAATATCTGGACGTGCCAAACTCCCGGCTGAGGCGGGCCGGAGCCGCTGCACGGCGGGCAACGCCCGGCTTGAGGAAAGGTGTGCCGGCTCTCGGCACGGAGCTCCTTGTCCTCGTAGGAATGCGGGTACACCCGGCCCTGACTCACCTGAGCCCTTATCTCCCCTAAAAACAGAGGCAGCGGAGCCAACAGCATCGCCCTGGCTTGGACCCAGCCCGCAAGCAAGAGGAATTTCACCTCTTTACCCCCACCCAGACCCTCAAAATCTGGCTGTGGCGTGCCGGACTCCGGTGGGGGTTTGCCGCGGGGGGCCGTGCCTCCCCCGGCTGCTTCCTGCTGCTGTCCTCCTCCGAGTTAGCTGCTTTCTCCCCAAACAGTTGAGCCGAGAGCCTAATAAGGGAAAAGAATGAGGAGAATCTCCATGGTCCAGCCTCCCCCCGGCCCGTCCGGTAGCAGCAAATTAGGAAAAAAAAAAAACAAAAACAACAACCCACGACGAGGGAAATGACGAGTGACTGGAAACGCCCAGCAAGTCAGGAGTGGACCCGGGCTGTGCCAAGCCAGCAGCTACCCACCCCTCCCGGTGTTTTGGGATGCTACGGTGGCATCACCACCTCAAAAGGCAAAGCCTGGCAGTGGTCACCAGGCCCGGCTGGTAACAAAGCCCTTCTAACGAAGGCAGGACTGAGGATGGGAGACGTTGCTCCTCGGCATCCCTTTTCTCCCCATCCAGACAGAAATCCTCATTTCTCCTGATTTTCTTAAATTTTTTTTTTCCCTTCTGCTTGAGCTTTGGAGCCACTGCTCCTCAAAGGAAAAGCGGTTTCATAGTCAACCTGAGCCGCTAGCAACTGTAATTAGCGATCCTGCTAATTGCCAGCCGAGGCTGGGCTAATACAGACGGGTCCCTCATTCGCCTTCTTAACACGCTGGGAAATGCCTCCCTGTTTCTTCTCCAGACCTTTGTTTAGTCTCTGCAACATCTTAAGAGCAGGCCGATAACCTGGAGTGCAGAAATGATTTCCTGCCCTAACGAGCTTCCCGTTGGCGGCCCTAACGAAGGGGATACAGCACGGCCGAAGCGGCAGATCTGCCCTGGTATGTTGGGCTCTGCTGGACCCCCCGTTGCCCACCCAGGCCCTCGGTGGGCTCCCTCGGGGTCTCTCTGCCCCTTTCCACGCATGTGGCTGTTTTCAGGCTGGCAACGCATGCTCCCGTGCTGGATTTTTTTTGCTTAAAACCTTGGAAATGAGACCAAAAGTGCCCAGCCGCTTGTGAGGGGTCTCGTTGCAACCTGCTCCAGAGGAACCGGCAGTGTTATCAGGCTCGTTGCTCCATGGTTGCCTCAGTCAAGGTTGCTCTCGCCAGGGAAAGTGCTCGTGGGTGAGAAGAAACTATTTTAAAACTAAAAAAAAAACAAAAAACTATTCCAGTAGATTTCTAAATAAAGATACTTTTTTTTTGTTTTTTTTTAATTTTTTTTTAGGACAGATTATTGTTGGTGGTGACCTAATGGAAAAATACTGATAGGCTTCTGCCCATAAATTTCCCCAAGTAAACAAACACTCAGCCCTGTGCCACGGCTTCAGAGGACAGCAGAGAGGATTTCAGTCAGGTTTTCAAGTCGGTCTAAAGTCCGTGTCGGTGTTTGCCTTAAAAGGAAGGAAGGCTGCAGAAATCCTTCGGGATCGTTCCTGTCAGAGCCAGGCAGAGCCAATGCAGCCCACTGTGCTTGTGGGTGACAGGTGAAAAATAAAACCCCCCTCCCCAGCAAGTGACCTCCCATTAGCAGCCCCCAGTCCAGCATCTTGCTGGCAGGGCTGGTGACCAGCACCGCCGTGGCCTTTCAAAGTGGAGTTTTGGCTTGTATGGAAAGATGTGCTCAAATGAACCCCTCTCCCCCTCCCCACAAAATGCCCTCCAGATTTGGCAGGGGGAAGGCGAGGTGGGTTTTGCTGGGCACGCTCCTCCCTTTCCCCTGTTTTCTCAAGGTTTCCAGGTCTTGCGTAAAATTGGAGGAAGACGGATCCTCCTTCCCCGAGGTGTGCCGGAGTCGGTTTTTCGGTGGGGTTGAGGGGAGGTCTCCCCCCGCCAAGGGGGGGTTGGCTTGGGCTCAGCGCCCAGGGAAGGTGCGGGGCCACCTATTCCTCACCGACAAAGGCTGCTTTGATACAATGCCTGGAAAGCGTTTCTCCAGCGCCTCCGTGGGAAGGAAATTCCAGAAGCATGTGTGGAATCTCCTTTTTTAGTAACTTTTATTCGTAACACATTGCTGCGGGAAAGCTGCTCTTTGCCCGCCAGCCGGTCCTTAAGCTGGCTTCGTTAGGCTTGGCTCATCTCATCCGGCTCGGCTCCATCCCGAGGCTGCCCAATACAGCGAGACATGCTCACCTGAACCACTTTTTGGGGTCAGTTTGATGGCGTT
The DNA here is from genome assembly GCF_964188355.1 of Buteo buteo. Classification (NCBI taxonomy): domain Eukaryota; kingdom Metazoa; phylum Chordata; class Aves; order Accipitriformes; family Accipitridae; genus Buteo; species Buteo buteo. The sequence goes on along the minus strand of NC_134204.1, from coordinate 88,606,799 downwards.
TAGCTAACAGGCTCCGAGCGCCTCAGTGCCGTCCTGCTTAGGGCATAGAAGCTTCAGCTCCGGGGGTGCAGGTCGCCCCAGCTGGTAGAGGGGGGACCCAGCGGGGTGAGAGCAAGGGCTCAGCCCAGCAAACAGCCCCCGGCTCGGTGCTGAAGCTCTACTGTGGCTGCCCGGTAGCCGTCGGAAAAGAAATTCATGGGACTTGGAAGAGATCCGTCATCTTTTGAGGAAATGAGCTTCTGGGGAGGTTTTGGGAGAGCTCGAAGGCTTTTTATTGCTTTCTGCAACTATTTTTAACTCCTTGGCTGTTTCCATAGCGTTTCGGAAACAAGGACAGGCTTTCGGCGCCGCCGCAGAGATGGGGGGACCTCAGTCGGGGCCGCGGACGAGCTTGAGGGCTGTGGCGCGTCAGCTCAGCACGCCGGGCAGCTTCAAAAAGCACCGGGGAGGCCACGTGCCGAAAGGCAACCGTCCCCACGGCCGGCTGTGACAGCTCCTTGGCCGGCAGCAGCAGCCTGATGTATCACGCAGCGGCTCGGCCCTGGCGCCGCACGGTTTACTATTTTTACGCAGAGCAGCATCCTTGTAAAACCGGAGCCGTACGAGCGAGCACCTCGACGGGGCTGAATCGCTCCAAACGTAAAGTGGAAAAATTCCTTCAGAGGTGGAGTTTTAGTCCTGTTTTTACGCTTGGTGTGTTGGGGTTGGTTTTTTTTAGCAGCTGCGTACGGGTGGGTTTTGCCACGCTGGGCGTGATTCAGCTCTTGACTCGCCTTTTCCACGTGCCGGGGCTCGCTTCGCAGCTGGTCTCTCCATCAAGTTTCCCCCAGCTGGCATCGCGGCACGCTCCGGCGAGCTCGCCTTGTTTGGTGACAACACCCGGGCACGCCTGGCAGAGGCATGCAGCGGCATATGACTGTCATTGCTGAGCGGTTGTTCAGGGATGTCTGATGGGCCAAGGTCCTGATAAGCAGCCTGGGAACACCCTCTCTGGCTGCAGATTTACCTCTCTCCTGCCCTTATACGGCCATCTCCTCTCTCCTTGCTGCTGGGATGCTGAGGTAGCCACGCCACCAGCCCCAGGGCAAGTCACGGAGGCAACCTAGCACGTGTGAAATGCCAGATCGTAAGGTCCCAGAAGAGAAAAGGTGACTTTTTCCCAGCCACTGAGCTGCTTGGCACGTTCTCAGTGCTGTGGGACTGCTCCTGCATGGCACAGGAGAGCTTGTCCAGGCTGTCCCAGTCTCTGCTGGGACGTGGGCTGCAAAAACAGTTTTAACAAACAGAGCCGCTGCGTTTCCCCCCTGAAGGTGACCCAGCTTTCCTGTTTAAGGTCAATTCTGGCGTATTTGTATTTCTGACGCCGTGAAGCCGGCATCCGGCTCGGGTGAGAAGTGGGCATGGATCCTGCACCGCTCAGCCGGGTGGATATGGCACCACGGCGATTGGATGGTGTTTCTTCTCCTAAAATCCTGCCCTAAAAGCAGATATTGGGGTGGAGCGAGCCCTGCTCCTCAAACTGCCAGCTCCAGGGGTCTCAGTGTGGGATGCGCTCAGAGTCACCTCTGGATTTGGTTCCCAGCCTGGTCTGGGTTTAACCAAAACCTGGCTTAGCACGATCCTGACCCCCTTGCAGCCGGCAGTGCTGCTCCTGAGCCTGGGGGAAACACTTCCCCCTGGTCCTGGTGGGATGAATGGCTTGTTAAAAGCTGTCACTGCAGCATTCCCCGGCCGTGAGCTCACCGCAGCCCACGAGCTGGCTTTGAACAATGCTCCCTGTTCACCAAGCGGCAAGGAGACGGTGGAGGGAGGGGGGACCTAGGTCCATGGATGGACCAACAGGACCATCCGAAACCCAACCGTGGCCAGTGAGTTCGCAACAGCCTTGGATTGCAGACAGAAAGAGCAGGAGTGATTGCAATTTCACGGTGTAAACTTTGCCGCTTGGTTAACGGTGGTTTGTTTTCCCCCCACGGAGCCAAAGTGCCAGCAGCTACAAGTGCCAATCCAGAGCCTGAGCCTCCAGCTTTTTTGCAATAAAAGCTGCAATTTCAGGCCGTAATTCGGCAGCGCTAACGGCTCCGGGTGGAGCAGCAGGAAATACCTGCTTCGTGCGTTATTACCCAGTGCTGGGGTCTGCAGGGGAACCCCGGCTGCAAACTGGGAGCCAGCAGCACCTTTAATGTACATGAATGCCCAGTTCCCCTTTGGGAAATAACACCCTGCTCCCGGGGAGACTGAGACACATCCCAAAGCCTCAGTGCAGGAATCTGCGCTGTTTGCAGTTCGTCGTCTTGACCTTCACCAGCCACTGCCAGCAAATATTTGCTGCCGAGCATCCGAGGGGGGGGACGAAGCGGAAAAAACTCTCCCCTTGCTGGCAAAGGCATTACTGCAAACCCCCCCTCCAGCTCCTGGGGCGTGGGTGGGCAGGGCTGGCTGCCTGTTTTGCAGGCAGCTGCCAGCCAGGACATCCTTCCTCCTGCTTGCTTGGCAGAGTCTGGCAGCTTTCATGGGGCGAATCCCCCCCATGGGTCTCCAGTGTCCCTGCGGCGAGTAACCCGCCGGAAAGAAAACAGAGCCGGGGATCCGCCAGTGCCGTGGGGTGGCTTTTGTTCCCGGCAGACGTCACAGTGTGCCGGCAGGGTCCCCGTTTCCCTGTTTATTCTGCAAAATAACACACAAACCCTTAGTCCTGGGGTTTGACAACAACACGGGGGAGGGGTGGGCTTGGGGCTCGGGGTTGGAGATGGGGACAAGCAGCACCAGCTTGGGGGGACACGGTGAGTACGGCCCCCGAAAACGGGGAGTCGGTGTATCAGTTCACAGTGAGGGGTGGTTTCTCCGGTTCCCGGTCTGACCGTCCTTCTTGCTGCCTTGTCCTCGCAGACGTTCACAGCTTGGTGCAACTCCCACCTGCGGAAGGCTGGCACGCAGATAGAGAACATCGACGAGGATTTCCGTGACGGCCTCAAGCTCATGCTGCTTCTGGAGGTGATTTCAGGTCAGTCCCCCCCACTCCATATTTTTGCTGGGCAGGACGTGTTGGTGTGACCTCCCGTCCCTCCTGCCTGTCACTGTCGATGTCCCCTGTACCTGCGCTATTCAAAGTGTGCAGGAGAGTCCCTGCAAGGTTTATAAAGTGGCATTTGAGGATGGTGGTGGGTTTGTTGGTTTTTTTAATGTACCAGTATACCTCAAAGCAAGTTTTTTGTCCTGTGGCCTCACCTCCTAAACACTCATCCTCCATGTTCTTTCACTGTTAACCTTAAACAAAAAGCTTTAGTCCTGCTGCCTTCTCCTTTTCAGGGGAACGATTGCCAAAACCGGAGCGGGGAAAAATGAGAGTGCATAAAATCAACAACGTGAACAAAGCCCTCGATTTCATCGCCAGCAAAGGCGTCAAGCTGGTCTCTATAGGAGCTGAAGGTGAGTCTGGACCTCTGGCACGTCTCGATGGCCCAATCCAGGCCACGGTGGATAGTGGGAAAACTTGCCAGCTGGCACCAGCACCAGCTTCACCATGTCACCGTGACGCGCGGTCTCTGCCCGCTGCCCCACAGCGTGACACTGTGAGCTGGTGCGGGGACCCGACGCTGGCACCCGAAAGATGTGCCAGCAATGCCTGCCTGCGATTTGCCTGACTTTATGGCAGCGGGCACAGCAGAAGCTGGTATTTTGAAGGTGATATTACACACCCCGGGCGGCGGGTGAGTCACGGCACTGGGCGGCGTACCCAGATCGTTGGCGTGGGTTTATCGCTGCGGCCGCCGACCGGTCCACGGTTGAGTCAGCTGGGAGGCGTCGCCGGTCTTGCTGCCGCAGGGGAGTCCGTGCACACCGTCCAGGAAGTACCGAGCGAGTGCTGCTCGCCGCGTTGGAGCTCAGAGGTTAAAGGTGGCGCAGGCTTCTTCTCCAAGATCACTGCTATTTCGGGGACGCTGTTGCGCAACACGGTTTTGCTGGACTCATGAGAAAAGAGTGGCTCCTTCCAGCCCGCGCCCCAAGCCCAGACAAAGTGAGGCTTGCTAGGCAAAGTGTGAACTCCCTCTCTCCTGTGGCAAGCTCTGGACACGCTGCAGGAGCCGTCCCAAGGTGTTTCAGTTGATTTTCAGCCTGCGGGCGGGGAGGTTTGATGATCGGTTGAAGGCTTGGCTTCCTGCAGGGCCCATCGCACGGGTACCTGCTGCTGCCTTGACTAATTGCCATTGGTGATCGTGTGAAAAAAAAACCACCAACCTCTAGAAAAGCCAAATATATGCAGCTGCATTGTTCCAAGTCCTTCTGCCTGCTGTTCCCTTTGAGCCTTGCCCAGTGTTCGTACTGGCAGGAAAAGCGTTATGGTTTAAAAAACAAAATTACTCCCATTAGATGAGGATCTCTGATTTTCCTCAGTCGCAGGGTTCTCCAGGGCCAGGCCAGCTCCCAGCTCTGCCCCAGCTGTGTCGATTTGATCCGTCCCCATGAAAATCAACCTGGGCAAATGGAGCAGAAAAAAACCTTTGCTTCAGTTTTTCTCTGGTTGCACATGAAACAGAGCATGTCCTTTGCCTTGGGGAACAGGCTCGGCATCGCCTTTGCACCAAACACGTGGACGTCGAAGAGTTCACATTGCAAACACCAGCTTGACGTGGGAGAGGACGCGGCGCCGTCGCGGTCTTGCAAGCCAAGAGCCTGCCAGCTAAAGAGAAGCGGGTTAAACACCGGATTTAATTCCCTCCCTCCCTTGTTCTGAGGTCTCTGTGCTCCTCCCTAGGGCTGGGGGAGAGGATTTCCCGGTCTGCATAGCAGCCAGGACCGCTTGCCTTGGGATTTACTCACTGCTGACAAAGCCCAAGGGCTGCCCCAGAGCTTTGGGGTGGTTTTTGCAGGGGACAGGGCCCCGTTTGGCAGCGGCTCACCTTGCAGAGCCAGTTTTTGAATAGGCTGGAAGACTGCGGCTCGCTCCAAGGTTATATCTTTGAAGTCTTGTCGGCTGGCGTCGCTTGCCTTGCTGGGGAAGACTGCCTGTTCCCGAAACCGGTGCATGTTCCAACTGGTGCTGCATTAAAATACAAGATGCGAGGGTGTGGTGGCGGTTACAACAGCCGTTTATCCACCAAAGTCTCCCACACGTCAGCTGAATGGTCACTGCAGGCAACTGCTCCTTGAGCATCTTGACTTAATCCCTCAACCTCCCCCCAAAACAAGCGCTTGGGTTGCTCAAGAGATGAGAAAGGTCACATCTGCTTGTTCAAGGAGATACCTTCCAGCCTCCCTGGCCAGGAGTGGGCCGGAGCTTCTTGGGAACCGTGGTTCCATTCTCCTCGGTGGTTGAACGAGCTGTCCCATCAGCTTGGGATGTGGTGGGCTGCGGCAGGTCACCGTCCGGATGCGCTGAAGATGCGGCCAGCCCAAGGTCTGGCAGAGACGGAGCTGGGCATTAACACCACCATTGTGAAACTGGGTTTGCAGACGTTTATTTTGGAGGACGTTTGTTCCAGTTCTGGACTTATCTGGTCACGAAAGACACAGGACAAGGATCCGACGTGTTGTGGGTGAAGAGCAAGCAGCACGTTATGGGATCGCCTCATTGCTTCCGACGTACCAGACAAAGGCGCGCAGCGAAATCAAAGCATGGGGTGGGTTGGGTGGTGAGCCCAAATCTGGGCTCTGGGGTGCTGCTCTGGCAGCTCCTGCCTGTTTCTCTGTACCCAAAGGCAAAGCAGGGAGGGGAAGAAGCTGCCTGCATGCCGGTGGCATTCTCTGGCATCCTGCTCCCCTGAAGATCTGATGAGCTCCTCGCCTATCCTTGCGAGCTGCGAAGCAACTGGTGTCTCTCTGGATGTGCTGGAGGGGCAGTCCTAGCGTTGGGCTTCCCGATGAGGTGCCGGAGAGCCGCAGACCTTCCCCGCTGGCTCCCTGCTCCCGCATCTCTTGGAGTTACCCTGTAGATGGGAAGGGACAGTGGCTGTCTCCAGCCGTGGGAAGCTGAATGTCTGTTTTTAACCTTTGGCTTTCAGAGATAGTCGATGGCAATGCGAAGATGACGCTGGGCATGATCTGGACCATTATCCTCAGATTTGCCATTCAGGACATCTCAGTGGAAGGTAAGGGGCGGGGATACGTGCACCACAGGCAGCATCACACACCGAATCCACTTTCCGAATCTGCTGGCAAGGCTGCTCCGGCTGGTTTGTGAGCTGCTGTGTCCCTTTGCAGAAACCTCAGCGAAGGAGGGCTTGCTACTGTGGTGTCAGAGGAAGACGGCTCCCTACAAGAACGTCAACGTGCAGAACTTCCACATCAGGTAACCCTCCTCAGCGTCCGCCTTGGCTCTGAGATCCGCTTCTTCACGCGCTGCAGCAGGCATTAGTGCTGCTCCGCTGGGCTTCGAGGCTCCTCTGAAATATTCAGTGGCGAAGCTTTCAGCACAGCGCAGCTGGAAAGAGAAAATGCAGCTTGTGCTATTTTTTTGTTGTTCTCCTACTGCAGTTACACCTGAAATCATAGAATAGTTTGGGTTGGAAGGGACCTTTAAAGGTTATCTAGTCAAGCCCATAAATATCTGCCCCTTATCTGGGCTGCCTTTCCTGGAGAGGTTTCCCAGGGTCGGAGGAAGATGCACAATTCATGTTGGCCTTTCTACTATAAATTAGTGAACCGAGGAGGGGTGGACAAGAGGGATGTCAGGGGATCCACATGTGCGAATTTAAGCCCTGTGCTGGCACAGAGATCTCACTCTCCCCTCCTCTCTTGCAGCTGGAAGGATGGTCTTGCTTTCAATGCCTTGATCCACAGACACAGACCGGAGCTCATCGAATATGACAAACTCAGAAAGGTAAAATTCAGTGGTAGTGCAGTCTCTTCTCTGCTGCTTTTCTCAGCTAAAAACCGAGCTTTGAGCTGGTGGAGAAGCACGGCTGTCTGTCCACTCATCTGCTTAACTGCCTCAGCAAGGTGTCTGGGCTCCCTGCAGCCCTTGGCCACCAGCTCTCTTCATTAGCTCTTCTCCTCTCTCTAGGATGACCCCGTGACAAATCTGAACAATGCCTTCGAAGTGGCAGAGAAGTACCTCGACATCCCCAAGATGCTGGATGCAGAGGGTAAGCTCTCTTGGTGCTTCGAGCTGTAACGCGCTGCCAAAGGGTGACGTTGTCCACATGCCATAAACATCCGGGTCCTTGATGGAAGATCCACTCCTTTGGGTGCCCAAGGAAGCGTGCCAGCGGCCAGCCTCGCTCAGAGCAGGGGAGGGAGGTGGTTTAACGTCAGGGCACCGTATTTAACACACTCTTCTGCCCATACAGGTATATTTATCTGGCTTTTAAACGCTGCTTGTTTGTGGGATTCCAGCCTAAAGAGGAGCTGGCTCCTAGACACAGCGTGGAGAGCGAGCCTGGCTCGTGCCAGAGGTGGCGAACATCCCCCTCTCAGTCTAACCCTTGTTGTTCACTTGCAGACATTGTCAACACAGCTCGCCCCGACGAGAAAGCCATCATGACCTATGTGTCGAGCTTCTACCATGCCTTTTCTGGGGCTCAGAAGGTACCGGAGGCAGCTGTGTCCATCTTGCTGTAACATTTCCGACTGCAGCATCCTACACTCATGCAACTTCTCTTTCAGATGGCCGTTTTGTCTCTTGTTGACTTGGGAACCAGGCCTCAGCTGGTTCACATGGGTTTAAAAAGCCACTCGGCTTCCCCAAATCTGTCTGTAATGTGATGCTAGTGCAGCTGGGCCAAGGGGCTGGCAGAGCACCAGCCTGGCACTAACCTGGGGCAGAAAGGAGCTTCCTGAAGCTGCCTAATGAGTCTTGGGAGCTCAGATATATCTCAAAATGAAGCCTCAGCACTTTCTAAGAGGCTAAGCTATTAAACAGGGGAAGCACAGCGGCAAAAATAACCCCATCAGCCAGCTCTGGTTTGGATCCCAGGTCCCAGCAAGCGCTTGTTCCCCTCTGCTGCATGCCCGAGGGGTGTTGAGGATTGCCGTGCCGCTTCTTCACCCTCTCTCCTCCCTTTCTCTCTGCGCAGATATTGTAGGCACTCTCAGGCCCGATGAGAAGGCCATCATGACATACGTTTCCTGCTTCTACCACGCTTTCTCGGGTGCTCAGAAGGTGAGCTTTGCTGGGTGGAGCTGCGCGCTTGGGTCGAGCCGCTACTAACATCGGACCTTCGGTCTCCCGAGGGTTGTTGCGCTGCTGCACGGCTTCTGGAAGCATAAAAACGGGGCTGGCTTTAGGTCCACTTCACTCAGGAAAAGGGCAAAGCATAAACTCCTGTCCAGGAGGAGAGCTGGGCTGGCTCCTGCGCTGGAGAAGACTTTCCAGGCTTAGCGTAGCTGGGCTTTTGTCACCGTATGGGGCAGGAGGTAACCTGGGTAAACTGAGGAGAGCCCAAGTCCTGGTTTGCACCACGACCTGGGTTTCTGATGCATCTCTTCAGTGCAATCCGGGCTTGCGAGAGCTCGAGGCGATGTCTTAAATCAGCTTTACCTGAGGGCTTGGGGAGAGGGGGGGCTGGTGTTCCCTCCAGCCCAGTCTGAGACCTTTGTTAGTGAGACTCGTTAGACCAGCACTCAGAGCCAGGCATGAAATCCGTCATCGTGTCAGGGTGCTGCCTGTCACCGTGGGGGGCCTGGGGAGGGCTCCTGACCTACCTCCCCACTCAGTACCATCGCTCAGCTGCCCTATCCTTTCCTTTCCTTCCTTCCTAAACATCTTACGTTAGACCCAAAAGTGGGGTGGCTCGCAGCATGGTGGGTGTGTTTTAAGAGACATTGCTGTTTCGGGCAGATTAGCAATTACCATTTTGTGCTAATCAGAGGTATTCAGGAAGCGAGTGAGCCTTTCAGACAGCTGGTGGCTGAGAAAGCCATCGGCATGCGAAGAGCTGGGGCTGAACCTCAGCTTGTGTGGGAGCAATCCAGGTCTTGATCCGCACAGCTGAATTGTGGTCAGACCCCTCTGAGTGTGACCAGTGCCAAGCTCTCGAGGACGGCTGCCCCACGGCACGGGCTGCCACTGCTGCCCATGGCTTTGGGAAGCTGCTGTCCCAAAAGGGGGTAAACCCAAAAGGCAGAGACCCCGTCTCTGCATGGCTCCACCGCCGACAGCTGCTCTGCAGGTGCTGGCATCGCAGGTTTTACACCGGCTGGAGGTCCTGCACAGCTGCGGGATGGTTAATGAAGGTTGGGGTTAATTTTCTGGCTGTGTGAAACCCCTGCAGCAGCAGCCTGCATCTGGAGCACTGCAAATCCCAACCTGGCTGGTGGTTTTTATTCTTGCTGGTCCGCTCCAGGCTGGTGTGCCTTCCTCATCAGCTGGCCTCGATTAGCTGCGGGAACATGTGCTGTTTTCTTCTGCGCCGTGCTGGGAGGCAGCAGCGCCTGGCTTCAGCAGGGAGCGTGGCTAATGTGGTTAAGCCGCACCCGGGGGAGCAGGAGGAGCAGCCCGGTGCCGCATCCCATCTCCCTCCTGCCTTTTCCTTGGGTTTCAGACCTCTGATGCCTAGCTTTTCTCTTTTTATTTATTTATTTTTACTTTTCCCCTGTGGCGACTCGTTTTTCCTCTTCCCCATCCTTCTGTAGACCCTCTCCACTATTTCTGTTGATGTCTGCCTTTCAACTCCTCTTCTTGGACTCTTTCTGTGCTGCCTACCAAGGTACTCGATCCCCCAGGCTTATCTTTTCTGCCTCCTCCTCACCCTCCCACCCAGTGTAGAGAGGATCTGCCTTCATGGAAGAGCAGAAGACCAAAGGATGGTGCTTAGAGATGGGTAACAAAAAAAAAAAACAAAAACAAAAAAAGAGGAGCAGCCTGGGTGTGATGGGCTTTCTCCCACTCCATGGAAAGCAGTGCCCGACCCCAGCAGGGCAGCGTGCCTCCGAACAGAAAGCAGGGAAGGAAAAACACCGGGGCAGCGCAGGTCTTGCTCGTGACAGTAGCACGCTCAGCGTGGCCACAGGCTTTGGGGCTCCGGCACTCGAAACCCAGGTTTGCCTTGTCCGTGAAGCTGTTGGTAAGGTTTGACCCGCGATGCTCATGCGGAGGTAGTGATGCTGGAGGTGTGCTGGAAGTTGCCCGTGATGGTCTTGGGGAGCCTGACTTTCTGCAGCCTCGAAGCCGGGCTGCGTCTCCCCTGCACGGTGCTCAGAGATCCTCTGCACCCAGCCAGGCTGCCGGAGGGGGATGCTCTGCGGCTCCCAAATCCCCCAGGCCAGTCGGAGCGCTGCTCCGGCAGAACAGGTCCGGTTGGGATGGGGACATGCGGGTTGGGGCACCGCAGCTTGCCACAGCTCTGAATCCTTCCTTGTGCTGCTCTTCCCCTCCAGGCTGAGACCGCGGCAAACCGCATTTGCAAAGTGCTGGCTGTCAACCAGGAGAACGAGCACCTCATGGAAGACTACGAGAAACTCGCTTCTGACGTAAGCCACCCAGCCGCTCTATCACCGGTGGCGTTGGGGGGACCCGTGCCCCCTAAAACCATCCTCCCTCTGCCGTTCTCCACCTCCCACCCATCAAATCCCATTCCCCCCCACAGCTGCTGGAGTGGATCAAGCGTACCATCCCTTGGCTGGAGGACCGCAGCCCGCAGAAGACCATACAGGAGATGCAGCAGAAGCTGGAAGACTTCCGTGACTACCGGCGCGTCCACAAGCCCCCCAAAGTGCAGGAGAAATGCCAGCTGGAGATCAACTTCAACACCCTGCAGACGAAGCTCCGGCTGAGCAACAGGCCTGCTTTCATGCCCTCCGAGGGGAAGATGGTCTCGGTGAGCAGCTCGTGGAGCATCCTACGCTGGCAGGGGGGAGTTGAGTTGGGAGACCAGGGGGTGATGAGGTGGAAGGGGGGGTCCAAGCATTCTGAGTACGGTAGGTGAGAGCATGGAAGCTGGAGCTCCTATCCTGTGCTCCCAGAGGGGTTTTGGGGATGGATTCCTCTTCAGCTTCTCCCAAAACCCGTGCTGATGTAAGACAGGGCTCCCAAACTGGCCAGAACAGCTTTGGAGGGGGAGGAGGGGACCCTGCTGCTGGTGGCGGTGACAATGAGGAGTTGGGGAAAAAACAGTCATTCCCACCCTGGCGGACCCCTGAGCCCGAGGCCCCTCTGCCTTGTTCGCAGGACATCAATAATGGCTGGCAGCACTTGGAGCAAGCTGAGAAGGGCTATGAGGAATGGCTGCTGAACGAGATCAGGCGGCTGGAGCGGCTCGACCACCTGGCCGAGAAGTTCAGGCAGAAGGCATCCATCCACGAGGCCTGGACCGAAGGTAGTGGGTTGGGGGGGCACTTTTAGGTGGCAGGGGGGTTGGGGAGGTTTTGTGTCCATCGCAGGCGGGTCACCCTGAGAGTGACGAAGCTCTCGGAAAACGCTTTGTCCCTATTAAAATCCGTGAGCTGCCCTGCTTCTCCGGGAGCAGGAGGGAGCATCCATGCTGTGGACTGCAGCAGCGGGGCCAATGTGGTGGCGAGCTGCTGGTGTGAGCAACCAGGGTCCCTGTCCCCTTTCCCTGCTCTAAGATCAGCACGTCTTGGAGATGCTCTTTGTTATTTCAGGGTTTCTGGATACGTATCAGCTTGGGCAAGGGGAACAAGCTGTTAGTTTGGGGTCCATCTTCTGAGGAGATGCCTCCTGCAAGCCGGAGGACTCACCTCGGTGCCTCTCCCAGTGCATTCAGAGGGGGACAAAGCGTCAGCCCCGCCAGGGAGGTGACAGCCCTCGCTCCTCTGTCCCTAGGCAAGGAAGCCATGCTGAAGCAGAAGGACTATGAAACTGCCACCCTGTCGGACATCAAAGCCCTCATCAGGAAGCATGAAGCCTTCGAGAGCGATCTGGCAGCACACCAGGACCGCGTGGAGCAGATCGCGGCAATCGCGCAGGAACTCAAGTACGTCTCCGCACCCTTGAATACCCTGGGGACCCTGGGACACTCTGAGCTTTGGCCCCTTCCTCCCCTGCTCTCTGCAAAACCTTTCGTACCGGGGGTCTCACGGCAAAACCCGGACCGCAGCTCACCTCCGAGCACCGCGCCGGCGGCTGCCTCCTCTGCACAGTGCCCCTATTGTTCTGCCCGTCCCTTCCCCCTCCTGTTTTCTCCACTGCTAGAATACGGTTATTGTAAGGCAGCCCGGGCAGCCCAGCTCTTTTTTTTTTTTTCCCCCAGTCAGATAAACTTGCACACAATTAGTACACTGAAAGCCAAAGGCAGGGCCAAGCCATGAATGGAGCCCTTATTCCAGCGGCCTGAGTCACTGACAACCGGGAAACGGGGACATGCGGCTGAGGAGCATGGAAAACGCCGCAGCAAGGAGCGAGGCAGGAGCCGAGGAGCCGTGGCGGCTCAGGCAGGAGCCGGTCTTGTGCGTGCCGGGCTTTTAATGAGCCCCGGTGTCGCCGTCGGCAGAGCTTGCCCTGCTCACCGCCTCGGCGGGAGCTCCGAAAGCCACTGGAAGGGCCGCTCGTAGCCGAGCGCGTGCCTGCGTCAGGATGTGGCTGGCAGTGATGTGGGGGGGCTTAGCCCATCCCAAAGCAGCTCTCGTGGTCCCTTCCAGCCCCAAACTCTGCACCTGCCCCGTCTCCTCACCCTGCTGTGTTTCTTCCCCCTGCTAAAGCGAGCTGGATTACTACGACTCGCCCAGTGTGAATGCTCGGTGCCAGAAGATCTGCGACCAGTGGGATGTTCTAGGCTCCTTGACACACAGCAGGAGAGAGGCTCTCGAGGTAAGGACAACCCATCTCCTTGCTGGCTCCCTGCCCTGGACGGAGGGGACAAGGCCACCATGGTGTGGGGGTTTCCTCTGCTCCTATAACTCCTCCCGGCCACGTGCAGAAAACAGAGAAGCAGCTGGAAACGATCGACGAGCTGCACCTGGAGTATGCGAAGAGGGCGGCCCCCTTCAACAACTGGATGGAGAGCGCCATGGAAGACCTTCAGGACATGTTCATCGTCCACACCATCGAGGAGATCGAGGTAGGAGGCCGAGGGAGGAGAGGTGCGAAGGCTCTGTAGCCTTCAGCTTTCTACAGAGACGTTTGCCTCCTGTTTTGAGATGGCTGCTTGGCCGTTTCTCGTGTGAGCTCTGGGGTCTGCAAGATCCAGGGAGCTTCTCTTGGGGGCAAGGATGAGCTGGTATAAAATCACCCTCACAGCAGCTCCCCAAACCTGGCCCCAGCCTCTAACCCAGATCCTGTCTCCTGCAGGGACTCATTGCTGCTCATGACCAGTTCAAGTCCACCCTGCCCGACGCCGACAAGGAGCGTGAGGCCATCCTGGGCATCCAGAGGGAAGCACAGCGGATCGCGGACTTCAACAGCATCAAGCTCTCTGGGAACAACCCCTACACCTCTGTAACCCCGCAAATCATCAACTCCAAGTGGGAACGGGTAAGTGCCTCCTCCAGCATCAGCACCACATGTAGCCGAAGCGCCAACGAGGCCATCTGTTAGTTTGCCAGCAAATAATAATGAAGGGATCGTCTGTGAGGCTGTAGCTCCTGCTCCCTCCACAGCCGGACGCTCCACAAGCTCCTTCCCCTTTTGCCTGGAGCACTGTTGGTTTCCACGGCTGTGCCTTTCCGTAGCCACCTTTCCGAAATACCTCGATCCCCACAGCCCGGGCAAAGGTTTGTCCCCACTGCCACATGGTGCCCGTGGCTCTTCCAGCACCATCCCCTTCTCCTCACAGGTCCAGCAGCTGGTGCCGAAGAGGGACCATGCCTTGCTCGACGAGCAGAGCAAGCAGCAATCCAACGAGCATTTACGTCGGCAGTTTGCCAGCCAGGCCAACATCGTGGGGCCCTGGATCCAGACCAAGATGGAGGTGAGGGCTTGGCCGGCGTCCGAGATGGGCGGCTGGCAGCAGTTATCCTGGTGGCTGGTGGGCTCTGCCGGAGCCGGAGTGCCATCTGCCGTTCAGAGGGCTGGGGAAGGCAGAGCCGCAGCCTCGGACCCTCCCTTTGGAGCAGGAGCTGCCCCGTGTCTGCATTGCCCTGGCTCCAAAAAAGAACAGAAAGCGATTAATCCGTTGATAAAATCAGCCCGGTGTACCCCGGGGCTCCTGCTTAGGCTTGCTAGCAGCCGTCAGCCCCCGCGTCAGGCACGGGTGGATGGATGGGTTGATTCAGAGCTCATGGAGTTGCTCCTGGTGTGCCCGATCCTGACCGGGCCCCACTGGGATTGTTTTCCCCCCTCTCCACCTTCCAGGAGATCGGGCGTATCTCCATCGAGATGAACGGCACGCTGGAGGACCAGCTCAACCACCTCAAGCAATACGAGCAGAGCATCGTGGACTACAAACCCAACATCGACCTGCTGGAGCAGCAGCACCAGCTCATTCAGGAGGCGCTGATCTTCGACAACAAGCACACCAACTACACCATGGAGGTGGGTTCCCTTCGCCCGCCCAGACTCGAGGATGGTGAAGGGAGAGCTTTGAGCCTTCCTTGCAGAGCTGAGCCAGGCTTCAGCTCTCTCCCTCCTGGTGCACCCAGAGGGTTCGGTGACACCCAAAGGTGCCCTCTCCCTTCTAGTTGGAGCCTTCCAAAGCCTGGGCTTGAGTCGGGGTGCTGGGGTGTCACCGGTAGCTGCTTCCCATCCAGTGACTCCTGCTTCCCTCACCACAAGAGTCACCGTCAAACGGTGGCACGCCTCAACTCGGCAAGCCAGGTTGTCCCTTCCCTGAGACCCTCACCCCTCCTCTCGCCCTCCAGCACATCCGCGTGGGCTGGGAGCAGCTCCTCACCACCATCGCCCGCACCATCAACGAGGTGGAGAACCAAATCCTCACCCGCGACGCCAAGGGCATCAGCCAGGAGCAGATGCAGGAGTTCAGGGCTTCCTTCAACCACTTCGACAAGGTACCGGCGCACCTCGAGCGCGCTGGGGCGGTGCTGCCGAAACCTGCCTCCACATCTCGGCTGTCGGCTTCCCCTCGGGGTGGGGGGTGCAGAGGGAGCTGACATGCTGGCCCTTGTCGTGTGTCCCCCCCCCCAACAAAGCCACTGCTGCTCTTTTGGAGGAGCAAGACCCACGGGATTATTTCCGCCCCCCCCCCCCCCCCCCGCCGTGCTGGGACGCAGCCCTAGGATGTGGTGGGGGTGACAGAGCCCGGCTTCCAGCCTCCTCCAGGCAGCAAAGCCAGTGTGCCTTCCACTAACGGCGTGTCTCTCCCCCTTCCCACACCCCCCCCCGGTGCATGTCTCCGGCCCCTCGTTCCCCCCCCTCGACGGCTGGCGCGGCTTCCCCCCGTGCTGCGGCGCAGGACCACGGCGGTGCCCTGGGACCAGAAGAGTTCAAAGCCTGCCTCATCAGCTTGGGATACGATGTGGAGAATGACCGACAGGTACCCAGCCTCGCCGCCCCGCGGCCGCAGACGCCATTAACCTCTCTCCTTTCTCTCTTCCTCCCCATTCCGTGGTCTTCCTCCCCTTCCACGCTCCTCCGCCCACGTCCATGCTGGATTTCCCCCTGCGACCTCCCTCCCCTGTCAACTGCCAAAAATGCCTTCTTTAACTGAATCTCTGCCTCTCTCTCTCCTCCCTTCCTCCCTGCACTCCTGGGTTTTCCTTCCTCTTCCTCTCCGTCTCTGCATGCGCTCTCCGTCTCTGCCCTCTGTGGCCGGCTCTCTCTCCTCTTCCTCCTCTTCACCCTCTCGGAGTAGAAGCGCACGGGAAGCATGGACACCGATGACTTCCGAGCCCTCCTTATCTCCACGGGATACAGCCTGGTATGCTATCTGCTATTTCCCCCCTTTTTTTTTCCCCCACTTTTTCCCCTTTCCAGTCTTTTCATTGCCTGCGAACCTCTGGGGCTGGCGCGCGCTGCAGGGCAGGTGGGAGACGGCTGGGGGCGGGAGGGGACGGTGCCAAAAGCCGGGAACGACTCCGGGCGCTTCGTTTGTGCCACGGTGATCCCTGACGACTCGGGAGATTCCCTTCCCGTGCGGCGGAGGGTTCTCACGGTGGGCTTGAGCCAGGTCCGGCGGCCATGACCGAACACCGGAGAGCCCGGCAAAGGTCCGGTGCGCCCTCCTCTCACTGCGGTCCCCCTCCCACCAGGGTGATGCCGAATTCAACCGGATAATGAGCGTCGTCGATCCCAACAACAGCGGGATTGTCACCTTCCAAGCTTTCATCGACTTCATGTCCCGGGAGACCACCGACACGGACACGGCTGACCAAGTCATCGCCTCCTTCAAAGTCCTGGCCGGGGACAAGGTGAGGCACGGTGGGGCGACTGGCGACGGGCGTTGTCCCCGTGGTCTGTGGATGTTCAATTCCTTTTTTTTTCCCCCCCAATCCACCCCAGAACTACATCACGGCCGAGGAGCTGCGGCGAGAGCTGCCCCCTGACCAGGCGGAGTACTGCATCGCCCGCATGGCTCCTTACCAGGGCCCCGACGCCATCCCCGGAGCCCTGGACTACAAGTCCTTCTCCACGGCGCTCTACGGCGAGAGCGACCTCTGAGCCCGGCCGCCGCGGCGGCGGCACCGGCGGCACCAAGCGCTGGCGCTTCCCGGCAGGAGCCAAGCCCCCATTTGTTTGTTTTTTTTTTTCTTCCGTGCTCTGCATCCACACACACACACACACACCGACACGGGCTGTTCCCTCCAGCCGTGGGGTCTTCCCGGGGAGGGGATCACAGAAAAAGCCACGGGCGCCCCACCATCTGGTTATTGCGTATTATACCGACCACGTACCTATGCAATGATTTATTTTGGGGTCTGTTGTTTTGGTTTTTTTTTTTTTTTTTTCACTTTGCTCTGCGGGGAGGGCAGGCTGCGAGCTGGCGGGGAGTGGGGGGGTTCTCACCTTTTGGTCGCTTCGGGTTTCTTGGCAGGGGAGCAGGGAGTCTCAACGCGCCTGGCAGCTCTGGCTCAGATGGTTATTTTTTTTAATATAAACCCCTTCTATTTTTTCAACTGACGGAACAGGACGGCCGCCAGCCGCTGGCATGTTCAAAGGGAGACCCCTCCTCCTGCCCTGCCTCTGCCCTCTTTTAATTTATGCCTCTCCGTAGCAGAAAATCTGAACGGGGTCTTTGCGGAACTGGCTTCAGCCCCTCTGCCCCAGCTCGGGGATGGGGGGGGGAATCTCGCCCCAGCGCAGCCCACTCCCCAGCACGTCCCTCCCACCTTGGAGCAGGTTTTTCTGAGGACCAAAAACCTTAAAAAAAAAAAAAAAAAAAAAAAGCAAAAACAAAAAAAAAAGCCTGATCTTCTAAAATTTAAATGAAAGCCAGAAGGTTCCTATTTACTTTATTAACTTACGGATTTATTATATAAATATATATTCACCTAGCAGCATATATTACCGGTTTTCTTTGTCATGTAATTAAAATATTGCTGATAACTGTTAACGACAGAGACTGTACCATTCCTCACCACTGTTGTCCCTCCTGTCCTGGGCCGGGGGAGCACTGGGGACACCCCCCCCCACAACTGGGACCCCCCCCACCTCTGCTCGAGTCTGTTCGGAGGATCCTGGGGCACAGGACAATAAAAGGTGTCAGATTTTTAAGGGCAACGAGATGCATCTTTCTCCTTCTGGGTGGCTGCCGGGGAGTACGAGGCAGGCGGTATCCAGCCCTGAGATCCCAGTAATTTGGCTCAAAAGCCCTTAGGAAGCGGGACCCTCCCAGGAAGGTTTCTGTCCTGGGGTTTTTTTTGGAGATTATGGCTGAAATGGAGAAAAAAAAAACCAGCCAAGCAGATTCGGAGGGGCAGGAGCTGCTGCCACATCCCGGCTCTGCCCCATAACTGCCGGGGGTCCCGGCCCCACAGCCGAGCTGCCCTTGGGGCAGGTGTTGGGGGAGCTCATGGTCAGCATCATCCCGTGTGTGTGTGTCCCCCGCCACAAAAAAGCGGCTGTCACAGGGACGGGACCGTGGGGCTGGGATGGGGACAGGACCGTGGGGACAGTTTTAGGGGGTCATCATGGGGGGGGGGGCATGGGGCTGGGGATGTGGGGAGTGGGATGGGATGAGATGGGGACAGTGCCCTGGGGATGGGGACAGGACCATGGGGGCAGTTTTAGGGCGTCATCATGGGGGGCCATGGACCTGGGGGGGGTCTGGAGAGGACCATGGGGCTCAGCACTGCGGGAAGGGGATTGAAAGGAGACGGTGGGGCTGGGACCAGCCCCAGCACGGCCCCGGCTTCTCCTGGGGGGTCCTGGGGATGAGGTTATGGGGTTGGGGGGGGGTTATGGGGCAGCAGCGGGCAGTGATGGAGGCACACGTGTGAAAGCAGCTTTATTGGGGTCAGCGCTGGGTGGTGACGGTGGCACCGACGGCCCTGGCCGGCAGCCGTGGGGTGGGGAGGGGGCTGGAGAATGGGCTATGGGGCCGGCCGTGGGGCAGGCCGTGAGCCGGTCTGTGGGGCCGGCCGTCGGGCTCAGAAGTGGACGTAGGAGAGGACGACGTCGCCGTCCACCTCCAGCGTGTCGACGTGGGGTCCCGGGGGCAGGCGGTGGGAGAAGTTGCAGAGCGGCTGCCCCTCGGCGAACACCTTGAAGCGATGGTTCCCGCAGCGGATGGAGACCTGGGCGGGGGGGAGTGGGGAGAGCAACCGTGGGCGACGCACGCCCTCGTGCGAGGCGTGCCCTCGTGCGACACTGACACCCACCCACGTGCAACACTTGCCCGGTGCAACACCCGTCCTCCTGCCCTGTGGGTCTTCATGCAACGTGAACCCTTGTGCAACTCCCACCCACGTGCAATGCCTGTCCTTGTGCAACTCCCACCCACGTGCGATGCCTGTCCTTGTGCAACGTGAACCCTCGTGCAACTCCCACCCACGTGCGATGCCCGTCCTTGTGCAACGTGAACCCTCGTGCAACTCCCACCCACGTGCGATGCCCGTCCCTGTGCAACGCGAACCCTCGTGCAGCACCCACCCACGTGTGACACCCACCCTCATGCCCCCCCCCCCCCGCCCCGTGCACTCACGTCGAAGTACCGGCCGCGCTGGAAGGGGTTGTGGGGCAGGTCCTGCTCCTCGGACCCCCAGACCCCCCCCAGCAGGCTGTTGCGCACCACCACCCCCTCGTCCAGGCGCGGGTTCAAGTGCAGCAGCACGTCCCCCCCAGGACCTGCCCGTAGGTTGATGTGGAACCTGGGGGGGGGGGGTGACAGTGGGGGTCAGGGTGCTGGGCACCCCAGGGAAGGGGGTGGGGGTCCCTTCTCCCCCCCCCCCAAATACCTTTCGGCGTCAGGGGGGATGTAGCCCTTCACCACGATGGTTTTCTTGGGGATGAGCCCCCCCGGGATGGTGGCCACGAAGGGCACAGGCTGCAAGGGACAAAGGAGGGGGCTGGGATGGGGACAGGACCCCCCCTTCCCAGCCCCCCAGGACCCCAACAGACCCCCTGTGTCGTGTGTGCCCCCCCCCCCCCCAAACACCACCAGCCAGGGTCCCCCACTCACCGGGTGGAGGGTGGGCGGCTGCATCATCACCTGTGGGAGACACGAGAGGGTCAGTGGGGGACATGGGGACAGGGCAGGGGGGGTCCAGGCTGTGCCCCCCCCCAGCACTCACCGGCAGGTTGCTGTGATGGTAGGGGATGGTCTGCGGCATATCCTGGAGAGGGGAGGGGAAGCAGAAAGAGGGATGAGGGGGGGCCCCCCCAAAACAGCTGGGTGACCCCCCCCACACCCCAACCCCCCCCCCCCCTCCAGGGACTCACCAGCATGGTGGGAAGATACGGCCCCTGTGGAGAGACAGGGCAGAGGTGAGGATGGGGGGGGGTCCTCAGGTGGGGAGGGAGGGAGATGGGGGTCGGGGTGGGGGGGCGTCCCCAGCCGTGCTCACCCCACCGCCCAGGACGGTGACGGCGTGCAGCTCCAGGTCCCCGTCGACGGTGACGGCCGTCACCTGCTCCGCCGGCAGCCGGTGGGGGAACTCATCGAAGTGGCTGCCGTTCACCAGGATCTGGGGGGGGGTGGGTGGGTTGGGGTGTCACGGGGGGGGACAGATCCCCTGATTCCCCCCACCCCGCCCCATGTACCCCTATAACCCCCGTGTGCCCACATATCCACTTTGGGACCCCCATATACCCCCTGTGTGCTCATCGCTTCCTCTTGGGACCCAATATACCCCCCCCATATGCCCATATAATCCCCACCCTGCCCCGGCACCCTGTGTGCCACTATATCCCATTATAAGACCCAATATATTCATATTTAGGACCCTATATAATGCCATGTGCTCCTTTGGGACCCCCATATATCACCTGTGTGCCCATATATCCCCCTTGGAGACCCCATATGTCCCTCTTTGAGATCCCATATACACACATTTGAGACCCTATATATCCCCTCCCTTTGAGACCCCACAGATCCTCTGCGTGCACCTATACCCCCCCCCCACTTTGGGGCCCCATGTGTGACCTTGGAAATCCCATATAGCCCTTTTCGGTTCCCCCTGTGTACACATATATCCCCCCTGAGCCCCTCACACCCCCATCTGAGGCCTCATATCCCTCTTTCGGACACGTATATAACCCCGTGTGAACATATATCCAAATTCGGAATTCCTATCTCCCTTTGGCACCCCCTGTACCCCATCTGTGTCTATACATCCACCGTTGGAGCCATACATAGCCCCCCTTTGGGACCTCTTGTCCCCATATACCCCCTCCTTTGAAACACTATATACCCCTTGTGTGCACATAAATCCCATTTTGGAACCTCATATACTTCCCCTTTGGGACCACATACAACCCTTGTGTGACTGAATTTCCCCCTCTGGGACCCCCCCCATATATCCCCTGTGTGCCCTTGTATCCCCCTTTGGGACCCCATATAGCCCCTATGTGTGTACATGTATCCCCTCTTTAGGTCTCTATACACCCCCTGTGCCCATATATCCCTCTTTGGAACCTCCATATACTACTGTGCGTCCATATGCCCACCCTCTGGGACCCCATATACTCCCTGCATGCCCATACGTCCCTTTCATCACCTTTTGAAGCCCCATATATCCTCTGTGTGCTTCTATCTCCCACTTTGAGACCCCATATTCCTCCATTTGGGACCCTATATACAGTCTGTGCCCTTATGTCCTCTTGGGATGCCATATATGCCCTGTGAGCCTCTATCTCCCCATTTGGGACCCCTTATATCCCCATTGGGAAACCATTTACCACCTTAGGAACACCATATACCCACTGTGAATCCTTATATCCCCCTTAGAGACCCCACACACCCTCTGTTTGCACATATATCCCCCTTAGAGACCCCATATACCCCCTGTGAGCCCTTATAACCCCCTTTGGGAATCCATACATGTCCTGTAAGCCCCTATCTCCCCATTTGGGATCCCTTATATCCCCACTGGGAACCCACATACCCCCTTAGGAACACCATATACCCACTGTGAGCACTTATACCCCCCTTAGAGACCCCACACACCCTCTGTTTGCACATATATCCCTCCTGGAGACCCTATATACCCCCTGCACGCCCTTACAACCCCATAGATAGATGCCATCTATCCCCTGTGGGACCCCACATACCCCCTTAGGAACACCATATACCCACTGTGAGCCCTTATATCCCCCTTTGGGACCCCACATACCCTCTGTATGCACATATATCCCCCTTGGAGACCCCATATACCCCCTGTGAACCCTTGTATCCATCCCCCTTTAGGACCCCATATACCCCCAGTGAGCCCCTATAGACCCCTTGAGACCCCCTAGACCAGCAGAGCCCCCCCCCCCCAACCCTCTCCCCCGTCCCCGCACCCGGTAGGCGTGGGGGGTGACGGTGATGACGATCTCGAAGGGGGTCCCAGGCGTGAAGGGCTGGAGGTCGTGGCACTGCTCCGGCCCCCACTCCCCCCCATGGCGGCTGTTCAGCACCGCCTGCCCCTCCGTCCCAAAACGGGGGTTCAAGTGCAGCGCCAGGTCGGCCCCCTCCCCTGCCCCACTCGCCAGGTTCACATGGAACCTGCAATAAGGGGGGGGGGGGGCACATCCATTCTGCTGTCCCTCCGGCCCTGCACCCCCCCTGCTCCCCATCACCAGCAGCCCTCCGTCCCGCCACCCCCCACCCCAACCCCAATCCATCCCCCCGTCCCTCCCCTCCCTCCCTGTATCCCCTCACCGGGCTCGCCCCAAACCTGCGAGGACACACAGCCCCCCCCCCGTCCCCCATCCCCCAGGCTGTGCCCCCCCATGTCTCCCACATCCCCCCCCGTGTCCCTCCCATGACCCCATGTGTCCTCCATACCCCCCCCATATCCCCCCATGTCCCCCTGTGCCCCCCATGTCCCTCATGTGTGCCCCCCATATCCTTTCCATGCTCCCCATACTCCCCCAAGTCCCCCCGTATACCCCCCATGTCCCCCTCTGTGCCCCCATATCCCCCCATGTTCCCCCCATATCTCTTCCATGTCCCCCCATATGCCCCCCACATCCCCCACCGCCCCCCATCCATGCACCCAAGGGGGTGCACAACCGCGTGCAAGGGGACAGCAGACCCCCCCCCCCCATCACGTCCCCAGGGTCCCCCGTACCTGTCGGCGCCGGGGGACACGACACCCTGCACGTAGACGGCCATGCCGGGCCAGAGCCCCCCCATCACAGAGGTCACGTAGGGCAGTGGCTGGTTGGGGGGGGGTAAACAAGGTCAGCGGGGTCCCCACCATGTCCCTGGGGGGGTAACGGGACCCCCGGGGACGATACCAACCGGGTTGTAAGCGGGCCGGTAGCCGGGCGCGGGGACGAAGGACATGGTGACGGTGATGCCGGTGACACCGGTGACGGTGCCGAGCCCCGCGGTGCCGGGACTTTTATAGCCCCAAATCCGAGGTGGGGCCCCCACCCCGCCCCGCCGGGACACCCAGGTCCTCACGCCAGCTCAGGGTGGGGGGGGTACAGCCCAGACCCTGGGGGCTCAAAGCTGGGAGGGGGGGGGGGGCTGACCCACCCCCCTGGGTGCTTGGGGTTCCCCTGTTGGTTTTTGGGGGGGGGGTGTCCCTTTGTGCCCCCCACATCCACCCCCAGGAGGGCAGGTCCCAGATGGTGGAGGCAGGGTGGGGGCTGGATGGCTGGGTTTGTTCCCAGGGTGGGGTCCAGACTTTGACCCCCCCGGATGCGGGGTAGCGGTGGCGGCGGGGGGGGGGACGACGATGACACCCTGCCCGAGGCGGAAACACCTCGGACTCTGCCCCGTGCCAGGCAGACCCAGGCGTGAGGGTGTCGGGTGGGGGCGGGAAGGGACTGGATGTGCCGGGGGGGGACATTGACCTCGGTCCTCGACCCCCCCCAGCACCCTTGGGGGATCCCCGGCTCCATCGTAGCACCCTGGGGTCCCCATCACCGCTCCTGGGGGATATTGGGACCCCCATCCCCATTGTAACGCCCTTAGGACCCCCTCCCAGACCCACAGCAGCCCCCCCCCCCGGGTCCCATCCCTCCCCACGCTGCCCAAAGACGAGGACGGACAGGGGGACGTGGGGACAGCCAGATTTATTGTGGGGGGGCCGCGGTGCCCCTACAGCTTGGAGAAGGGGATGTCCTCGGGACCCTTCTTCTCCATCGCCGCCTGCACCGACTTGAGGATGTCCTCGGTCTGCAGCATGCTCATGTTCCAGGTGGCCTGGGGATGGGGCACAGGGGTGGGATGGGGATTGGGACACCCCCGGGGATGGGGATGGGGAGGGGACACCCCCGGGGATGGGGGCGAAAGACCCTGGGGGGGTCCAAGACGTCCCTCGGGGACAAAGACGGGCAACAGGGATGGCAACAGCGCGGAGACGGGGATGTCGTCACGGTCAGGGAAGAGGGACGGGGATGATGAGGGAGGGAGCGTGGCTTTTTAGGGCTAGGGGGGGTCCTAGTGGGAGGGGAGGGGGCCGCTCACCACATAACGGAGGCCCTCGGAGACGGGGTGGTCCCGCGAGTAGACCAGGTTCACCTTGGTGCCCTGCACGGCCACGGGGCTGCGAGCCGCGATGGTGGAGGCCATTTCCAAGGCTCCCTGCAGCAGCGTCTCCTTGTCGGCAAAAACCCGGCTGCGGGCGAGAGAGGGGCTGCTGGTGGGGACGGGCACCCGGAGGGGGTCCCCGTGGCACTGGGGACAGCCCCAGGGATGGGGTCACCTCCTGGGGAGGGGGGGGCTGCAGTACCTCACCAAACCGGAGCTCTGCGCTTCGGGGGCCATCATTTTGCGGGCGGTGAAGGCCAGTTCGTTGACGAGGCTGCGGAAGGGGGGGGGGGGGTTATGGGGTGAGACGGGGTCCCCCTGAAGTCCCCCTCCACTGCCACCAGCGTCCCCCACCGCCGGCGTCCCCCACCCACCCACCTCTGGCTACCCATGATCTTCGGGAGACGCTGCAGGGTGCCCACGTCGGCCGCCAGCCCGATGTCCACCTCCTGCGGGCACGGGGAGACGTGAGGGGACACGGGGACGTCCGAGGAGACTTTGGGGACGTGAGGGGGGCCATGGGGATGGCCGAGGGTCTCCGGGGACACCCGAGGGTCCCCACCTGCCTACCTTCACCTGGAACCAGGCGTCCTGGGTGCAGTAGCGGATGTCGCAGGCAGAGATGAGATCGATACCTGCCGAGAAAAGAGATCGATGCCTGAGCCGGTGGGGGGGACCCTGTGCCGGTGGTGGGGGGGTGGTACATGACCGCAGCCCGGCACCCCCCCGGCCCCAGCTCACCTGCGCCGATGCAGGCGCCGTGCACCGCCGCGATCACCGGCTTCGGGCACTGCAGGAGAAACGGGCTTCAGGGAGGGGTTGGGGAACAGTCCCCCCCCTTTCCCTGCTCCGTCCGTCCATCCGTCTGTCCATCTGACCTTTTCCAGCACTGAGAAGGTCTCCTGGTAGTCGCAGATTTTCCGCCGCAGGTTCCAGGCCTTCCTGGCCACGTCCTCGCCCTCCACCATCAGGAAGTCGCTGCCCATATCCATCAGGTCGATCCCTGCCCAGGGCCGTGCCGTCACTGACTGTCCCCCATTCCCAGTTGGGGGGAAAAGCCCCCCCAGACCCCCTCCCAGCCAGGGCTGAGACACCCCCAGGCCTCCTGGTGATGCCGAGATGTCCCTGATCTCCCTTGGCTGGGGCACAGGTACCCCAAATCCCCCCACCCAGGGCAAAGTTACCCCAAATCCCCCCCCCTGGATTGGGCAAAGGTACCTCTAATCCCCCTCAGCTGGGGTAGAGGTACCCCCAGTTCCACACAGCTGGTACCAAGATGTTCCCAGTCCCTCCCAGGTTGGCCAAGATCCCCAACCCCCCACCCCGTTTCCCCTGCTAGGGCTGAAACGTCCCGTCCCCGTCCCCCATTCTGAGACCCCCCCCAAAATGAGCCAGAATCCCCCCCAAGCGTCCCCCTCACCAGCCGTGAAGATCTTCCCAGCGCCCGAGATGACAACAGCGCGGCAGGATGAGTCCTCGCTGATGTCCTGGAAGCATTCCACCATCTCCCTGCGGGGACAGCAAGGACGGTGGGGGACAGGGGTCTGGGGGGCCCTGGGGGGGGGTCCCCGGGTGCCTGCCCCTCCCCCATTACCTCCAGAATGCCACGTTCATGGCGTTCCTCTTCTCGGGGCGGTGGAGCTCCACGTGCAGGACATGGTCCCGCTCCGACGTCACCCTCAGCGTCTCGAAGCTGCGGCCGGGCGAACGCCGCTCCGCCGCCTTCGCCGACATCAGCCGGGCCGGCACCCGAAGCGCTGCGGCAACCAGCCCGTCACCGGGGCACTGGGACCCACTGGGGAGGGACTGGGAGTCCCTGGGGAGGGACTGGGACCCACTGGAGAAGAGCTGGGGGCGCTGGGACACGCTTGGGAGGGACTGGGACCCACCAGGGAGGGACTGGGAGTCCCTGGGGAGGTGTGGGGACCCACTGGAGAAGGGCTGGGGGCACTGTGACACACTGGGGAAGGAGTGGAAGTACCCAGAGAGGGACTGGGAACAGTGGGAGAAGAGCTGGGGGCACAGGGACCCACCAGGGAGGGACTGGGACCCACCAGGGAGGGACTGGGACCCACTGGAGAAAGGCTGGGGGCACTGGGACACACTGGGAGGGAACTGGGACCCACTAGAGAAGGGCTGGGGGAACTGGGATGCACTGGGGAAGGAGTGGGAGTACCCAGGGAGGGACTGGGACCTGCGAGAAAAGAGCTGGGGGCATTGGGACACACTGGGGAGGGACTGGGAGTGCCTGGGGAGGGGCAGGGACACGCTGGAGAAGGGCTGGGGCCACTGGAACACACCAAGGAGGGACTGGGAATACCTAGGGAGGGACTGGGACCTGTTGGAGAAGAGCTAGGGGCACTGGGACCCACTAGAGAAGGTCTGGGGCCACTGGGACACACTGGGGAAAGAGTGGGAACCATTGGGGAAGGGCTGGGGGAACTGGGACCCACTAGAGAAGAGCTGGGGGCACTGGGACACGCTGGGCAGGGACTGGGAAGTGCTGGAGAAGAGCTGGGACTCACTGGGGAGGGACGAGGAATCCGTGGGTAGGGACTGCAGGGCTCTGGGACGCACTGGGGAGGGACTGGGACCCACTGGGGAAGGGCTGGGGGCCATCGGGACGCACTGGGGAAGGTTTGGGGGGGCACTGGGGTAGGACTAGGACTCACTGGGACCCACTAAGGAAGGACTGGGAGGCACTGGGGGGACTGGGAAAGAACCCCAGCGTCGGGGGGGGGGGGGTGGTCATAGTGGGGGGGGTTAATGGGGGACCCCGGGGGTCAGGGCGCGCAAAAAAGGGGGGACTCGAGGGGGGGGGGTGAGGTCAACTGAGGGTCAAGGTCAGGGTGGGGGTCATGGGGGTCTCTCGGCCACGCCGGGGGTCCCGTGGGAAGGGTTAGGTTAGGCCGGGGGTCCCGGGCCTGGCGCGGGGTCGGGGTGGGGGGCGGGTGCCGGGGCCCCCCCACTCACATCTCCCCAGCAGCCCCCGCAGCCCCGCCGACATGGCCTCCGCGCAGTCCTCCACGGGCCGAGGACAATGAGGGCGACGCCTAGAGCGCCGCCCCTTCCCGCCACGTGACCCGCCCGCAAAGGGAGGGCCGGCACTTCCGCCGCTCCCCTCCCTACCGAGGCGGAAGTGCCCCTGTATTCCCCCCCCACGGAGGCGGAAGTGCTCCCTCCTCCCTACCGAGGCGGAAGTGCCCCTGTATTCCCCCCCCACGGAGGCGGAAGTGCTCCCTCCTCCCTACCGAGGCGGAAGTGCTCCTTCCTCCCCGTCCCTACCGAGGCGGCCCCCAGTGCTCGGGAGGGGTACAGCCACACCAACCCCCCCTACCCCGCTATTGCCCAATATTTCCCCAAATGCCCCCAAAGCAAGGTGGGCTGACCCCTCCCCCCCCCCAAAAGGCCCAGTTTGTTTCCCAAACGAGTTTATTGAAAGGTGGGAGGGCAGCTGGGGGGAGGGGGGGGGCGGCGGCACCGAGCACATGTACAACCATTCTTCTTAAAAACGGGGGGGGGGGCTGGGGGAAAGGGAAGGGGGGGTCGCTGGGCTATCACTACTGAACATCAGCCTTTAAAAAACCGCGGGTTTGGGGGGAAAAAAAAAAAAACAACAAAAAACAGCGATTTGGGAGCGGTGGGGGCCCGCCCTTGGCGGGGGGACGACGACGTCCTGGTTAGGAGGCGTGCTGGGCGGTGGAGAAGCAGAGTTTCAGCGTGTAGGGGTACGGCCCGTCTGATGAGAAGAGAAAGAAGGTGGGGGGGTTAGCAGGGTGGAGGGGGGGGCCCCCCTGTGTCCCGTCGTCCCTCCGCGGGGGGGTGACTTACTGGGGTTCTTCATCTGGTAGTGGTTGAGGAAGCCGAGGGTCTCCAGGGCATCGCTCTTCGAGTCCCACTCCAGCAGCCCCGAGGAGCTGCGCTCGCCTGCAGGGGGGTGTCCCTTCCTCAGCCCGGCGGCTGCGGCGGCCGTGCCGCCCTGCCCCCCCGCACGCCCCCCCCCGGGGCAGGGAGCACCCCCCGGGCGGCCGCTCCCTGCCCCCCCGCACTTACTCTTCCCAGAGAAGACCTTGACGGACGAGGGTCGCTTCACTCCCAGCTCGTCACAGATCTAGGGCGGGGAAGAGAGGAGAGTGGAAAAAACAAAAAAAAAACCAACAAAATAAGGGGGGAGAGGGGGTGAGGCGGAGGAGAAGGGAAGAGGAGGAAGAGGAGGGGGAAAAGGGAAGAGGAAGAGCAGAGAAGGAAAAAGAGAGGGAGGGGAGGAGGAAGGAGCAAGCGAGGAGGAGAAAGAAAAAGAAGGCAGGAGGAGGAAAAGGAGAAGGAGAAGAAGGGAGGAGTAAAAGGAAGAAGGAAGAGGAAAAAGCGAGAAGGAAGAAAGGACGAGGAGGAGGAAGAGAATGAAGAAAAGGACGAGGCAAAAGAGAAGGAAGAAGGGAGGAGGAGGAGGGAGAGAAGAAGGGAGGAGGAGGAGGGAGAGAAGAAAAGGGAGGAGGAGGAGGGAGAGAAGAAAAGGGAGGAGGAGGAGGACGAGGCGGCAAAAGCGAGGAGGAAGAAAAGGACGAGGCGGCAAAAGCGAGGAGGAAGAAAAGGACGAGGCGGCAAAAGCGAGGAGGAAGAAAAGGACGAGGCGGCAAAAGAAGAAGCGAGGAGGAGGCGGTGGCAAAAGAAGGGAAGAGGAAAAGGAGAGACGAAGGAAGAAGTGAGAAGGAGGAAAAGGATGGAGGGGACCGAGGGAAGAGAGGGGAGAGAGGGGACCGAGGGAAGAGAGGGGAGAGAGGGGACCGAGGGAAGAGAGGGGAGAGAGGGGACCGAGGGAAGAGAGGGGAGAGAGGGGACCGAGGGAAGAGAGGGGAGAGAGGGGACCGAGGGAAGAGAGGGGAGAGAGGGGACCGAGGGAAGAGAGGGGAGAGAGGGGACAAGGCAGACGCAAGGAAGGAGAGAGGAGAGAGAGAGGCAAACACGAGAAGGAAGAGGAGGAGGGCAGGTGGGGCTCTGCCCCGTACCTCGTAGAAGTTGTCCTCGGTCACCTCCAGGGGAGCGTTGAAGAAGTGGAGGACGTTGCTGGGGTGCTGGATCCTGTTCTTGGCCGCCTGCTCGGGGGTGGAGAAGCGGTTGTTGCGGGAGCCGCTGAAGTCCTTGTAGCTGCAGGATCCGTCCTCCAGCCCGTAGGACTGCCCAGGCATGATGGCCTGCTGCTTGGAGACGCTGCCAGGGCAGGAAAGGGCGGGGGGGGCTCAGCACGCCGGGCAGGGCTGCCCGTTGCTGCACCCCCCCCCAGCCCAAGACCTACCAGACGTTGAGCTTCTGCCCGAACATGAAGTTGTTGTTGAGGTGGGTGATGGCCCGGTCCACAGCGTAGCCATCCGCCATCTCCACCATGGCTGCCCCCGGCTTGCTTTTCATGAACTTCACCTGGAAGGGAAGTGGTGGAACGGATGATCCCCCCCATCTCCATACCCAAACCTCCCCCCCCCCCTCCTCCAAGGGAAGCCCCCTTCCTCCGTTTACCTTCTCCACGTTTCCGTAGAGGCAGAAGATGTTAAAGACGCGGTCGCAGTTCATCTTGGACTGATCCAAGCCGTAGACCATGAGGACGGGGCTGTCGGCGTGGGGGCCGTACTCCGGCGGCGGTGGGGGCGGCGGCGGGTGCCCGTACTGGGGACCGTACCGGCTGGGTCCCCGACGGTGCCCCCCCACCGGAGGGCCCATCCTTCTCCCTTCATAGTGGGGCGGTGGGGGGCCATAACCCTCGTCATGGTAGTGCCCGTGGTATCCGCCGTGGGGGCCTCCTGCGCAGAGAAAGGGTTGGAGATTCCCCCCCCAGCATCGTGTGCCCCCCCACCCCACCCTGAGGACCCCCCCTTCAGCCCATGGCGAAGGGTGCCGTACCGTACTCCGCAGGGTGGTCTCCCAGGAGCGGGGGCTGCCGCTGGCGCTTGTTGGGGTTGCCACCCGGGTCTCCTGCGGGTGGAAGAAGAAGTTAGGGTGGTCTCGGTGGTGGTGGGGAGGGGGGAACACCGCTCCCCAGGGTGCCAGGGGCCCCTCCAGTCCCTGACACCCGAGCTTGGCTCTGGGGAGGCTTTGGGGATCCCCCAGCTACCCCAGGAAGGCGACGGCGGGGCTGGCTCCGAACCCCTGCGCCCAGCTCCCAACCGGGACCCCCACGTCTCCTCCCTGCGGGGACGGAGGGCCCCGGCCGGAGCGAGGGGGCCGATCCCGGGAGAAGAACCCCCCACACACAACAATCCTGCCCCCTCCCTCCCGCCCACCAGGGACCAGCCCTGGCCCCCCCTAAGCTGACTAGGAGGGAGGTGCGGTGAGGGGAGCGCCCCACTCCGTGCCCCCCGGCCTCTGGGATGCTGCTAGTTTCTACACAGCCATTAAAAAAAAATAAAATTAAAAAATTAATGTACAGAAAGGAAAAATAAAAATGTAAATTAAATAATAATAAAAAGTGGCAAGACATCTCCCCGCCCCGACAAAACGGGAGAGGGAGCGAGACTGGTACAGGCAGCAAAGCAACAGCAGTAACAGGTTAAAACGAGCCATCACGTACAAGGCATAAACACGCTCATGTCACCGTACAGTTGCTCTTCTCTTCCCTTTACACGACCGGGTTTCGTACAGGTTTATTCCGAGTCAATTACAAAGATTGAAAAGGGCTACTTACAGCGGGAGTACAAAGTACAATGTCCATTGTCATATAAAAATTCTGTATTTCTCTTACCATTGGACGCTTCAAGAGTGAGTTAGCACAGTTCTGAAAGATGGCGTCCCATCAAACATACACTGCGACCCTGCATCACATGGTTTCAGAGTCATAAACACAGGTCAAAGGCACAAAACCGCTACAATTTTTCTTTAAAAAAAAAAAAAGTAAAATCTTTTTTTTTTAAAAAAAAAGGTCTCACAGATGTTTTGTCCTCAGAAGGTACCGAGAGAGAGGACATAAAGGTGTGATAAATGAGAGTGTTCCTCCGTGTTTCACCTCCTGCAATTTGTGTTGTGCTGTAACAAAATGGTGCTTCTGGCTCTGTGTAGCTCTTTCCCATGTGCGTGTCTCCTCTGTAATGGAAATGTGTCTCGGCTCGAGCGCCGGCCTGCGCCAGACCCGCACAGCCCCAGCTACAGCCTCCTAGGGACCTGTGTGCCTTTGGGGTTGGGTTGCTTTGTGTTGGCTGGTTTGGTTTGGTGTTTGGTTTTTTGGTATTTTTTGTTTTGTTTTGTCTGGTTTTGGTTTGGTTTGGTTTTTGTTTTGTTTTTTTTTGTTTTGTTTTCTCCGCTTGGCGCTGATATGGTGGCAGTTGAGGACTGCAGGAGAAACAGCGTAAAGCAAAGGAACTGCCCTCCCAAACCAAACCGTGCTGAGAGCAATCCTAAGGTCTTGGAGGGCCTCAGATCTACTCCGGTCTCCGGTAAGAGCGCTGCTGGGCTTGTTTTGAGGACCCTCTGGGCTGTGTTTTCTAGTTCTGTGTACATTCGTGGGTTCGGTTTGGTCTGGTTTTGGTAAGTAAAGGTAAATGTCTGCTGTGGCATGCTGCGCCTCTTTCTCTCTTTGTGCTGTAGATAGTCCTTGGGCCACGGTGTTGTGTCCTTGATGTAATGAGCTCAAGCTGCTGCTTGTTTCTGGATGCTGCGTGTTTTCTCCAGTAAAGGTTTCTACACTGTGTGGTGTGAGGAATGTGCAGAGGCAGGTCACGGCCCATTCGGGACTTCCGCTGTAGTACGGTCCCCGGGGTTATGTGCAAATGACTGCTCGGAGCTGGGAAAGGCCACGTTACCGCACCCCCCGCCCGCTTCCCAGCGAGCCCCCTCTCGCCCCTGCGGCTCTGCACATCTTCTACGTATGTACCTGGCAGGAGATCTCTGCCCCTGCCCCTCGCTAAGTCATGTAATGCCATTGCTTGCGTCAGCACCTGAACGGCTCTGCAGCTTTGAAAAGCGGGGGTGTCCGGCAGACGGTGGCTCGGTGGCTCCCGCAGCGAATCCCAGTCCCCTCAAATCCCCTGTGCCTGCCATCCCCCCACCCCCCATCCTCGCTTTGAGCAGTCGAGGCCACCTGGCGCCGACACCCCGGCTTTAAAACATGAAGCGTTTCACTTCAAAAAAAAAAAGAAAAAAAAAAAAAGACCTCAAAAAATCCCAAACCCCGTCGCCGAGCTCCTCGTGCGGGGCTGACCCTGCGCAGCCCGACACGGAGGGCATCAACGGCAGCCCCGGCATCCAGCTGGGAGCAGGAGACGTCCGCTCCCGCGAGCACAGCGTTTTTTGGGGGTGGGGGCGTGTCTTTTTTCCCCCACCTTGTCTCAAGCTCAAGGGAGCCGGCGTCTCCTCTCCGGTTTTACAGATGGGCCAGTGCTGCCCCCCACCAGGCCAGGGGCGTTTCCAGCTCGCCCCTCGGCTCCGGGAGGGTGACATGGCCCCGATTTGGTAAATCCAGTTCGGAAGATGAGGCACGCAAAGAGCCGGCAGCGGGGCAGACACGATAAAGCAATGGCACTTCCCCCCCCTGCACCGAACCACCAGAAACTCATTAAATAGAAAAAAAACAACCGCGTATCGCTAGTGCAGAGACTCCCCCTCACTTCATGCGCCTGACACGGATACTCCCCGACGAGCAATGCGCAGAACAAACCACCGAGAGAAACCCCCGGCCATTGCCGCTCGGTTTTTCAACTCAATTCGACCCCAGCCCCACGTGAGCCCCCTCCCCATCGAGCCCACGCCAGCCCCGGCTGAAGGTACAGGCAGGCGAATGGCATTACATATTGTGGGTCGGTATGAGAGTGCTGTGCCCGACCGTGTGCGTAGGTACAAAGCACGTCATCGGAGATTACCTTGTCCGCTGAGGTTGGGGTTGGTGTAGTCCCAGGTATCCTGGTCATTCTTGAAGACATTGAGACGCGTGGGCTGTAAGAAACACACAGAGAAGCGTCAGACATCAGCGGCGTCACCCCACGAGGGGTGCACGCTGCTGGCGGGGACGCTTACCTTGGCATATTCGATCTTCAGTGTGCAGCACCCGGAGTAAATGTCGGCCCCGTTGAGGGATGCCTTGGCTCGCTGGGCGCTCTGCACCGAGTCAAACGTTGACAGCATTAAGGACGTTTACAGAAATGAAAGTGTCTTTAGGGAGGGTTTCGCTGTCTGGGAGAACGGATCTGACTGCACTGTGTGTCAGGCGTCACTCCCTGAGCATACGGATAATTTGGGAAACCCTCAGTTCCCTCCCTGTAGCTGGGCAGGACACACCAGAGTGTGGCCAAGGCGACCAGTCTGCAGCAGAGCCAAACCAACCCACAGCAGAAAAAACACAAGAAAGGTAGCCCCAGGCTCTCAAGGCACAGAAGGATATTCCACCATGGCCTGGACGCCGTTTTTCCTGAAAATAACGATCCTCTGCACGGGGCCACAGGGGTTGCAGATGGTGTAGAGCACATCCTGCAGGATAGGAGAGGTAAGAAAGGGTGAGGGATCTGGCTGAGGCACAGTGGCAGTGCCCCAGAACCTCCCGAGCGCCATTAAAGCAGCACGTGCGAGGGTTGGGACAGAGCCGCGTGCTCGGCTCCACGTTCCCAAAACCCTCGGGACCCCCCAGTGCATCACCCACCGTCGTGATGGAGTAGATAGGGTTGAGGATGGTGAAGAGCAGGACATTGTTGACGCCCCTGGAATCATCCGTGTCCCCAGGGCGGGATATCTTCTGGCTGGTGGAGTAGTTAACAAAGGCGGGGTGACCA
Organism: Buteo buteo; assembly: GCF_964188355.1. Lineage (NCBI taxonomy): Eukaryota > Metazoa > Chordata > Aves > Accipitriformes > Accipitridae > Buteo > Buteo buteo. The sequence continues at coordinate 88,573,141 of NC_134204.1, read as the reverse complement.
GCAATGTAGATCTGGTTGTCAGCTGCGTAATTAACAGCATTGCAGGCGCCAAGGATGTCCTCAAACTCCACCAAGGCTTGCCTCTTCTTGGGCATCACCACCACATAGCTGGCATGGAAAAAGCCACAGTCAGACCGACACCGCAGTGCTGCTGTGGTGACGCTACCACCGCGTGCGTCCCCCAACGTGTCCCCTCACCTGATGGGGCCAAACTCCTGCAGGGCCTCCACGAGATCGGCCTCCACGACACCGTCGATCAGCCCCCGAATGTGCACCACCGGGGAGGCAGGCGTCTTGTGGGGGTCATCGTAGTTCTCCTGGCGGGAGAGAAGGGGTCAGCTCAGTACGGCACCCATCCAGAGCCACCAAGGCCTTGCTACTTCCCCCAAAATTACCCACATCTGGGGCACCACCAAGAAAAAAACGCCCTGGGCAAGGTCTCAGCCACCACCGGAATCTCTGCCCACCCTCTGCCCATCACCGCAGCGGTGATGGGAGGGAGCTGTTTTGAACTTGGTGTAACCAAAGAGCCCCCAGCGCTGCTGGAGGACGCAAGCAAAGACCCTGCAGGCCCCTGCCTCTCCTGAACCTGACCCCAGAGGCTCCGCAGACCCTCGGGGTCCAGCCCTGCCCCTCCGTAGACGTTTCCCCTCTTCTTGATGGTGCTGAGCGCTCTGTGGCCTGACCACGCCAGGGCAGACCCTGTCCCCACCCCAGCACTGACCCGAGCCCCTCAAAGGCCTTAGCCTGCCCCATACCCCCCTACTCTCTTCCAGGCAACCCCTGACCCCCTAAACGCCCCCCCTACTCCCCCAGACCGACCCTGCCCCCCATTTCCAGCCCCCTCTGGCCCAGCCTGCCCCTGCTTTGACCCTCCCCCCGGCCCCCCACAAGCCCTGCCCCATACACCGTATTTACCCCCCTCCAAGGGACACGTTTTGTCCCCTCAGGCCTCATCCGACCCCCCTGCTCGCCCCACTCAGGCCCCACCGTGTCCCCCTCCAACTCCCCCCCGGCCCGCTGCCACCCCCCGCGCTTCGCCCCCCACCACGATGCCCACCCCCTCTCTCCCAAGGCTCCACACCATCCCCCGGCCTCCCCCCGACCCCGCTCACCGCTCCGGCAGCGCCGGGCCCACCACCAGCCCCCCCCGGCCCGCCAGGCCCGTGCGGTGGCGGCTCCGCGTTCTCCGTCTTCTGGCGCTTGGGAGCGCGGCCGCCCTCGCCGCCCCCGCCGCCCCCGCCGTAGTAACGGCCCGAGCCGCCCCCGCCGCCGCCGCCCGCCGCCATCTTCCCCATCTCGCCCCCGCGGCCGCTGCCCTCCGCGCTCTGCGGACCCCGCCACCGCCGCCGCGACATGGCGCCTCACTCCGCCGCGCCGCCTCCGCCACGCCCCTATTGGCCCGCCCCCCCGCCACTCAAGGCGGGGCTACCGGCCCATTGGCTCGCGGCGCTGCCCCTCCGCCGTCGGCCCCGCCCTCCGCCGCTATTGGGCCCGCCGGCCCGCCAGACCCGCGCCCATTCGCCCGCGTTTCTGCCCGTCAGTGGCGTCGCCGCCTTCCACTGGCCGGTGTTCGCGTCCGTCCGCCCGCCCACCGAGCTGGTTGGCTGGAGCGGCTGCCTGTCTCAACGGCGCCCCGCCCTTCTTCATGGCCCAGCACTCAGACTCCGCCTTCGTCTACCGCCTCTCTGGGTGCTCCCAGAGGGCCTTTCGGCAGCGGCTCGCCAGGCGATTGGCCAAAAGCAACGCCAATCCACCACCTTGGGCTCTAATTGGCTCCTCGCAGCCTCTTCAGCCTCTCCCGCCAGGACAGCCCCCCACCCACTGGCTAACCCTCCCGCCTATCAACCCCCGCGCCTGCCGCCCCGCGCCCTGATTGGCCGCCTCCCCCAGCCTTCACTTCGGATTGGCCCGCGCCCGTTGGCGCTGGCCCTGCCCACCGTGCCCCCTCAGGTAGGGGCCCCCCCCCAGGGCAGGAGGGAGCCCCCAAACCGGGCAGGGACCAAGTTTTAGAAATAAACCGCTTTATTGCACAAATACCGGGAGAAGGCAGTAAAATGAGGGGGGGGGAGGGTCACGGCCTTCATGGCGACGGGGGGCTGGGGGGAGCCCCCCCCTCCAGGCTGTGTGCTGCTGCCGGGGTCGGCCCCGCTCACACCCCCCCCAGTTCCCATCCCCATCACCCCACACCAGTAACCCCCAGTAACTGGGAACTCCCCTCCCAGTACCCCCCAATAACTGCTCCCCCCACGCCAATACCCCCCAGCATTCAGGGACCCCCACCCCCCAGTTGCCCCTGGTTCCTGGCCCCAGTACCCCCCAGTAACTGGGGTCACCCCCCCACGCCAGTACCCCCCAGTAACCAGGGACCCCCCACCCCAGTTCCCCCTGGTTCCTGGCTCCAGTACCCCCCAGTAACTGGGGGACACCCCCCACACCAGTACCCCCAGTAACCAGGGACCCCCTGCCCCAGTACCCCCCGCTTCCTGTCCCCCTGCTCCATGACAGAGATGTGGAGGGGGCCCCAAACTGCCCCACACTCCCTCCCACCCAAACCCGTCCCCCCCCCACCCATGTCTGTCCCCCCCCCGGCCCCCAGAAGGGAAGAGACGAGGCCGATAACTCTCCGTTACCATTTAATATCACTGCCCCCCGCCCCCCCCACCACCAGCCCTACGGTGCGGGGTCCCTGCTGCTACCCCGGCACTCGCCGGTGTCCTCTGGGGTCTTGCCCTCGCCCCCCCGGGCCTTGCCTTCGCCCCCCCGGGCCTTGCCCTCGCCCCCCTGGGCAGTCTTGGCATCGATGGCGGTCTTGGCGTCGATGGCGGCGTGTTCCCTCCTCACCAGCTCCTCCAGCTCTTTCTGCGGGGACAGGAGGATGGTGAGCGAAGGGGGGGTGCAGCTGGGATTTGGGGGGGGCACAGATGCCAGAACCACCACCTCCCCCCTCCAAATCACCACCTACCTTCCAGCCCAGCAGCTCGGCCAGCGCCAGGCACCCGGCGTCGCACTCCCCCAGCCAAGCCACGTCCCTGTGGGGACAGAGGCACCTGTGGGAGGGGGCGCAAGCGAGGAGGGGGGGGGCCCCAAAACCACCTTGGGGGGGTCCCTGACCCCCCAGCAGCCCTCCTGTGGTGTACAGACATAGGGGTGCTCCTCTGTGAAAGCCAGGCATCCCCCCCCGTCCTTCCCCATGCCCCCCCTGTCTACCACAGCCCCCCCCCATAGCCTCCCAGTGCCCCCCCATGCCTGTAAGCCTTGTCCGAATCGAAGTCCATGCCGCAGCCGAAGCCCATGAGGGACATGAAGGCGTCACTCTGGGGGGGAGGGGAAACGAGAGTGATGGGGGGGGGGCCAGCAGCACCCGCCCTCCCCAGTGGCCCCCAACCCCCTTTGTCTCCTCTCCCCCAACTTCAGCAGCCCCCGCAAACCCTCCACTGTCCCCCCCTGCTCCTCACCTGCCCTGTTTTCTCCTTGTTGATGAGGAGCCGGGGGGTGTTGGTGGGGACCCTGCGGGGGGGAGGAGAGGAGGGGATGGTCACGGGTGGGGGCAGTGGGGAGCCCCAGGCGGAGGTTCTTGGGTGGGGTGGGGGTCCGACCTGCTGACGAGGGAGGCGAAGGGCTGGACCTGCAGCGAGGTGCCCATGATGAGGAGCAGGTCGACCTTCTGGAAGTCCTGGGAGGAGAGGGAACATCACCGTGGGACCACTGCCATACCCCCCCCCTTCACCCTCAAACCCGGGGCGGGGGGGGGGGGGGCTGCAGGACCCCTGCCCCCTGTGGGAGCAGCTCCGAACACCCGGCATTCGTTTTCGAGAGTGAAGGTTAGGATTTGTTGTGCCAAGCCCTCGAAGTACTAGTTTTACAAAGTCGGGTCGGAGGATGGCTTTGCGTACGCCTGGGAAGATGTGGCTGGGGACAGTCACCAGCGTGTGTACGGAATGTTTTTATCTTTAACTGTTCTGAGGACTCGCAAACATCCCAGCCCAGCCAGATACGCGCTCCGGGGTTAGGAGTGTGGGCTGGATGCCCTCAGTTCTTCCCAGATCCTTGTTGAAACATATATCAGCTCGATCCTTTAGTGAAATAAATGGAATCTTGTACAGATAGCTTAAGCACTTAAATCAATCACGGCAGCCACCCCCCCCCAAACCACTCACCGACTGGAGGAGAGTGAAGAAGCGTGACGGGAGACTCTCCCCGAAAAAAACGATGTCTGGTGGGGGGGAGGGAGCAGGAGGTGAGCGGAGGGGCTGAGGGGAAGCCCCATGCACTCCCTCGGGCATGGAGAGGGAGGCACGGCCATCTCTGCCCCCCCCTTCCCTGCCACTCACCAGGTTTCACCACGCTCTGGCACTTCTCGCATTTGGGGACGAGGGATGAAAATATCCTTTCTGGAAGAGACGGGGATGGGAGAACTCAGTGGGGGGGGAGGCACAGGAGTGGGGACAGAGGGATGGGGGGACAGAGGGACATGGAGGGGGGAACAGAGGAACATGGAGGGGGGAAAACTGGGGCAGAACAGGCTCCCGTTAGGACCCCATCCTGGAGCACAGGGACCCCTTGCCCACCCTGGAGCCGTCCCCTTGCCCAGCCCAGTGACACACCACCCCCCCAGCCTCAATGGCACCCCGGGGGGGTCCCCTGCCCCCCCCAGACCCCCCCCTCCCGCTGTACCCTTCATCCACTGGAGGCTGTAGGGCTGCCGGCAGGAGGGCCGCAGGCAGTGGGAGGTGAAGAAGGTGCCGTGAGCCTCCACCAGCAGTTCGGGGTCCAGCCCTGCCACCCGCTCCAGCGTGTCGATGTTCTGCCAGGGTGCGGGGTGGCGGGGGGGTCAGGGGTGCCGTGACACCCCCACTGGACCCCCCCACCCCAAACTACCCCCCACGCCAGGGCTGGGTGTCCCTACCTGGGTGTAGCAGCGCAGCAGCAGTCCCTTCTCCTGCAGCAGCCGCATGAAGTAGTGACACACCGTGGGCTGGAGGAGGACAAGACACAGAGTGAGAGATCAGTTTGGGGGGGGTGGCAGGGTGGGGAAAGCCCCCCAGGGCTTTTTTATTGGGGCAGGGAAAACAACAAGGGGAAACTGAGACTGGGGAGGGTCTTACCTTGAACTGCCCTGGGTAGAGCTCCCGCGCCAGGGCAAAGAAGGGCTCGGGGTGTTGCTGTGGGGGGGGAGAGGTGGCTCTCAAAGGATTGTGGGGGGGGTCTCTGAGCCCCCCAGGAAGAGCAGGACCCCCTCAGCAGGACCAGGACCCCCCAAAAGCACGGGATGAGGGGGGGCTACCTTAAAGAAGCTGATCTCAAAGATGGCCTCGGGGTAGGGCAGGTGGTAGCTCTGCAGGTTGGCGTAGAGCCCCGTGCCGGGCGAGCGGAAATCAGGAATCCCAGCGGCTGTGGGGTGGGGGGTGTGACGGGGTGGGGGGGCGCATCAGGGCCCCCCCATGGTGCCAGCAGCACCCCCCCTACCCCGTTGTGTCCCCCCCAAACCGTACTTACAGGTGGAGATCCCGGCGCCCACCATACACACCACGTTCTTACCTGGAGAGGGGGAGAATGCGGGCTGAGGAGAGGGGGGCACCCCAAACCCCCCCTCGCCACCCCCAACACCCCCCCCATCCCCCCATACATTTCTCGCTCTGCAGAAACCGGCTCACTCCCTCCAGCGTCAGCTCGTCCAGCACCTTCTCCGGCTTCTCCCCACCCAGCCCCAGCGTCCGGGACAGGAGGCTCCGTAGCAGCTCCACTGCACCGGGGGTGGGGGCAAGAGCAAGATCAGCCACCGGGACCCCCCCCGCCGCCGCCGCCGCCGCCGCTGCCCCCCCCTCCGGCACCAGGACGTCGTGTATCCCCCCCCAACCTACTTTCAGGGTCTCCCGAAGCGCCGAGCTCGGTGTCGGAGGCCTGCGGGAGAGCGGAGGGGGGGGTCAGACGGTAATGGCGGGGGGTGGGGTTGTCCATCACCGGGGAGGCCTGACCCGGGCCCCCGACAGCGGCGGGGGGGGAGGAACTCACCGGCGACTCCGCGTCCCGCTCGGCCTCGTCCCCGCGGGCACCGGGAGCTGGGGGAGATGGAGGGGAGGGGGGTGTCAGCGGGCACAGTCTGTTTGGGGTCCCGCCGCCCCCGGTCCGACCCTACCGACCCCCGTTACCGTCCGGCTCGGCCATGGGCGCCGGCCGCTGCCCGGGCCACACCTCCCGGCGTGCACCGCGCCGCCCCAGCCACACCTCCCGGCGTGCAACGAGGGGCGGCTCTGATAGGCGGAGAGCGCCACTCCTCCCGGCGTACACCGCGCCGCTCGCCCCCCTTCTCCACCGCTACCGCCACATCTCCCGGCGTACACCGCGGCGTGGCGCTGATAGGCGGAGAGAGCCGCGTTTCCCGGCGTGCCCTCCCTCCCCTTGCGCGCACCGCCCCGGAAGTGGTGTAAGGACTACGGGTCCCGGCAGGCCCCGCGCGGCCGCCATCGCCGGGCCCGGCGGGGATTTCCCGGGACGGCGGCGGCCGCCCCATGGCGGAGCGAACCTGAGCGCGGCCCCAGCCCGGCGGCCCCGGCATGGCGGCCGCGGAGGCGGCGCCGGTGCCTCCCGGTGAAGTAAAACGGCCCGAGGGCGATGAATGGTGTGACAGCGGCCTGGGTTCGCTGGGTGAGGGGCAACTGGGGCCGCTACCCGCCAGCCCCGCTCCCGCCAGCCCCGGTCCCGAGCGGTCCGGTTCGGCTCTGGGACCCGTCACGGCGGCGGTAGGCGCTGTTCGCCTCGCTGAGCCACCCGAGGAGGCGGAGGAGGAGGAGGAGGAGGCGGCGGCGGCGTCACCGGTGGCCGCCGTGGAGGCCGCGGCCTGGCTGCGGCACGTCCTGGGCTTCCTCACCGAGGACGGCGACACGTAAGTGCGGGGGGCGACACGGCCCCCCCCCCTTCTCCTGGGGGTGGAGGACCCCCACCACTCGGGGGGGATCCCCCTGCCCTAGGGTGGTGGGACCCTGGGGGGCCGAGAGGGCTCTGACAGCAGGTCCTGCCCCCCCCACTACTCCGGGGTCCTCTTCGACCCCCCACCCCCACCCCCGAGCGCACACGGGGCCACGCTGGACCGTGGGGAGGGGTCCCCTCCACTCTGCTCTCACCCTGTCTCCTTGGGGGACCCCTGAGTGGGGCCAGGGGTGGCAAGACCCCCTCTCAACACTGCTCCCCCCCCACCAGCGCCCTGCACTTGGCCGTCATCCACGAGCATGAGGCTTTCCTGGACTCCATCCTGCAGTACACGGGCGGCACGGAATACCTGGACCTGCAGAACGACCTGGGACAGGTGTGGAGAAACTGGGGGGTGGGGGAGGGGCTGTGCAGGTTGGGGGGCACCCTCCCAGCCTCCGTGTCCGTCCGTTCCCCCCCCCGCTGAGGGGTCTCTCTCCCCGCAGACGGCGCTGCACATCGCCGTCATCCTGGGCCTGTCGGGCTTCGTGCGGAAGCTGCGGGCGGCCGGCGCGGGGCTGTGCGTGCAGGAGCGGGGGGGGCACACGCCGCTGCACCTCGCCTGCCGCGAGGGACGCCGGGGCTGCGCCCGCCATCTGCTGGGACCCCTCCGGACCCCCCTGGCACCCCACGATGAAGAGGCGCGCGCCCAGCTCGACAGCGTCAACTATGATGGTGTGGGGAGAGGGCATGGTGGGGGGGTGGAACAGAAAGGCTGTAGGGCTGTTTGTGTGGGGATGTGGTGGTGGGGGGACAACACAGGACAGCGTGGGGAGACACGGTTGTGGCGGGAGGGACTCTGTAGGGGCATGGGGGGGGGGGGAGGCGGATGCTGTGGGGCTGCAGCACGAGGCCGTGTGGGAAGATGGGTGCGGGGGGGACACGGTTTTGGGCAGGAGCCACACCGTAGAGCTGTGGCACAGGGACACAGTGGGGCTGCAGATCCATTGTGGGGCTGGGGGGTGCCACAGTGACACCCCCTTCTCCCCTCCCTGGCAGGTTACACCCCCCTCCATGTCGCCGTTCTCCGCAAAGACCTGGAGATGGTGGAGCTGCTGCTGAGCGCTGGTGCCGACCTCAACAAGGCGGTGAGTGCCATTCCAGGCAGGGGGAGCTTGGGGGTCCGCTGCGCCCCCCTGCTCTGCTCTGACCCTCTGTTCCCGTTCCCACCCCCTGCAGGAACCCAGCTGCGGCCGCAGCCCCCTGCATCTAGCGGTGGAGGCGCAGAGCCCCGAGGTGGCCGAGTGCCTGCTGCGCGCCGGCGCCGACCCCGCCGCCCGCATGTACGTGGGGTACACCCCCCTCTACAGCGCCCGCCACCGCCCTGACCCCCGCCTGCCCCAGCTGCTGCGGGATTTCGGGGCGCAGGAGCCCCCCGGGGACTCCGAGGACAGCCCCGATGAGGGCGAGGGTGACAACAGTGACGTAAGTGCCCCCCCACCCCAAGCAGCAGCCCCCAAAAATCCCCTCGGCTTCTCTCTTATGCTGATGAGGAGGGGGGCTTGCCCTACTCCCGGCAGTCCCCCCAAAACTTTAGGGGGGATGCTGAGCACAGGTTGTGTTTTCCCCCCCTCCCAGGAGGAATACGACGATATCGTCATCAACAGCGGGCGCTGCGTGGACTGATGGGCCCCTTGGCCCCTGCCCAGCCCCCCCCATCTCCCTCTATTTATCTGGGGGCTCCCAATGCCGTTGGCTGGACTTTGGGGGAGCCCCCGCTGCCCCCACCCCAAACCCTGCCGCCCCCCTCCTCCGCCCCCGCAGTCCCGGTCGTAGCGTAGAGGATTTATATCAGTTGTTGTAAAATAAAGAGGCATTTGGCCACTGCGTAGACCCTCCCGGCCATCCCCTTCCTCCTCCTCCTCTTCCTCCTGGCGCCAGGACCAGGTGGGGGCTCACAGCCGCCCCTCCTCAGGGTCCCCATGACCAGTGCGACCTGCCCCTCCGCGGGATCCCCATTGCCTCCTCCAGCAACCTCCCCGTCTCCCCAGTTTTGCTGCTGGGCACTGCACTTCCATGCACCGCGTCACGGCTACAGGGCACACGGAGAGCGTACACACCCGGAGGAGATTCATGTACAAAAGCACGCAGCATGTGTACACACATGCAGAGAACACGCATGTTCAAATGCACGTAGTGCACATGCAGATAGGTGCATGTGTGTGCAAAAGCACGGACGAGAACACGTGTGCCCATAGGCTGCAGCTCTGGGAGGGGGAGCAGTGAAGGTGGTGTTTATTGCAAAGGCTCGTTAACGTGGGGGGGATCTGTCCCCCATGTCCATGTCCCCCACCCTTGGAAACATCCATTTTCCTTCTGCGTCCCTTCTGCTTCCGTGTCCCATCCGCTGCGGGGGCCACCTCAGGTGCCCCCCCCCCTTCCCCATGCTTGGGGTGTCTTGTGGGGGCACTGGGGCCGCCTGGGGTGTCCCCCTGGGCTTGGGGTGCGATGTGGGGGCCACCTGAGGGTCCCGTCGTCATCCCCCCGGCTCAGGGCACCTCACGGCCCCCCCGGGGCTGGTTAGGGCCGATGTAGCGCAGAAGGGGGGCCGTGGGCCGGGTGAGCACAGCCTGGCCGACGAAGGGCTGCAGGGCGGGGGGCACGCGGACACGGCCATCCTGGGGGCACAGGGCAGGGTGAGTCACCCAGCACCCTGGGGTGCCCCCCCGCACATACCCGCCAGCCCCCTGAGGTGCCCCCCAACCCCCAGCACGCACCGGCAGCTGGTTGCACTCCAGGAGAGCGATGAGCATCCGGGAGACGGCGCAGGCGGTGCCGTTCACCTGCGGAGGGGGGGGATTAGTGGGGGGCAGAGGGGCTCAGGGACCCCCGAGGAGGGTTGCCCCCCACCCCACCCACCCCCCCAGCACCCACCGTGTGTGCATGCCGTAACTGCCCGGCCCCGTCAGTGTACATGATATTCAGGCGCCGGCTCTGGTAGTCGGTGCAGTTGGAGGTGCTGGAGATCTGGGGAGGGGGGCAAAGGGGTTTTGCAGGTATTTAGGACCCCCCCCCGTGTCTCCTGATAATGGGGACCCCCCCCGCCTCCACTCCAGGGACCCCCACAATAGGGGTCCACCCACAATGAGGGGGTTCCCCTTCCCAGTTCTCCAACAAACCCCAAAACATGGGGAGGTGACCCCCTGCAGACCCCCTTAAATGGGGGGGATCCACACTCAGGTTACTGTTGGAGCCTGTAACCAGGGGCATCACCCTGTGCAGACCCCAAATTGGGGGGTTTTGCCCCTCCGCCCCCCTTAGTTGCCCTCACCTCCCCATATTTGCCCCGTCCAGGCATCCAGGCTTCGATATCGAACTTGCGGTAGGCAGGGAGCCCCAGCTCCTGCGTAGGCATGTCGAGGACGCTGCAGGGAGCGGGGCCGTCAGCAGGGGTGTGGGGGGGACAGAATGACACGTGGGGGGGACATGGGGACAGATCCCCCCCCCGCGCTCACCGGTAATGTAATCCCAGCTCGGAGAAGATTTCCTTCTGCAGACCCAGGAATTCAGCCAGCAGCGCCTCGCTCTCGTCCCCGCTCTCTGCCGCCGTCACCCCAAACATCTCCACCTGCAGGGACAGGGGACGGGGCAATGCATCCCCTCCTCTTCTGGCCCCCCAACTTGCCTGGACACCACGGTCCTTCCCCCAGTTCCACCAGTACCTTGGTGAACTGGTGGACACGGTAGAGCCCCCACGGCTCCCGGCCTGTGTCGGTCTCGGTCCGGTAGCAGGTGCTGGAGCAGACGACCCTGGCCAGGGCAAGGGGGTAAGGACCCCCCCTGGATGCCTGGGTCCCCCCCTGGTAGGGGGTAGGGGGGTCCCAGGGTTCTCCCCAGTGGGGAATGGGGGGCTGCTGGGGACCTGGTACCTGATGGGCAAGTCCTCCAGCCGCACAGCATGGTCCATGAAGTACCCTGGAGTAGAGGGATGGGGCTGGGGGTACAGCAGGGCTCCCAGAACCCCCTCCCCCAGACACACAGACCCCATTTTTCCCAAGTTTCGCCCCATTTTTCCTTACCTGCAATCCCCACCTCAGAGGTGCCGGCCAGGCAGAGGTCCTCAAAGCGGGAGGGATCAATGTTGTAGACGGGTGAGGGGGTGGCGTTGGGCTGCATGCCACAGCCCTCCTGCAAGGGGGGACACGAGGGTGTTACCGGGGTGGGGTTGTCACAGGGCTGCCATGGGGAAGGGATGGACATGGGGCAGACATGGCACTCACAAAAACGGCGCCTCGCAGCAGGTCAGGGACAGTCATGGGCAGGAAGCCCTGGGGAAAAAGGGCTGTTGGGGGGGTGGGTTCCCTCCTCCAGACCCTCCCAGGCACCCCCCGGGACCCCCCCCCACATACCTTGGGCAGCAGCTTGTCCATGGCGAAGCGCACGAGCGCGTGCTGCAGCAGCGCGCCGGCCCCGCACAGGTAGTAGGACCGGTGACCCGAGATGTGCGACAGGCGCCTGCATCCCGTGGAGGGGAGGAGGGGACGGGATGGGGACACGGACATGACACGCATGTCACCAGGGACACATGTGACACCCGGGTGTCCCCGCCCCGGCACCCATGGGTGCTCACCGCTGGCGGATGATGTCCAGTCCCTCGCCCAGTTCCAGGTGTCCCTTTGGCTTGAAGTCAAACACTGCGGGGACGGAAGCCTGGGGGAGCCTTCCTCACCTCCGGCACCCTCCTCTTCTTCCCCCAAGTCTTCCTCACCCCAGAGAGCCTCCTCTGCCCCCTCAAGCCTTCCTCACCCCAGGGATGCTCCTCTTCCTCACCCCAGAGATGCTCCTCTTCCACTCCTAGAGCCTTCCTCCTCGCTCCCACCGGAACTCCCCATCCCTTGGAGGAACCCTCCTCCTCCTCACCCCCTCTTTGAGCCTCTCTCAGCCCCAGGGGACCCTCCTCGCCCCCCCCCCCCCCCCCCCCAAATCACCTCCACTCTGTGCCATCGTACCTGGCTTCTCTCCCACCACCTCCAGCACACGGGCTTGGCTCTCATCCCCGACCGGCTGGGGGAAGACCAGGTGTCAGGGGGTGCAGGGAGACGGGGTGACACCACCACCACCACCCCCCCCCAGCTTACCGCCTCGGGGTGCGTGCGGTTGGGGAGCTGCAGGGCCTTGAGGTAGAAGCGCTCGTCCAGGGCGGCCTCCTCGGCCAGCAGCGCTTGCAGCTGCAGCCGGACCTGGCGGCCGCGGGCCCGCAGCGCCGCGTACACAGGGAGCTGCGGGGACACGGGGCTGGGGGCGCGGAGGGGGGGGGGATGACCACCCCCCCACATCCCCCCAGCACCTCCTGCCTGGGAGTGGGGACCCCCCTCCCCCCCCTTTGGGGTCCCTACCGCCTCCGCCGTCTCCTTGTCGTGGGCTGCCTGTGGGAGGAGAACGGGTGGGTCACGGCAGGGGGGGGACCGGGGGGTGGGGGTCCTCGGGTGGGGGGGTGCAGGATGGGGGGGGGGTCTCACCATCAGGGCCCGCACGCCCTGGGCCACCCGGCCCTTCTCGGCTTCCAGGCGGGCGATGGTGGCCCGCACCTCCCCCAGACGGGACCAGGTCTGTACCTGGGGGGCGGGGGGGGGGGGAGTGGGCGGGGCTGCCGAGAGCCCCGCCCCCTCCCGCGTACAGACCCCGCCCCATTGGCAGGCACACCCTTTCCCCCAGCTTATTTTTCCTTGGCCCCACCCCTTCCCCTCAAGCCCCTCCCTAGGGCAGGCAAACCCCACCTACTGCAAAGCCACGCCCCCGATCTTAGACAGACCCCGCCCCATCCCGCAGAAAGACCCGCCCCCCTCTGCAGGCCCCACCCCACATCCCTTCCCAGACAGACACCGCCCACCCCGAGGCTCCGCCCCTCCACCTCGGGCAGGCCCTGCCCCCATGCCCTGCTCCCGCCCACCCCAGCCAGGCCCCGCCTCTCTCCCGCCTCCGGACACGCCGTCCTCACCCCCCCCACCAGGCCCCGCCCCTCTCCCGCCGTCTCCGCCTGCCCTAGCCAGGTCCCGCCCCCTCCCACCGCCCCGCCCCACCCCCGCCAGGCCCCGCCCCCTCACGGCGTCCCCGCCCGGCCTCGCCTCTCTCCCGCCCCCGGACCCGCCGTCCCCGCCCCTCTCCCGCCGTCCCCGCCCGCCCCAGCCAGGCCCCGCCCCTCCAGCCCCGTCAGCCCCCGCCGAGGCCCCGCCCCGCTCACGATCTCGCGGAGGTCGCCCCCCCGCAGCGGCCCCCGCCGCCGCTCCAGCTCCCGCTCGCTCAGCGCCGACACCTCCAGCTGCGGCCGCGCGCTCAGGCCCTCGCGCACGTGCTCGTACAGGCGGCTCCGCCCCGGCCCGGACCCGCCGCCCGCCCCGCCCCCCGCCGCGCGCCACCCCCGCGGCGCCGCCGCCGCCGCCCGCCGCGCCGCCGCCAGCGTCCTGGGCGCCGCCATCTTGGACGCCGGCGCGGGTCCGGCGAGCGTCACGTGGCGGAAGGGGCGGAGTCGCCGACTGATCACGCCCCCAGAGCGCTCTGGCCACGCCCTCCGTCCCGCCTCCTACATCCAGCGCCCCGCCCAGTGTCCCCACGTTCCCCCAGGCTCCCTCCTGATGTCCCCAGCCTCTCTCCCAGTGGCCCCAGGTCCTCCCATGTCCCCCCCAGTGTCTCCAGGCCTCCCCGAAGCTCTTTCTCAATGTTTCCCCCAGGCTCCTTCCCAGTGCCCCCAGACCTCCTCCCAGTGTCCCCATTCCCCCCCCCCCGGCACCCCCAGGTTCTCCCACATGCCCCCCAGGCCCCTTCCCAGTGCCCCCAGGCCCCTCACAAAGTCCCCAGCTCCCCCCCAGAACCCCCAGGTCTTCCCATGTCCTCCCCAGATCCCTTCCCAGTGCCCCTAGGCCCCCTCCCAGTGTCCCCAGCTCCCCCCACACCCTCCTATGTCCCCCCCAGTGTCCCCAGGACCCCCCAGTGCCCTTCCCAGTGCCTCCAGGCCTGTTGCTCAGGCCTGTGGGCTCATGTCCCCAGCCCACCCCCCAGTACCCCCACATCCTCCCCTGTCCCACCCAGTGCCCCCAGGCCCCTTCCCAGCGCCCCCAGGCCCCCTCCTAATGTCCCCAGACCCCCCCCAACATCCCCAGGTCCCCCCCACCCAGCTCCCCCAACACCACTCCGCAACATGTCCCACACAGCGACAGCCTTTAATGGGTGCAGCGAAGGAACAGCACGTTCCCCCCATGCCGGGGCCACTGACATAGCGTCCCCAGGTGCAGAGGAGCCGCTGTCGCCACCAACACGGCGTCCCCGGGCACAGAGGGTCGCCACCGTACGCCTCATGCCCCCTCTGCACGCTCCCTCTTCTCACTTCTTCTTCTGGACATGGGTGCAGTCGTACTTGCCCCGCACAATGGTGAGCTTCACCCCCGGCAGGTCCTGGGTCCGGCCACCCTGCACCAGCACGACGTGGTGCTCCTGCAGGCTGTGGCCCTCCCCGGGGATGAAGCACACCACCTCCTTCCCGTTGCTCAGCCGCACCCGCGCGCATTTTCGGTTGGCCGAGTTGGGCTTCTTGGGCTTCCGAATCAGGTTCTTGATCACCACCCCCTTGATCTGGGGGCGGCCGAAGGTGGCCCCCAGCTTGGGAGGGGGCGGTTTGGGCCGGCCTTGACGGTGCATCTGGTTCAGGGTGGCCATGCCGCCGGCCTGCTGCGGCCACGGGGGTACCGGCTGCCTCCCGGGCACGGCGGCGGCGGGGAGCGCCCCGGCGGCTGCGGAGGAGGACGACAGAGAGAGAAGACGTCAGCGGCCGCGGGCGGCTCGGTGGGCCCCGGCCGGGGACAGGAAGCGAGGCGAGATATACGCACCACAGCCGCGCAACGAGGCAGCGGCCCTCAGCAGAGCGCGGAGCGGCATCCTCCGGGCCCGCAGCAAGGCGACCGGCGGGGCCTGAGGGGGAAACACCCGGTTAGCGCCGACCGGGGGGCGTCAGCCGCCTCCCCGACCCACCGGGGCCCCTCCTGGGGCCCACGTCCCGCACCGGAGACCGGCGGGCGAGGCGCCTGCGCGACCCCGGGGAGCGCGGCAGCGGCGCCGCCGTGCTCACCTCACACCGCCGCCATCTTAGCGCGCTGCCATCCCTTCCCGCCCCTTTTCCCGCCGCGCCGCGCTCTGACTGGACAGCGGGAGCGCCAATCTCCCGCCCTTCCCTCTGTGATTGGCCACGATCCCTATTAGCCTTCCCTGACCGCCACCGCTTCTACGGGTGCGCGGCGGGGTCAAACGCTGGGCAGGACCCCGCCTTCTCCTCTCGAAGCCCCTCCTTCCCCCTCGAAGCCCCGCCTTCCCGCCGCAAAGCCCCGCCTTCCTCATCCGAGGCCCCGCCTTCCCCCGAGGCCCCGCCCGAGGGGGGCGGTGCCTGTTGCCGGGGTAACGCGGGCAGGGCGAGTGCCCGGATGAGGCTCGATCGCAACATGGCGGCGGCCGAGTGAGCCGCGGGGGGAGCGGCAGCCCTGGGCTCGTCGTGAGCGGGGGCCGAGGGGGAGGTGAGGGCCTGAAGGGGACGTGGAGGGGTCTAGAGGGGAAGGGGAGGCGGAAGGGGACGTCGGGGGAAGGGGACGTTGGGGGCCTGAGGGCCTGAGAGGAGATGGAGGAGCCCGAGAGGAGATGGAGGGGGTGAGGGAAAGGGGGGGTCTGGGGCTGGGAGGCTGAGGGAGAGAGGAGATGGAGAGGCCTGAAGGGGGGGGGGTGTGGGGAGGGAGGGTGCTGAGAGGGTGGGGGATTGAAGGGGGCCTGAGGGGAGAGGGGGAGGTTGGGTGCGAGGGGCTGAGTGACCCCGGGGGAAGGCGGTGTGGAGGAGTGAGGGTCCTGGGGGAAGGGGACAGTGGGGGTGCTGGACAGTGGAAGCAGCTGGGGGAGCCCTGGACTAGAGGTTGGGGGGGGCAAGGGAGTTGGTAGGCTGCTGGGAGGGGGGGGGGCTGGCGAGAAGGGCAGGGTGAGAAAGTGTGGAGCTGGGTTTGGGGGGCTCCTGAGGAGCTGGGGTGGGAGCTGGGCCGGGGCGGGGTTGGTGAGCGGAGGGACAAGCGAGCTGCGCGGTCTCGGAGAAAGTGGCGAAACTGGGGAGGGGGATATTGGGCCTGCCTCAACCCTTGGGGCTGGCGGGGTGAGCAGCAGGAGGCCTGGAGGGGAGCGCAGGCAGGGCAGGTGGGTTGAGCCCGGGTGTGGAGAGGAGCCCTGGAATTCGAGGCGAGGCAGGAGGGGCGCTGGCAGCAGGCGGGGAGGCCAAGGGAAGGGTAGGGATAGGGCTCTGCCTTTCTCCGAACCCTCCCTGGCCTAAAAATAGTCAAAATTGTGGGTTACGAGGTATTGCGGTCTAGGCACTGTGCCGGGCCGCGTGTCAGGGAGCCTTACGGAAATCTCTTGTTCTCGTGCAGCATCTTTCACCGGAGGATCACGGCATGCTTAGCTGAGTCGGAAAAGAGTTTTCCCTTCCTCACAGGTAGGAAATGGAGACAAAATAATTTGCCTGGAGAAACCCTTTCTCCCTGGGGCTCCCATCACCGCGCGTCACTCTTCAGAAGTCGTTATTCTGCGTGCGTGCTTTGCAATCTGATATTGGAGAAGGGTCTTTCCATGCCAGAGTGTGTCTGATGCTCTTTACCAAGCGCAGGAGGGAGGAGAATCGGGAGAAGCGCAGTCGCTGTTGCAATTAGGTTCTCTTAGAAAAGCCATCGGAGCCCTCCTCAGCTCTCTGGGATGTGGAAATTGGATCAGCCCTCTCCCTGCGCAATCAGTAACATGCTGGGTCCAGCTGAAGGGGAGCGGCTTGCAGGAAGCACAGAAAACATCCAAGAATTGTTTTTTCTGGTGTCTGTTATCTGCGTTCTCAGTTCTGTGTGGTTTTGTACACCCATCAGTGTTCACAGGGCACTTCTCTCCCTGGTAACGGGGCGAGTTAACGGTCAGTTGAGCTGCAGAGCCCCAGAGTAGATTTTTCCAGCATCTCGTGCGACTTTGGGCCAAGCATTCGGAGGCAGCCAGGTACCATTGCGCAGGAGCTGGCATCCCTTGGGGCTGCCATAACTCCCCTGTCTGGCGCTGAACCCCTCGAAAACAGGGTTTCGTCCCAGTTTTGGCACATGAGGAGGGTGAGAATAGAAGTCGCCGTCTCTGGATTCCTGTGTGGTGCTCCCATGGCCGTAAACGCGAGGTAGCGGTGCTGTGCCAGCCACAACTTTGCCAGAGCTGGTGCCGGCACTGCCTGGGTGAGTTGTTAGTGGGGACAGAGAATCGACAGGCGGGAGTGCAGGCAATGTGTGCCCAATGCAGGTATGGGTTTTGGGCTGTGAAATTATTAATTTGTGTAACCTTTCCTTGTGCCTGTGTGTTCACTCAACTGAAGGTATCCGCAGCTGGAGATAACCGCCTTGCGATTCCGTGTGTTCCTATCCCTGGTGGCGCTTTGTTTGTCGTAGGGAAATGAAAACAACATGAGAAAAGTTTCAGGATTAGTTTTCAGTTGTGTTTTCCCTGTAGTTTACTGGGTTTTGCAACAATGAACTGGGTGGGCTGCAGGGCCGCGGAGGGACTGTGGCAACGCCCTATGCAGTAGGCTCGTAAATAACTGCAGATTGAATTTATTGAGAATACCCAGCTGTAGAGTGTGGCGGTGGGGAAGATGCGACCGACTTTAGGAGAGCTGTGGAAAAAAAAAAAGGTTTTAAATAAAGCCCCAAAGTTTGAACAGTGGCCAAAGAATTAGCTGCTGGCTGCCAGTACAAACATTAACTAATCCTGGCAGCCTTTTAAGGCAAGTATCTTTAGTTCTGGTTAAGAAATAAACCTGTTGGATGCATGGATTGTCCCTGGTGCAGGTTGAGGGAGGTTTTCTGGGAACTGCAGATAAATGCCACGTAGGAACAGGACTGTGAAACGTGGTACCTGGTGAGGGTATAACATGAGGCTATGCCAATTCATGGCCGGTGTCGCATGGAGTCATCTTCCAGCCACTATAACTACCTTTAGAAAGATTCCTCTGAAACCTTCTGGCTCTGCTGGGGAGTTACCACCCTGAGATTCCCAAGTAAAGGTAATTAACTGGAACGTATTTGGGTGTTGAAATAGCGGCAGAAGTTTCCAGGGAAGATGCTGGTGGGATAATGGTGGCTCAGGTTGCGTTTCACCTCCGCAGAGTGGAAACTTTTCTGCTCCCCCTCCCATGTTGTTCCGAGTTCCCAGATGTTTTCCAGATACTGGCTATCTTTATTTACATTTGTGGGGGTGACATTTATTTTACCAGCGCTTATCGAATCTGCCAGAAGGAAGCTGTCTTTATAAAAATAAAAAAAGTTACAGGCTTTTGCTCTGAACCGCTCAATGCGCTTTGTTGCTGCGTTGGTGACTCGTTATTGATGCTTGGGCTCTGCGAGCTGTGGGTTTGCGCGTCCATTTCCATTTAAAAGGTGGAGATTTCATTGCTGACGTCTTGCTAAGTGCTGTCCACCTCGCTGGGGGTGAGCAGAGCAAATCGCTGCAGCCTGAAACCTGGATGCCACACACTTGGGAGCTGCTGGAGCAGCGAGGAGGGGAAGGCAGTGCTGGAGGAGATTGGATTTGGAAGGGACGAGGTTTGGGATGGGGCAGCCCCAGAGCATGTTTGTGGAACGTCCCTGCGACACGTTCTTCACCTTGCAGGCTCAGATCCGCCGTGCTTGACTTTTCTGATGAATAATTTAGGAATTTGTGGGTGTTTGGCAGAGGGGGTGGGAGGGGAGGAGGCGTAATTTTACATCACCGCTGGTGGTTACAACTTCGGTAGAGCCTTCATGGCCAAGTTAGCGCTGCCGGAGAAGAAATGGTTCCCTCTGAATGTCAACGGGATGTTTTCTTGGCACTGTGGGGGACTGACACGCTGCCGTGCTCACGTCCTGGCATGGAAAAGAGCAGCCTTTATCGCACCACGCGCTTTCTCCCCAACTCTGGAGGGATTTCCCGAACGCGCTGCCAGGTTCGATTGTCCTTTTCCCAGCCAAAACGAGTGTCCGGAAAATGAGGAGCAGGGCTGGCGTGCATGTGTGTCCCAGCTCTGCGGCGAGCTTTGCCTCCCCAGTGAGACCGCTTTCTTTGGGGCGGCATCCTCAGTGCTTGCAGGGAAGGACACGTCCCCTAAAGTCCTGCCTGGCTCGGGGAGAAATCCCAGGGATGTTTTCACAGCTTCCCTGCAGCCTAATTACAGCCGCATCGTTTTTATTTAATAAAACCTGATTTCTCCTGAGCTTAGGCAAGGAAGGGAGGAATATTTGCTGTTGCTTCACAAATCGAGCCACAGTAGGTTTAGTGTTTTCAGAGGCAGCTTTGCGTGGCACAGACACAGCTTGCATTTCCAAACCAGCTTCCTGAAGGATTTGCTGTTTTCATAGATTTTGATTAATTGACAATTGGATAATTTTTTATTAACTCTTCAGCCCTTCACCTGCTCTTTCTGCAGCTTTAAACTGAACCCTTCTGTCATGGTTTAACCCCAGCCAGCAACTAAGCACCATGCAGCCGCTCACTCACCACCCCTCCCGCCCCCACCCTGTGGGATGGGGGAGAAAATCAGGAAAAGAAGTAAAACTCGTGGGTTTAGATAAGAACGGTTTAATAGAACAGAAAAGAAGAACCTAATAATGATCATGATAACACTAATAAAATGACAACAGCAATAATAAAAGGATTGGAATGTACAAATGATGCGCAGTGCAATTGCTCACCACCCGTCGATCAACATCCAGTTAGTCCCCGAGCGGCGATTCCCCCCGTCCCCGCTCCCCCCAGTTTATACACTAGATGTGGCATCCCATGGTCTGGAATACCCCGTTGGCCAGTTTGGGTCAGCTGCCCTGGCTGTGTCCTGTGCCAGCTTCTTGTGCCCCTCCAGCTTTCTTGCTGGCTGGGCATGAGAAGCTGAAAAATCCTTGACTTTAGGCTAAACACTACTGAGCAATAACTGAAAACATCAGTGTTATCAACATTCTTTTCATACTGAGCTCAAAACATAGCACTGTACCAGCTACTAGAAAGACAATCAACTCTATCCCAGCTGAAACCAGGACACCTTCAAAGCTGCTTCACACCAAGTAAATGATTCGGGGCACGAGGTTCTCACTCGGTTTTCAGGTGCTTGCGTTGCAGACAGAGGATGTTTAAGTAATGATGCTTTTCTCTAATAAAGTTGGACATAATGAAAGTGTAATTCTTTTGAACTGTGCTCACTCCGCTTTTCCTTTCCCCATGTCGTGCACTTACACGGTGCAAATAAGCTATAATTTCTGTAAATGATGTAAGGGGCTAATTAAAGGTTTTACTCGACTAATCAGCTTGCACTTTAATTAGCATCAAATGGTAATCGCTTGCTGAAACATAAATTGACTTCTTGGCTGCCTGTTATGGGAGGATCCAGCCTGCACTGGTGGGGCTGTCAGAAAAGGGGCGTAGGGGTGCTCTGCCTCCCATCGAGGGAGCCTGCCTTCGTTAACCCCAGCGCCACCACAGATGTTAATGAACTGTTGCCAAAGACATAAATTCTTGGTTTCACCTTCCTATTATGCAGCGTGCTCCGTCTGGGCAGGCAGCATCAAATCAGGTCGTTAAAATCTCTTGGCCTGACGAAGGGGGGAGCGCCGGCTGGCGCAGTACCGGCTTGGGAGTTTTTTTATTTCCCTGTTTTCTGAGGCCAGGCTGTGCGAAGCTGACGTGGTGGCTGCCTGCCCGTGAGCGGTGGCTGCCTGCCTGCAGCACTGGCACGGCCGCACATTGTGCAAACGTGACGGTGTTTTTACCATCACCAATACCACATTGGGGCCTTTCCAGTAACCGGAGAGGGAGCTGAGTGCTGATCTCTCTCTAAATACACCTTGAAATCACCTCCTGACACCGATGTCTCCTCACCCTGCCGTGCTGGAGCCTCCTGGCTCGTTGGGAGCACGTGTAATTAATGTGCCATGCAGGGGGAAGAGCGGGAGATGGCCGTGTCAGTCCCGGTTTGCATTCTTGGCGTGCCTCGCTCCCCTGACCCTGCAGCTTCTGGCTCAGAGGAAACCTTGTGCTGCAAAAAAAAGCTGAGCCCAGCCAGAAATTCGTGCTCTGTGGAGCATATTTGGGTCTGGTGGTGTTGGAGAATTGTGCCGAAAGGTGTCGGTTGCTGTCTGCGTGTGCTGTGACGAAGCACAGCTGTCCGCAGCGAGGTATGCAAGGGGTCTGAAGCATCTCCATCTTGTTAATGCTCAAGGGGAGGCCCTGGGTTTTGTGCTTGTGATTGTGTGTGGGGTTGGGTTGTTGGGTTTTTTTTTCCTCCCTGAAACAAATACTTCAGCTGATTAAAATGTTCTCGCCTTACAAACTGCCTCCGAGGTGACTCCTCCTCTTTCCTTTGAGAGCAGGCTCCTGCAGAATAGCTGCTGCGTTGGGAGGTGGATTTAACAAGCGCTGGGGTAGGGCTCCTGTGCTCCTCCTGCATCCCTGGCGGATCACCTCCCCCATCTCCCAGAGCTTCCTAACGGTCTTTTGCTAATGAAGAGCGGTACAGTAATGTGGCATCCCAGCTTTGGCATTGTAAGAGGTGGCAGCAACAGCAAGACTTCGGTGTCTTAACCCCATGAGAAATCCCCCCCCTTTTCTGGTGCCTTCCTCACCAGGAATATCCATGGTGTCGTATCGGTGGAGGAACAGCCAGGGTGAAGCTGGGGACGTTGGCAGCGATGGGGTGAAGGCTTGGCTGATGCTGGCGGAGCCTGGGGCTGTCCGCAGAGCATCGGTCCTTCACCTCCCACTCTGTGCACATGATTTAATGAGTTCACTTGCAGTCGGGTGAGAGGGACGTAGCCGATTTAGGAGCCTGACATATTTGGGCTGCTGGTCCCTGCTCATCACATCAGGACTCTCAACTCCAGCAGAGCTATCAAGGGTTTGTGCAGGGACCCCTCTGCCCTCGGAGTAGAAAGGGAGTGAGAAGAGGAGGTTGCCCACCCCACGTCTTTCTTGCTCAATAAGGATTTTTAAGCCCAAACCATGTTTAGAAGTACAGTCCACTGCCAGGTTGCATTAAAATCATCATTACAAGTAATTCCCCTCCGAGGCTGCTTGGACAGCGAGACTGGTTGCACATAAATGGAAAGGACTTTGGCTTACTTGGTGCTTGTTTATCGTCTGAAGCTTTCTGTCACCTATCGACCCACTCCCAGGTCAGGCAATGTCCCCATGGAGCTCTTCCCGATGCGGATTACCATCCTTTTGCTGCTGCTGGGGTTATCTGGTTTCGATAAATAATCACAGAATAAAAACAACACAGTCTCAGCAATCTCCCTCTCACGCAGCCTCAAATGTGCGCTGGTCCTTCGGCAGGAGTCAGGTGCGTGGGGAACCCCACCTCAAGTTTTGGGGTGCCGGCATCACCATGGGATGCACAGCTGACTGAGGGCTGCCATCCTCCACGAAGGAGCACTGAGAGGTAAATGCGCAGCATGGTGGCTCTGAGCCTGCCGAAGGCTAATCGGGTTTTGTCAAGCCCTGGGTCGAGCCTGTACTCGCTTTTCTTGTTTCTTTTTTCTTTTTATCCGTTGCTGAAGAGCCAGAGCATCTGAATTAAATAAATGGAGGAACTTTGGATGGTTTTGTTTACTTCTCCGGTGACTTAACGCCTTGTTCAGCTGTCAGAAAAAACATATCAGCTACAGATTGTTTCTCTCCTCCACCCTTGACCAAAGGGATCTTCTGCGCGCGGAGGAACCTCTTTGTCCTGGCCAGGATAGGTGGGAGCAGAAGATGTCAGATACATACGGGGAGACTCTTTTCTTCTTTTTTAAATCAGTTTGGAATTTCCTCTTGAAATCACACTCGAGGGTTTGGTTAACTCCACTGCAAGCGGGGTAGTCACGGGTGTAATAGCTCCTCGGCTGGCTCAGCAGTTGTTCTGATGCCCTCTCCCAAAGCAGTCCGTCCTTCCAAGGTTTTCCACACCAGCTGTTAAACTGTTTCTGCTTCCAGAACAAATATCCCAAAAATGGCGTGCAATTTGCATTTCTTGACATCCTTTTATTTAAAAGCACCTGCTTTCTGCATTGCCAGGTACATAGTAGGATGGGGTTTCCTTTGTTTTGGATCTTTTAGGCTGGATTTTGCTCAAGGATTGTCACCATTTTTTGAAAAGTTGCACGTTCACCTGATACCGCTTTGCTAGGAAAGCAACCGTGCGTGGAGCTGGTCCTTGGGGCCAAGCTGCTGGTGCTCTTTGCTGATTAAAACAGACATACGTACCCAAGCACAGATTTAGGTCTTGGCTGGAGGCCCTTGTCTGTGCTTCTGGCTGGCGTAGGTGTAGGTCTGCAGGGTTTTGAGGAAGGATTTTGGGTCAGGACAGCAGCTCACCACTCCTGGAGGAGCCTGGGCTCGAGCATTTCCAGTCCTCCCACCCCTCCAGCACATCCAGCTGGAGATGGATGCTCTGGGTCCACGTATGGACATTAGGTCCAGACTAAAACCCAAGCATGTGAAGGTAGCTCTCAGGGGCCGCACGCCTCCGCTGCCTCCCAGGGGTTCAGCACGTCATCTCTGCTCAGAAATGAGCTCCGCTCATCCCTCTTGTCTGGGTCCCTATTTAATTTCTGCCATAATTATTTTCTGGTGCCCTGGGGTGTGGTCCTCTTGCCCTCCACACAGCAGCCCGGCACTGGAGTACTTACACGCGGAGATTAAATGAATGAAGACTTTCCAAGCATTCACCAGCTCAGGGAGAAACGCTGTTTGAATGTAATGGTGGGTAAAGCGGAGGTTAGCAGGCGGAGTGAGTTTTGTGTGATGTCCTGCATCGAAGGGTCTCCTGGCAGAGTAGAGCCAGAGGATTAATTTGGGTCCGGAGCTGATTTTGGAAAGTGGTTTCCCAAAGCACCCCAAGATTTCATCTCCCGTGTGTCCGTGTGGGCAGCTAATTCTGCTTTACAGGGAGAAATTCGGTCTGCGGAGCTTCTGCCTGTATCTCTGGAAACTGAGATAAGCATAATTGGAGCTCATGCTTCGAGGCACAAATTGTGTCTGCGGGGAATGGGAGGACCGGCCCTTTTCTGGTGCAATATTGTGCCACAGAGTTTTAAGGGGGAGTTTCTGGTGCTGTGTGGCTTTGTCTAACGGCGGAGATTGCACTGGCTCCGTGAACCCTTAGAGAATAAGGTAAAATTCAGTATTAGCTGAATCAAAGCTGGTGGGTTTGATTTTTGGCCGGACCTCTTGGTGGGTACACCAAAACCCAGGTGTACCCTGTTTCTTTTTGTATAAAATATTCCAGTAGTTTTGGAAAAATCCCATCACCATCATTGTTGTTTCTTCCTCTCGTGCTGGTTTTTTTGAGTGTGGTAGCTGGTTGCATGAAGGACAGGAATCCTTTTCCGAAGCTTGCTGTCAGTGGCTTCTGTTGTTCTCTAGCACCAGTTCTCTGAAGACCTTGGAGCTCTTCGTAATCATCTTCTGCTCAAAGAAGCTGGTATTATCCTGCTCTATTGAAGGGGAAACTGAAGTGCCCAGAGGTGACTCACTCCTTGTTGTAGGGCAAGTCAGGAGAAGAGCCATGAACAGACTCCCAGAAACCTGCCTTTTGGCATTAAAGCAGGAAAAGGACTGGAGTTGTGGCAGGGTGATGACTGCAGAGTGGATGGAAAAAGGCAAAAATTAAAATAGTTTTGCACTCGAAGCCTAAGCTTTTCGCCACGAAGAAAATGCCTCGCTAGGCTGGTTTTTGTGTGTGCTGGTAACCATTTCGGACCCGGTGTTGCTTTGCCACTGCTCTGTGGAGCATCAAATGCAGATGGAAATAGCAAGGCTTCATGTTTGCGCAGCTCTGAAACAATATTTTGATTTTCTGGCTTAACCCTTGTTCCACTGACGCTGGGCTTTGCCAAAACAATTACTCTTTTACAGCTGTTCACAGCAATATCCTGTGGTATCAAGGCAATTGTACCAGTATAAATAAATTGGGAGATTTATCCAGATGCAAAATAACCTGTCGAAAGCTCCCCTCTGTTTTCTAGCAGGTAGTACCCTGATTTTGGATCGCGAGGTGTCTGTACAAAGAGCTGTGCCCACATAGACGGGTGCTGCAGCTGTCCCCAGTTTCAGCCAGTGGCATTGCCAGCCACGTCGCAGAGTCAAATGGTCACTCGCTGTCACAAGCTCTGCTGAATCCAAACTGATTTATTCCTTAAAAACAACCCGAACAAAACAACCTCCTGCAATTGTTTCCCTTCCCGTTTGTGGCGGGCGATGGGATTAAGGTTTAACCTCTCTCTGCCTGGTCTGCGGGTGGCTTCGGAGGGAGCTTGGCAGGCACTTGCCTTCTCTCCCCGCAAGCCCCGGCTTGCCGAGGTCCGCAGGCTCCTGCACCTGAAACTTCTGCGCAAGCATTTTCCCCGCGCTCGGGGCGGGAGCAGCGATGTCTCATCATGGGATGCCTCTGAACTCCATGGTGGGGGTCACGTAGCCACGGCCCCAGCTCAGTACCGCTGACTCAGTAGTCCAGCACCTGGACCTCTAAGGCACTGGGTTCACTTTTTCGCCCCTGCTTCCCCAGACGGTCAGAGCTGTCTTGCTGCACATCGTGCCAGGGCGGTGGGATGGTGGTGGGGTGTCCTGCTCTGCGGCTCAGTGCCCCCCATCAGGACGGAGGAGACGGGCCTCGCGAAAGGCTCCTCTTCAGCAGAAAATGTCTCGCCGTGGCCGCAGGTAAAACACCTGGGGCTGCTTTGTGCCCCGCAGGTTGAGCTCAAGCCCCACTGCTGGAGGTGCAGGGACGTGCAGCGAGCACCGGCGGTTAGGCAGAGCTTTGATGTACTGGTTCCCTGTGCCGCCGCGTCCTGCAGGCCGGAAGTTTTGCTTTGGGACAACAGGATTAAAGAAAATTAATCCCCTTTGATCGAGCTTTTGAGGCAGAGTTTGGGGAGGTGCGTTGCCTCTGAAACCGGGAGGATCCTTGCAGGGGTTGCTAAGTACTTCAAATGCTTTGAATTCCAGGATTCCTCCATCGTCTGCCTGGGGACATCGGGTTTGTTTAAGCCGTAATCCGTCGTTTAATCCATCCCAGGTACCGCACCGTGCTCTCCTGCCACCTGCACGCTCAGGCAGCCTCGACCAGGTCCGTTTTTGGCCGCTCGTCTTCCTCGAGCGGCGCGGCGCGGGGCTGGAAGGCTGACACCTCTCCTCCTCTTTGAAGATTGCCGCTCCCAGCTCGGGATGGTACCCTCCTCGCTTGTGCAAAGCCAGCTGGGCCAGTTCAACCTGCCCTCGCCGGCAGGTTAAACAAACCCGAGCAAAGCGTTACGCTTCCGCCGTCTCGGCAAGGCAGACACCGACGTCCTCAGCTGGAAGAGGACACCCGTCTCTGCCGCTTTGCTTCAGGTCTGTCCTTTGAGATCTTCCATCCTCAGAGAATGTGATACCATCAAGGAAATCCCAGGTTTCCAGCTGAGCTGCCGGTGGCCCTTCTAGTACGAGGTAATTTATCAACAGGTATGAAATCCTCTTGGCGCAGTCCTCGCTGTGCGAATATCGAGCCGTCGTTTGGGGTTTTTAAAGCAAAATGTAAGAACAAAGGCTGGAGCAATATCAGCTTGAAGCCGTGTGAGAAGTTTATTGCCAAATAAAAGGCGATAGCAGGGCTGAGTCTGTACGGCATAGGCCGTGGGGAGATGAAGTCTCTGTAAGAACTGATACATGGCTTTTTTCCACTGTTATTTTGAAACTTTGTTGTGTGAATGAAGCCTGCTTCATCTTCTGGTAGGGCTGAGTTGCGAGTGGAGTTTGTTTTGGAGACAAGCTTTTGTTCCGGTGCTCTGAGGTGCTATCGGGATGTGCTTGCGCAGTGGGAAGGGACTAATTAGGTGGTACCAAGCAGGCAAGGGTGCTGCAGGTTCAGGAAACATCAGAATCGTCTGCAAGGCGAGGATTAGGAAGACATGTGCCTTCGCTAAGATTTGGGGGCTAGAGCTATTTCTTTAGTGTGCTTATATCTTTATATGAATTAATTAGTGTGTTTCACAAGGCTCTGAAATTGATGCTGGGGGCTCTTTGTGCTCTTGGCAGCTGAAGAGAGCAGCTGGTGAATTTTTGTAGTCGCAGCAGCTTTTGAAGACGTGCGAATCGGAGGTTTTTAAGCCTCTGCTTGTTTGTACTGACACAAGAGAAATAACTTTCCAGAAGCACAAACGGGTCTTGCCTCTTGCATTAAGAGAGACGCCGTGCCTCGAGTTCTTCCCAGTTCTCCGCTGCTGTTTTTCTCCTTCCCAAACAGATAAAACGAGGAACGCATGAACACTAAAATGTGATCTGAAGCCCGTTCTCAAGCTCCTGGGGGGCTTGGGATGAATTCAGTGCTTTTCACCAAGCTAGGTAACAAATTGCTGTGGCCACGACTCTCTGTTAAGGTTTTAAGCGAACCACCTTTTCCCTCCAAGCATGTGTGCAGCTCTTGCATCCCAAAAGGGTCAGGTGCCGACAGATGCAGGCTTGTGAATTCGCCCAGCGCAGGCGTCTGCCCGTGGAGCTGCCCTTCAAGACCCCCACGCGATGCGGCAGCATCGGGATCCTCCAACCTGGTGATGCCAGGAACATCCTGCTTGAGCTGCACTGAAACACGCTCCTTCACCACATCCTCTGAACACTTATGGCACTCTGGCATCTTCTCCAGCCAAGCAGCGTAAGGTTGTGACTTGTGAAATTGGAGAGGGAAAAAAAAAAAGAACAAGTGGTGGGAGAGGTTAGTCTTCATCTGATGATCTTTTTTTATTATTTTTCCCCCCCCCGGACGCCACATCCTTCTGATGTGATTCTAGGAAAGCTTCCAAGCGCCAATTAGCAGTCCGATGGTGGTGCAGAAGATATTTTGATCCATGAATATTCTGAAAGAGAATAAATACGAGGAAAATTAGTGCAAATGGGAAGTGAGCAATCTTGTTGTAAACGATGATAAATGATTAACATTCCCAACTGTGTTTTTTTTACCCACCCTCCCTACTTGTAAAAGGCATTTGAATAAAAATAAGACCTTCTCGGCTGCGAGACATCATCAGGCTCCGTTGGATGGAGTTGGCAGAGGCGCAGCTGTGGTGGCTCAACTCTTATCACTCGCAGGTGCCTGCTGCTCTCCCCCACCTCGCCCTCGCTGCCCAGTTCGTGGTCTGGCACCTTCCCAGCAAACGGCGATGGGGTGGACTGTGCATGGCGGAGGCTCGCAGCTGCTCAGGTGCTTGGCACGGCGGGGTGCAGTTGATTTGCAATGCCAGGCAAACCTCCCAAGTTTGTCTGCGAGATTCGCCAGCTCACCAGGCCAATTTGAGGGTGTTTGAGCAAACACTGAAGGAAAGAAAAGAGAGGAGTGAAATATGCACGCTGACATCAAAGCCTTGCTTTTCTGTGCCGGAGAGGGCTCAGACACTGTTCCTCCTTGCAGCGAGCGAGCTGGAGAGTGCACGCTACCTCATGGGACCCACCAATTAGTGCTGCTTTCGTTTAGGAAAAGGCATCACTCTCAGCCAGAAGACAGTGGAAGAGGCAGAAGCTTTAGGCAGCAGAGTTGTGATCCTCACCCTTAGGTGAGGCTCCGATGCCCGGGTGAGGAGCTCCTCAGCTCATCCTCACACAGAGGGTCTGGATCACACCTAGAGTCCCCTGGCCAGGCTTCAGGCGTCACCTATCTTAACAAGGGGTCTTAAAACCAGCAAAACCCACGGGAGCTGTGGCTGCAGGTCGCCGGTCCCAGCCATGAGGGGCTTGGTTACTGCAGCACCAGCGTGTGCCGGCAGTCCCTGCCGATGGGCACGCTTCACCTGCGTTCTCTGTGCCCACACCCCAGGGCATGGACACGCTTTTAGGGGCTCTTGAGAAAGCTGGGTGAACGCACTGAGGGGACGCGCAGTGGGAGGGAGGCATGCTGGAAGCGCAGCATGGTGAAGGGCTGCTACCCCGACCGGGGGAAATTACCCGGGCTGGGAGGGCCGGTTCTTCCTGCCGGGATGGCCGGCGGGTTTTCTGCCGGCTCTCGCCTGCCCTTTCCCTCTCCTTCCTTCCCGGTCTCTTGATCCCCAGCCACCCGGAGGGGGACTTGACTGGCTGCTTTGTTTCAAATGTTGCTGCCTCATTGGTTCCCGGCTCAAATCTCCTCTATTCCTGCTCCGCTTCTTGCAAGCTTCGTCTTTAACCCCTCCGAGCCTTGCAGCAGCCGCCCTGCCATCTCCTCTCCCGGCTATTCCTCCCTCCGCGCTCTCTCGACGGATTACCGGCCTCGCGGCGTGGGCGAGAGTTCAACGGCAGCGGCGCTCCCAGTCCTGGAAAATGGTAATAATGCCTGTTAAATCGCGGGGCCGTAGCGCCGGCGTTAGTCACTGCGTTGGGCGCGGGGAGACAGCGGCAAGCTGTTATTTCAGTCACTGACTTCGGAGTGGAACTTACCACTGTGGGAAGTGAGTAGGACGAGCTTCGCTCAGCGAGCAGCTTTGCCTCCCTGGACCCCTTTTGGGGTACACCGGGGTTAACCGCGCTGCTCACTCCTGTCCCAATCCGTCCCCGGCATCCAACCGCTGGAGGATGAAGGAGAGGAAAGTCCAGCCGTCCCGGTACAAGCCCGGAGCCCAGTGGCAGGAGTGTCTGCCTGCGAAACCGGTTCTGGAGGGCGATAAGAGCAGGTTGGGAAGTACGTGAATCTGGGAAAGTCAGCACTGCGGTGGGGAGGGGGAGAAAACACCGGTGGGGAGAGCTGTGTGCCAGGACCACTGCGTTGACTGGGTCCTCCGTAGGCAGTGATCGTGTCCCCCACGGGGCCAGGAGTGGCCATTAGGGTCCAGGAACCAGGTGGGGGGTCTGGGAGCGTGGACCCCGGCTGGCCTGGGGAGCTGATGGCAGATTGCCCCGATCCATAGGTCTCCCCACATCCCGGCCCCCGTCCTGCACTCGTACGCCCATCGCTCGCCGGTGCTGGGGGAGGCGCTTTGGAGTTTGCAGCGTCAGGAGTTGGAAGCTCTGCCGCCAGCCCGGAGCATTGGGCCGGAGCTGCCGGCCTCCAGCGTGAGCTGTGACACCCCCCCCAGCCCCCTTTGCCCCACAAGGGGCCACCCGTGCACGGTTTTGGGGGGGTTCCTTAGTCCCCACGCCTCTCTCGGGGCGAGGGCTTGGAGCGATCTTTTCTCCCTCCTCCCCCTCTGGCTTGCAGGAAGCAGGAGGATGGTGAAGGTGAGTAATGCAGAGTCTGGCTGATTTTTATGTTTGGTTTTTTTAATGAGTTTTAACCAGGCTGTTTTGGGAGGGGGGAGCACCAAGGAGGAGGCTCTCAGAGGAGGTTTATTCCCTTTCTGAGCCTGAGCCTGGTTGGGCGGCTGTTGGAGACGCGCAGAGCAACAGGGGATCTCTCCATCTTGCTGGCTGAAGCAGGTCTGTTGTTCGTTAGCGGCGCTGTGAGGTGAGGCCGGTGTTTCGGGGGGAAACGGAGTTATTTCTGGCAAGGAAGACGGGAGGGACTCTCATTTTCCGTGCGCGTAGGGGTGAGCCTGTTTGCATGGGAAGGAAAAGGGGAAAAATTGAAAACCCAGCAAGCAGGGAAAAACTGAACCCCACATCTGTGCCACACACAGGGTTTGGACTTTAAAAACTGGATATCCCTTTGGCAGGGCGTCCTGCTTGGCCACAGCTGGCACACAGGTTAATGGTGTGGAAGGGCTGGTTGATGGCTAACACTTGCCAGCTGGTGGCAAGCAAAAAGTTGTTCTTGCCTGGAAACAAGAGGAATATGTCAACAAGGAAATAATGTCACCCGGAGCCAGCTGCCTGCTGGCACGGTGGG
Source organism: Buteo buteo (assembly GCF_964188355.1). Classification (NCBI taxonomy): domain Eukaryota; kingdom Metazoa; phylum Chordata; class Aves; order Accipitriformes; family Accipitridae; genus Buteo; species Buteo buteo. The sequence goes on along the minus strand of NC_134204.1, from coordinate 88,542,369 downwards.
AACAAGGCTTTGGGGGTTTGTAAGACCCCCTAAAACTGCTTATGTCCAAGCCCGACCTGGCCTGAAGAGAAGACCTGAATGCCAGAGTCAGTTCTGAAGGGGTGCATTGGGTGACAGTGCTGGCACCCGGGGGGTTCCTCTTGCCCTTGGGTGTCCCATGGGCTCCTCTGAACCTCGGAGGAGGCTCTGGGTGAGCTGAGCTGATGCCGGGGGCAGCCAGGACTCCAGAGCCCCCTTTGTGTGGGTTTTGTTTGTTTGTTTGTTTTTTCCTCAAGCACCACGTAATTTATCCAACTTCTGAGCGTCCTCAGCTAAAATTGTGTCTCAAAATCCAAACTTAACCTGTATCAGGCAGAAAGTCTCTTTGCAGAGCCTGGGGTAGGGAGACCAGCTCTGGGATGTGAACGCGGTGCAGCTGCAAGACAAACAGCCCCTTTCTGCTGCTCCAGGGAGCAGGAGCAGCTGGACCAGATGTTTATTTTGCTGGGCCCAATGTGTTTAAAGAGGAGGCGAGTGTGTGAACCATGTACAGCTGCACCAGACATTTATTCTTAGGCACAGGGACAAACGGGACACTGCTTCTGGATCCTGCCGGCGATCTGTTAAATCTGTTTGCCATTTGTCCACGCAAATGGCAGGACACACTCCTGCCAATGAACATTCAAATCTATCAGTTTCAGATTTTATGCAAGGGAACAAATTGCCTGCATGCACCTTTGTTAGCCTTTTTTTTTCCCCCTTTATTTTTCATTTGAAAGCTGCTAGCAAACTCCCCGCCAGCGCTAACATAGGTTTTGGGGTGTTTGTCAGCAATGGAGAATATTCTGCCGTTTTGTTTACTCAGGGCTGCTAGAAGCATTAGTTAATGGCTGACTAATTAAACAAAGCAGAGATAAAGGGAATCTGACCTGGGCTAGGACAGGGCTGAGGAATGTGCATAGCTCTGGTGGAGGCGAGTATCTAGCCAAGAGGGGGGAACGTGGGGGAGATGTTAACCCGCTCTTAACCCCTTCCTCCTTTCGCAGAGAGTCCCATCCCACCATCAAGACCTCCTCCAGGCTCGGCTCGGCCCCCCTGCCCCTTTGCGCTGCCTGTTTTCCCCCAGCCAGCCCCAAAAGGATTATTTTTTGCAAAGCCAAGGTAGATTTGGAGGCTGATTAGCTTAACTAGCAGGGTCCCAAGGCACTCGGATGCTCCAACCTCCGGTGTGCAGGTTGATGTATATCCTCCAGGTATATTTAGTTTCCTTAGACTTCCCTGCAGTCAAACACAAAGCGAGCATTTTTTAAACATCCCACTCAAAGTTCAGCGATTATCTCCCAAAACCAGGAGACCCTTTGCCATCCAGAAACCGGACTTCTGTCCACACAGCGATTCTCCGCAAAGGCTCTTGCATGCGAGGAAGGATCCTGTGCGAAGGAAGGTGGTGTTTGGGAGCAACAGGTGCAGGTGAAAGGAGGGACCAGCCTTGGTTTTCCTTTTGGGTGCAGTCCTGCCACAGGGATGGCCTGAAACGTCTGTTCCTCACCAAAACAGCAGCAGTCTGCCTGGGCTAGAAGCTACGGGAAGCCGACGTGATGCTTGCTGTGACCGTAAAAGGATGAACTGAACAAAAGCACCGGCCCCGGGGTTACTTTTTAGCCATCAGGGTCTACAAGGTGAAGTTTTCCTGGCTCGAGAATCCCGTAAACCTGCTGGCTGCACGTTCACACCTTTGTTTACCCCTAATTAATGTATTTGCCTGTGCACAGTGCAGTTCAGGATTCAACGCAGCCCAAGCCAGGGCTGGGTTGTGCTGCAGACAGCCCGAGAGCGGCTGTGTCAGACCCCTGGGGTGAGCAGGTAAAACATGGGATCGCAAATATATGGGATTCCCTCCGTTTTTTAAAGGGAGACCAGGATGGAGGTGGAGGCATCCAGGCAGAGAAAAACTTTGCTAATGGATCGGGGATTTATTCAGAAAACCTCAAAGATTGGGAAAGCTGGAGAGGAGGGAGTGCCTTTGTGGACGCCTTGGACGTGGTGGGATGCCGGAGCACTGGAGTTGGGATTTCCTGTGTGGAGAAAGGGATTGTCTCGGGAGCTGTTGAGTTTCGCGCCGGGCAGCCTGTCGGAAGCAGATTCAGGAGACTAAAATGGAAGGAAACAGCCACAATCACCACCCGAAGGCAGTGAAAGTGGGAAAAACGGATCTGCCTCATGGCAGCCCTGGCTCTGCCGTTCTCCCCATGCCCACAGCAGGATTTTGGCATTGTCCCTGAGTCCCTGTGTGTCCCAGGATTGTCCCCCTTCTGCGGGATGGGGACGGTGTGCATAGTGGTGGGATGTCACCCAGCTCCCCCAGGATTCAGCCTCTCGACTCGACTGACTTCAGTCCCCTTTCAAATTTTGTCAGCTTGCTTCTAGCCTGGTCCCAGGCATCGGACACTGTGAAACCAGCCGGTGGGGTTAGGCACTAAAGGTCACGCTCGAATTGCATCCCACCAGCCACAGGGTCTCCCCAAAATCCTCCTGGTGAGCTCCTTTTGGGTTTGGGCACTGCAGGATGGCACTGCTCCTTCTGAAACTGGAGAAACAAGGGAGTTAAACAAACCTTAAATAGTGGCCTAAAATGCCAGGCTTCCTTGGGTTTGTTTTACTCAGCTGCCTCCATGTCCCCCATCCCATGTGGGAGGGGTGTGCTTCCTCCCAGCTGCCTGCTTTTACTAACAAACAAATAAAAACTGGTTTTTCCTCTGCTAATGGGCTTTTGCCAGCGAGACACAGGGCTGGAGCTGGACATGGTGAGAGGCTTGCACCACCGTAGCTTGGTAGGTTCATTCCTGTGGTGGCATTCCCCTGGTGCCGGCATGCTGTGTCCTCAGAGAGGGGATATTTTGGTACTTTTTTTGATGTTTTAAAGACCAAGCTGCTTCTCACGTGAAAGCACCGACCTGCTGGTTTCAGGCAGGCGAAAGGTGGGTTAATTTGCAGCTTCATCCTCTTCTCTCCCTGGGGCTTGCACCTAAGGTGAGCAGCATCAGTGTACGGACACCGGGGCTCGCACTCGAGCAGGAACCTGTTTAAAAGCATCATCTGACCCCCATTAATTACAGCACCTCCCAGACCACGGAGTGCCAGCAGATCCCCGGCAGCGGCTGTGAACCGAGCTCTGTCATCCGCCGAGTCCAGAACAAGCCGGTAGTTACGGAGATCAACTGGTTTTGGCAACCGCCGGCAGACTTGGCAGCTCTTGATCCCGCTGCCGGCGGGCAGGTGCTGGTGTTGCCGTCAGTAGCCGGAGTGCTGAGGTGGAAATAGCCGGCGCTACTGGTCTTTCCAGGCTGCGGTGAGGGTGTTTCAGCAAGGGGACGCTTTTCTCGCTCACCCCTTGTTCTGCATTCACTGCACCGACCACTGGCACCCCATGTGTATGGGGCTGGACCCAGAGGACGCTCAGCAGGTATTTAATGGGGGAGAAAAAAAAAAATCAGAGTTTAAGGTCCTTAAGCTGCTTTAGGAGCATTTTGAGTTGCTAATCTTTCTCCTCGACTGACACTGGTGTTTAATAGGGTCCAGTAGCTCCAACCTGTTTCTCTCTGGCTCTCATCCTGGTTGGAATATCAGCCGAGCCACGATGCACAGGAGCGAGGGCTCACTCTCGAGTGCTCTTGCTTTAGCCCTGGCTGTGGTGGTATCCATCTAAAGGTTGATTTCTTTTTTTTCTCTTTACTGCACCTCAGAAATTTTTTATTTTCCCCTCCCGGGTCGGGAGGAGCAGGATTGCGCCGAATTCCAGCATCTGCTCCGCTGCAGAAACTATTGAAACAATTCAAAAAAACAACCTGAAATTGTTGATATAGGGGAGGCTTGCCAGCGCTCCGGGCTGCCGCTGGGCAGGATCGATCGTGTACCTTTGAGCTTGAAAGGATGCGGGCGTTTGGACGATGTAAACAAGCCTCTATTGTGCCTGGCTGCGGGTGTTTACACCAGGAAAATTGGCGTGGGGGTCCACCCTGGGGCCAGGCTTCCTCTGCAGCCACAGCTCTTCATCCTGGGAGACTGAGATGTGTTCAGGGATAGTCTCAAATACACCGTGAATGAACAAAACTTATAAATAAATAAGGAAAACTGGCGGCATTCAGTGGCTTTGTCTTTGCAGCCTGCAAAGGGAAACTGTATAACTTGTTGGGCAAAAACTGGGTTTGAATTTCATGCTGAAAACGTGCTGGCCATGCTGCTAAGTTTAGTTTCAGCAGCCTTGACTTGTATTTTAGGCTCCTCGACCTGTATTTAAGTGCCTGAGTAAACAGTCTGTTGTTCTCACTCAGGCTGAACATCTGCGTGCCTGACTTTTTGCAGGTCAGGCTGTTTTTCTTGCTGGTTTATTCAGCTTGTAACTTAAAACGCTGCCTTAAAACCACACTTAAAAGTGGTTTCAAATGACACCCTTTTACCTAAAGGCTTAAGGAATGGTGTTAGTCACTGACGTCCAGCGAAATGACCTTTTCCCGGGTGTCGCTGGACTGCCCGGGCTTGCATTCACTACCAACTTGCTTTCCTTGTTGCACCTTGTGGGTTTGTTTTTTTTTTTTTAAATCTCCTAGCTTTTAATTGTGGGAGGGTTTTTTGCTTAGTTTTTAAATTTAGGAGCATTACATCAAAGAGAGGAGGGATGCAGAAGAATGTCTGTGAGACTGAGGCTCCCAAAACTTCCCTTCTCCTGGAAGAAACATAATGCCTGTGTGAATTACGCTGGGGAGGAAGCAAAGACAAGTGGAAAGAAGCAAGATTATCCCAGAAGTGAGAAGACCCCTGCCTCATGCCACCCCTTTATGGCTTCAGGAAGACAACTGGAACAGTTGCGGAGAGCAGAAGGACGTCCCCGACTGTCTCTGTGGGTCGTGTGAGCTGCCGAATCCCTGGCAGCAGCATTATCTCACCTCCAGGACAGGCAAAAGCGCGGGGGTTGCGGTGGAAGGAAGCAGAGTCCAGCCCCAGCTGGGCTTGGAAATGCCTTTGCAGTGAGGACAGGCGTTAGTAATCCAAGCCTGTGTTGTCCCGTGATTCACGGAGGCGATGGTGCTTCCCGGGGCTGAGCCGGGATGCATGGCCCCCATGGAGGCTCCGAGAAAACTTGCTGCAGCTTTAGTGTTGCGCCAAAAGCACCCCAGGCCCCTCCGCTACCTCTTGGAGAGGTGCTGCACGCCACCGGCTTTTTTTTCATGGAGAACTGTGCAGGATCAGTCACCAGGGACCAAAACAGGACCTCAATCTGGAAGACAGTAATTGTAACCAAAGTTATTCCATGATGCAGAGATGCATGTGAACTCCACCGTCCCCATCTTGGCAACACGTCCCATGTGCTTGAGAAAACACCTTTAATTAGGGAGATTTTGCTCGAGGTCCTGGCTAGGCACCCATCCACCTGCCTGCTGGGCTTGGGCAGACCTCTGCGCCGCTCCCTATCCAACCAGTTCCCTGTCACTTCAGGGCAGCTGGTGGTGGGGAGCCAGGAGAAGACACTGCAAGGGGTTTCTTTGGATTCGTCTGTGGCCGGCTAACGAGCCCAGAGCAGTGCAGGGTCAGTGTTTTACCCTTAGGTGTCTGTTCAGCTGCTAGAGTTTAACTTCAGTATAATGACAAATACCTGCTGATTCCCTTGTGTGTCCGAGTGGGTGTTTTCTGCCCCAAGGAGGCTGCAATGTGCTGGTTGAAGCCCTTGGGGGGACAGTTGCCAAACTCTGGCTGCAGACCAGCGAAAGAGTAATTGCAGTGCTGTGAAACGCTTGCAAGATCAGCCCTAAATCCCTGGGTGCTGGGACACTGTGTCGGGGGAAGCCGTTCGTGGAATGGCTGGAAGGGGAAGAGCCGAGGAAATTGTCCACCCAGGTGGTGACAAAGAAGGACGGCAGGTTGAGGAGCCGAAGCTCATTGCAGGGAATTTTCTCATGCGCTGTACAGGCGGGCAGCCTGGAGCCCCGAAAAGCTCCCTTGGTTGCCCTGGTTTGCAATCACTGCCTTCGCATTAAAAAAATAAAGGCAGGAGGGACCTGCAAATGCATCTTCAAACAAGCGGAAAAAATGGGGGATGAGAAGGACCGGTGGGGGATTGCAAACGCAGCTGTGAGGTCGGGTGGGCTATAATAACCCGCCTGGACGGGGAGCAGCCTAACGAAGCTCAGGGCTTGCAGTCACTCAAGGTGTTTCCTTTTTGGCACATGTGTGGCAAGTAATTATTTTGCCAGAGAGCAAGGTCAGTTTCTAAAGAAGGAGCTGTTCATTTTATGGCTTGCTGAGGTCACTGGTGCACTGCCCACCTCTCCCTCCTCCTCCAGGCTTCATTTTTGTCCCCCTTCTTTGCCCCTCAGGTCTTCTAGCCGGCCTCACCATGTTCAGCAAGAAGAAGAAACGCATCGAGATCTCTGCTCCCTCCAACTTTGAGCACCGCGTCCACACCGGCTACGACCAGCAAGAGCAGAAATTCACAGGGCTGCCACGGCAATGGCAGGGCATCATCGAGGAGTCGGCCAAGCGCCCCAAGCCACTGGTGGACCCTGTCTGCATCACTGCCATCCAGCACGGCTCTCAGAAGGTAGGCAGCTCTGCCAGTGTGGCCTCTGCCCTCCTGGGAAGGGCTGATGATACTGCTTTAGGGGCCAGAAAGCCAGGCTGGGGATAATTTGGGCTCCATGCCCTCTCCCTGGGGTGCCACGGAGCAGGTAAGGTGACAGTTTGGTCTCTAATCCGTGCAGGTGGCAGTGGCATCCCCACAGCCGACCGCCTGCCCCTTCCCCGCTCGGTGCGGGGCTGTGTGGGACGGGGACCACCCAGCTGCCACCCACACAGTGTGAAAACCTCTCCCGCATCCTCCTAGCAGCTGGAAAAAACCCACCCTACAGGAAAACACCAGGGAAAAACAGTGTCTGTTCCTTCCCATCTCATCCCCTCCCCATGCCTGTGTTTCCCCAAGCTGCCATTATGTCGTTTTTTTAAAGTCTGGCTTGTCTGCTCCCCTCAGTTGAGGACACCCACGCCACCCCCATGCCCCAGCTCTGCCATTCCTCCACCTTCACCCTAATTAAAGTCCCCGGCACTGGCCACGGTGCGACCAGCATGCCCAGCGCTGGCGTTCCTGCGCAGCCAGCGGCTTCGCTCGCTCGGCTGGTTTGCCCCGGACAATGGGGTGGCTCCAGCAGCCGTGAGTAACGCTGGCTGCAGCCCTTCCGAGTGAAGCCAGCTGGGCAATTCTGCTGACCCAAAAAGATGCCAAAACCGGTGGGGCCCCGCGGCGCTGCCAAGCCCCATGGCTCGTGGTTGGGAGCCTCTGCATCCCACACAGCTGGGGTTTGTTGTGGAGGTACAGGCTCGGCTCGCCTGTCAAGGAAATAACCTCCTCCCCAAGGCGGTGGGAGGAGGAAGAGGAGGAAGAGGAGGGGATATAAATAGCCAAGGATGTGCTGTGCTCGCTTACCCTGTGTGGAGGTGTTTGCTGCAGGGGAAGGCATCCTCTTCAGAGGAAGGCGAGAGGTCTAGGGGATGGGGATGGGATGGCTCCCACTCTCCCCTCGCCTCTGGCTGCATGGTTGTGCCCTCTGAGGCTCAAGTCCACGAGGGTGCAAATCCCTCCCTGAGAGCTGGGAAACAGGGCATGTCCTTCCCCACTCCAGCCAGCCTGATACTGGGAGCCGAGGGAACCCTCTCTGCACAGCCCACAGCTCCACAGTTTGGGTGTCCTGCCTGGCTGGGACCTGCCTTCCAGCATCAGGCTTCATTTTTACCTGCTCTGCTCTTCCCCTTTGCTCCGAGGAGGCATTCGGGACAGGCTCATTAACATTTGGCTAAACGAACCATGTCTGCCCTCACCTCCTGCATCTCTTCTCCCTCCTCCATGGGCTGATGACACTGAGGGGAGGAGGACCAGCACCTGCCCCAGAGCTTTGCTGGGACTGGACCCCAGCCAGGAACAAAACCTGCTGCCTCTGCACAGTTACTAATAATGGTGTTTTGGGGGCAGACAGAGCCTCCTGGGCACAAGCCAGGGGATGAGGCGCTGCCGGCAGCCCCCCAGACCCTTCCCTGTGAGCCCCCTGAGTGGGGCTGGGGCTGGCCAAACGCTTCTCGGGTGCGTGCTGCCTCTTGGGGCGCTTGGCCCGTCCTGGAGGAGAGGCACGAGGCTGGCTCCAGCTCCTCAAGAGACAGCCCTGTTATTTTAGTAGCTAGAAACATCCCGATGGGGCCTGGGGCTGCTGGGGGAAGGCAGAGCCCCCTCCCCTCTCTCCCAGCCTCCAGCATCCTCCTCCGTGAAGCTGCACAGCCCCGCTGGGCTCAGCCACCTCCCGGCACTCAACTGGACCGAGGTGGCATCAGCACCAGCCCCTGGAGACCCCGTCCCCTCCCCTCCGCACGTCCCCTCTGTGTGAGCCGTGTCCCCGTCACCACCAGGCATTTCATTTTCATTTTTTTTTATTTTCTTCCCTTTTTTTTCTTTTTTTTTTTTCTGTTGTTCTGTTTGTGCTTTGTGTTCCTGTCCGCCTCCCGTCCCACGTCCTGCTCAAAGACCATCGTGCGGGGCAGCAAAGCCGCCAAGGACGGCTCCCTGACCTGGCTGCTGGACGAGTTTGAGAACATGTCCGTGTCCCGTTCCAATTCTCTGCGCAGGGACAGCCCCCCCTTCCCGCCCCGCCGTGACCAGCTCTACCAGGAGAACGGCCTCTCCGAGGGCCCGGCCGCTGCCCGGCCGCACGAGGATGCCGGCAGGAGCAAGGAGAAGAGCCGTCACGGGGCCAGGAGCGAGCTAGAGCAGGGCAAGGAGAGACCCCGGGAGAGGGAGGACCAGCGCGCCCACCACCACCACCACCAGCAGCCCCGTGGGCAGGAACCCGGCCCCAAACTTGCTCCCCCTGCCAGCGGCCGCCCGCCCCCTCCCGAGTACCCCAAAACCCCAGCCGAGCGGGATGGCTGGCGGGACTACCCCGCCGACAGGGACTACAGCGAGCCGGCCGACCGGGTGGTGCGGCGGGAGCGCCCCGAGCCCTCCGACAAGCGCCCCAAATCCACCTACGCCGGCGAGACCAGCCCACAATCCCCCCGGGACAAACGCCCGCTCTCCGGGCCCAATATCCGGACTCCCAACATCCCCATCTCTGAAGGGGTGATGAAGACGGCTCAGCAGACGGGACGGCCTTTTAATACCTACCCGCGGGCTGAGACCGACCCCGGCAGGGGCGCAGGTTCACAGGTAAAGGTTCCCCCCCTGCTCCCCTCCGCTCCGACCAGATCCGCTTGGCAGCGACCTCTCCTTCCCTGGCTGTGCAGCCCAGGGAAGCTTTTCCTCGCTCTGCCTCTCCTCCGCCTCCTAGAAAAGCAGCCTCTCTCCTCTGCTTCCTAAGCAAGTGCCAGCTAACGGGCTCCTACGCTCCAATTAAGACCGGTAGGACCGGCACATGCCGAAGACCACCGGCCCCGCGGGCGCTCTGCTTTCCTTGCGGCACCGGCCCCATCCTTGTCTCCGAAGCAGCCTCTGGCTCCTCCACTGTCTCCTCTTCCCCCTTCCTCGGTCCTTCCAAGCCTGTCTAGCACAAACCTTTCCTTCAGCAGCACCCAGCCCCGCTATTGCCTCTGCCACTCGCTTGGTTGGAGGCTGCAGGGTCGGTGCCCAGCATTTTGGGGACAGCAGCAAAATCCTGGCTCCGGCTGTGCACTACCCTGGGCTTTTGGTGGCTGATGTCTCTCTTCTCCCATCTCTTTGCAGGCAGAGCACCGGCCGGGACGACCACAAGAGGTGGCATCCAATGGGCCGGTGAGCGGCGGTGCTGGCTCCTCCCGAGCCCACCCCCCTGGCCCGCCACGCTCCAAAAACCCCGAGCCATCCCATCCCGGCCTCACCCCGCACGCCTCGGATCCCCACCTTGCTCGCCAGCCACCCACCGGCCCCCCGCCACCCCCGGCAGGGCCGCAGCAGCCCCGCTCGCCCCAACGTGAGCCTCAGCGTGTCTCCCATGAGCAATTTCGGGCGGCCCTGCAGATGGTGGTGGATCCCGGAGACCCCCGCACCTACCTGGACAACTTCATCAAGATCGGTGAGGGCTCCACCGGCATCGTCTGCATCGCCACTGTCAAGAGCACCGGCAAGCTGGTGGCTGTGAAGAAGATGGACCTGCGCAAGCAGCAGCGGCGTGAGCTGCTCTTTAACGAGGTGAGGCAGAGCAGGGACCCCCTCAGGGACCCGCTTTCGGGTGTTGCGTGCTGTGGGTGGGCTCAATCGCAATCTCCCCTCGGCAGGTGGTGATCATGCGGGACTACCAGCACGAGAACGTGGTGGAGATGTACAACAGCTACCTGGTGGGCGACGAGCTCTGGGTGGTGATGGAGTTCCTGGAGGGCGGCGCCTTGACCGACATCGTCACACACACCAGGTACGTCCCGGGGACCCCCGCGTCTGTCCCCCCTTCACCGCCTTGGCACTGGGGTCTGCCACCCTGGCACGCTTGGCTCTCACCTCCCACCATCTCCATCGGCTCGTAGGATGAACGAGGAGCAGATCGCGGCCGTCTGCTTGGCCGTCCTGAAGGCCCTTTCCGTCCTCCACGCGCAGGGCGTCATCCACCGCGACATCAAGAGCGACTCCATCCTCCTCACGCACGACGGCAGGGTAAGTGCCGTGGCGGGGTACGGTGGTGGCAGGTACAGAGCCTCCTGGCCAGCCAAAATGCAGTGGCGGCCCTTCTCACTGGTCCCCTTCCCCGGCTTTTTAGGTGAAACTCTCCGATTTCGGGTTTTGCGCCCAAGTGAACAAGGAGGTGCCGCGACGGAAGTCGCTGGTGGGGACCCCGTACTGGATGGCACCGGAGCTCATCTCCCGACTGCCCTACGGCCCGGAGGTGAGCGTGCCGCGGGTTTGGGGGATGTGGGGTGGGTTTGGGGGCGCAGGGTGGCTTCACCCCTGAATTAACCCCTGGCTTTAACATGTCCCACCCACCCTGCAGGTTGATATCTGGTCCCTGGGCGTGATGGTTATCGAGATGGTCGATGGGGAGCCGCCCTATTTTAATGAGCCGCCGTTAAAGGCCATGAAGATGATCCGAGACAATCTGCCCCCCAAGCTTAAAAACGTGCACAAGGTAAAGGCGGGGGTGGGGGGCGACAGGCCATCCTGGGGAGGGGGAAAACCCTCCGGGGGCTCCCTGAGGTCCCCTGGGATGTGTCCACCCACCCCGGGATGTTGCTGACAGCCGCCCCGCTCCCTCCCCACAGGTTTCACCCTCCCTCAAAGGCTTCCTCGACCGCATGCTGGTGCGGGACCCGGTGCAGCGGGCCACCGCCAACGAACTCTTGAAGCACCCCTTCCTGGGCAAAGCGGGGCCCCCCTCCTGCATCGTCCCCCTCATGCGCCAAAACCGCATGCGGTGAGGAGCCGGCAGTGCCGGCGGCCACCCCGGCACCCTCCTGGCCCTCACCGTTGCCTCGTAACTGGATTCGTGACTGTGCCACTACTGTTGGGGCGCTGGCGGGGTCATGGACCCCCCTGCACCGTACTACTGAGCCTGGGAGCAGCCAGGGAGGGGGGACGGCTCGGTTTTGATGACTTCACCGACGCTCCGCGCAGGGCCAACGGCGAGGCCACGCGGTGACACCGTCCCAGTGTCGTCCCCCCCCGCTTTCTGGCAGAGATTTGGGGCTGGGGGCTTATCCCACCCTGGACCCAGTGTCGCCCCCATCCTGGGGAGCAGTTTGGGACATCTCCCCCCTTACTTTTTCCTTTAAATTCCCTTTTTTAATCCCTATCCGGCCCCAGGGTTGGGCCACCACCTGCATCTCCGGGGAGGGGGGGAACGACACATGTCCCCAACACTACGGCCCCGTGGCCACACTACTGATTCGGGGTCCTTACCACCCCTCCACCCCTTCCAAACATGTTTTTGTTCTTTTGGGGTTTTTTGTTCTTTTATTTTTTTTTCCCCCTCCCGTTTTGTTATTTTACAAAGCTATTTATATTGTCGTTTTGTAATGCCGCAGTATGGGGTGGCCCCAGGGCCGGCACGGGGACCCCTGGAGATTACACGTGTCCTTTTGGAGACAGCTGTGTCCCATGTGGTTTCTTTGGGGGGGGCAGCCTGTGCATGCAGACACAGGTAGTAGTGTGTGCATGTAGGGTCACACATGTGTGTGCCCACATACATGTGTGATGCGTGTGCACATGAGGAATGTGTGCACATCTGCCCACACATGAGGGCTGAGTGTGTGGGAACCCCCCCGGTACCCCTCCCCAGGTCCTGGCTTGGGGGAGGAGGGGGGTCACAGGGTGATGGTCGTGGGGACCCCACTTCTCCCTGCCCAAAGATACCCGGGGGACCACTGCCTGCCACCCCACCCCACTTCCACCCCAATAAAGCACCCGTGAGGCAGGAGCTGCTGCAGCCTCCAGGCTTTATTGGCTGCACTTGGAGCTGTGTGAGGCTGGGGAGGGGGGCGGAGGCGGGGGTGGCACTGCCACATCAACATGTGTCAGCCCACATCTGTCAGCCTTGACCCATGTGGACTCACGGCGACCTGTGTGGACTCACATTGACTTGTCTTGGCCCGCGTTGACTCAGTTTCACTTGTGTTGGCTTGTCTTGGCCCCTGTTGACTCATGTTGACTTTTCTTGGGCCACGTTGACTCACGTTGACTCGTCTTGGCTGAGGTTGACTTGTATTGGCCCACGTTGACTCGTGTTGATTCATGTTGACTTGTCTTGGCCTGTGTTGACTCGCATTGGCCTGCATTGACTCGTGCTGACTCATGTTGACTGGTGTTGACCCGCGCCGCCCTGTGCCGCCTGCCTCACCGGCACTGGCAGTAGAAGCCCCTGATGGCGTTGTTCCAGTCACCAAAGAGCCCCCGCCGCACCTCCTGCAACCGCGGCACCGCGCCGGCCGAAAACTTCCGAGTCTTCCCCTTCTTGCCGGCCCGAGACCAGACGGTCAGCTCGCAGCGGTTGCCCACCACCAAGGAAGAGGTGGTGGCGACCCAGCCGTGGGGCATGTAGGGGACGTCGGAGCCGGGGTACACCACGAGGGTGGACCCCGCGCAGCACTGGTCGTAGTAGGCGCTGTTGTCGGTGTAGAGCTCTGCGCAGATGCGGGTGCCGTTGGCCGTCCGCAGGTCGGAGGGGTTCGGGCACTGCGCCTCGGCCCCCGCCAGCACCGCCGCCGCCAGCACCACCAGCATCGCTGCCGCCGCCATTGCCCACCCCCCTGCTGCCCCCGGCACTGCCCAGATATACCTGAGCCCAAGGACAGGGTGAGGGGGGGGCACACCCAGATGTCAGGACCTAGGTGTGGGGCCCCCCCTTCCTGAGAAGGGTCCCAGGTGTCCCAGGCCTCCCCCCCGGGATCTCCACCCCCCTGGGAAGGGACCCAGGTGTGTTGTTCCCCCCCCTTCGTCCCCCCCAACCTCCCCCAGCATCTCCACTCCTGTGGGAGGGGAACCAGGTGTTTGGGACCTCCACCCCCCCACTCCACCCCCCTGGGAGGGGACCCAGGTGTCAGGGGACCCCCCCCTTCCCCCTGGGAAGGGACCCAGATGTCGTCGTCCGTTCCCCCCCGCCATGGCCTCGACAGTGGCCTTGGGGAAACTGAGGCATGGAGGGGGGCTGGGGGGAGGCCAGGCGGGGGACACAGGTGTCCTGTATGCAAATGAGGGAGGGTAATTAGCAGATGCCCGGGGGTGATGGGGGGGAACAGTGATGGGGGTTGTGCGAGTTCCGCCCCTGATTTGCATATTAATGACCCAAGGCCACGCCCTTGCCATGGCGCCGGTGGTCTCCCAGCAACTGCATCCCCCCCGCATTCCAGCAACGGTATCCCGGCAACCGGGGGGGGGTAATTAACCCATCCCTCATTAGCATAGTCGCCCCCCCCGCCCCCTCAGCCAATGGCCACGGCGCCCACCTCGTTAGCCCGCTCATTAGCATACTAATTAGCTCATTTGCATACAGGGTGCTGCCTCTTGCGCGGGGGGCTCGGCGCGGACCGGAGATTCTCGAGAGTCTCGTATGAGGCTGGGGCTCCCCGGACCCCCCCAGACCCCCCCCAGATAAAGGGGGAACCCGCAAACAGTGGGACCCCCCGGGACCCCCCCCCCCCCCCCAGACAGAGCGGCTCCCCCTCCTCTTCACACACAAAAGGTTTAATCGCCCCGGGCGGGGGGGGCACAGGTTTTTAATGTAAAAACTTGTGTTAAACACTGCAGCGGGCCGGGGGGGGGCCCGGGGGGGGGGGGCGGCTGGTGGGGGGAGGGTGGGCAACCGGGGGGGGGCGGGCAGAGAGGGGAGGTTAAGGGGCATATAGGGGGGTGATGGGGGAGCGGAGGGGGGGGTTAAAGGGGCAAATGGGGCTGGGAGGGTGACGGGGGGGGGCAAGGGGTAAATAGGGGGGCCGGGGGGGCCGACCCCCACGGGGTTATCCAGACCAGCCAGATAGGAGGCCCCGGGCCGAGGCGGGGGGGGGGGACGGGGACAGGGGACAACGGGGTGGGGGGAGGGGGAGGCGGGGGGAGAACCCAGGCGTCCGGTTCCCCCCCCCCCGGTAGGGTTGGGGGGGGGCTGCGGTTCTCGTGTCATCTGTGCAGACATGTCAGTGGCGTGTGCGGGGCCCCCCCGCCGCCGCCGGCCCGGCCGAAGGCACCGCGGCGGGGGGGCAGGCCGGGGGGGGGGGGGGACGGGGGCGCACACGCGTGTCGGGGCGCGCGCAAGTCCCCGGGCGCGCATTCCCCCCCCCCCCCCCCGGGGTGACCACGCGTGTCCGGGTGCCCACGCACGTCCCGGGGGTGCCACGGGGGCAAGTAGGTATTGGGTTGCATACGGGTGCCCCCGGAGAGCTGGCGGGGGGGGCACATGGATACCGATGGGGTGGGGGGGTGGGGGGCATGTGGGTGCACACGGGGACCTCGAGGAGCACCGTGGGGTGCGTGCAGGAACCCGATGGCACCCACAAGCACCCGGAGTGGGGGGGCGGGGGGGCCCACAGGCAACCAGCCGTGGCTGCGTACAGGCACCCAGGGGTGCACCAGGCACCCAAGAGCACCCAAAGGTGCGTTGGGTCACCCAGGGGCACCCAAGGGTGCATTCGAGCACCCAAGGGTGCAGAGAAGCACCCAAGGCTGTCTTCAGCAACCCAGGAGCACCCAAGGGTGCACAGGAGCACCCAAGGCTGCATTCGGGCACCCAAGGCTGCGTTCAGACACCCAAGAGCACCCAAGGGTGCATTCCGGCACCCAAGGGGGCACAGGAGCACCCGAAGCTGCGTTTGGTCACCCAGGAGCACCCAAGGCTGCGTTCAGACACCCAAGAGCACCCAAGGGTGCATTCGGGCACCCAAGGCTGCATGGGAGCACCCAAGGCTGCATTCGGGCACCCAAGGGTGCATGGGAGCACCCAAGGCTGCATTTGGTCACCCAGGAGCACCCAAGGGTGCATTTCGGGCACCCAAGGGTGCGTTTGGTCACCCAGAAGCACCCAAAGGCTGCGTTTCAGCACCCGAGGGTGCACAGGAGCACCCAAGGCTGCGTTCGGGCACCCAGGGATGCACGTGAGCACCCAGGAGCGTACAGGGATGCCGAGGACCCGGTGCCACCAGGGAAGGGGGGGGGGCTGCCTCTAAGCACCCTAGGGTGCCGCTTGCCCCCTGCCCCCCCCCTAGACGGTGCTCTCGAGCATCCAGTGGGTGCTGCCGAAGGAGGGCCGCAGGGTGGGGGCCGCGTCGGGCAGGTCGAGGCGCGGCAGCGAGCCGTGGCGCCGAGTCCGTGCGCGCCGCGGGTAGCTGTGGCTGGGGAAGAGCCCCCGCGCCCCCCCACCGGCAGCACCCATGGGTGCTGGGGGCGGGAAGACGGGGGGCAGCGGCGGCGGCGGCGGCGGCGGCTCCGGCTCAGGGGGTCTGTGGGTGCCGTTGGTCTGGGAGCAGACGCTGGCGACGGCGGCGGGGGGGCGGCGGGCAGCCGCCGCCTTGTAGCGGGCGGTGAGGATGAGGATGAAGACGAGGACGGAAGCGGCGATGGCGGCGCCGATGACGATGATGACGGTCCCCCCCAAAAAATGGGGTCGGGGGAGGGCGGCGCAGCCGGGAGCCCCGCCGGCCGTGGCGAAGCGGACGCAGCCGAGGGCGCGGGCGGTGGGCAGCGCCGTTGCCCCTTCGGCGTAGAGCGCCGAGATGCAGAGGTCGTACTCGCGCCCCGCCGCCAGGTCCCGCAGCACGAAGCTCCGGCTGGAGGGGGGCAGCAGCCTGGGGAGGGGGGGCACGGAGGGGGTTGGGGGGCGGGGGGGCACGGCACGGCAAGGCCACCCCCCCGGTGCCATGCGACGCCACTGGGGCCCTCGTGCAACCCCACCTGGTGCCACGCGACGGCGTGCGGCGTCATGCGGTGCTGTGCAATGCCACCGGGCTCCGTGCGAAGCCACGCTGTGCCGTGAGGTGCCATGCAGTCCTGTGCCGTGCCCCGCGGTGCCATGCCGTGCCCCACGGCCCCCTGCGATTCCCCACGGCGCCGTGCCATGCCCCGCGGTGCTGTGCCATGCCACGCCAAGTGACGTCCCAGGCTGCCACGCAAGGCCATGCAGTGCCGCCCAGCCCCCTGCAACATCACTGTGCTCCCCCTGCAGCCCCCCCAGGACCCCCCTGAGCCCCCACCCCAACTCCCCCCACAGGCACCCACCTGTAGACGAGGGAGTCGTCGAGGGAGCTGTTGTACTGGATCTGGAACATGCGGATGCCGGGGACGTGGCGCTGGGGCAGCCAGCGGATGCGCGCCGAGGAGGCCGTCAGCTCGGCCGCCACGATGCGCCGCTCGCCCGCCACCCGCGACTCGTTGCCGCCGGCGCGAGCCATGTCAGAAGGACCGGGCCCGGCTTCGGCGTCCCCGTCCCCATCCCCATGAGGGACGGGCAGCGGCAGGACAGCCACCTGCACCCGGGCGGCCGCCTCGCCGGCGGCGTTGGAGGCGACGCAGGTGAAGGCGCCGTGGTCGCGGAGCGTGGCCACCCGCAGCTCCAAGGAGCCGTCAGGACGGACAGCGCGGCGTGACCCGTTCTGCACCAACCGCCCGTCGGGACCCAACCAATGCAGCGCCGGCGGCGGGTCGCCGGCGGCGGCGCAACCCAACCGTAAGGGTTGGCCTTCCAACACGGCGGCGGGGTCGGCAGCCGCTCCGGCGATGGCCGGCGCCCGGCACGCCAGCTCCTCCTCCGGCACGGCCCACAGCAAGCGGCCGGCGAGCGGTGGTGGCGAGGCGCAGCTCTCCAACCGACCCGGCTGCGCCAAACGGCGCAACCACAGCAGCTCGCAGTTGCAATGCAAAGGGTTCCCCCCCGCCGCCAAGCTGGGTCCCGGCGGTCCCGGCACCGGCGGTAACGCCCGTAAGCGGTTGGCGGTGAGGTCCAACCGCGCCAAGCGGGGTAACCGTGCCACCGCCCCAGCGGGGACCCGCTCCAAGAGGTTGTGATCCAAGGTGAGGGTGGCCAAACTGGCCATGCCGGCCACCGCCTCCCACGGCAAGGCCGGCAAATTGTTATGGGAGAGGTCGAGATCCTCCACCGTGGCGGCGAAGGCGGCGAAGGCGGCGGGTTCGATGGCGGCCAGTTGGTTGTTGGCCAAGATGAGGTGGCGGAGGCTGGCCAAGCCCCGCAGCTGCGCCCCGCTCAGCGCCGGCAGCCGGTTGCCGTCCAGGTGGAGGGCGCGGAGGGCGCGGAGATCGGCGAAGGCGCCGGGCGCCAACCGGCGCAGCCCGTTGCGGGAGAGGGTGAGGTGGACCAGGCTGCTCATGTTGGCGAAGTCGGCGCGTCCCACGGCGCCGATGAAGTTGTCGGCGAGACGCAGCTCCACGGCGGCGCGGTCCAGGGTGGGGGGCACGGCCAGGAGGCCGGTGCGGGCGCAGAGGAGGGTGGGGTTGGGGGCGGCCGCGGGGCAGAGGCAGCGGGGGGGGCAGCGGTGGGACCCCGCCACCGCCCCCAGCATCACCAGGGGGACCAGCAGCTTCGCCATCCTCCGCCGGCCCCGGCGGCGCCTGCGGGCGAGGTGAGGGGGGACACAGGGTCAGGCCACGGGGGCTGGATCGGGCCCAAGGAGGGGGAGAGGGGGTGGCAGGATCGGGCCCGGTGGGGCAGGATTGGGCCCAAGGGTGGGGGCAGGATGGGGCCATGGGGCAGGATGGGGCCCAGGGGGTCGGGATCATTGCCATGGAGGGACCCCCCCCCCCATCCCCTGGGAGCCGTGAGATCCCGTGTGATCCCGTGTGATCCCGTGTCATCCCGTTACCTCCTCTCAGGGCTCCATGTCGGTCCCGTCCGGGCGTCGCCGCGGGGCCTGTGGGGACAGGGGATGGGCCAGTACGGACCAGTACCCACCAGTATGGACCAGTACCTACCAGTAGAGACCAGCACCCACCAGTACACGCAGCCCAGTATGGCTCAGCACAGCCCCGTATGGCTCCGTCTACCCCAATATGGCCCCATACAGACTAGCCTGGCCCAGTAGAGACCAGCAGAGCCCGGTATGGCCCAGTGCAGGCCAGTACAGTCCAGTATTGCTTGGTAAGACCCAGTATGGCCCAATACAGCCCAGCATGGCTCCACACACTCCCGTACAGCCCAGTATCGCCCAGAACAGTCCAGTACAGCTCCATACACACCAGTATGGCCCAGTACAGCCCAGCAAAGTCCAGTACAGCGCAGTCTAGGCCAGTACAGCCCAGTATCACCTGGTAATACCCCACATCACAGTCTAGTAAGGCCCAACACAGTCCAGTATGGCCCAGTACAACCCAGTACAGCCCAGTACAACCCAGTACAGCCCTGTAAGGACCATTACAACCCAGTATAAGTCAGCATGGCCAGCACAGCCCAGTATGGCTGAGGATGGCCCATCATGGCCCAGTACAGTCCAGTATGGCCCAGCACAGCCCAGTATGGCCCAGTACAACCCAGTACAGCACAGTACAAACCAGTACAGCCCAGTACAACATAATATAGGACAGTATAGATCGGTATGGCCCAGCACAGCCCAGTATGGCCCAGCACAGCCCAGTACAGCACAGTACAACTTAATATAGAACAGTATAGATCAGTATGGGCCAGCACAGCCCAGTGTGGTCCAGTGAGACCCAGCATATCCCAATATGGCTCAGCACATCCCAGAACAGCCCAGCATGGCCCAGTACGGAACTGCACAGCCCAGTATGGCCTAGCACAGCCCAGTACATCCCCGCATGAATGAACAGTCCAGTCCAGTGCACCTCAGTACAGCCCAGTAAAACCCAGCATACCCCAGTATGGCCCAGCACAGCCCAGTGTGGCCCAGTAGAGCCCGACACAGCCCAGTAGAGGCCAGCAGAGCCCAGTACAACCCAACATGGCCCAGAACAGCCCAGCATGGCCCAGTAGAGGACTGCACAGCCCAGTATGGCCCAGTACAGACCAGTACGGGACTGCACAGCCCAGTGTGGCCCAGTACAGACCAGTATGGGACACAACAACCCAGGGACCTGTCTGCCAGTGCCTCCCTCAGCCCCCAGTGCCCCCCCTCGGTTAACCCCCCCCGTCTGCTGTCCCCCCCTCCCATAGCCACCCCCCCGCTACCCTGAGCCCCGGTAACCGGCCCCCCCCACCCCCCCGGTGAAGGCTCCCGGTACCTGGGGGGGGCTCAGCCCACTGACGCTCCCATCGCGGCTCCGAGCGCGGCACCGGCCGAGGAGGGGAGGGCGGGGGGGGGGGGCACCGGGCCCGGTCAGGCCTCGCCCCGGCGGGGGGCCATGTGCTGGGCTGGGGGGGGGGGAGAGCACCGAGGAGGAGGGGGCACCGGGCCCGGTTGTAGCGGGGTTGGGGAGGGGCGATGGGATTGGGGGGGGGATGCCGGTACCGGGGTGGGGGAGCACCGGGATGCCGGGTGGCGGAGGGTGGGGGGGGGGGTGGACCGGGATGCCGGCCCGGGCTGATGGCGGCGGGGCGGATGCGGTGCGGGTGGAGGGCGGGGGGGGGAAGGGGGGGCGGCCCTGGGATGGCGGCGGGGCGGCCCCGGTGCGGGTGACGGTGCCGGTGCAGCCCCGGTCCCGCCGGCACAGGCCGCCGCCGCCGCTCGGAGCCGCAGAGCCGCCGGGGCGGGGCGGGGCGGGGCGGGGCGGGGCCGGCGGGCGGGCCCACGGACGGACGGACGGACGGAAGGATCCACGGACGGACCCACGGACCGAGGGAAGCGGGTCGGACTCTGCTTCTCCGCACCGGCGGGGCCCCGGAGCCACCGGTCCCTCTGTCCGTCGGTCCCTGTCCGTCTGTCCTCCCCCGGCCCTCCCCCCATCCCTCCGTCTGCCCGTCTGTCTGTCCATCCCTCCCTCCCTCCCCATTCCCCCTCTGTCTGTCCCTGTCTGTGTGTGTGTGTGTGTGTGTCCACGCTGGGGACACGGGGGACGCGTGGCCGGAGCCGTTGGA
The DNA here is from genome assembly GCF_964188355.1 of Buteo buteo. Classification (NCBI taxonomy): domain Eukaryota; kingdom Metazoa; phylum Chordata; class Aves; order Accipitriformes; family Accipitridae; genus Buteo; species Buteo buteo. The sequence goes on along the minus strand of NC_134204.1, from coordinate 88,521,934 downwards.
GGACAGCAGGGACAGGCCGGGGACACGGGGGGACACTGGGGGACACTGGGGAGCGGGGTCGTGAGCCCCGTGGTCAGGGCCCCCGAGTCACGGCCCCACAGCCCCGCCCCACAGACCCCGCCCCCAGCCCCATAGACTCCGCCCCCAGCCCCACCCCGAAGCCCCGCCCCTTCAAGCCCCGCCCGCCCCCCGGGCCCCGGCGCGGGAGGGGAGAGGGTGAAGCGGAGGGGCGTGGTCAATTGAGGAGGCGTGGTCTAGGCCCAGAGAGCGGCGTGGGCTGAGACGGGGCGTGGTCTCGGGAGGGACGTGGCGGGGAGGGGGCGTGGCCGGCGCAAAGGGGAGGGGCGGTGCTGCGGCTCTTGCCCCCCCTCCCCCCGCCCCACGCGACGCCGCGCGGGCCGCCCTCCCGCGCTCCCATTGGCAGCGCCGCAGCCCAATGGCGAACCGGGGCGGGGCCGCGAGAGGCGGACATCTCCCACGGCCGGAAGCAGCCGTCCCACCCCTCCCACCCCCGTTGCCCTCCCATTGGCTGAAGCCATGCGGGTGGCGGAAGGGGCTGAGGCCGCGGCGGCGGGCGCATGCGCGGTGGGGCGGTGACGCACCGTGCGTGCCGTGCGCGCTGACGTTGCGCGGCGGCGACGGCGCCTCCGAGTGCGGCTGCGGCGGTGGCGGTGAGTGAGGAGCGGCCCCGGGCCCGGCCGCAGTCCCCAGGCCCGGCCCCGGCCCCGGCCCCGGCCCCGGTCCCCAGCCCCGAGGTTCCTGCCCCTCTCCGCGGCCGCCGGGCCCGGGCCCCGCCCGCGACGCGGCCTCCCCGGCCTGGCCCTGACTGACCACCCCCCCACACCCCACCCCACCCCCCCCGTACCGGTACCGAGCTCCGACCCCGTCGGGCCCGGCCCCCTGCCCTGGCCCCTTCGTTCTCCATGACGGCGCTGGGATCGCCCCGCTCCCGGCTCTGCCCGCTTCACCCGCCGGGCGAGCGCTGAGGGGCCCCCGGGACGCCCCCCGCCGCCCTGCGACCGGGCCCGCTTCTCACGGCCCCTTCGGTTGCTCCCCCCGGCCGTTTCCCCGTTCCCCTCTTCCAGAGCGTCGGGTACCGCCGGGCAGCGGGAGGGCGATCCGAGGGCTCCTACGTCCTTCCCGAGCGAGTGCCGTGTCTCCCTGGTCTGGGCGGGGTGGGCAGATGAGAAAGGGGGTGGGCACCCCCGGGGGGCCCCAGTTTTCCTGGCAGGGCCGAACTGGCACCCTGGGATGCTCCCGGTCGCTCGATGAGGGTGTTCCCCATCCCCGCCGGTGGGTTGGGGGTGTGCCAGTCCCCGTGGGGGCATCCCTGGTCCCGTGGCGGGGGCGGGGGGGCGGCCCTGACACCGCCATATCTTCTCTCTCTCTGCAGGGCTCTCCGGGGCTTTACCACGGGAACGCAGGGCGGGGGCCCGACCCGAGCCGTCGGGGCCTTGTGCCCCCCCCTCCATGCCCACCCTGGCCCAGGGGGGCACCGACTCCTCATCCAGCCCCCGTGGGGGCCCCCACCACAGCCACCACATCGCCGCCATGTGAGGGGGGGGCACGGCTGCCCCCGCGTCTCCCCCCTCTCCCCACCGCCGCCACCGTGAGCCCCCCTGGTACCGCCATGATGTTCCGGGATCAGGTGGGGATCGTGGCGGGGTGGTTCAAGGGCTGGAACGAGTGTGAGCAGACGGTGGCCCTGCTCTCGCTGCTGAAGCGCGTCACCCGCACCCAGGCCCGCTTCCTCCAGCTCTGCCTTGAGCACTCGCTGGCCGACTGCACCGACATCCACCTCCTCGAGGCTGAGGCCAACAGCGCTGGTGAGTGGCGGGGGGGTGGAGGGGCTCCTCTGGGACCCCTGGGGCTCCCTGGGTGGATGGGTGGGCTGCCTGGGTAGACAGGCAGGCTCCACAGGCACCCCCAGGACTCCCTGGGTGAATGGGTGGGCTCTGTGGGGACCCCTGGGTGGACAGGTGGGCTCTGTGGGGCTCCCCAGGGCACTCCGGGTGGATGGGTGGGCTGCCTGGGTGGACAGTCAGGCTCCTTGTGAACCCCTGGGGCTCCCTGGGTGGATGGGTGGGCTCCACAGGGACCCCTGGGTGGATGGGTGGGCTCCCTGAGTGCCCTGTGGGGCTTTCCAGAGCTTGTAAGGGCTCTTACCACACCCGATGGGTTTCCACACATCATCTCACCCCCCACCAGGGGCTCCCCACGTAGTCGTGGGTGCCCTTTGGGAGCTTTATGGGGACCCCAAAAGCTCTCTGGGCACCTCGCAGGGCTCCCTGCCTCACCTTGTGACTCCCCCTTTGGCCCCAGGCACCTCTGGGGTCCCCTCCTGCGTGCCCTGTCTGGTCTCCCTGTGCATTCCTGGGCTAAATTTGGGTGGCTCAGGGGCTCTCCATCTTCCACAGGGATTCTGATCACCCCCCCCAGGAGTTTTTGTCCCCAATTTAGGCCCCTGTATTTGCCCTGGGAGAGTTTTACTCCCCCAGTTCCAGCCCTGGGAGGGGAGGGAGGTTTAACTCTGTCTCTCCCCCAAATCCCCACCCCCCACCTCCCAACTGCGTGGTGATGCTGACACCCCCCCGCATCACCGCTTTCCTCTCCTCCCTCCCCTCCCACCTCCAGCCGCTATCAGCCAGTGGCCGCAAGAGCCGGCGGAGGCGGCGGTGGCCCTGCTCCTGGCCCACCTCCCACTCCTGCAGCCTGGGAACGCCGCCGCCAAGGCCGAGTACATGAAGCGGCTGCAGAAAATCCTGGCTTACGCCATCGAGAGCAACCGCTGCGTGGAGGAGAGCCGGCAGCTCCTCTCCTACGCCCTCATCCACCCCGCCACCACCCTGGACGACCGCAGCGCCTTGGCACTCTGGTTGGGCCACTTAGAGGAGCGTTTGGCCGGTGGCGGCGGCCCCCCGGCGCGACCCCCCCGCCCCGATGCTCCTCGACGGCCGCCGCCTCCCCACGAGTGGCCTGAGCACGTGGCCCCCGAGCTGGGACCGGCCTGGCCCGAGACGGCCCCCCGGGAGAATGGGCACCCGCCATTCCACCCCCCTGCCAGCGGCAACGGCCTGGGGGGAGCGGGTGAGTTGAGGTGGGGAGGGCTGGGAAAGGACTTGGGGGGTGACAGGGAAAGGTCTGGAGGGGACAGGGGGCTGGGAAGGGGCTGGGGGCAGTGGAGAGGTCTGGAGAAGACAGGGAGGGGTCTGGGGGGACAGGGAGGGGCTTGGGGGTGACAGGGAGGGGTCTGGAGGGGACAGAGGCTGGGAAGGGGCTGGGGGAGACAGGGAGGGGACTGGAGGGGTAGGGGTGCTGGGAGGGGCTTGGGGGGGAACAGGGAAGGGTCAGGAGGGGACAGGAAGGTGGGAAGGGACTGGGGGGAACAAGGAGGGGTCTGGTGGGGACGGGGAGGCTGGGAAGGGGGTGGGGGGGACAGGGAAGGGTCTGGAGGGGACAGTGGGGCTGGAAAGGGGCTTGGAGGGTCAGCAGGGCTGGAAAGGGGCTTGGGGGGGACAGGGAGGGGTCTGGAGGTACGGGGGGGTCTGGAGGGGACAGAGAGGCTGGGAAGTGGCTGGGGGAGACAGGGGTCTGGAGAGGACAGGGGGGTTTGGGGGGCACAGGGGGGGGTCTGGAGGGGACAGGGAGGTTTGGGGGGGGACAGGGAGGAGTCTGGAGGAGATAGGGGGCTGGAAAGGGGACTGGAGGGGACAGGGAGGTGTCTGGAGGGGACAGGGGGGCTGGGAAGGGGCTTGGGGGGATGTTGAGGGCCAAGGAGAGCTTTGGGGACATGTTAAGGACTGAGGGGGGGCTGGGGAAGCAGCTGGGGGGCTGGGGGGGGGTCTTGGCTGGGGAGGTGAGCCAGCAGGCTGGAGGGAACAAGGTGGGGGGGGCCAGGAAGGGGATCGGGGGGGGCTTGGGGTACAGACGGGGCTGGGGGGACAATGACGTTAAGGGCTGCGGAGGGATCTGGGAGGGGGACAATAAAGGCTGAGGAAGGGTCTGGAGGGGGGACCCAGGCAGCCACAGAGGACTTGGGGGGCTGGGGAGGGGTGTCCCTCAGAGGAGACCCAGGCCCACCCTGACACCCCCTCTCCCCAAATCCCCACAGCTCTGCCCTGCCAGCTGCACCCCAGCCCGCTGAAGCGTTCCCTCTCGCTGGTGCCTGGCAGTCCCCAGGGAGGGGGAAACGAATGGCCGGGGGGGGGTGATGAGCCTGCTGTCCCCGTCCCCCCCCGCCCCCCCTTCGGGGACCACGCGCCCCTCTCGCCCCAGAGCAGCGTGGCCTCCTCAGGCAGCGAGCAGACCGAGGAGACGGCCGGCGGCCGCAACACCTTCCAGGAGGACGGCAGCGGCATGAAAGGTGGGGGACGGGGCACCCGTGGGTGGCCTTGGTGGTGGTGGGGGAGGGCTGTGGGGGCTTGTCACTTCACGACCACCCCCATGTCACATTCCCCCCCCCAAAGATGTCCCCTCCTGGCTGAAGAGCCTGCGGCTGCACAAGTACGCGGCGCTTTTTTCCCAAATGACGTACGAGGAGATGATGACGCTGACGGAGCATCACCTCGAGTCGCAGGTGAGCCGGGGCGTCCCCTCCTGGAACGCCCCCTACCCATGTTCCCACCACCCCTGGGTGAGGGGACAAACCCCCCCCCCTCCCCGATCCCACCTGTCCCTCTTTGTCCCCACAGAACGTCACCAAGGGTGCGCGGCACAAGATCGCTCTCAGCATCCAGAAGCTGCGGGAGCGGCAGAGCGTCCTCAGGGCGCTGGAGAAGGTGTGACACAGGGGTGGCCGTGGTGTCCCCAGGGGTGGCATGGGGTGGCTCTTGGGTCCACAAGGATGGCACCGAGGTGGCTCTCGGACCCCCAGGGCTGGCACCGGGTTGGCCCTCCTGTCCTCAGGGATGGCATGGGGTGGCCCTGGGGTGGCTCTTGGACCCACAGGGGTGGCATGGGGTGGCCCTGGGGTCCCCAGGGTGGCACCAGCGTGGCCTTTAGGTCCCCCGAGGTGGTATGGAGTGGCACCAGGGTGGCCTTCAGGTCCCCAGGAGTGGCAGTGGGGTGGCACTGTGGTGCTCAGGGATGGCATGGGGTGGCCCTTGGACCCACTGGGGTGGCCCTCAGGTCCCTAGGGGTGGTCCTGGGGTCCCCAGGGGTGGCATGCGGTGGCACTGAAGTGGCCCGGGTTCTCTTCTGCATCCTGAGGGCTGGCACAGGGTGCCCCGTGTCCCCTCATGTCCCCAGGGGTGGCACAGGGTGTCCCTGGTCACCCCCCATGTCCCCAGGGCTGGGGGGGGAGTGTCCCTGATCCCCCCTGAGGTCCCCATGTCTCTGCTCTGCTTGTCCCCCACATTCTCCCCCCACCAACTAACATGTCCCCGGTTCCCACAGGACATTCTGGAGGGGGGAAACCTGTGGACGGCGCTGCAGGAGCTGCAGCAGATCATGGTGACCCCCATCAAAGCCTTCCGGCCCCCCCCGGCCGCTCCCCCCCCAAACGGCACCCCTGACGGGGCCCCCCCGGGGGCCACCGAAGCCTTCGCCCCCCACCCGACCGCTGACGCCGAAGCCCCCGCCGCCCCCGTCCCCGACGGAGACATCCCGGGGCAGTTCACCCGCGTCATGGGCAAAGGTAAGACACCCCCCCCCCCTTCATTTGAGGGGGGGAGGTCCCAGGGTACCCAGATATATGGGTTTCTCCGTGACCCCCCCGCCCACCCCCCTCAGTGTGCACCCAGCTGCTGGTGTCACGGCCGGATGAGGAGAACATCACCAGTTACCTCCAGCTCCTTGAGAAGTGCCTGAGCCATGAGGTAGAACAGGGGCTGGGGGGGTGTTTGGGGGGGGCTGTGGGGCCATGTGACACCCCCCCCCCCCCCATGTCCACATGTTTCCCCCCCAAGGCGTTCACGGAGACGCAGAAGAAGAGGCTCCTCTCCTGGAAGCAGCAGGTCCTGAAGCTGCTCCGCGCCTTCCCCAAGAAGGTGCCGCTTGACGGCCCGGGCTATCGGCCCCCCAAGAGGTAGGTGGGTGTTTTGGCGGGGGGGGGCGGGGGAGAGGCGGGGCATGGGGCAGCTGGGACACCACCCCCCCCCTCCAGTCACTTCATGCACCAGTTTCCCCTTGGGACCCCATCCCTCTCCCCCAGTTCACCCCTCTTGGGAGGGTTTGGGACCCCCTGGGTGCTGCATTTACCCCCTTGGGACTCCCCTGGCAGGCTCTTGGCCCCCCCAGGTGCCTTATTCCCCCCCTTGCACCCGCCCAGGGCCCAATTTGCCCCCCCTCCCCAATTTGGGGGGGGGTCTGAGGGGGTCTTGGCCCCACCACAGGACACTCCTGTGCTCGTTTGTCCCCTGGGTGCCCCATTTCCCACCCCCTGAGAGTTGGGGTGCCTTATTTTCCCCCGGGGGGGCTTAGGGTGAGCCCCCAGGGCTGGGGCAGGATTTGGGGGTGGGGGGGGCAGGTGCCACCCTGACCCCCCCACCTTGTTCATCTGTCCCCCCCCCAGCTGGGCCTTCGGCTCCAACTCGCTCCCCATAGCTGGCTCTGTGGGGGGGGCAGGGGGGCGGCGGGGGCAGCGTCCCTTCGCGTTGCCCCCCCGTGCGCTGCCCCCCACCCGCCTGGGGCTGCTGGGGCCTGCTGGGGGGGCCCCCACCCCCCGGGCCCCCCTTGGCGGACCCCCCCTCGGTGCCCAGGGACGCCAGGTGGGTCACAGGGATGGGCACTGGGGTTCTTTGGGGGGGTTCCTGGGGGGGGTGGATTCTGGGGTACTTGGGATGGGGGGGGATCCTAGGGTTGGGGGGGGGCAAATATGGGGGTTCTTGAGGATTGGGGGGGGGAGGTCTGGAGTGGGGGGATGAATGCTGGGGGATTGGGGGGGGACTTAGGGGCTGGAGGGGGGCAGATGATGGGTTCCTACAGGATTTGGGGGGGCCCAACGCTGGGATCCTTGGGGATCTGGTGGGAGGCAGATGTGGGGGAGTCCCTGGGTGTTTTGGGGGGGTCTTAGGGGTTTGGGGGGCAGATGTGGGGTTCCTTGGGGATTTGTTGGGGTGGGGGGCAGGCAGGATGAATTTGGGGGGGTGTTGTTTGCAGGGAGCGGGGGCTCACACTGGGATCCTTTGCGGGGCGGGGGCTCCTTCACCCTGGGCTCCCCATGGTGGGGGGAAACGGGGATCCCAGACCCTGAGGGTAACTTTTGGGGGGGTCCTTCTGGACACTAGCATCCCTGTGTTGGTGTCCAGCGCCCCCCCCTAATAAACACTCTGTCGTTTCCTTCCCCCCGCCTCCTTGCCAGAGCCTGTGGTTTGGCAGCGGGGGGGCCGGGGGCTCCCCGGGGAGCCGCAGCGCGGTGCAGCGCACCCACTCGCTGCCCGTCCACACCTCACCCCAGGCCCTGCTCGCCTTCCCCCAGGGTAGGTGGGGGCACGGGGGGGGGGGCCAAAAGCAGGGGGACACCCTGGGGGGGGGGGTGTTGGACCTGTGCTTCCCCCCCTCCCAGGGGTGGGGGAGGATGTTTTGGTCCCTGCTTAGGGGGTAGAGGATGCTTGGATTCCCCCCTGTGAGGGTTTTGGGGGGGGGGTCAGGGGTCTGGGGGGGGCGGTAGGAGGCTTGGGGCCCCCCCCTCACCCTTGTGTGTGTCTTCTGCCCCCCCCCACAGAGTGTCCCCTCCCTGGCACTGACCTGGAGATCAACCCCACGCTGGAGTCGCTGTGCCTGAGCATGACGGAGCACGCGCTGGGCGGTGAGGGGGGGGGCACGGGGATGGTGGGGGGGACATGGGATTGGGGGGGGGATGTGGGGTAAGAGGAGGGGACACAAAGGCACAGGTGCCTTTGGGGGACACACAGGGGGACAAGGTGGGATGGGGGGGCGGGGGGGGCACTGGGGGGGACATGAAGGGATGCGGCCCCCCCCCAGGTGCCTCCTGACACCCCCCCACCCTCACCCCCCCCCACAGATGGCACAGACAAGACCTCCACCATCTGATGGCGCCACACCCCCCTCCCCAAATAGGGGGGGGTCACCCCCTTAACCCCCTCCACTGGGGGGGGGGGACGGGGGGGTGTCACCCCCTCCATGACCAGTCACCCTCAGTACCCCCCACACCGGGGGGGGGGGGGGGGGGCAACTCTAAAATAAGCCAGGGGGGGATTAATCCCCCTGCCCCCCCCTCCCCCAGGCTGGGGGGGAGGGGTGCAGGGGCCCCCCCGTGAGGGAGGGGCTCCCTGGGGCCGATGACCTTGCGGGGGGTGGGGAGCGTGGGGGTTGAGGGGGCTGTGTTGACACTACAGGGGCTGCGCGTGGGGGCGGGGCTCTCCCGGCCCCTCTTTTTTTGGGGGGGGAGTTTGTTGCGTTTTCACCATCTTTAATAATCCCCAAATCCTGGGTTATTGTTGGGTTTTTTTGTTTGTTTCTTTTTTTTTCTCTTTATTATTATTATATTATTATTAATATTATTTTGTTTTGGCCCCGGGGGGGGCGTGTCACCCTGTCCACCCCCGGGGGGGGCACTCCCCAAATTTAGGTACACGTTGACACCCCCCCAGGGTGGGGGACACCCCGGGAACACCCTCCCCTCCCCGTCGGTACAGCCCCCCCCACACTTTGTACACGTAGCGCCGCGGCCCTTCGAGATAGAAACGTTATTTTAGATACATTTTATTATGAATAACTTTTGTTATGACTATGGCTGGTAACCATGACTACGTTATTAAACAGAAAAAAAACCCAAATGAACCCAAAGTGCCTGGTTTTTACCCCAAAAGGCTGACGGGGGGGGCTGGCTCAACCTCGCTATGAGCTGCCGGAGAATCCCCCCCTCACTCACTGGAGGAGTCGGAGGCATCGCTGGGGCTGTCGTCCTCCTCCGAGGCCTCGCTGGCGCTGAGGTGGGGGCTGCGGGGGGGGCCCCCTTCGCTGCCCCCCCCCTCAGACTCTTCCTCTTCTTCCTCCTCCTCCTCTTCCTCCTCATCTTCCTCGTCGTTGTCACTGCCGAAGATCTCCTCCTGATCGCGGGCAGCCCGGGCGGCGTCGCTGCCCCCACGCCGGCCTGCTCTGCCCTCCTCTTCCTCTTCGTCTTCGGCCTCATCCTCTTCCTCGCTGCGGGCCGAACCCCCCCGCTCGCTGCTGCTGCCCGAGCCTTCGGCCTCCTCTTCCTCCTCGCCGCTTCCCCCACCCTCACTCTCGCTGCCCTTCTCCCGCTCTTCGTCTGGAGGGGGAAGAGATTGCAGGAGGTTTTTTTTGGGGGGGGGGGCCCCCAACACTCTGCCCCCCCCCCCCGGGAGGGTCCAGAACTCCCCCTCCTACCCCAGGGGAGCCCCCCCATACCTGATCCCGCCGCCTCCTTCTCAGCCTCCATCTCCTCCTCTTCCTCCTCTTCCGGCTCGTGGTTCTCCAGCTGTGCCCGCCGTGCCTCCTGGGGGGGGTGGGTAAGGGGGGGGGTGTGTCAGCCAGATGCCTGGGTGCCCCCTGAGGGGGTGGGGGTCCCATCACACACACCCCCCCCCCCCAAAGCCATACCTGGGCCTCCAGCTCCTTCTCGTTCATGTCGCGGTGCTTCACCACCAGCACCGCGTTGGTGCCCGACTGCACGCCTGCCCGTGCCCGCCGCTTGCTCAGCCGCACCCTGGGGGGGGGAACGGGGGTCAGGTACTCCTGGGATCCCCCCACATCCCTCCCGACTCCCAGGGAACCCCCCAGGACCCCTCCCAAACTCCACAGAACCCCCAGACCCTGAAGTCTTCCTCCTGACCCCCCCCCCCCCCAGACCCTGAATCCCCAACCCCATCCCTCCACAGCCTCCCCCCTCTCCCCCACACTGTCCTGGCAGGTGGGGGGGGGGCTCAAGCCACCCCTAGCGACCCCCCCAGGACCCCCTCCTCACACCACCCATTCCCCCCCCCTCCAGGCTGCACAGGGACACCCAATGAGCCCCCAGGGAAAGGGAAACCCCTCCCAGTGTCCCCATTACTGGGGTGGGGGCTCCCAGTGCCTCCACCCAAGCCCCACCTGGTCTCCAGCTCATTGTAGTAGACCCCGTCACCCTCACGGAAAATGAAAAAGTAATTCTCCTCATAGCCCTTGCTGGCTTTGTTCTTCACGTTCCAGTTGTACTCCCGAGCGATCTTGTAGTCATACCTGGGGGGGGAGCACGGGGGGGCATGTTTGGGGGCTGAGAAGACACCCCCCCCATCATCTGCCAAAGCAGCCCCCCAAAACCTAGCAGGTGCTGCCAGGGTGCTGGTTTGTCCTCCACAAAGCTGTGGAATCCCCTCCCCCCAATCTGTTCCTTGTGGCCCCCCCCCCCCCCAGATATAGAGGACCCCCCCCATACACATCCTCGGGGGCGTAATCTATCTCCTCTTCCTGGTCCCGCTTCCGCTTGCGCAGCGTCTCCTCCACCGGCAAGAAATAAGCCACGAACTGGTTCCCTTCCTCGTCCATCATCCCCCTGCGGGCAGGAAGGGGTTAAAGGGGGTGGGGCGGTAGGCAGAGACGACACCCCCCCCCCCCCCCCAAAACGTGGGGTCATTCCCCCCCCCAGCACCTGATCATGGCCTGGGACATCATCTCCAGTGCGGCCGGACCACTCGTGTCCTTGGGAGCTGGGTCCGAGTCGAAGATGACTTGGGCGCAGGGATTGATCCACATCTTGGGGGGGGGGGGGGCAAAAAAAGGGGGGCAGGGGAGGCAAAAAGTGAGTGGGGGGGTCAACACCCCCCCCCAGACCTCAAAACCACCATTCTGCCCCAAAAACTGTCTGCTACCCCTCAGATTCCCCCTGCAAAGTGGGGGGGGGCTCTGTGCCTCAGTTTCCCCTGTAGGACAGTATCATGGAGATGGTGGGGGTTGGGGTGTGTCCCCCCCCACACTGGGGGGGTCCTCAACATGTGTGTTCCCCCCCTGCCGAGGGCGTCCCCATGGTGTCCCTCCTACCTTGAAGTCAGGGAAGACGGGCATAACCTCAACCGGGGTGACGCGAGGCTTGCTGTAGTGTTGCGTGATCTGCAGGGGGGTACAGAAGAGTGTCAAGGCTGTGTGTGTTACCCCAAAATCCCCGGGAGACCCCCAGATACCCCGGGGGGGGGGGCAAAAAACCCACTTCCCTCCCCCTCACCGCTTTCTGGGCATCCTCAAACGTCTTCTCGATGGCGGCGATCTGGCTGTCACGATCTTTGTATATCTCTTCCTCCGTGAACTGCTGCTTCACTGACACACCAATCCTGGGCGGGGGGGGGAGACACAGACACGGAGGAGGGGATTGAGAGAGGGCAGGGGGCTGTGCCCCCCCCCAGGACCCCTCCAGGACACCCCCCCGGCACTCACTTGACCTCAGGTTTCTCGTTGGAGACGCCGTAACGGTTGAACTCAGTGGAGATGTACTCGGTCTTGCGCATCCACGGCACCACCTTGGCGTGTTGCTGCGACCTGCGGGGGGGGTGGGGGCACGGCATGATGTGGGGGGCCCCCCAGAGGTTTGGGGGTGCCATGTGTGTCCCCCCAGCCCGGTTTTGAGAGGATGCTGTTACCTCTTGGAGCTGGTGGGTGCTTGGATCTCCTCTTCCAACAGCTTCTCATCCGCCGGGTCCAGAAGCACTGGGGGGTGGGAGAAAGGGAAATTTGGCTCCCCCCCTCCAGCGTTGGGGTCCCCCCAATTCTGGGGTCCCCCCCCATTTTGGGGTCCCCCCCAATCCCCCTCCCAACCCCTAATGGCAGCTCAACCTCTCGGGGAGCTCCCAGGGGTATCCCTCAGCCCAGGGGGTGGATGTGCCCCCCCCCTTCCCCACCTGTAACCCCCCCCTCCCCAAATCTGGGTTCCCCCCCCCTAAATTGGGGGGGTGCTCCCGCCCCTCCCACCGCTGGGGTCGATGCGGTAGGTGTCAGGGTTGATGAGGTCGATGGTGACGCCCAAGTCGGGCTCCGTCAGCAGGTCGTGTTTGTGCTGCTTCTCCAGCGACGTCGCCTTGTACTGCACAAACCTGGGGGGGGATGACACCATGTCCAGGCACCCCAACCCCCCCCAAAACCCCAACGCCCCTCCTAAGAAAACCCCAAACACCCCACAAAAAAACCCACTCCTTCCTAAAACACCCCCCAAAAGCACTCCAGCTACCCAACCCCCCCCCCAACCCCCCCTCCCATAAACCAGGGTGTACCAAAGCACCCCAGCCCCCCCCCAAACCCCTCCTCTAGCACTGAATGAACGCCCAATACATCCCAGACCCCCCCCAACCCCTGTTTTGTGCTGCAGGAGCCAAGGAGGACCCCAATCCTGCCTGAACCCCCTTCCCCGAACCACCACCCCATCCCCCCAACCACCCATTTTATGGCCCAAATTGAGGCACAGGGGGATGTGTGTGGGGGGGTCACACACACACCCACACACACACACCCCCGGGGACCCCCCCGTACCGGTTCTGGTCGAAGGGATAGGTGATGAACTTGGGGTCGAAGGGGATGTCAGGGAGACTGTTGCAGTACTTGACCCGACAGACCACGCCCGACCTGTGGGGGGGAGGGGAGGTCAGGGGGGTCCCCAAAACACGGGGGGACCCCCACAGGGTGGCACTGGGCCCCCCCCCTCCGCCAAGGGACCCCCGGGGACCGACCCCCCCCACTCACCTCTCGGGCAGCGTCCGGTGGGAGCTGGGCCTGCAGGAGGGGGAGGGGAGCGGGGGGACCCAGGCATCTGGGACCCCCGACACCCCCCTCCGTGTGTGCGCGCTATGACGTCATGAGGGGGACACCAACCTTGCGCTATGATCTCACCAGAGAACCCAGGGGCGTCCCGGTCCGCCCCCCCCCCCCCCCACATACAACGTGATGTCATGAGGGGACCCCGGTGTCCAGAACCGCGCCCATGGCGGCCATGACGCCACGAAGGGACCCGGGATGACGTCGTGTCCCCCCCTCCCCGCGCGTGAGGTCAGGAGGGGACCCAGGCGTCCGGGACCCCGTCTCCCCCCCGCCACCTCCGAGCGCTATGACGTCAGGACGGAGCCCGGGGGTCTGGGAACCCCAAGTTCCCCACGTGCGCTATGACGCCATGAGGGCACTCAGCTGTCAGGGACACACCCCCCACGCGCGCTATGACGTCGGGAGGGCACCCAGGTTTCCGCATCCCCCCCGCGAACCCCAGCCCGTGACGCCACGAAGCCGGCCATGACGTCAGACCCGTGACGCCACCGTACCTGTGGCCCGGCTCCTCCCGCTGCGCCTGCGTCTGGATGGTGGGAGCCATGGCGGGGCCGGGACCGGGCCCTGCGCAGGCGCCGTCGGGGGCAGCTACTTCCGGGCGGCGACAGGACCCCCGGCCGTGACGTCACTTCCCGACGCGCGCGCGGCCGGCCGGGAGCGGGAAGCAGGGCGCGCGCCGGGAAGATGGCGGCGCCCCCGCAGCCGCCACCGACGGGGCCGGGACCGGGACCGGGCCCGGGACCGCCCGCCGCCCCCGCGCCGCCGCCGCCGCCTCTACCCACCGCTCCCGGGCCCGGACCGGGTCCGGGGCAGGCTCCGGGTCCGGGGCAGCCCCCGGGGCCGCCGCTGCCGGCGCAGGTGGCGGCTGCGCAGGCGCAGGACTTCGACCCGGTGCAGCGGTTCCGCCTCCTCATCCCCCAGCTGAAGGAGAGCCTGCAGGTGGGCGGGCCCGCCGCCGGCAACGGGCGGGGCTTGCCGCCGAGGGGAGGCGGGGCGTGCCGCCCGCGGGGCGGTTTAATGCATGTGTAGGGCGTGGTCTGTCGCTGAGGGGGGCGGGGCCTGCCGCCGAGGGTCGGTCTCCCGCCAACATGGGGCGGGGCCTGCCGCCGAGGGGAGGCGGGGCTTGCAGCCGTGAGCGGTCTGCTGCCTGCATGGGGCGGGGCCTGCCGCCGGGAAGGGGCGTGGCCGACCAACACCGAGGTCCTGCCATGGCGGGGGGCGTGGTCTTCTGCCGGGGGGCGGGGCGTGATGCTGGGAAGGGGCGGGGCCGGCCCTGGTTGGGGAGGGTCCCTCGGGGGGGGGGGGGGAATCCCTGTGCTGATAATGGGGGCCCTGGGGGGGGGTCCCTGTCCCCATGTCCTTTTTTAGGGAGTCCCAAGGGGTCCCTGTGCTGGTAACGGGGGTCCTAGTGGGGTCCCTGCCCCGGTGATGGCGGGGGGGTCGTGTCCCAGGGGTGTCCACAACCCCCCCATTCCCCAATGTGTCCTCCCAGTGAATGAGTCACCACTGCCAGGTGACACGCTTGGGGCCGCGGTGGGAGCTGGGGTGCTGCCTGTGACCCCCTTGGGGTGGCCGTGTCCCCCCTCACCCTCTTCCCCCCCTCCCCAGACCCTGATGAAAGTGGCGGCGCAGAACCTGGTGCAGAACTCCAGCATCGACAATGGGCAGTGAGTGACCTTCCCCCAGCCCCATCCCAGTACCCCCCACTATCACCCAATGCCATCCCAATACACCCTGGTACCCCCCAATGCCATCCCAGTACCCCCCAATGCCATCCCAGTCACCCCCAGCCCCACTCCCATGCCCCCCAATCCTCCTCCACTGCCTCCCATTCCCCCCAGCAGCCCTCCAATCCCTTCACAGTGTTCCCCAGTCCCCCTGTGCCACCCCGGAGGGTGGCAGTGGGGGTGATGGTGGCCCCCTTGCAGGAAGAGCACCGATGGGGCCCTGCAGCGCTTCGACAAGAGCCTGGAGGAATTCTACGCCCTTTGCGACCAGCTGGAGCTCTGCCTTGTAAGTGACCCCCCGCCAGGCGCCCCGGCTGTCCCTCTCCCCCCAAGACACCCCCAGTGTGCTCCCCACACCCCCAGTGATGCTGGTGCCCCCCCAGACCCCAGTCCCCTTAGCAATTCCACACCCCCAGCACCATTTTCACCCCCTTGTCCCATCCCTGCCTCCCCAGTCTTGTCCTCTCTGCTGTGTCCCCTCACCCCCAGTGACCCCCCCTTGTCTTCCCCCCCAGCGCCTGGCCCACGAGTGCCTCTCGCAGAGCTTCGACAGCGCCAAGCACGCCCCTGCCCTGGTGCCGGCAGCCCCCAAAGGCGAAGGGGGGGCAGGCGAGACCCTCCCCTACACCCAGTACCTGCCCCTCATCAAGGCCCAAATCGCCGGCGCCAAGGACATCCACAATGCCCTGCTGGAGGGGGCCAACAAGATCACCGGCAAGCTTCCCCCACCGGGGGGGCCCTGAGTGTTTTGGGGGGGGGGGGGTCCACAGGGGTCACAGACTCCCCCCAGACCTCGCATGGTGGTCTGAGGGCAGATACAGGGGGGATTGAGGGGTCGTGGTACCATGTGCAGGAGTCTGAGTGCAGGCATACTGTGTGGAGGGGTGTTGACCCCCATGGGGGAGCCCTGATTTTTGGGGGGATCTAAAAACCACAGGGGTGCTGGAGTCCTCCCAAACCTCCCACGGGGATCTGAATGTGGATACAGGGGGCTTGGGGGGTCCTGGTGCTCGGCATCGGGGTCTGAGTGTGGATATGGGGGTCCCAGTGCTGGGTTTTGGGGTGCTGACCCTCGCGGGGGGGCTATAATTGGGAAGAAGGGGGCATGGGGGTGCCGGACCTCCCCAGTTTTGGGGGAAAACCACCTGGGTTTTGGTAAATAAAACTGTTTTTCTCTGACACCGGCTCCTCCGTGCTTATGGCGGGACCGCTGGGGGTGGGGACCGAGGCGTGGGGGGGGACTCTGCCCCCTCCCACGCAGGACCCAGGCGGCCGTGGGGTCACTTCCCTGCTCAGCGGCTGCCCCGTGACGGCGCGGCGACGTCACGGCCCGGCGGCGTGACGTCCACCCCGCCGCCGGCCTCCCCGCACGAGAAACGCGCTCGCCCCCCTTCGCGCCGCCTCTTTTGGACCCTTCCGCGCCGCCGTCGCGCTCTGCCAATCAGGGCAACGTGAACGGCGGCCGGCTCCACCCCCCTCCCTCCCCGTCACGTGACGCGGGGGCGGCTCTCGCGAGAGGCAGCGGCGGGATCCGGGGATCGGGATCGCGACCGGGACCGGGACCGGGATCAGGGACCGGGATCAGGGACTGGGATCAGGGACGAGAGCCGGGCCGGGCCGGGCCGGGCCGAGGCGGGACCGCAGCCGGCAGCGGAGCGGAGCCGGGGCCTAGGAGGGAGGCCGGGCCGAGGCCTAGAGCGGAGCGGAGCCGAACCGAGTCCGCCGTTGCCTCCGGGGGTAAGGAGGCGGCGACGGTGGCAGGAACCCTCCCCCCCCGCTCCGGGGGATGGGATTTACCGGGGGATAATCCCAGATGTGGTGCTCAGGCTCCTGGTGGGGGTTGCTGGTAGGGCTGTTCCCCGGTGTGGGGTTGCCCCGGGAGGGGGTCGTAGCCGTCTGCATCCCGTCCCAGCCCGGGACACCCCCATTTCACACATCAATACACCTTTGCTCACCCCCCTGGCCACCCCAGAAAAGACCCAGACCCCCTTAGGACACCCCCCGGACTCCCTTCCCCACCTCTCAGACCCTGCAGGATACCCGCAGACCCCCCTGCCTGCCCCTTCAGGACACCCCCCCGTCTCCCTGCCTCTCCCCCCAGCTACCCCCGGGACACCTCCGGACCCTCTGCTCGTCCCCGTGGGACTCCCCCATCTCCCCCTCCAGATCTCCCAGTGCCGCCATGTCGGACAGCGACGACAGCAACTTCTCGGAGGACGAGAGCGAGCGCAGCAGTGAGGCCGAGGAGGTGGAGGAGAACGAGGTGAGGCTGAAGGCTGCAGCTGGCGGGGGTGTGTGTGTGTGTGGGGGTGTCCTCCCTCACCCCCCTCAAACCCCCTAGGCTGAGGAGGAGCGCGCCAGCGTGGCCGGCAGTGAGAAGGAGGAGGCCGAGGAGGAGGAGGAGGAAGAGGAGGAGGAGTATGACGAGGAGGAAGAGGAGGAAGATGACGACCGGCCGGCTAAAAAGCCACGCCATGGCGGCTTCATCTTGGATGAGGCCGGTGAGCTGGGGGGGCCACGGGGGTGTTGTGGGGTGTTGCTGCTGCCCCCCTGGCCCCACTCACCACCCTGATTCCCCCCAGATGTGGATGACGAGTACGAGGATGAGGACCAGTGGGAGGATGGGGCCGAGGACATCCTGGAGAAAGGTGAGGAGCGTCCCCATCCTGCTTTGGGTCCCTTCCCTCCCCCGGAGGCCTGAGGAGGTAGATGGAAGTGCAGTTCTTTGGGGGCCAACCCCCATCCTCTGGCTCTTCCCTCTCCTCCCAGCCCCTTTTTCCCCCCTCAAAATCCATCCCTTGAGGGGGGAGGAAAGGACGGTGTGTCTCCCCCACCTCCTGCTGTCCATCCATGCTTCCCTCCCCATGTCCGTCTGCTCAGCACATCTCATCTGCGCTAGCCTGGGTCTTTCTTTTGCTTTTATTTCCCCCTCCCTTTTACCCCCTCGTGCTGCCGTCTGAATTTTGATTCCTTCCCCTTTGTTCCCCCCTCACCCGTGGGTGGTTTTGCTGCTATTATTTGCTCCATCCTCCACCGCCACTCCTTGTTCCTGAGCAGAAGAGATCGAAGGTAAGCCCAGATCACCCTGCCACCCCCCCCCATTTCCCCTTGGGGTCCCCCCGTACTCCGGGGCCAAGCAAGCACAGCCCACCCCCCTGCACCATCCCCCTGGGGCGAGATCCTGACCTTCCTCTTCCTCACAGCTTCCAACATTGATAACGTGGTGCTGGATGAGGATCGCTCTGGCGCTCGCCGGCTGCAGAACCTCTGGAGGTGATTGCGGTTCTGTCTGTGCGTCTGTCTGTCCGGCAGGGCGATGGCAGCTGAGCTGATGCCTTCCCCGCTCCTTTTATCTCCCCAGGGATCAGCGTGAGGAGGAGCTGGGCGAGTATTACATGAAGAAATATGCCAAGTCCTCGGTGGGAGAGACGTGAGTCCCCGTCCCCAGTGTGACAGGGAGCAGCTCCCCTTTCTCCCCACCGCCTCTCATTTAATTATTTTTTTTATAATTTTCCCTTTTTTCAGCGTTTACGGTGGTTCTGACGAGCTCTCAGATGACATCACGCAGCAACAGCTGCTGCCGGGAGTCAAGTGAGTCTCACCGAGGAGGGGCGGGAAACCCACGTGGTTTGGGGGGGGAAAAGGAGCAAATCAGGACAAGACACTCCATAACGGCGTTTCCCTCTCCACCCCTGCGCAGGGACCCCAATCTCTGGACCGTCAAGTGCAAGGTGCGTTCGGGGGTGGGTGCGGGGGGGGACGACTCAGTGTGGTGGCAGGGGGAGCCATGTATCTCCAACCCTAAAACATCATTTTCGTCCCCAGATTGGTGAGGAACGCGCCACGGCCATCGCTCTCATGCGGAAATTCATCGCTTACCAGTTCACTGACACGGTGAGGCCACGAGGGAGCCAGGCTGTAGCCGGTGATGGGGTGACAGTGCCGTGGTGTCCCCAACATGTCCCCAGTGTGTTCCCTCGTCCTCCAGCCCCTGCAGATCAAGTCGGTGGTGGCCCCCGAGCACGTCAAGGGTTACATTTACGTGGAGGCCTACAAGCAGACGCATGTCAAGCAGGCGATCGAGGGGGTGGGCAACCTGCGCATGGGCTACTGGAACCAGCAGATGGTCCCCATCAAAGAGATGACCGATGTCCTCAAAGTGGTGAAGGAGGTCACCAACCTCAAGCCCAAATCTTGGGTGCGCCTCAAAAGAGGGATCTACAAGGATGACATCGCCCAGGTGAGGAGCAGAAGGAGATGGGGACACCATGGTGAGGGACACACACCTGGCTCACCCTGCATTTGTGCCCCCCAGGTGGATTACGTGGAGCCCAGCCAGAACCAGATTTCCCTCAAGATGATCCCTCGCATTGACTTCGACCGGATCAAAGCCCGCATGAGCCTGGTAAGTGGGCCTGTGCCGCGCGGGTGCTGGTGCTGCCGCCGCCGTGTCGATGCCCTTCGTTTCACCTCCTACTGCCCCCTGCCCCACAGAAAGACTGGTTCGCCAAGAGGAAAAAGTTCAAGCGACCCCCGCAGCGGCTCTTTGATGCCGAGAAGATTCGGTAGGCGACCATCACCGTTCCAGGGGACATCAGATGCTGTCCAAAAAGCCCCCGCTGTGGGAGCTGCCCTCGCCAATGGAAGGCTTTTGTCCCTGGGGGGGGCTCCTGCCCACCAAGGGGGTGATTTTGGTTTTGTCCCAGGTCCCTAGGAGGTGACGTGGCATCTGATGGTGACTTTCTCATCTTCGAAGGCAACCGCTACAGCCGCAAGGGATTCCTCTTCAAAAGCTTTGCCATGTCGGCTGTGGTGAGCGCCACTGCCCCGCCGTGCTGGGGTTTGAACACCAAACCTGCTGGTTTTCCCCAAAACCACTTCCTTTCTAACGCTGAGGGGTGGTGGGAGGCCAGTAGCTCCTCAGCTGGGTTGGTTTTGGCCACCGTTTCCACTCTTGGCAGATAACGGAGGGGGTGAAGCCCACCCTGTCGGAGCTGGAGAAGTTTGAGGACCAGCCCGAAGGCATCGACCTGGAGGTGGTGACAGAGAGCACAGGTAAGCGGGTGCCACTGCCATCGTCCCCCCACTGTCCCCCCTGCAGCGCCGTCCCCTCACTGTCCCCGCCATTACCACAGGGAAGGAACGAGAGCACAACTTCCAGCCCGGCGACAACGTGGAGGTGTGCGAGGGTGAGCTGATCAACCTGCAAGGCAAAATCCTCAGCGTCGATGGCAACAAGATCACCATCATGCCGAAACATGAGGACTTGAAGGTCAGAGGGTCCCGAGGGGGCAACACTGGGTGCCTCCTGCGGCCGCTGTGGCCACCCTGGGACCACCCCAGCCCCTTCTTGCCATGCCCACAGCCTTCTCTTCCACCCCCAGGACATGCTGGAGTTCCCAGCTCAGGAGCTGCGGAAGTATTTCAAGATGGGCGACCACGTCAAGGTGATCGCGGGGCGTTTCGAGGGCGACACAGGGCTGATCGTGAGGGTGGAGGAAAACTTCGTCATCCTCTTCTCTGACCTCACCATGCATGAGGTATTTGGGGGTGAAAAATCTGGTTCGGCGCTGTGTCTTGCCCCGAAACAGACTGGGTTTTGGGGAGAAGAAGATGGGAAATGGCTGCCTCTCACGCTTCTCGCCACCAGCTCAAGGTTCTGCCACGGGACCTGCAGCTCTGCTCAGAGACGGCGTCCGGTGTGGATGTGGGGGGTCAGCACGAGTGGGGTGAGCTGGTGCAGCTGGACCCCCAAACAGTGGGTGTCATTGTCCGCCTGGAGCGGGAGACCTTCCAGGTGAGTCCCAGCTCCCCAGGGACACCCAGAGGAGCCACATCCGTGTCCCAGGTTGTTTCCCTGTTCATCCCTGTGCCAGAGTTACGTTCCCTGCCCCAGGGGGTCCCCATTTTTGGCCGCCCCTCTCCCACCCTCTCCTTGTCCCCGCAGGTACTGAACATGTACGGGAAGGTGGTGACGGTGCGGCACCAGGCTGTCACCAGGAAGAAGGACAACCGCTTCGCTGTCGCCCTCGACTCGGAGCAGAACAACATCCATGTCAAGGACATTGTGAAAGTCATAGACGGGCCTCACTCGGTAGGGGCTTACAGGGTTTGGGGGAGGGTCTTGGGGGTGTGATGGGCCCCTTCTGGTGCTTTGGGACCCCCCAGGGGTGTTCTGGGTCCCTGCCAGAGCTGCTCTGGGTCTGTCCCTGCTTCGGGGACCATCCCCGAGGTGAACTGGGTCCCTCCTGGCACTGTGAAGAGATCCCTGGTATATTTGGGGTCCCTCCCAGTACCACCCTGCATCCCTACTGGCACCAGGGGAACACCAGATCCCTCCTAGCATCCCCCTGGGTCGTCCCTATTGCTGAGGGGAGGATCCCATCACCGGGTCATGCCCTCCCCCCACCCTTTTTACCGGGGTTTAACCCCTGCCTTTTACTGGGGCAGGGCCGTGAGGGGGAGATCCGGCACCTCTTCCGGGGCTTCGCCTTCCTGCACTGCAAAAAGCTGGTGGAAAACGGCGGCATGTTCGTCTGCAAGACCCGGCACCTCGTCCTGGCGGGGGGCTCCAAGGTGGGGATGTGCCACGGACTGCCAGGGAGGGCTACAGCCCCCTGGTTTTGCCGCTGCCCCCCTCTCCAGGCACTGTTTTCTCCCTCTTGCAGCCGCGGGACGTCACGAACTTCACCGTGGGTGGTTTCGCCCCCATGAGCCCCCGTATCAGCAGCCCGATGCACCCCAGCGGGGCTGGTGAGTGTTGGGGGTGTACTGGAGGGCGCAGGGGTGTCCCCAAGGACCCCCCCCGAGCCCCATCTCAATCCTGCAGGCCAACGCGGTGGTTTCGGCGGTGGCGGCATGAGCCGTGGCCGCGGGCGGCGGGATAACGACCTCATTGGGCAGACGGTGCGCATCTCCCAAGGACCCTACAAAGGTGGGTGCCTTCTGATGGGGCGCTGGGCCCCCGTTTGTCCCCCCCAAACAGGGGAGGGGGCCTCGGGGATGCCTGGACCCCCACCCTGAGCCCCCGTTCTGCCCCGCAGGCTACATCGGTGTGGTGAAGGACGCGACGGAGTCGACAGCCCGCGTGGAGCTACACTCCACCTGCCAGACCATCTCGGTGGACCGCCAGCGCCTGACCACCGTGTGAGTTGGGGGGGACGGGGATACCAGGGTCAGGGTGGCCCTTGGAGACACCCCCCCTGCTCTGATGGGTCAGGGTGGTCCTCAGGGGTGGCGACACTTGGGCTAGTGGGGTGGATGTCATCCTTGGGGCTGGATGACACCTGCATACATGAGCAGGGCTCTTTTAGGGGGTCCCTGCCCCCCTGCCGGCACCATGTCCCCGTTCCCTGACACCCGCGTGTCCCCGCAGGGGCTCACGGCGCCCAGGTGGGATGACGTCAGCCTACGGGCGCACCCCCATGTATGGCTCCCAGACACCCATGTACGGCTCTGGCTCCCGCACCCCCATGTATGGCTCGCAGACCCCCCTGCATGACGGTGAGTGGCACGGGGGGACGTCAGGGGATGGAGGGGACAGGGATTAGGGGGACCCTGGGGTGGTTTGGGGGGTGGACCTTGGGGGAGAGGGGGAGATAGAGGGAATAGGGATTAGGGGGGGGCCTGGGAGTGGCCTGGGGGTGATGTACCAGGATGAAGTGGGACCTTGGGGGACACAGTGATGGAGGGGACAGGAACTGGGGGGAACCCAGGGACACAGACTCAGGTCTGGCTTGGAGGGGGATGGATCAGGATGAGATGGGACCTTGGGGGACACAGAGGAGACTCCCAGGGTGATCTTCTGGAGGTGGCAGAGCTGAAGTAGGACCAGCAACATGGAGAAGGGGGGCTTGGGGGGGGTTGTAGGGGGGCCCTGCAGCCACAGGGGCTGACGTAGCCGCTGTGGGACCCTCGCAGGCAGCCGCACGCCGCACTATGGCTCGCAGACGCCGCTGCATGACGGCAGCCGCACGCCCGCCCAGAGCGGCGCCTGGGACCCCAACAACCCCAACACGCCCTCCAGGTGGGTACAGGGGGGTCCCCCTCGCTGGGATGGCCCCATTTTGGGGTCCCCGGCCACTGGGACGGCCCCGCTGTGACGATGACACCTGTCTGTCCTCCTTAGGGCCGACGAGGACTTCGAGTACGGCTTCGATGACGAGCCCACACCCTCGCCACAGGGCTATGGGGGCACCCCCAACCCCCAGACCCCTGGCTACCCCGACCCCTCGTCCCCCCAGGTCAACCAGCCCTACAACCCCCAGACCCCCGGAACGCCAGCCATGTAAGTGCTCCCTCTACCCCACGGCAGGACTCAGGGGACACCGAACCACTGCTCTGGGGGGAAACTGCTCCTGGGGGACCCCAAACTGTGGTTCTGGGGGGGGAAACCGCTCCCGGGGGACCCCAAACCACGATGCTGTGGGGAGAAACTGCTCTTGGGGGACCCCAGACTGGTTCAGTAGGGGGGTCATGGCCCCTGAATCAGAGTCCCAGGGGGAAACTGCAGCCCCAGAGGACTCCGAACCACAACCCTGGGGGAAACCTGTTTTTGGGGGAACCCCAAACTGCAGCCTTGAGGGGCAGTTGTGCTCCTGGCAGGGGGAACTGTGCTCCTGGGGGACCCTGAACCTCGGCCCCAGGGGGAAAAATGTACCCCCAGGGTGCAGTCTTGGCCCTGGAGGACCCCAAATCCTCAAACCCTGTCCCTGGAGCCCTCCCAAATCATGCCCTGGGGGTGCCACCTCTCCTCTCCTCTCCACGCCTCCCCCCTCCACTCCCCACCCAGGTACAACACGGACCAGTTCTCGCCGTACGCCGTCCCGTCGCCGCAGGGCTCCTACCAGCCCAGCCCCAGCCCCCAGAGCTACCACCAAGTGGCCCCCAGCCCCGTGGGCTATCAGAACACCCACTCGCCGGCCAGCTACCACCCCACGCCGTCACCCATGGCCTACCAGGTACCCCCCAGCCCCCCTACACCCCTCATAGCCCCCGCTAAACCTTCTGAACTCCCTCATAGCCTCCCTACACCCCCCAAAACCCTCTCATAGCACCCCTACAATACCCAACACCCCCATATCACCCCCTAAACACCCTTGTTGCCCCCCTAAACACTCTCATTGCCCCCCTACACCCCCCCTAAATCCCCTTGTAGCCCACCTACACCCCCCGAAGCTCCCTACAACCCCCAAACCCCCCTCATAGTCCCCCTGCACCCCCCAACACTGACTACTCTCTCCCTGCAGGCAAGCCCCAGCCCCAGCCCAGTGGGCTACAGCCCCATGACCCCCGGGGCCCCCTCTCCGGGGGGGTACAACCCCCACACCCCTGGATCGGGGATCGAGCAGAGCTCCAGCGACTGGGTGACCACTGACATCCAGGTGAAGGTCCGTGACACCTACCTGGACAGTCAGGCTGTGGGACAGACCGGTGTCATCCGCAGCGTCACGGTGAGACCCCCAGGGGAGGTTTGGGGGGTGGTTTTGGGGTTGGGGGGGGGGATACACATGGTGATGTTGACTCCCCCCATTCTGCGCCCATAGGGCGGGATGTGCTCCGTCTACCTGAAGGACAGCGAGAAGGTGGTGAGCATCTCCAGCGAGCACCTGGAGCCCGTCACCCCCACCAAGAGCAACAAGGTAGAGGCCCCCCACCCCTCCTGGGACCCTCCCCAGCCCCCCAATACTCCCCCATACATCCCACCACCACCCCATGTTCCCTTGTGGACCTTTCTAGATCCCCTCTGGGACCCCCACAACCCCTCTGCCACCCTCCAAGCCGCGCTGGGATGCCCACCACCACCCCAAGGTCCCCTTTCTCCCCCATTTCTACCCCGCCCTGCCCCCAACTAATGCTTCCCGCCCCCCCCCGCAGGTAAAGGTGATCCTGGGGGAGGACCGTGAAGCCACTGGGATCCTGCTCAGCATCGACGGGGAGGACGGGATTGTCCGCATGGACTTGGAGGAGCAGCTCAAGATCCTCAACCTCCGCTTCCTCGGCAAGCTGCTGGAGGCCTGAGGGACAACCTCTCCCCCACCCCCACTGCCCCCATTTTCTTTGTGTCCCCCCATTTTCTTTCTATCCCCCCCTTTTTTTTCTCCTCTGCATTGCTGGTTGTAGCAAGGTTTAGGTGTCAAATAAATGCCTGTGGGTGCGGCACCCCCTCTTCTGTGCTGCCCTCCGGGGTGGAGGGAGCCCTAAAGGGCTGGGGTGGGGATGGGGGTTGGAATTGGACCCCCCCCGCCCCACAGAGCTGCGGGGGGGGAGGCGTTAACCGGGGCCCCTGTACCCCATGGGGCTGGGGAAAGGGGGGTTAAACCGGTCCCCCCGTGGGGCGGGGAGGGGTTTGAAGCGGGGCCCGTGGTGGGGGTTGAGCTGGGACCCCCGTGGGGCCGGTGGGGGGGTCGGACCGGGCTCCCCCCCCCAGCCCCGTAGATCCAGGCTCGGGGCTGGCCGCGCACGTGTTCTCCTCCGCCGCCACCGCCTCCTCCTCCTCTCATTGGCTCTGCTGACGCCGGTCCCGCCTCCCCTCCGCCGCCATTGGCCACCAGCTGCGCCGCCATTGGTTGTCAGCCCTCGTGCCCCGCCCTACGCTCCTTGCCTCCGCCTCCTCCCCTCGCTCCGCCGCCGCTCATTGGCCGGTGGCACGGGGAGGTGATTGGCGGCGGCGGCCGCGCCTGCGCCGTGGGGCGCGCGGTGCGGGAAGATGGCGGCGGCGGCGGGGCGGGCGGTGGTGGCCTGCGGGGCCCGCGCTGCCCTGGGGGCCCGGCGGGTCCGGGCCGCGCTGGGTCGGGCCGTCAGCGGCACCGCCGGCACCGACGCGGTGCTGCGGGAGCGGCTGCGGCGGCACCAGGTGGGGCCGCGACGGGGCTGAGCCCAGCGGGAAGGGTCGGGCCTGGGCCTGGTCTGAGGGGGTGATGAGGGCCCCGCGGGGAGGGGGAGGGTCACGGGAGCTCCACGGGTGTCCCCACACGTCCCCGGACCTCTCTGACCCTTCCCGGCTCAGGGCTCCACGGCCGCCCCTGTCCTTCCCCAGGGGTGCCCGGGAGCCTCTTGGGGGGTCTGTGAGTATCCCTGGGTGTTCCCAGGGGTCTCTGCCTGTCCCTGGCCATCCTCGGCCATCCCCAGGGCTCAATGCGGGTCCCTGGGTGTCACCGGTCATTTTTGGTCATCCCTAGGGCTCCACAGGTCTCCCTAAGTGTCTCTAGGGCTCCCTGGCTATCCTCGGACATCCCTAGGGCTCCACAGATGTCTCTAAGTGTCTCTGGGGCTCTCCGGGTGTCCCTGCCTGTCCCTGGAGCTCCTTGGAGACCCCCAGTCATCCTCGGACATCCCCACAGTTCTCTGGCTGTCCCCACATGTCTCCAAAGTTCTCAGGAGGCTCCTCAGCTGTCCCTGGGGCTCCCTGGGAGTCCCCGGTCATCTTTGGCCATCCCTAGGGCTCCACAGGTGTCCCCGAGTGTCTCTGGGGCTCTCTGGATGTCCCTTGCCGTTCTCCTTGGGCCTCTCTAGCTGTGCCTAAGTGTCCCTGGGTGTTATGGGGGCTCCCCAGGTGTCCCCAGGCCCCTCAGCCATCCCCAGGGCTCACCCCTTGTCCCCAGGGCTCACCATCCCCCTGTGTCCCCCCCACCTTGCAGGCAGCAGAAGGACCCCTGGGACACACCCCCAGCCCAGAGGAGGAGGAGGAGGAAGAGCGGCGGCGGCGGGAGCGGATGGCGGCCGCCCGGCGGTTAGCCCTGCGCTTGGCGGGGCTGCTGGGTGCTGGCACCGGCGTGGCACTCGTCTACATCTTCGGTGAGTCCTCGGCATCCCCGGCGTGTCCTGTCCCCACCCCCCGCCACTGCCGGTGCCACCGTGCCCCCCCCTCACCTCCACTCTCCCCCTCCTGCAGGCAGCAACGCGGTGGATGAGCACGGTGCCAAGGTGAGGGGTGCTCTGTGGCAGTTTCTGGACCCCTTTTTTTAGGCAAGGGGCTGCGCCAATGTCCCCTCCCTGCATTTTGGGGACATTTAGGGACATCGTGGGGGCTTAGCACCTTCCCTCTCTCCCTTCCCCATGTGCCCCCCTCTGTTTCGTTTCACTGGTGTTTTCCCGTATTTTGGGGTCTTTTTGTTGGGTGGGGCATTGGGGCCCCATGTCCCCGAGGGGAGTGGCGTGTCCCCAAAGGGACCGACAATCCTTGTCACACCCCAGGGAGGTGTTTTTCTCACCGCAAACCCCTTTTTTAGAGAATTTGGAAGTGATGAGGAGGGTTTTGATGTGCAGCACAGGGGGCTCCCTGGGGAGGGAGAGGTGCGAATTGCCCTGCCCGTCTCCGGTGACCAGCGGGGGGGGGACACGGGGACATCAAACGGGGTGACGGGGAGCGTTGAACAGGTGACAATGACACCAGTGGGGTGACAGGGACATCAGTGGGGCGATGAGGACATCAGTCGACAGAAGGAAACCGCACGGAAACGGCATCACCTACCTGTGAATTGTCCCTGTCACCTCCTGTGTCCCTTCCCCCCTCGGTGACAGGGCCCCTCCGGTGACAGGGCCCCTCCGGTGCCACCACGTCCTTCTCACCGGCCCTGTCTTAACCCTCCACCTCCCTCTTCTCCCCACAGATTCCCGATGAGTTCGATGGTGGTGAGTGACATCCCCACACATGCCCCGGGGGGGGGGGTGGTGGTGGTGACAGCTACTGCAGCGGGGGGACACGTCGCATCCTCAGGACTGTTTGACACCTCGGTGTTGCGGCTGGAGGCTTTTACGATGTTTTTAACACCCCGTTGTTACCCAAAAGGGGCTTTTTTTAGGGTGTTTTGGTCTTTATCATAGTGGGGGGGGGGGAACTGTCACCCCCCTTGGGGACAGCAGAGACCCCAGGTGACCCTCACCTGCACTGGCCTTGGCTCTGCAGACCCTGTGGGCATCCAGCAGCTCCGCAGGACCTACAAGTATTTCAAGGACTACAGGCAGGTGCGTGGGGAGCCAATTGGGGGGGGGGGTCCCCATTTTGGGAGGGGGCTTCATGGCATTAGGGGTGGCCATCCCCGTCCTGAGAGTTTTTTCATTTTCCTGGGAAGCTTCGTCCCCATTTTGGGGACATGTTGGATCCCCATCCCCTTTTGGGGGACCTTGTCCTAGTGCTAGGAAATGACGTCCCTGTTTTGGGGTCCTCTGTCCCTGTTCTGGGGGACATTTGCCCCTCTTTTGGGGTCTCCTGTCACCGATCTGGGCTCCTTGTCCCCACTGGGGGGGTCCTTGTCCCCACTTCGGGGTCTTTGTCGCTAGGCAGGGGCTCCCATCCTCAGTTTGCAGGGGAGCTTTGTCCCCATTTGCCAGGGCGCTTCATCCCCACACTCCAGCCCTTGCCCCCATGCCAGTGCGGGGACCCTGTCCCTTTTTGGGGACCATTGTCCCCACACCGGTGGCTCATCCCCATGCTGGGGGGGGGGGCTCCATCCCTCCCCCTGACTCCCCCCAGATGATCATCGAGCCCACCAGTCCCAAGCTGCTGCCGGACCCCCTGCGCGAACCCTACTACCAGCCCCCCTACACCCTCGTCATCGAGCTCACTGACGTCCTGCTGCACCCCGAGTGGTCGGTGAGTGTCCCCCGAGCCTTCCCGTGCCCACCCCCACCTGCCACCCCCTGTGACACCTCCCTGTCCCCCCCCCAAAACCAGCTCGTCACTGGCTGGCGCTTCAAGAAGCGCCCGGGCATCGAGAGCCTCCTGCAGCAGCTTGCACCCCTCTACGAGATAGTTGTCTTCACCTCTGAAACTGGCATGGTGAGTGCGAGGTGGGGGGGGGGGAGCATGGCCACCCCAGGAGGTGACAGGGCCACCAGGGGGTGCCCCCCACCCTCTCACCCCCTCTATTACCCCCCCACAGACCGCCTTCCCCCTCATTGACAGCGTGGACCCCCACGGCTTCATCTCCTACCGTCTCTTCCGTGATGCCACCCGCTATATGGATGGGCACCACGTCAAGGTGGTGTGACAGGGGAGGGGGACAGTCACTTCAGTGACCCCCCCCCCGCCCTTTGCCAACCCTCTCTGTTCCCCCCCTGCCCCAGGACATCTCCTGCCTCAACAGAGACCCGGCGAAGGTGGTGGTGGTGGATTGCCGGAGAGAAGCCTTCTGCCTACAGCCCTACAACGGGTTGGCGCTGCCCCGCTGGGATGGCAGCTCCGACGACCGCGCGCTCTACGACCTCACCGCTTTCCTCAAAAGTGGGTAAACACGTCCCAGAACATCCCTGACCCCCCTCCCTGACCCCCCACACCCCTCCCTCTGCAAACCCGTCCGTCTGTCCCCGCAGCTATTGCCCTCAGTGGGGTGGAGGATGTCCGGACGGTGCTGGAGAATTACGCGCTGGAGGAGGATCCGCTGGCGGCTTTTAAACGACGCCGGTCGCAGCTGGAGGAGGTGGGGACGCGCCGGGGGTGGGGGGAACGTGACATGGCAGGGGGGTGGCAGCACCTAATTGCCGGTAATGGCTGTTTTTTGCCCCGAATCGGGGGCGCAGGAGGAGCAGCAGCGCCTGGCCGAGCTGGCGCAGGGCAAGAAGCCGACGGGGCTTTTCCTGGGTGCCCTGGCCGGCCGCCTCTGGCCACGCTCCAAGCAGCAGTGATGTCATCAGGATGGTGCCGTGATGTCAGCAGGATGTCGCCGTGATGTCAGCGGTGCAAGGCGGGGTGGGGGGGGACACCCCATTCACCAGCGCCGTGGCTGCAGGGGGTGATGCGTCACCCAGACCCGGACGATGCGGTCGGAGGCGCCGGTGGTCCCGTGGCGGCTGGCGGTGGGGGGGGGACCGGGCATGGCCCCGCTTTCGGGGGGGGTTGGAGGGTTTTGGAGGGGGCTTGACCCCAGTGGGGATGAATAAAGGGTGACGTGGAGCTGCGGGTGCACTGTGCTGCTTGGGGGGGGCACGGAGCGGCCCCCCCCTCCCTGGTGCTGCGTCAGATCCGGGGCCTTTTGGTGGGGGTGGGCTACGGGGCTGGATCCAGGCTCTTTGGGGGGGCCGTTTATGGGGCCAGATCTGGGCCCATTTTGGGGGGGGTATGGAGCTGGATCCCCCTTTTGGGATGGGGGGGCCCGGCATCCCCTGTAGGGGCGTGGCCTGTGGGTGGGGGCGTGGTCTGCAAACAGGGGGTGGGGCTTGGCCGCTAGAAAGGGGTCTTGGGGAGGGGGGCGGTGGGCTCAGACCCCGCTGAGCCCTGGGACCAGGCGGGACCCCTGGGCCCGGATCCGGTCCCCCCCCCGCCCCCCGGTGCCGGCCATGGCTGCGCTGCTGCTGGCTGCCCTCCTCGCCCTCGTCTGGCCCCCACCGGTGAGCCTGCCCCCCCGGGAGGGGGCTGGGGGGGAGCCCTGGGGGGGTCTAGGGGGCTGGTGGAGACCCTTGGCAATTTTGAGGGGGGTCCCTGGAGAGGGATCAGGGTGATTCTGGGGTGCTTCAGGTGTCCCTTTGTGGTCCCCAGGGGGTGTTGGTGGGGGTGGAAGTTCCAGGGTGGGTATTTGGGATATTGGAGGGGGTATTTTGGGGATCCCGGGTGGGCTGTTTGTAGTGCTGGGGGGGGGGGGGGGAGGTCCTGAGAAGTTTGAGGTGTCCTTGGGGAGTTGGCAGGGCTCCTTGAAGCTGGTTTGGGATGCTGGGGGGGATCAGGGCGATCCTAAGGAAGCATTTCGAGGCACTGAGTGGTACTTTCAGGATCTTGAGTGGTTATTTTTGTACTGGGGAGCCTCTGAAGGGTGATTTGGGGTGCTGGGGAGGGGACTCGGGGGGGTCAGAGCAGGCCTAGAGGGCTCTTTTGGGATGCTGGGGGTGTTCGGGGGGATATTTGGGTATTGGGGTGCCCCTGAGGAGTATTTTGGGGTGCTGAGGGGGGGTCTCCTGGGTCGCTGACGCCCACCTGCAGGTGCAGCCGGCTGGGGTGCTGGAGCTGCGGGTGCTGTCGGCACGGGGGGGCCCAGGGGGGCCGTGTGGGGGCCCGCCTTCCTGTCGCCTTGTCTTCCGTCTCTGCCTGCGGCCCCCTGGGGCGGTTGGCTGCAGCCTGGGGGTCGTCCACAGCTCCCCTGGACCCCCCCCGGCCCCAGGGGCCCCCCGCATCCTCCGCCTGCCTTTCACCTTCCCCTGGCCGGTGAGGACTGACTCCCCCCTCGCCCAGTCCCTGGCAAAGTCTGACCCCCCACCATGGTCCTGGGACCCCTAAGGGCCTAGGAATGACACCCCCCCAATTTTTGCTGCCCCCCCCCCAGGGCACCGTCTCCCTTGTCATCGAGTCATGGCGGCTGGAGGAGACTAAAGGCTCTGGAGGTGAGTGGTGGAGACTTGGGGAGGCCATGGGGTTTGGGGGGACAAATGGGGGTCCCAGGGGGGGCAAATAGGGACCCTGTGTATTTGGGAGGGGGGGGAAATGGAGATCCCATAGGGGGTGGATAGGGAATGAAGGGGGGGGATGTGAGAGCCCAAAGTGTTGGGGGTGGGCAGTTGGGCGTCCCAGGGGGTAAATAGGGGATAAATAGGAGGGGGGTGGGGGCAGATGGCAGCCTGCAGGGTTTTGGGGGGCAAATTGGGGTTTGGGGGGGCAAAGGGGAGCCCTGGGTGTTTGAGGGGGGTGAACGGGAATCCTTGGATGGGGGGGGGCAGTTTGGGGGGAGGCAAAGAGGGAGGGCTAGAAGGGCAAAGGGGGGGGGGGTCTGGGGGACTTTGGGGGTGCCCAGGGGGTCTGTGGGTGCTGACGGGTGCCCCAGGGCCCCAGGGCCGGCTCTTGGGGCGCGCGGTGGCCCGGCAGCACCTCTCCCCGGGGGGTCCCTGGCGGGGGGGGACGGGGGGGGGCCTGCGCTTCGGCACCCGCTTGCGCTGCCGCCCCCCCGGCCGTGGCCCCCGTTGCGTCCCCCGCTGCGCCCCCTGCACCCGCCGCTGCCCCCCCGCCGCCGCCTGCCGCCCCCCCCGCCGCTGTTGGCCCCCCTGCTGCACCCGCCGTGAGTACCCCTGTCCCCTGGGGGGGCCGCCATCACCCTTCTCCCCCACCCAGCACTCCCCCATCTTTCTTGGGGGGCATGCAGCATCCCAGGGTGTCCCCTGGGTTTTGGGGTGCCCCTGACACCCCGCTTTACCCGCAGGTGGGTGCCGGGAACCTTGCACCACCCCCAGCGCCGATGGCAGCACCTGCACCAACGGGGGCACCTGCACAGTGAGTGGGACACCCCCCCCCCCGCACCAGTATCCCCCGTGTCACCCCAGGAGCCCCCGTGGTGCTTCTCGGCACCCCCACATCCATCCTGGGGGGGGGTCCGGTACCCCCCATCCCGGTAACGGTGCTGCCTGTGCAGGGTCGTGGGAGCAACTCCCCGGGGCCACGCTGTGACACCCCCAGCCCGGGACAGCCACCGGCAGCACCAGAAGCCGTGACGGCTCCGGTGGCACCAGCAGCAGCACTGGCAGCACCAGAGGTGGCACCAGTAGCACCGGCAGCACCAGCGGTGGCACCAGTGGTGGCACCGGCAGCACCGGTGGTGGCCCCGGCAGCGCCGGTGGTGGCACCGGTGGCCCCAGCAGCACCGGCGGCGGCACCGGCAGCGGCACCGGCAGCACCGGTGGTGGCACCAGCAGCACCAGCGACGGTCCCTGAAGCCCCGGTGCCGGCATCAGAGCCAGCGTCTCCGGCGTCGCTCCCGGCTGCGGGGCGGTTGGCGATGCCGGAGCCTCTGCCGGAGGTGCCGCCATCCCCGTGCGCCCTCGGTCCCTGCTTCAACGGCGGCGCCTGCGCCCCCGACCCGGCTCCCGGCGCCGGCTACACCTGCCGCTGCCCCCCCGGCTTCCGCGGCTCCAACTGCGAGCGCCGCGCCGACCGCTGCGCCGACCACCTCTGCCTGCACGGTGAGCCTCCCCCACGTTCCCCACCGCCGTTCCCCCGGCACGGTTCGGCGTCGCTGACCCCCCTTCCCCAGCGCAGGCGGCCAGTGCCGGGACTTGGGTCGCGGCGCCATTTGCAAATGCCGGCCGGGTTTTTCGGGGCGCCGGTGCGAACGCAATGCCGACGACTGTACCCCCAACCCCTGCGCCAACGGCGGCACGTGCCAGGACGGCGCCAACAGCTTCACCTGCTCCTGCACCCTCGGCTACGCCGGCGCCGATTGCCGACGCCGCGCCGACGCCTGCGCCTCCGGCCCCTGCTTGCACGGTGCCACTTGCTACACCCACTTCTCCGGCCACGTCTGCGCCTGCCCCCCCGGATTTATGGGGTCCCGCTGCGAGGAGGAGGTTGGGGGACCCCCCCCAGCCCCCCAACGCCGCCCCCCCGTGCCCCTCGCCCTCGCCTGCGCCCTTCCCCTCGCTCTGCTGGGCCCCGGCGTGGGGCTGGCGCTGGCGGCACGGCGGCGGCGGCGGCTGCCGGGGGAGAGGTGAGACCTGGGGTTTTGGGGGGGCGGGGGGGGGCACAGACCCCGATTTTGGGGGTCTCACAAGATATTTTGGCAGCAGCCGTGCGCCGGATACGGGGGGGACCACCAGCACAAGCCCCCCGGGGAGGGAGCGGCGGCCACCACGTGCTTCTGCCACCCGGGTGAGCCCCCCCCCCCCCCCATTTCTCCACCATTTGTCTCTGCCGCCCCCCCCCCACCGCCATCACCCTCCGGTTCTCCTTAACCCCATTTCTCTTCTTGTCCTCCCCAGGTGTGACCCGGCGGTGATGGACACCCCTCCCCAGGACACCCCCCCACCCCAAGCCTGGGTCCCCACAGTGTTTTGGGGACACACACCCCCACCCGAGGGGGGGCCTGGGGGTTGTGCCATAAAGTTCTTTGAGATGTCTGTCCGTGTCGCCAGAATCCGGCCCTGGGGGGGGGTTGACGTGGGTGGGGACGCCCCAGTCGGGACAGTGGGTGGGTGACACGGGTGGGGACACCCCACTCCGCACCGGGGAGGGGGGGTGACAGGCCCGTGGGGGGGACAGTGCCCTGCTTTGGGGTCGTCTCCCCCCCCCACCGCGGGTCACCTTAGAGCCACCAGCTCCATGACTCGGCGCTCAACTCGCCGCTCTCGACGCTCGGCGCTCGATTGCTTCCCCCATCACACACGGCTGTTCCCGCCCTCAGCCGGCAGGGCCAGTCGCCAGCCCCCGGCGCCGTGATGGGCAGCGCGCGCGGCCAATCGGAAGGGAGAGTCGGGGCGGAGCGGGGTAGCGCGCCGGCCAATGAGGGGGCGAAGCGGACCGAGGTGGGGACGGGGAGGGGCGGGGCCGGAGCCGGAGCCGGCGGCGTGTGGAAGCGGCGGGAGCCATGAAGTGAGCGAGGAGCGGCGGGGGGATCCCGGGGGGATCCGGGAGGTGGGGGGGAGAGGGCGGGATCGCGGGGGATCCCGGGATTGCGGGGCCAACGGGAGAGCCGGGATCCCGATGGATCCCGGGGGTGCGGGGCCCACGGGAGGGCCGGGATCCCGGGGACTACCGGGCCCACAGGACGGCCGCGACCCCCGGCAACCGTTCCGGCGGAGCGGGTCCCCGCCGGGGCAGTGGTGGAGAGCCGGGAGCGGCAGGGGGTCCCCGGGGCCGCTCCAGCACCGTGACACTCCGCCACCGGATCCCGTCGCTCGCCAGATCCCGGCTGCCGTCACAGACCTGCCAAGAGGGCAGACGGCGCGAGTGGGCTGGGGCACCCCGATCCCAGGGCGGAGAGGAGGGATCAGCCAGGCACCGAGCTCTCCGCTGGGGTGGGATCTGGTGGGATCCCTCACGGGAATCCTCTTTTCGTTGGCCCCTCCACAGGCTCAACATCGATGGCCTCCTGGTCTACTTCCCCTACGACTACATCTACCCTGAGCAGTTCTCCTACATGCTGGAGCTCAAGAGGACCTTGGACGCCAAGGTACAGCGGGATCTGGTGGTCCCGGGTGGGCTGGGATCCACCCACCCCGGGGACACCCCTGCCGGGGGTGACACCGCTGCTTTCGGCAGGGCCATGGCGTGCTGGAGATGCCCTCTGGGACCGGTAAGACAGTGTCGCTGCTGTCGCTCATCGTCGCCTATCAGCGGGTGAGTGCTGGTGCCTGATCCCAGTGGATCCCAGCAGATCCCAGTCCTGCAGACCCTAGTGTTACATCTCTCCCCAGGCCCGACCACTGGACGTCACCAAACTCATTTACTGCTCCCGCACAGTGCCGGAGATCGAGAAGGTGGGGTGAGGAGCTGGGGGAGAGAGGAGGGAAGCAAATCTGAGGGGGTATCCTGAGGGATCCATCTGAGCATTGCCACCACAGGTGATTGAGGAGTTGCGGAAGCTGATGGATTTCTATGAGAAAGAGCTGGGGGAGAAGGTGCCATTCCTGGGGCTGGCGCTGAGCTCCAGGAAGAACCTCTGCATCCACCCTGAGGTGGGCATGGGTCTGGGTGAGATCCACTGGGGGTGTGTGGGGGGAGGTTGATTCCAGGGGGACACAGTGACAACGGGGTGACCATGGGGGTGCAGGTGTCCTCGCTGCGCTTTGGGAAGGAGGTGGACAGCCGGTGCCTGAGCCTGACGGCTTCCTACGTGCGGGCGCAGCACCAGCGTGACGGATCCCTGCCTGCCTGCCGCTTCTTTGAGGTGAGGGATCCCCCTGATGAGCACTCGGGGATCCCCCTGACCCTGATGGGCACCCAAGGGTGTCCCACCTCCCCCTGCTTGGGTGCCCCCCAGTCTCCTGTCAGCTCCCGGGTGCCCTGTGGTGTCCCCAACAGCTCCCAGCACCCTGGGGTGCCCCCACTCCCCCTCCGGCTGCCCAGTACCCTTGGGTGCTCCCGTTCCCTAACTGGGTCCCAAGCACCCTGGGGACCCCATTCGCCATCCACCCCCCCCCAGTACCCTAGGGTGCCCCCCAGCCACTGCCCACCTCCACCCCACACCCAAATCCCCCCTTACCCAATCCGCTGCCCCCCCCACCACCATCCTGCCTCGGGTCACCGCCCCCAGCTGCCCCCCACCCCCTGGGAGCCTCCCCAAGGCCCTCCAGCCACCTTCCCCGGGGTCTCCCACCAGGAGTTCGACACCCACGGGCGTGAGGTGCCCATCCCCTACGGCATCTACAACCTGGACGACCTGAAGGCCCACGGCCGCCAGAAGGGCTGGTGCCCCTATTTCCTCGCCCGCTACTCGGTACAGGGGGGGGACAGGGGGCCAGGATCGGCTTTGGGGTGGCTCCTCTGTCCCTAAATGTCCCTAAATGTCCCCATGCCCTGCCCTCCGGCAGATCCTTCATGCCAACATCGTCGTCTACAGCTACCACTACCTGCTGGATCCCAAAATCGCCGATTTGGTCTCAAAGGAGTTGGCCAAGAAGTCGGTCGTGGTCTTTGATGAGGCCCACAACATTGGTCAGCACCCCCCTGAACCCCATTTTTGGGGTGTCACCCTCTGTCCCCTGCGTCACCCGCAGCGGGGGGAGTGACACTGTCCCCTATCCCCACAGACAACGTCTGCATCGACTCCATGGGGGTCAACATCACGCGCCGGACGCTGGACCGCTGCCAGGCCAACGTGACCACGCTCCAAACCACCATCCAAAAGTGAGCATGGCCCCCCACCTCCCCTCATTGTCCCCATCGTTTTCCTACCCACCCCCCCGGTGACCGCATACCCCCTTGCCGCAGGATCAAGGAGACGGACACGCGGCGGCTGGCGGAGGAGTACCGGCGCCTGGTGGAGGGGCTGCGGGAGGCCAGCACCGCCCGGGAGACCGACCTCTACCTCGCCAACCCCGTACTGCCGGACGAGATCCTGCAGGGTACGTGGGGGGGTGAGCCCTCTTTTGAGGTGCCCCCCAGACCCCCCCTATTTCCATGGTGGATGAGCACGGGGCGTCTCTGAGCTCCCTTTTGTGGCAGGGAGCCCCCCGAGCCTTTTGGGGTGCCCCCAGCCCCACACCAGCCTCCAGTGCCACACAGCCTCCCCTCCAGACAAGCATGGACACCCTGGGGGTCCCCGAGCCCCTCCTTGGAGTGTGGGGAGAGTGCCAGGCGCTCCCCATCTGAGCTCCACCCCGATGTCCCTGGCCCACAGAGGCAGTTCCTGGCAGCATCCGGACAGCTGAGCACTTCGTGGGCTTCCTGAAGCGGTTCGTGGCCTACCTGCGGGCACGGGTGCGGGGGCCACGGGTGGTGCAGGAGAGCCCCCCCGCCTTCCTCAAAGACCTCTACGAGAAGGTCTGCATCGAGCGCAAGCCCCTGCGGTGAGTCTGGGGGGATCTGTCCCCACCACAAAGGGACCTACCCCCAAGGGAACATGGCCCCTGGGGAGCCATGTCCCCCCAGGGTGGCTTGTAACCACACCAGGGTGGTCTGTGACCCCCCAAGGGTGCTGTGTCCCCCCCACCAGG
The DNA here is from genome assembly GCF_964188355.1 of Buteo buteo. NCBI lineage: Eukaryota > Metazoa > Chordata > Aves > Accipitriformes > Accipitridae > Buteo > Buteo buteo. The sequence continues at coordinate 88,485,158 of NC_134204.1, read as the reverse complement.
TTGGCCTGTGACCCCCTGCAGAGTGGCCTATGTCCCCTCCCAATGGTCCTGGGTCCCCCCAGGGTAGCCTGTGACCCCCCCCAGGGTGCTGTGTTCCCCCCCAGGGTGGTCTGTGACCCCCTCCAAGGGTTTTCTTCACCCCCCCAAGGTGCTGTGTCCCCCTCCTCGGGTGGTGTCTCCCCTCCATGGCATGACCATGTCCCCCCCAAAGGCAACATTTCCCCTCCTCAGGGTGACATGACACTCATGGGATAATGTGTCCCCCGCCCAGGGTGATGTGTGCCCCCCCCCCAGGTGACACGTCCCCCCCCCACGGGTGATCTACCCCCCAGGTTCTGTGCCGAGCGGCTGCGCTCGCTGCTACGGACGCTGGAGATCGTGGACATGGCCGACTTCTCCGCCATCACCCTCGTCGCCAACTTTGCCACCCTCGTCAGCACCTACTCCAAGGGTCAGCCAGGCGCCTGGGTCCCCCCGGGGGGGGGCAGTCCCTGAGGACCCCTTTCGAGGCAGGGGGGGTGGTCTGTGAGCCCCCCCATTGTGGGGAATGGCACCCATGGGTGGTGGCACAGTCCGTAAGCCCCCTTGGGGGGGGGGATGAGCACCCTTGGGTAGAGGAACACCCTGTGTCCTGCTTGTGGGGGTGCTGGGTGGCCTCCCTGCCCTGGCTGGCATTGAGGGTGCCCCCCTCATCCCCCCCTCCAGGTTTCACCATCATCATTGAGCCTTTCGACAACAGGACCCCCACCATCTCCAACCCCATCCTGCACTTCAGGTGTGGGCACAGGGAGGGACACGGGAGGGTATCGGGGAGGGACAAGGACACTGAGGGGGGGACACAGGGAGACGGGGCGGGGGGTGGCAGTGGCAGTGGCAGTGTCACCCCAGGGATGTGTGTGTGTGTGTCCCCAGCTGTATGGATGCCTCCATCGCCATCAAGCCAGTCTTTGAGCGCTTCCAGTCGGTCATCATCACGTCAGGGGTGAGTCTGCATGTCCCCTCGTGTCCCCCACGTCCCTCCCACCATGTCTTCTGTGTCCCCCTGTATCCCCCATGTCCCCCTTGTCCCCACTTCCTATGTCTCCTCCTACGATGTCCCCCCCACGTCCCCTCCAGAACCCATTGGGATGACCCCATCCCTGTGTCCCCTCTGCTCCCTCCACCACAGACTCTCTCCCCACTGGACATTTACCCCAAAATCCTGGATTTCCGCCCCGTCACCATGGCGACCTTCACCATGACACTGGCCCGGACCTGCCTGTGCCCCATGGTGAGTGGGGAGCATTGGGGGTACCTGGCACTGGCTCTGGGGCGGGGGGTCGGGGGGGTCAGGGACCCCCATGTCACCAGTGTCCCTGCCCCTTGCAGATCGTGGGCCGTGGCAACGACCAGGTGGCCATCAGCTCCAAGTTTGAGACACGCGAGGACATCGGTAGGGAACGGGGACAGAGGAAGGAGAGAGCAACAGGGATGGGGTTATGGTGTTGGGGGGGACAGGGATGGGGACGGGGGGATATAGGGCTGGGGGGGGGCTCAGGGACAGAGTTCTGGGGCTGAGAGGGATGAGGACAGGGACAGGGTTAGAGGGCTGGAGGGGCCAGGACTAGGGTAGGGGAACCCGAGGCAGGACAGAAATGGGGCCAGGAGGATGTTGGGCTGAGGGTGACAGGGAGATTTGGGGTCCGGAGGGGACTTTGGGGGTTGGGGGTGCCCCATGGTGACCCCCCCACACCCCAGCCGTCATCCGCAACTATGGGAACCTGCTGCTGGAGCTGTCGGCCGTGGTCCCCGACGGCATCGTCGCCTTCTTCACCAGCTACCAGTACATGGAGAACATCGTGGCCTCCTGGTACGAGCAGGTATGTCCCCACCTGTCCCCCAAAGCGTCCCCTGACCCCCCCATGATGTCCCTTCATGTCCCCTGACCTCTGCCCCCCCTCCGCCGTGGCAGGGCATCCTGGAGAACATCCAGCGGAACAAGCTTATCTTCATCGAGACGCAGGACGGGGCCGAGACCAGCATGGCCCTGGAGAAGTACCAGGAGGTGGGTGGCAGCATCTCAGGGTGTCACCGTCACCGGTGCCACCCCTCCCGGTGACCTGGCCGCTGTTTGCAGGCCTGCGAGAACGGCCGGGGTGCCATCCTTCTCTCCGTGGCCCGTGGCAAAGTGTCAGAAGGCATCGATTTCGGTGAGAGCCAGCCCAGGTCGGGGACGCAGCAGCAAGGGGGACACGCAGTGGCAGGGGGACGTGGTGGTGGGTGCTGAAGCACCCTGAGCACCCCCCATTTCACACCCCTTCCCAGTGCATCACTACGGCAGAGCCGTCGTCATGTTCGGCGTGCCCTACGTCTACACCCAGAGCCGCATCCTGAAGGTGAGCAGGGACCCTGGGGGACCTGTGGGGACAGGGGGGCACCCTGGGGGCACCCCGTGGCACAGCCCGGCACCCCAGGGACACCCCAGGCACTTAGGAGACATGATGAGGTGCCCCAGGGCTATAGTGGGGTACCCACGGGGCACAGACAGGTACCCACGGGGTACAGCGGACACCCACGGGACACAGTGGGGCACCCGTGGGGCACAGCTGAGCACCCTGGGGCCACGTGGCAACCCACAGCTACAGTATGACACCCCAGGGCTGGTCTGGAGCTCTCTGGGGACCAGTGGAGCACCCCACGGCCAGGACGGGACACCCGTGGGGTTCCCACCATGTCTGTGCTCCCCCCCAACCCAGGCCCGGTTGGAATACCTCCGGGACCAGTTCCAGATCCGGGAGAACGACTTCCTCACTTTCGATGCCATGCGCCACGCCGCCCAGTGCGTCGGCCGGGCCCTGCGCGGCAAAACCGACTACGGCCTCATGGTCTTTGCTGACAAGGTGTGTACCGGGATGGGGTGGAGGGGGGGGACGGATTTGGGGAGGGGTGCTGTGGGACCCCATGTCTCCCCCCACAGCGCTTCGCCCGGGCAGACAAGCGGGGGAAGTTACCGCGGTGGATCCAGGAGCACATCACGGACGCCAACCTCAACCTGACGGTGGACGAGGCGGTGCAGGTGGCCAAGTTCTTCCTGCGCCAGATGGCTCAGCCCTTCCATCAGGTAAAGAAGCCCACCCCCCGAAGCCCCCCCCCAGTGCTGGAGGGGCTGGGCAGGGTGGGGGACCCCCAGCTTACCCCCTCCCGGTGCAGGAGGACCAGCTGGGGCTGTCCCTGCTGACGCTGGAGCAGCTGCAGTCGGAGGAGGTTCTGCAACGGATCGAGCAGATCGCTCAGCAGGTGTGAGCTGGCCGAGGGGGGTGGGTGCAGAGTAACCCCCCCCTATCTGCTTGGGGTGGGACCCCGAGCCCCCTGCCATGTGCTTAAGGTGGGACCCGGATCCCTCTGTGTGCTGGGGCTGGGACCTGGAGCCCCCCAGCACGCTTAGAGTGGGACCTGGATCCCTCCATGTGCTCAAGGTGGGATCTAGATCCCCACCACGTGCTTGGGGGGGGAACTGGAGCCCCCCCACGTTCTCGGGGCAGGAACTAGATCTGCCCCCACGTGCTCCAGCAAGACCTGGATCCCCCAACTCACTTGGAGCAGGATCTGGATTCCCCATACGTGCTGGGAGCAGGATCCAGACCCCCCAAAACGTGCTCAGGGCAGGACCTGGATCCCCCCTGCCCCAATGCCCGGCACCCTGTGGGGCCCCCGCTGGGTGCTGCCCCCCCGACCCCCGGCTGTGCAGGGACACCTCCATTCACGTCTTTTTTTTGTACAATATTACACCCCCCCCAATAAAACAGGAGCCCACCATGGCTCAGCCACCCCTGCATTGCTGTGCCCCCTTATTCACTGCTGCTGTGCCTGGGGACCCCCAACTTCCCCTCTCTGGGGGTGGGGGCCACATTCACTGAAGTGGGGAAGAGGGTCGGGACCAATGACGGGGCCCCCGCCAGGGTCCCCAATAGTGGGACACACCCCCCCAGCTGTACCCAGGGCTGGGGGACACCCCATGGCCAAGGTCACCCCCTCCCTAGTGCCCACATATTTGGGGTCACCCCTTACCCAGGGTCCCATGGACCATGGCCCCCCCCGAGATGTGTCAGGTCCCCCTGTACCTATGGAGCATCCCATGGGTGTAGGGCACCCCCACAGATATAGGGGGGGGGGTCAGGCCCCTCCATGCCCCCCAGGGTGCCGATATTGGGGTGCAGTGGGGCCTTCTGCCAGGGTTCTCCCCTCCACTGGCACCCTGGGGGGCTCAGGGTGCCCCAGACCCACAGGGGAGGACCCCACCTCCCCCTCTGTGCCTCAGTTTCCCCACTGGTGCTGGTGGTGTTTTGGGGGCGGGGGGGGTGTGTGAAGGGCACTAGTGGCAGCCGCTGCCCCACCCACGGGTGCCACCCCGGCGCCCATGCCGCCCGTCCCGTGCCCCCCACCGGGGTCCCCCAGCACTGACACCGGATCCGGCCGGGTAACAGGATCCGACCTAAAAATACCGGGTGTTGGGGTGGGGGGGGCCCGGCTTGAATTGCCCTGATCCAGCGGATCCGCCCAGGGTCACCCACCTCTGGTTGCCCCCCACCCTGACCCCCACGCGGGGAGAGGGGGCCGGGGACAATTAGGCCACCTCGGAGCGGGGACAAGGGGGGGGGTACACAGGGTGGGTGCCCCCCCCCCCCAGCACACCCTGGCTGGGTCCCGACAGTGATTTGGGAGTGGTGGGTGCTGGGTGCCCCCCACCCTGGGACAGGGACCCCCTCCACTGCTCCTGTCCCCATCCCTCTGCGGTGCCCCTGCCTGGCTGTTCCCCCCACCCCTCCCAGTTGCTCCCAGTGCTCCCAGTTGCAGCCAGGCCCTGGCCAGGCAACCAGTGGGAGGGTAACCAGAGCTGCAGCGGGTGCTGCAGATCAAGGTCGGCCAAGGCCGTCCACCGTGTGGGCCCCAAGAGTGGGTGCAAGGTGCAGGGTGATGCTCTGCAGCCCGCCCCCCCCCGGGGTGCAGCATGCAATGCGCAACACGCAACGCGAAGCACGCAACAAGGTGCAACGAGCAGCGCGCGACGGGCCGCATGCGGCGGGCGAGGCGCAGCGCGCGACGTGGGAAGCGTGCAACGAGGCGCGATGCGCAGCGCGCCACGCGCGGTTGGCAGCGTGCAAGGCGCGGCGCGCAGCACGCAACGCGCAACGCGAAGCGCGCGGCAAGGTGCGACGCGCGGCCGGCCGCGCGCCGTGCAACGCGCCACACGCAATCGGCGGCGCGCAACGCGCCGCAACCTGCGTGCGGGGTGCAACGTGCCGCGTACGGCACGCAAAGCGCAGCGTGTAATTGGGGGGGGGGTGGGTGGGGTGAGGCAGTGGTGGGGGGGTGCAGAGGGGGTGCAAGGGGCTCTGGGCACCGTGCGGGGTCGTGCAGAACGGGGGGTGCCCGCTGCACCCTGCAATGCAAAATGGGGGTGCCCGGTGCAGGGGGTAAGGGGGTGCCGGTGTAGCGGGGGGGGTGCCGGCAGCCCAGCGCACCCCTCTCGGCGTCTGCGGGGGCGGCAGGTGCCGGGCCGGGCGCCCACTGGACACCCGACACCGTGGGGGGCGGCTCCGGGGGGGGGGACCGGAGGGTCTCCCCGGCCCCCGGGAGGGCTCCGGCAGGGCCCGTCCCCCGCACGGTTCGGAGCCCCCCCCCGATGCCCCCGGAGCCGGGAGGGGCCGGGGGGAGGGATAAAAGCCGGTGCCGGCCCCGCTCCCCGCCGCCTGCTCCGCCGGTACCGGCCCGACCCGACCCTCTCCGCCCGCGCTGCTCAAGGTAACCCCGGCCCCGCCGGCACCCACCGGGATGGACCCCACCGCGACCGACCCCACCGGGACCCCCACCGGGGTTCGACCCACGGGGGTGGACCCCACCGGGACCGACCCCACCGGGGTTCGACCCACGGGGATGGACCCCACCGGGACCGACCCCACCGGGGTTCGACCCACGGGGATGGACCCCACCGGGACCCCCACCGGGACCCAACCCACGGGGATGGACCCCAACGGGACCCCCACCGGTACCCGACCCACGGGGGTGGACCCCAACGGGACCCCCACCGGGGTTCGACCCACGGGGATGGACCCCACCGGGACCGACCCCACCGGGACCCGACCTACGGAGGTGGACCCAACCGGGACCCCCACTGGGACCCGACCCACCGGGACGGACCCCACTGGGACCGCTCGGAGAGGGACCGGACCCCCCACCCCACCCCGGTGACAGCGGAGCCACACTGGTACCGGACCCTCCGGTACCACCCGAGCCGGGACCGACCGGATCCTCCGGGACCGGGACCGGGAGCAGGACCAGGACCGGGACCGGGACCGGGACCGGGACCCGAGCGCCCCAGTGCCACCGGGACCGGGACCGGGACCCCGCCCCCGTACCACCGGGACCAGACTGGGCTCCTCCGGCCCCGGAGGGGGTCGGGGTCCGTCCAATCCCCCCCCGCCCCGGTCTGGTCCTCGGGTCCCTCCGGGCTATAAATAGCCCCGGCCCCAGCGCGGCCAAAGATGGCTCGTCCCGGGCTGGCCCCGCCCCCTGCCCCACCACACCCACTGCGGCCCCGCCCACCGGGACACGCCCTCTATACCCACGCCTCCATGAATACAGCCCCACACACACCCGGGGGGGGGGGCTGGCTCGGTAGAGACACCCCCCCCAGCTCCTAGTGCCCCCCCCTGCCATGCCGTGCCCCAACTGGGTTGACCTGGTGGCCGTGCCAGGCCATGCCTCATGTCGCGCCCCACGACATCCCACCCAGTTCCCCACTCACCCCCACCCCCCACCCTTTTTTCCTCCCCGCAGCCCCCCCACCATGCCGTTCAGCAACACCCACAACAAGTACAAGCTGAAGTTCTCCGCGGAGGAGGAGTTCCCCGACCTCAGCAAGCACAACAACCACATGGCCAAGGTCCTGACCCCCGATCTCTACAAGCGCCTGCGGGACAAGGAGACCCCCAGCGGCTTCACCCTCGATGACGCCATCCAGACCGGCGTCGACAACCCCGGTGGGTGACAGCGTGGGGGTCCCCAGCCCACCCACGGGATCCTCCGGGCTGGGGCGGGGGAACACAGTGTCGGGTGGGTCACCTCCGAGGGCTTCGTCCCCCAGGGCCGTACTGGGAGCTGGTGCCCAGTGCCCAGTGTCTGGTGCCCAGTGCCACACTGGGTGCTGGTGCCCAGTGCCCAGTCCCCAGTGCCATAATGGGTGCCAGGTGCCATGCCCAGTGCCAGAGCCATGTCCCCAGTGCCACACTGGCTGCTGGTTCCCTGTCCCCAGTCCCCAGTGCCATACTGGGTGCCCAGTGCCATGCCCAATGCCAGAGCCATGTCCCCAGTGCCACACTGGGAGCTGGTGCCCTGTCCCCAGTCCCCAGTGCCATAATGGGTGCCCAGTGCCAAGCCCAGTGCCAGAGCCCTGTCCCCAATGTCACATTGGGAGCTGGTGCCCTGTCCCAAGTGCCACACTGGGTGCCAGGTGCCATGCCCAGTGCCAGAGCCCTGTCCCCAGTACCACACTGGGAGCTGGTGCCCTGTGCCCAGTGTCTGGTCCCCAGTGCCACACTGGGTGCTGGTGCCCTGTCCCCAGTCCCCAGTGCCATACTGGGTGCCCAGTGCCAAGCCCAGTGCCAGAGCCATGTCCCCAATGTCACATTGGGAGCTGGTGCCCTGTCCCAAGTGCCACACTGGGTGCCAGGTGCCATGCCCAGTGCCAGAGCCATGTCCCCAGTACCACACTGGGAGCTGGTGCCCTGTGCCCAGTGTCTGGTCCCCAGTGCCACACTGGGTGCTGGTGCCCTGTCCCCAGTCCCCAGTGCCATACTGGGTGCCCAGTGCCAAGCCCAGTGCCAGAGCCATGTCCCCAATGTCACATTGGGAGCTGGTGCCCTGTCCCAAGTGCCACACTGGGTGCCAGGTGCCATGCCCAGTGCCAGAGCCCTGTCCCCAGTACCACACTGGGAGCTGGTGCCCTGTCCCCAGTCCCCAGTGCCATACTGGGTGCCCAGTGCCATGCCCAGTGCCAGAGCCATGTCCCCAGTACCACACTGGGAGCTGGTGCCCTGTGCCCAGTGTCTGGTCCCCAGTGCCACACTGGGTGCTGGTGCCCTGTCCCCAGTCCCCAGTGCCATACTGGGTGCCCAGTGCCATGCCCAGTGCCAGAGCCATGTCCCCAGTACCACACTGGGAGCTGGTGCCCTGTGCCCAGTGTCTGGTCCCCAGTGCCACACTGGGTGCTGGTGCCCTGTCCCCAGTCCCCAGTGCCATACTGGGTGCCCAGTGCCATGCCCAGTGCCAGAGCCATGTCCCCAGTACCACACTGGGAGCTGGTGCCCTGTGCCCAGTGTCTGGTCCCCAGTGCCACACTGGGTGCTGGTGCCCTGTCCCCAGTCCCCAGTGCCATCCTGGGTGCCCAGTGCCAAGCCCAGTGCCAGAGCCATGTCCCCAATGTCACACTGGGAGCTGGTGCGCTGTCCCCAGTGCCATACCGGGTACCGGTGCCATGTCTCCAGTGCCATACCCATTCCGGCTGCCCTGTCCCCAGTGCCGTGCCATGCCCTGTACCCAGTGCCATGCCAGATACCCCCTGACCACCCCCTCCCACCCCCCCCCCCGCAGGCCACCCCTTCATCATGACAGTGGGCTGCGTGGCCGGGGACGAGGAGTCCTACGAAGTCTTCAAGGACCTCTTCGACCCAGTGATCCAGGACCGCCACGGTGGCTACAAACCCACCGACAAGCACCGCACCGACCTCAACCACGAGAACCTCAAGGTCCTGGATGACCGGGTTCCCACGGGGGGGGGAGGGGGGGTCTGCGCGGCAGGGGGGGCGGGGGGCGAGGGGCATCCAGATGCTTGGGTCCCTTCTGGGTCATGGGGATACAGGTCCTAAATGGGTGGTAGTGGGATGGTGGGGAGGGGGGTCTCGGGGTGGGAGTCTGGCGGGGTGGGGGGGGGGGTGTCAGAGGGTCGCAGACACCGGGGTCCCACTGACGTTTTTGGGCAGGGAGGGGACGACCTGGACCCCAAGTACGTGCTGAGCAGCCGGGTGCGCACGGGGCGCAGCATCAAGGGCTACTCCCTGCCCCCCCACTGCAGCCGGGGGGAGCGCCGCGCCATCGAGAAGCTGTCCGTCACCGGTGAGGGGCGTGGCCACATTGGGGTGTGGCCCTGGGGCGTGGCTTGCTGCAGGGGGCGTGGCCTGCCGCAGGGGATGAGGCTTGCCTGCTCAGCCCGGGGGGGGGGGAAGCCCTTTACGTGGGCGGGGACAGCTCGGGGGGGTGTGGTCTCAGGGTGTGGTCTGGGCTAGAAGGGCGTGGCCTATGGATACAGGGCGTGGCAAGGCCTGGTATAGCTTGGGTGTGGCTGTTGGATTTGCGCGTGATGTGTACCTGTGGCCACGCCCCATGTGGGTGTGAGGTTTTGGGGGGTGGTGGGGCGCGGTGTATGGGTGTGACCGAGGCGGGCGTGGTTCGACTGCGTGGGCGTGGCCTGCGTTTGGGCGTGGCAAAGGGCTGCAGCCATGGCCTGGCACACGTGCCAGGTAACAGGCGTTGCAGGTGTGGCCGGTGGGCGTGGCCTGTGGAGTTGGGCGTGGTCTGGCGATGGGTGGGCGTGGTCCGGGGGTGATGTGGGCGTGCTCATGTCCTGACCCCGCCCCCTCCCGCAGCCCTGAACAGCCTGGAGGGGGAATTCAAGGGCCGGTATTACCCGCTGAAGAGCATGACGGAGCAGGAGCAGCAGCAGCTCATCGACGACCATTTCCTCTTCGACAAGCCCGTCTCACCCCTGCTGCTGGCCTCGGGCATGGCCCGTGACTGGCCCGACGCCCGTGGCATCTGGTGGGCCATCCTGGGGGGCGGGGGGCACCCAGCAAGCAGGGTCCCACCTGGCGGGATGATGGGGACACCTACATCTTGGGGATCGCCCCTAGGAGGGGGGGGGTGCAAGGGGCACCCAGAGAGCAGGGTCTCACCCGGAGGCACCCAAGTGTTGGGGTCCCATCTGGGGGTGGGGGGCAGTTAGGGCCACCCAGACACCTGGATCCCACCTGGGGGGGGGTGCAGGGGGCACATACACATATTGGGGGTCCCACCTTGGGTGGGGGGCATGTAGGGGCCACCCAGATGAAGCTGGAGGTGCCTGGGTCCCTGGGCCACCACTGAGGGGGTGCCATGTGTGTGACACACACCCCCACCCCCCCCAGGCACAATGACAACAAGACCTTCCTGGTGTGGGTGAATGAGGAGGACCACCTCCGCGTCATCTCCATGGAGAAGGGGGGGAACATGAAGGAGGTGTTCAGGCGCTTCTGCGTCGGCCTCAAGAAGGTGGGTCAGACCCCGGGGGGGGGACATCATAGTGGGATGTGGGGGACACTGGGGACATGGGCGGCATTGGGCCCCTGGAGGGCATTGGGGGATGTAGGAGATATGGGGCGGCATGGATGGTCTCGGGGACATGGAGGGTGTTGGGGACATGAGGAGCTTGGGGGACACATGGTGATATGGGGGTCATGGAGGGTCTTGGGGCATTGGGGGGGACATGGGGGTCTTTGGGGACACATGGGGAAATAGGGGCATGGAGGGTCCTGGGGCATTGGGGGACATGGGGGTCTTTGGGGACACATGGGGAAATAGGGGCATGGAGGGTCTTGGGGCATTGGGGGGGACATGGGGGTCTTTGGGGACACATGGGGAAATAGGGGCATGGAGGGTCTTGGGGCATTGGGGGGGACATGGGGGTCTTTGGGGACACATGGGGAAATAGGGGCATGGAGGGTCTTGGGAGCATGGGGAACTTTGGGGACACAGGAGGACATGGGGGTGATGCAACGGACAGAGAGGGTCTTGGGGACACAGGCACAATGGGGGCATTGGGGGGCACAGGAGGACATGAGGGGCATGGTGGGGACATGGCAATGAAGGCACATTTTGGGGACAGGGGACATTGGGGGCCACAGGGATGTCCCGGGAGGGTGGTGGCTGTACTGCCCCCCAGGCTGGGGGTCAGCACGGTGGCGAGTGGGGACAGAGTCTCACATGCGTGCGTGTTTCCCCCCCAGATCGAGGAGATCTTCAAGAAGGCAGGCCACCCCTTCATGTGGACAGAACACCTGGGCTACATCCTGACCTGTCCTTCCAACCTGGGGACGGGGCTGCGGGGGGGTGTCCACGTCCGCCTGCCCAAGCTCAGCCAGCACCCCAAGTTTGAGGAGGTCCTCAAGCGTCTCCGCCTCCAGAAGCGTGGCACAGGTGGGCACAGGGGTTGGGGGACAGGGAACATGGGGCACGAGCGGGCTCAGGGACACAAAGGTGAAAGAACGTGGGGAGATGACATGGGGGGGGGTGGAATTTAGGGCACAAGTGGGCACAGGGACACGGGGGACATAGGGTGCGGGTGGGCATGGGTGCTGTGGGGTGCCATGGGGTGCTGATGCCCCCATCTCCCCCAGGCGGCGTGGACACGGCAGCCGTGGGCGCCGTCTTCGACATCTCCAACGCCGACCGCTTGGGCTTCTCGGAGGTGGAGCAGGTGCAGATGGTGGTGGATGGGGTGAAACTGCTGGTAGAGATGGAAAAGAAGCTGGAGCAGAACCAAGCCATCGACGACATGATCCCCGCCCAAAAATAGGGGACCCCCCACCTTGGGCACCCCCCAGGACCAGCCTCAATAAATGCTGCTGGTCCCTGCTGTGAAGCCAGGCATCCAGACTGGGGTGTTGGGGGACACACACACGCACATTGGGGGGGGTCCCCACCCAAGGGAGGGGGATTGCCCCCCAGCCCAGGGCACCCTGGGGTGCTTTTGCAGACCCTCCCACCCTACAAGGTACTGATGGGTGCCAACAACAATGGGTTTCCACTTTATTGTGGGGAGGGGGCTGGGGTACAGACCGCGGCAGGAATAACTTAAAAATGTGAGGGGGGGCCGGGGGGGGAGGGCGTGACACCGGAGCCCCAGGGCCCAGGGCCATATTTACAGGCTGTACAGGGCTGGGGGGGGACATGGGGACAGTCCCAGGGGGGGTGGGCTCCAGGGACTGTGGGATTCCACCGTAGGTCTGGGGACTCAGGCATGGGGCAGAGCTGGGGAGCCAGGGAGCTGGAGATGACGTAGAGCCCCAAATCTGGGAGCTGGGGGACCCTAAGGTCCCAGAAACGATCTCCCCAAGTTCCCCAACCTGATGTCCCCAAGATGCCCAAGATGGTGGACCCCAAAGTCCTAAAGCTGATGTCCCCAAGCTGGTAGTCCCTGGGGTCCCAGAGCTGATGGACCCCAAGGTCTTGGCACCAATGTCCCCAAGGTCCCAGAGCCAGAGGCTGCTGGGGTCCCGGATCCGACAGCCCCACAGATTCCAAGGGGTCCTGGAGCACCCAGGGGGCTGGAGCCAGTGACGCCTGGGGGCACCCCAGATTCCCAAGCTGCCACAAGCCCCCAGGTGCTGGTGCTGATGTCCCCAAGGGGATGCTGGAGCCGAGGCAGCCCCCGGGGGGGGGTCCCAGAACTACCACGTCCCTCGGGGGGGAGGGGGGGGCTAGATCCGTTGCAGATCCCCAATGCCACTGCCAATACAGCCCCTGGGGTGGGGGGGGATCCCAGTGCTGATGCAGCTCCAGGTGCCAGATCCAGTGCATCATCGGTGGGGGGGGGGCCCAACTCTGCCACATGCATGATGGGTCCCAGCTCCACCGGAGCCCCGGGCACCAGATCTGGTACATCCTGTGGTGGGTGGGGGGGTCGGGGGGTCCCAGCACCAATGCAGCCCTGGGTGCTGGATCCGGCGCATCCTTGGGGAGTGTCCCAACGCCAGTACAGCCCCAGGTACCAGATCCGACACACCCTGGGAGGGGGTCCAGTGCAGCCCTGGGTGCCAGATCCGGTGCAGCCCCGGGGGGACTGCAGACACTGGGGGGGTCCCAGTGCCAATGCAGCCCCTGGTGGGGGGGTCCCGGTGCGGATGCAGCCCCTGGGTGCCAGATCCAGTGCATACCCCAGGAGGAATGCAGCCCTCAAGGCAGGGGTCCCAGCTCCGGCGGGTCCCTAGAGCTGGAGCTGACCAGCCACGCGTGCCAAGGTGGCACGGAAAGCGCCGGCAGTGCCAGCCAGGCGTCGGAAGAGCACACCATGGAGGCCGAGGCGCTGGAGCCGGCAAACCTCAGCCTCGAAATGGCAGAAGTGCTCGCTGGGGCCCCGGTCGTGGGTGCAGGAGAGCAAAAAGGGCTGGGGCTGGCGCGCGCGGCAGCCGGCAGAGAGGGTGGCCTGCCGCAGTGCCACCATCACCGCCTCAGCCGGCCGGGCGCTCGTCACCTTCACATGCCAGGGGCATCGGAGCAGCCGGGGTTCGGCTTCCTTTTGATCCCAAGGTAGATGGCAACTGCAGGAGGGAAAAGCGGGCATGGGGTGGGCAGGGGGCTGGGGAGCAGGTATGGGGGCTATGGGGCACTGGGTGGGGGGGTACGGCACAGGCAAGGGGCTGCCCACCCTGAGGAGCACCCATGGGTTAGGAGGCACCCAGGGGTGTCAGTACCCACCTTGTGAGCGCAGGTCCCCCGATTCTCTCAGGTTCGTCTGCGACCCTAGCGGGGGGGACACGACATGTCAGGGGGGGCCAGGGGCTCTGCCCACCACGGTCAGCACTAAGCCCCCCCTCCCTCTCCCCAGTTTAGCACCCATTTTGGGCAGCACCACCCCACTTTCAGGGCCATCGCCACCAGCCCCGTGGGTGATGTGGGGGTACGGTCCCTATTTTGGGGTCACTGTGCCCACCCCCAAAGCTGTGCCCAATTTGGGGGGTGGCGTGTACAATCCCCAATTTAGGGGACACTACCCACCAAGGTCATGCCCCTTGGGAGGGGCACCACCCCAATTTTTGGGGAACACATCATACCCCCATGGTCATGCCCATCGTTGGGGGGCACCACCCCCATTTTGGGGAGATCACCCCCCAAAGGTAATGCCGAACTTGGGAGACACGACCCCTAGCTCGGAACACATCATCTCCCCCAAGGTGATGCCCATTTAGGGGAGGGGGCAGCACCCCCAATTTGGGAGGGGAAGGCCTCGCTCCCGGGTCATGCCTGTTTTGAGGGGGCACTTCTCCCCCTCAAAGCTGTGCCCAATGTGGGGGGCACCACATCCACGTTGGGTGGCACCAGCCCCACCAAGCTCACATCTATTTTGGGGGGGGGGCATCACCCCCACACCATGGTGCCCCCAGCCCACAGTGGAGCACAACTGTGCCCCCCCACCCCAACTCCCGCCCCGGCGGCAGCAAAGGCTGAGAGGCAGAAAGAGAGAAGGGACAGGAGCAAAGCAAGGCGGGCACCAGTGGCACCAGGACAGGCACTGGGATGGGCGCTGGTGGCACCAGGATGGGCACTAGGACAGGTACCAGGAACACCGGGACGGACACCGGGACGGGTACCAGGGTGTGCGCCGGCGGCACGGGGACAGGCACTGGGGTAGGTGCCAGCAGCACTGGGACAGGCACCAGGGTGGACACTAGGACAAACACCGGCAGCACCGGGACAGGTGCTGGGGCGAGCGCTGGTGACACTGGGACAAGCACCAGTGGCACTGCAACGGGTGCCGGTGACACCAGGCACTTACTGATTTTGGCTCCTGGAGGCGTGGGGGTGCCCGAGACGCACCTATTAGAGCTCTGCCGCTTAGAGGGGTCAAGAGTGACCCTGGAAGAGAGAAGAGGGAGTGAGGAAGGCAAGGGCAGCACCGGTGGGGCGGGCACAGCGCCTGCGGCCCCCTCACCTGCGGGTCAGCTTGGAGGTCAGCTTGCTGAAGAGGTTGGAGGTGGCCCGCGAGCGGCTCTGGGGCAGCGGCAAAGCCTCGGGTGCCAGTGTCGGGGAGGCGGGGGGCCCGTTGGGACCCCCAGCCGTTCGCCGATCCCGCACTTGCCCGCCGTGGAAGGTGCTGCGGACGGTGGTGCCCCGCGCCAGGCGGGCCCGCTCTGAGGAAGCGGCGGCGATGCTGTGGCTGGAAGGTGATGCTGGGGGCACCCGGCCGGCGACGGAGCTGCGAGCAGGGGAAGGGGGGAAGGCGTTAGGGTGGGCTGGGGAGGGGCGATAGGACCCCAGGGTTTGCCCACCAACCCTACCTGTTATCCTTGCCGTTCTGCAGCAGTGAATGGCGGTCAGCACCCGGGCGCTCGGTGCAGACATAGGTGTTCCTGCGCGCCATCACGCTCGAGGGGAGGTTGTTCTGCAAGGCACCAGGCGCCTGCCGCCATCAGCACCGGGGTGGCCCCCCTACCTTGCTCCCCCAACCCCAGGAGCGTCCGCCGCCCCAAACTACGCCCCCAGCCCGATGCCCACCGTGTTGATGGCGCCGTCCTTGTGCCGGTCGGGGATCTCGGACTTGTTGGGGTTGTTGGCGCTGCTGACCATGGGGCTGGAAGGGGGCATCCCGCGCCCGCTGCCCACCACGCTGCAGCTGGCCTTGCGGGTGGGCATGCGCTCCTCCTTCAGCTCCGCGTCACCCGTGCTGGTGGGGCTGTGCTTGGGGTGCATGGGCACCGGCGAGGGGCCGCCTGTGGGCGGGGGGCGGTCAGGGAGGGTGCGGGCAGCTGCGGGCCAGCCCTGCCTGCTCCCCGCCAGGCACGGCATGGGGCAAGGGTCCTGCCCCCTGTGCTGTGTGTGTGTGTGTGAGGGGTTCTGTGGGACATGGGTGGACCAGCCACCCCATAGGATGTGGGAGAGGGTGCCCACCCTGTCCTGCACCTCACAGGGATGGGACCAGGTGCCCACCCTCCCCCGTGCCCTACAGGTGTCATGCACCCAGTGGGCATGGAGCCCACCCTGCCCTGCACCCGGTGGGCACGGGACCAGGTACTCACCCTACCCTGGACCCCATCGGTAGAGAGCCCACCCTGCCCCGGAGGGTATGGGACCAGGCATCCACCCTGCCCTGCGCCCCACAGGCAGGGAGCCCACCCTACTCTGCACCCCACAAACACGATGCCCACCCCAGGGACAGGCCAGGGGACGCGGGGCACTCACAGAAGTCGCTGTGCCGCCGCTGCCGGTGGTAGGTGGTGGCACCACGCTGGCTCTTGCCGTGCGAGGACGCCTTGCCGGTGCCGTTGGCTGTCTCGCTGGGTGCCCGCACCCGGGCCAGGGAGAGGCTGCTGCCCGTACGCGACTCACCTGCCTCCACCTGCGGCCAGCAGCGAGCCGTCACCGGTCCTGCCCAGTGTCCCTGGGCAGGGACAGCGGTGCCACTGCATGTCACCTCACCTCGTTCTTCCTGCCCAGCAGGAGGTAGGTGGCCATAACCTCGTTGTACTTCTGGTTGCTCAGGGACTCCTTGATCTCCTCTCGGGTGTAGCCCATACCCACCATCACCTCTGTGGGGAGCGGGGACAGTGAGGGGGCACTGCCGGTCCCTGGGGTACGGCAGACCCCCACCCCAGGGTGCCAGGGGGGGCACTGTGCCCTCACCGATGCGCTTGGCGTCCCCAAAGTCCTCCTCAGGCTCTTTGTAGGGCTTCAGCTCGTCGCCCTCGTAGCCAATGTTGATCCACTTGTCCTTCATGATTTGCTGTGGGGCACCGGCAGGGTGCCACCAGCAGTGACATGGGTGCCACCGGGGGTGACATGAGCACAGGGCGGGCACAGGGCACCCTCCCGGCTGGCTTACCCCCCCTGATGCCACCCCAGGGTGCCTGGCCCCAGCCAGCAGCTTGAGCGGCTGCATTCTGCCCATACCCACCCATCCATGGGCACTAACAGCTTGTAGCTAATTAGGCTAACAAAGAGCACCAGGAAGAGGGAGCCTCCCTGGGGGAACCCACAGGGTGGGGAACAGAGCAGCTGGGGGACGTGCCCCATTGGGGTGGGATGGTGCCCATCTAACCTGTGCTAGCCCCAGCTCTGTGCCCCCTGCACCCCCCCACAGACCCCCCCCTCACCTCAAGGGTGCAGCGCTTGGCCGGGTTCAGGACCAGGAACCGGCGCAGGATGTTCTCACAATCCGTTGACATGTAAAAGGGCACCCGGTACTTGCCCCGCAGCACCCGCTCCCGCAGCTCCTGGCAGGGGGGGACACACATGGGTCAGGGTGGGGGCACCTACGCCCTGGCACGGGACAGGCACTGTCCCCGCCACGGGCAAGGGGATGGGATGGGCACTGTCCCCATCATGGGCATGAGGACGGGCACAGGACCGGCGTTGTCCCACAGGCAGGGGTTTGGGGTGGGCACTGTCCCCAGCCGGGCAGGGGGATGGCACAGGGACAGGACAGGCAGTGTCCCCTGCCGGTCACAGGGACAGGACAGGTGGTGCCCTGTGGGAGCAGCTCGGAACACCTGGCATTTGTTTTCAAGAGCGACCGTCAGGATTTGTTGTGCTGCATGTTTGCCAAGCCTTTGAAGAACTAGTTTTGCAAGCTCAGGTCGGAGGATGGCCTGGTGTAGGCCTGGGAAGATGTGGCTGAAGACAGTCACCCGTTCATGTAAGGAATGTTTTTAACTGTTCTGAGGACTCGCAAACATCCCAGCCCAGCCAGATATGCGCTCCTGTATTAGTAGTATGGGCTGTATGCCGTTAGTTCTTTCCAGATCCTTGTTGAAACATATATAAGTTTGACCCTTTAGTGAAATAAACGGAATCTTGTACAGATAGCTTGAGCGCTTAATTCAGTCGCCGCACTGCCCTACAGTCAGGGGTTTGGGACGGGCACTGTTCCCCAGCAGGCACAGGGCTGGGACAGGACAGTCACCGTCCCCAGCCAGGGAGGGGACAGGACAGGGCCAGGTGACAGGAGGGGACACTACCCCATCCTTGCTGCCCACCTTCAGGTTGTGGCCGTCGAAGGGCAAGGAGCCGCTGACCAGGGTGTAGAGGATGACGCCCAGGCTCCAGATGTCGACCTCGGGGCCGTCGTACTTCTTGCCCTGGAAGAGCTCGGGAGCCGCGTAGGGGGGGGACCCACAGAAGGTGTCCAGCTTGGAGCCCAGCGTGAACTCGTTACTGAAGCCGAAGTCGGCGATCTTGATGTTGGCATCGGCATCCAGCAGCAGGTTCTCCGCCTGCGGGCACCGGGACGAGCATGGGGACAGCAAGATGGGCACCGTGTCCAGCACGGGGCCACCGGGACAGGCACCGCGTCAGGCATAGGGATGCCAGGACGGGGAGGCTGGGATGGGCACGATGTCGTGCGTGGGGATGGCAGGACAGGCACTGCACCTGGGATGGGGACGCCGGGCCGGGGACGCTGGGATGGGCACCATGTCCAGCATGGGGATGCCAGGACGGGCACCACATCAGGCACGAGGATGGCGGGATGGGGACACTGGGATGGGCACTGTGTCAGGCACAGAGACACCAGGACGAGGACACCGGGACGGGCACCGCATCGGGCACGGGGACACTGAGACAGGCACTGTACCACGCACCCCATGTGGCACAGGGACACGGGGAAGGGCACGGTAAGGGGCAGTGCCGCCACGGGGCACCCCATGGCACCCTGCCTGGTGCCACCCCCAGCAGGGGACACCGCGGGGCAGCTGGGTCCCACCTTGAGGTCCCGGTGGACGATGTTTTTCTGGTGGCAGTAGTGCACGGCCGAGACGATCTGGGGATGGGGAGAGCATCAGCAGGGTGTCACCGGCACCCGCTGTCCCCACGGCTACTACTGTCGTGTGTCCCCCCCCCAGTCTCTCATCCCACCCCGATCGATGCTGCAGCTGGCGGCCTAGGGGGGATCGATCCTGCCCACGTGTGGCCACCACGTGCCAGCCATCCCCCACAGCCGCCCCCCCCACAATGCTGCAATGTCCCCAACACCACGCCGCCACGTCCCCCTGCCCTGTGCCAGCCCCCCCCATGTCTCCAGCCCCATGCCATGTCCCCCACGATGTCCCCAGCCCCACCCTACCACAGCACCACATCCCCCCACCCCACCCCAGGCCCCTACCATGTCCCCAGCCCCGTGCCAGCCCCCCTGCCGCTGTCCCCAGCCCCCCACCATCTCCTGGTGCCCGCCCCCTCCCCGGTGCCCCCCACCTGTCTGAACTTGGCCCGCGCCTCCTTCTCCTTCATCCTCCCGTGGGACACGAGGTAGTCGAACACTTCGCCTGCAGGGACACCCATGGGTGCCTGCGCCCCCCCCCCCCGCCCAGGCACGGCACCCCCAGCCCAACCCCCCCCCACCTCTGCCAAGATGGGTGCTGTGCCCCCCACTAGACCCCCCAGGTGCACCCACTAGCCCCAGCCCAGCACCCTGGCATGCACCCAGGTAGGGCATGGCCCCTGGGGGGGCGCAGCACCCACAGGGGGGGTCAGGGTGCCCGGGGAGGGTGTAGGGGGGGGTCTCACCAGCGCTGGCGTACTCCATCACCAGGTACAGCGTCTTCTCTGTCTCAATGACCTCAAATAGTTTTACTGCATGGGGGTGGGGGTGGGGGGTCAGCACAGGCACCCATCATGGGTGCCCCCTGCACCCCACAGGTGCCCCCCTGTCCCTAGTGGGGGGCCCACTCACCAATGTTGGGATGGTTCAGCCCCTTCATGATGCGAACTTCCCGGAAGAGCTACAGGGAGGGGGAAACAGAAACATTAGTGGAGGGGCCGGGACCCCCCCACTCACTGTGCCCAGGGGTTGCCCCCCACCCTGTGCCCCCACCAGGTGCCCCCCACCTTCTGGAGACTGGTGGGGTTCAGCTGCGTCTTGTCGATGATTTTTATGGCCACCTGAGAAGGAACCAGGGGGTGAGGGGGGGCACATGGTGGGGGCACCACTGCCAGTTACCCCCAGACCCCCCTCACCGTGGGCATCCGTCTGCCCCCAGCATTGCAATTATCCTCCCGGTTGCCCCGCTAGGGGTGCCCAGCTCCCCCCAGGCCCCCCCAACCTCCCTGGGGGCACCCACCTACCCCAGGACCCCCATTTCTCCCCCCAGTCGCCCCTTCAGGACTCCCCAACTCCTCCCAGCTGTCCCCAGGTCCCCTCCAAACCCTCCACCTTCCCCCTGGGGCCTCCCCGTCTCCTTCCAATCGCCCCCTAGGACCCCCCCCAACTCCCCCAGGCCCCTGATCTCCCTCGAGTTGCCCACCAGGACCCACCAACTCCCTCCAATCAACCCCTGGGACCACTGTTTCTCCCCCCAGGACCCCCATTTCTCCCCCCAGCTACCCCCAACTCCCTCACATCACCCCCAAGGACCCCTCCACGCCATCCCCACCTCACGGCCGGTGAGGATGTGCCGGGCCAGCTTGACCTTGGCGAAGTTGCCCTTGCCGATGGTGCGCAGCAGGCGGTAGTTGCCGATGTGGGGCTGCTCCTCGGGGCAGGAGGCGATGGAGTTGCGGCAGCGGGCGCCCAGCGAGCGGCTGGACCAGGCCGAGCCCTTCTCCGAGCGGCTGCCCCCCAGGCCCGTCAGCTGGGGAGCCGGGGGACACACGCGCAGCTGAGACCCCCCCCCGAATCATCACACGAGTGACCGGTATCGCTAAGACCTCCCCAGATCATCACAAGAGTGCCTGGTGCCACTGAGACCCCCCCCCAACTCATCACAGAAGTGGCTTGTGCAGCTCAGAGCCCCCCAGCCCATAGCATGGGGGCCTGATACTGCTGAGACACCCCCCCCAGCTCATCATGTGAGTGCCTGGTATCACCAAGACCCCCCCCCTCACCCCCAGCTCATCACATGGGGGACGGTGCTGATGAGATTCCCCCCCAACTCATCACAGAAGTGCCCCCTCCCCAGCACCCAAAGGCCCCCGGGGGGGGGACGCTGCCCCAGCCAGTGGGGTGGGGACGGATCCGGCCTGACCAGCTCCAGAGCCGCGTCCTGGCCTCACCCGTGGGTGCCCAGACGCCCGGGTCCCCCCAAAAGCGACCAGGGGCCTCCACCAGCCCCGGTGCATGTCCCCCCTTCCCGGCCAGGGGGTCACCGGTATCCCCCCAGTTACACCGGTACCCTCCCAACACCCCCACCCCCCATTCCCACTTACTGGTGACCCCAGTACCTGCCCGGTGCTCCCCGGTACAAACAGACACCCCCTCTCTCCTCGCTACAACCGGGCCCCTCCCTGTGCCCCCCCCCCCCGCCAGTATAAACCAGCCACCCCCCCCCCTCCCCGTGGCCCCCTGGTACAAAACGACCCCTCCCGGTCCCCCCCTCCGGTACAAACCGCTCCCCCCTCCCCCAATATCCCCGGTACAAACCGACCCCCTCCGCTATCCTTTGTACAAACCACCCCCCCTCCTCCCCCTCCACCGGTACCAGCCGACCCCGCCCGGTGCCCCCTCCCCCCCCGCCCCGGTACAACCCCCACTCACCGTGTCCGCGTTCCGCTCGTTCCCCGCCGCCAGGGCGGAGCGCGAAGACATCTTGACCCACGGGGCCGGGGCTCGGGGCCGGGGCCGGGGACACGGGGAAGGGGGGGGGGGGCTCGGATCGGGGCCGGCGGGGCTCGGGCAGGCCCGGGCCGGGCCGGGGGCACCGGGCGCTGCCGCTACCAGCGGCTCATGGCCTGGCCGGGGTGCATGAAGGCGGAACCGGGGCCGGGCCGGGCCGGGCCCGGTAGAAGGGGGGGGGGGGGGGAGAGGGGGGAGCCCTAGGGGCGGGCGGCGGCGGAGGCGGCCATGGGCCGGGCCTGGCCGGAACCGGAACCGGAAGCGGGACCTGGGTTGGGCTGGGCGGGACTTCGCGGCGATGGTGGCCACGCCCCTTAAAGGCGCCGAGCACCTGAGGCGGGGCGCGGGGGGAGGGGGGGTGTGAGGGGCGGGGGGGGAGGGCGGCGGGGGTGGGGGGGGTATTTGGGAGCGCGGGGGGTATTCGGGGGGGCGGGGGGCATGGGGGGGAAGGTCTTGTAGGGGTGGGGGGTATCGGTGGAGCAGGGGAGGTTTAGGGTGGGGGCTGTCATGGGGTGCGGGGGGGGGGGGGTATGTGGGGGTACCGGGCGCTTAGGGGCACAGGGGTGCGGAACTGGGCCCGTGGGGCCGACCCCCGACTGGGGACACGCGTGGGACGCGGCGGGGGCACGGGGAGGGCACTGCCTCTCCCTTGGCCTTTAAGAGAAGCGTCAGGGCGGGGCCGGTCCCGCCTCCCGCCGGGGAGATGACCAATCACGAGCCGTCGGGCCCGGCCGCCGCTCCTTCCCATTGGCTGCGCCGGGGCATGGAGACAGCCCGGCCGGCCCCCCGGCGGGGGGGCGGGGCCCGCGCCAGCGTGCCTTTTCGATTGGCTGCTGTGCTGGCCAATCGGCGGCGGCCGGAGGGGCTGGGGGAGAGAGGCGCGACGTTAACCCCTGAGTGCCCGGCGGAGGTGTCACGTGGAGGGGCTGGACGTCACGTGGGCTGGCGGGGACACGGGGGGACGCGGACACGCGTGGGCGCGGGGCGGTGGGGACGGGGCGTCACGTGGGGCCAGGCCCAGCGCTGGGCCGGCGTCCCCGTGTGCCGCCTGGGGCCGGGGCGGTGGGGGGGGGGGCACTGGGTCTCGCTGGGTCCCCTGTGCCACTGAGGTCCCATCCCCGTGACGTGTGGGGTGCCCTGTGTCACTGGGTCCTGACCCCGTGCCATGCCCATGTCCCCCTCTGCCATCAGGGTCCTGCCCTGTGACATGCATGTGTCCCCCTGTGCCACTGGGGTCCCGTCCCTGTGACATGTGGGGTCCCCTGTGATAGTGGGTCCTGTCCTTGTGCCATGCCCGTGTCCCCCTGTGCCACTGGGGACCTGTCCCCGTGATGTGTGGGGTCCACTGTGTCACTGGGTCCTGTCCCCATGACATGTGGGGTCCCCTGTGTCACTAGGTCCTGTCCCCATGCCATTCCCGTGCCCCTTGTGTCACAGGGGTCCAGGCCCCGTGACATGTGGGGTTCCCTGTGTCACTGAGTCCTGTCCTTGTGCCATGATGGGGTTCCCTGTGCCATCGGAGTCCTGTCCCCATGTCATGTCAGTGTCCCCCTGTGCTATTGGGGTCCCATTTCTGTCCCATGCAGTGTCCCATCCCTCTGCCTTCCCTGCATCCCCCTGTGCCATTAGAGTCCTGTCCTTGTGCCATGCTGGGGTCCCCCTGTGCCACTGGGTCCTGTCCCCATGAGATTTGGGGTCCCCTGTGACACTGGGTCCTGTCCCCATGAGATCTGGGGTCCCCTGTGACACTGGGTCCTGTCCCCATGCCATTCCCATGTCCCCCTGTGTCTCTGGGTCTCGTCCCCATGACATGCTGGGGTTCCCTGTGCCATCGGAGTCCTGTCCCCATGACATGTCAGTATCCCTCTGTGCTGTCGGGGTCCCATTTCTCTCCCATGCAGTGTCCCATCCCTCTGCCTTCCCTGTGTCCCCCTGTGCCATTGGAGTCCTGTCCTTGTGCCATGCTGGGGTCCCCCTATGTCACTGGGTCCCATCCCTGTGATGTGTGGGGTCACCTGTGCCACTGGGGTCCTGTCCCCGTGCCATGCCCGTGTCCCCCCGTGCCATTGGGGTCCTGTCCTTGTGCCATGCCGGGGTCCCCCTGTGCCACTGGGGTCCCATTCCCGTGACATGCGGGGTCCCCTGTGTCACTCAGTCCTGTCCCTGTGACATGCGGGGTCCTCCAGTCCCATCAGGGTCCTGCCCTGTTCCATGCCCGTGTCCCCCTGTGTCACTGAGTCCTGTCCCCATGACATGCTGGATGAGACATGCTCTCAGGTGAGAGGGGACAAGGGGCTTGGGGACAGGGTTGGGGGGGAGACATGGGACTTGGGGACATGGGGAAAGGGCATGGGGCTGAGGGACAGGTGAGCACGGGGACATGAGAGTTGGGCATAGGGACGTGGAACATAGGGTTCCCTGTGCCATCGGAGTCCTGTCCCCATGTCACGTCAGTGTCCCCCTGTGCTGTCGGGGTCCTATTTCTGTCCCATGCAGTGTCCCGTCCCTCTGCCATGCCCGTGTCCCCCTGTGCCATCGGGGTCCTGTCCTTGTGCCGTGCCGGGGTCCCCCTGTGCCATGTCAGGTTTGTCCTGTGCTGTGTGGGGTCCTGTCCTGGCGCTCTGTGGTGTCTCCTGTGCCATGGGGGGGGTCTTGTCCTGTCCCATGCCCGTGTCCCCCCATGCCACTGGGGTCCCATCCCTGTGCCATGCCCGTGTCCCCCTGTGCCATCGTGCCCGCGCCACGCAGGGGGTGACCGTTGTGCAAGGTGAGGTCCCCCCTCATCCTCCCCTCGTCCGTCCGTCCGTCCGTCCGTCCCCCCCCCGCCCCATCCCCGGTGACCCAGCGGAACCGGGGCTGACCCTGCCCCGGCGTGGGAGGCCGCACCGGGGAGGCGCTTCCTCAGGAAACCCCCCGGCCGCTGCCCGCCTGGCGTGGCCGCCGCCGCCAACATCGCCCGGTGTCGCCGCCGCGGCACCGCCCGCGTCTGCTGCCGGGGGGGTACGTGTGCCACGAGGGCCCCCCGTCCGCCTACGGGCTACCCACCGGGTTGTGGGGCGCCCACCGGGTTGTGGGGCGCCCACCGTGCACGGGCACGCTCCTGGAAAGGGTGGGCACGCCGGCGGGGTGCACGCTGAGGGGTTTTGCATGCTCGTGGCCGTGCGGGGTGCTCACAGGGGTGTGCGAGGAGGGGCGCGCACCCTCACGGGGTGCGTGGGTGCTCGTGGCGGCGAGGTGGGGGGGGGGGGGGTCGCGCAGAGGGGTTGCGCGGCGCTCACGGGGGTGCGGATGCTCGTGGAGGGTCGTGCAAGCTTGCGGGCTGTGCCCGGAGGGGTTTTGCACGCTCACGAGCGCGTCGGTGCTGGCTGGGCGCGTGCGGAGGGGCGTGCGAGCTGGCAGGGCGTGCGTTAGCTTCGCACGCTCGCGGGCGCTCGCAGGGTGATTTGCACCCTCGCCGGGTTTTGCGCGCCGGCTTGCCCGGTGCAGATGCCCTGTGCCACCCCGGCTGAAGATCCAGGTGCCGTCCTGGATTTTGGGTGGGGGGTCAGGGTGCCACCCCTGGGTCCCGGCTGCCTTTTGGGTGCCAGCCTGGGTGCCCGCTGCTGCCCAGCAGGTCATGCCGCTGCTAAAGAAGACACCCAAGGAGGAGGAGGAGGATGGCGACCCCTTCGCCGCCAACCCCGAGAGCCGCTACCGCCGGCGGGCCACCCTGGAGCGCTTGGTGGGTCTGGCACCCTTCGGCCGTGCCCGCCGCCCCCCGCCCAAAGACGAGGACGGGGACGGTGGCCGGGCACGGCGGCGGTCGGAAGATTTCGGGCTGTTGAGGCGGCTGCCGGGTCGGCGCAAGGCCAGCGTGGAGGCGCTGGCGGAGAGGCCGGTCCCCAAGCGCAGCTCGCTGCTGCGGCTGGCCTTGGGGACGCGGGGACGGCGGGGGTCCGTGGGGGAGCGCCCACCAACGGTGGAGAGCGAGGAGGTGTCCGACGGGGATCAGGATGGCGGGGGACAGCGGCAGGAGGGGCGAGGGAAGGCCAGGGAGCCGCTCTCGGGTGAGAGGGGACGAGGGGCTTGGGGACAGGGTCGGGGCAGGGGGGGGACACGCGGGACTTGGGGACATGGGGAATGGGCATGGGGATGAGGGACAGGTGAGGATGGGGACATAGGACACGGGCATGGGGACGTGGGGATGGGGACGTGGGACGTGTTGGCGTGGGGACATGGGCACGGGGATGGGGACGTGGAACATGTTGGGATGGGGACATGGGCACAGGGATGGGGACATGGGATGTGTTGGCATGGGGACATGGGCACAGGGATGGGGACGTGGGATGTGTTGGCATGGGGACATGGGCACGGGGATGGGGACATGGGATGTGTTGGCATGGGGACATGGGCACGGGGATGGGGACATGGGATGTGTTGGCATGGGGACATGGGCACGGGGATGGGGACGTGGGATGTGTTGGCGTGGGGACATGGGCACGGGGATGGGGACGTGGGATGTGTTGGCATGGGGACATGGGCACGGGGACGTGGGACATGGGGATGGGGACACAGGGATGGGGACACAGGGACGTTAGAGGACATGGGGAACCACGGAACGTGGGGCGTGGGGCCGCAGGGGGCATAGGACACCATGAGATGGGGATGCGTGCCACGGGTGGCCTCGGGTGCCGTCAGAGGCACCCATGGGTGCCCACCCCCCCCCCCTTTAAAAGTGCTGGAGATCCTGGAGCTGATCCAGCGGCGGGAGCTGGTGGCAGCCGACGAGCAGATCATCGCGCTGGAGGCAGAGTGCGTGGCCTCGTCCCCGTCCCCTGTCCCCACGGCCGGGCGGCAAGCGCGGGACGTGGCCCTGCTCTACGAGGCGCTGCTGGCGCAGCTCTGGGCGGTGGTGGGCGAAGCGGTGCCCGCCGGCCGCCCTTACCCTCCCTTGCGCTCGGTGATCCGGGTGCTGGAGCAAGAGGAGGCGGCCGATGGCCGGCACCCACCGGGCACCCCGGGGCGCCCGCGTGCCCTGCGGCGTCGGTGGCAGGAGGCGGTGGGACGGGCGGCGGGAGAGAGGTTGGCGCAGGTGGCCCCCGCCGCCGGGTTGGGGGCGCGGTTGGCGGCGCTGGCGGGTCGGTTGGTGGGCGACCTGGGTGCCGTGCGGTGCCACGTGGCACCCGCTTACCCCCCCGAGTACGGCGCCTTCGGGGTCTACGCCCGTGGGTACCACCGGGCGCTGGCGCAGCAGCTGGGAGCGCTGGCGCAGAGACCCCTCGCCGTGCCCGACCTCTACCTGCTACTCGACTGGCACAGCAACACCTACCCCAGGTGAGACCCCCCCCCGGCACCTGCTGTCACCCGTGGGACCCCACAGCTTCTGCCCCTGCCCCCCCAGCACACTGGGCACCCCAGGCCACCCATGGGACCCTGCAGCATCCACACTCACAGCACAGTGGGCACACTCTGCCACCTGCTGTCACCCGTGGGACCCCCCCCCCCCCCCCAGAACGTTGGGCACCCTGTGGCAACCAGTGTCACCCATGGGACCCCACAGCATCCGAAACCCTGGCATGCTGGGCACCCTTTGCTGCCCATGGGATCCTTTGGCATGCTGGGCACCCCTAGGGCTGTCCACTGGGTGGTGGTGGGTTCTAGGCACCCCACTGCCACCCTGGGTGGGTGCTGAGGTCCCTGTGCCTGCAGGGAGGTGCTGGGGCACCCTGAGGTGGGGGCCCTACTGCAGGCGCAGGCGCTGGGGCCCCTCTTGCCCCCCGAGACTCAGCGCAGCCTCGAGAGCTCCTGCATCGCCGCTGTCAAGGTACGGGCACTGTGATGGGCAAAGGGTGGGACCTGGGACGGGACCATGATGGGCACCAGGGTGGCACTGGGATGGGCACTGGGATGGGCATGTGATGGGCACCGTGGTGGCACTGGGATGGGCACCAGGATGGGCACCAGGGTGGCACTGGGAGTGGCACACAGTGGGCACTGTGGTGGCACTGGAATGGGCACCAGGGTGGCACTGGGAGTGGCACACAGTGGGCACTGTGGTGGCACTGGAATGGGCACCAGGGTGGCACTGGGAGTGGCACACAGTGGGCACCGTGGCGGCACTGGAATGGGCACCAGGATGGGCACCAGGGTGGCACTGGGATGGGCACAGAGTGGGCACCGTGGTGGCACTGGAATGGGCACCAGGATGGGCACCAGGGTGGCACTGGGATGGGCACAGAGTGGGCACTGTGGTGGCACTGGAATGGGCACCACGATGGGCACCAGGGTGGCACTGGGAGTGGCACACAGTGGGCACCGTGGTGGCACTGGAATGGGCACCACGATGGGCACCAGGGTGGCACTGGGATGGGCACACAGTGGGCACTGTGGTGGCACTGGAATGGGCACCAGGGTGGGCACCAGGGTGGCACTGGGATGGGCACAGGGGCACACAGTGGGCACCGTGGTGGCACTGGGACGGGCACAGGGGCTGTCCCGGAGCTGCGGGCTGGCAGGGGACCCTGCACCCCGCTGTCTCCATACCCGCTGTCCCCATGCCCGCTGTGCCCTGTGCCAGGCGAAGGTGGAGGTGGCAGTGGCGCAGGAGCTGCAGCTCAGCGAGGACACATGGGCAGAGGAGGCCTCCAGCCAGGAGCTGCAGGAGGGGCTGGCCACCCGCGTCACTGGGGTACGGGCACGGACACAGCACCCACTGGGCACCTACACCTGAGGGACACCCCCCCACTCTGTCCTCTGGGCTCATCCCCTGGGGACCCAGGGCTCTGCGGGGTGACCCACAGCCCTGTAGGCATGCTGGGGTCACTGGGCACCCCACAGAGACACCAAAGTGCCCGGGTACACCATACAGATGCCAAGGTGCCCCAAGGGGATGGTGGAATTGTTGGTACCCCAGGGGATGCCACGGTGGTGGCCGTGTCCCCGGGGTACAGCGGGGTGGTGGCCGTGCCCCCACCCCCAGCAGTGCCTGTGCCCACAGCTGCTGCGGGCGCACGTGGACCGAGCCCCCCAGATCACCCCTGAGTTTGGCATGGAGATGGCACACAGCCTCCTGGGCGTGCTGGTGGCCTTTTTGCACAGGTGGGCATGGGGAGATGGGGGGACAAAGAGGGGACATGGGGATATGGGGTGTTTGGTCTCTTCTGTCAGGTGGCTGGAGGTAGGATGAGAGGAAATGGCCTCAAGTTGCAGCAAGGGAGGCTTAGGTTGGATATTAGGAAAAATTTCTTTACTGAAAGGGTTGTCAGGTATTGGAACAGGCTGCCCAGGGAAGTGGTTGAGTCACCATCCCTGGAGGTATTCAAAAAGCGACTGGACGGGGTACTTCAGGACCTGGTTTAGTGGGCATGGTTAATGGTTGGACTCGATGATCTTGAAGGTCTTTTCCAACCTAAATGATTCTATGATTCTGTCATTCTATGATATGGGGGGACAAGGGATGGGCATGGGGATGTGGGGGCATGGGGAGACCGGGCATGGATATGGGGACATGGGTACGTCAGGACAGCAGATGAGCACGGGAACACGGGGACATGAGGGGGCAGGAGCTGGGCACGGGGATACAGGGATGTGGTGGGGGGACAGGGGATGGGCACAGGGACGTGGGTGTCATGGGGGGACAGGAGTCACAGGACAGAGCTGGCATGGCCGGGGGGGGCAGAGGGGGCACAGGACGAGTGTGCACCTGGGTGCCAGGTCCCCTGGGTGCCGGGTCCCCAGGGTGCCAGCACGGGTGACCTGTCTGGGTGCCCTCAGTTTCCAGCGGAAGGTGGAGCGGTTCCTAGAGGCCCCCGGCGAAGCCACCCCACCCGACGGTGCCACCGGCCGTGCCATCGCCCTGGTCAACTGCTGTCCTCCCTTCAGGTGAGGGCACCCCAAACACATCCCCCCCTCCTCTTCCCGGGTCCCTCGGGTGCTCGGGATGCTCAGGGTCCCCAGCAGCACCCACTGACATCCCTGCGGCAGGACCTTTGCCGAGCGCCTGGCGCAGTTCGGTCATCCGGAGAGCGAGGAGCCCCGACGGCAGGCCCACGCCGCCCTGGACAAGGTGACCCGGCTTTGCAACCACGTCCTCACCCAACGCCTCTTCGAGGATCTCAAGGTGCCCACGCGGCGCGGGACAGCCCGGGGAGGGGACGGCCAGCGCGGTGCACCGGGGTGCTGGGCAGGGTGCCCATCAGTTGTGCACCGAGCCGGGGGATGCCCACGGGTGCTATGCCCCGGGTGGCCTCCCACCCCACGGGTGCCACCCGTGGGTGCCGGGACAGCTGCCCACCCCAAGCTGCTCCCCCCCCCCCAGCCCTACTTCAACAAGCTGATGAAGCGCAAGTGGCTGACCAGCTCCGACGCTTTCGACACCATCGTGATGCTCATCACCAGCTTCACCCAGAAGCTGCGTCCGCTGCGCCCTGAGCCCTACCAGGTGGGTGCCAGGTTTGAGGCCGCCGGGATCCAACGCCATCACCGGCGGCTTCTGCTGACCCTTGTGCCGCAGGTGCTGGTGAGCGAGGTGCACCGGCGGGTGCTCATCGAGTACGTGCGGCCGCTGCTGCAGGTGCGCTTGGTCTGCACCTCGGCCAAGATGCGCGCCCGGGTGGCCGCCCGCCTTGGGGATGAAGCTCGCCAGCTCCGCGAGCTCTTCAGCCGCCTGGTGAGACTCCGTCCGTCCCCTCCCCGGCACCCTTGGGTGCTTCTCGGGTGGGGGTGACGGCGCTGAGGTCCTCTGCGCCGGCAGGATTCGGCCTCGCCCTGGCTGGATTCGGTGGTGCCGAGGTTGAGGGAGCTGCTGGTGCTGGAGGACACGGCGGCGCTGCAGATGGAGGTGGGCGTCCTGGTGAGGGACTTCCCCGATGTCCGGTGAGTGCTGGCACCCGGCGGAGTGGCAGTGGGGTGGCACGGCCAGGCGGGACACCGTGGCCCCGTGGGGACACGAGTGAGGTGGCATGCGTCCCCATAGGGACAGGAATGGGGTGGCACATGTCCCTGTGGCCACCACAGCAGGATGGCACGGCCAGGCAAGATGCCACCTCCGTGTAGGGACAGGGGCAGGACACGGTGTCCCCATGGGGACCAAAGCAGGGTGACAGGACGCCGCGTCCGTCCTTCCCGGCAGCACCCGCCCCGCTGCCGGTCCCTCCTGGCTGCCCGCCGGGAAGCGGCCGTGGCCTCGCGCCAAGTCCCCTCCCCGTCCCCGAGTCCCCTGGGGAGCCGGTGGCACGCGCGGGCCCGGCAGGATGCCGCCACTTTGGGGGCTTTAAATAGAACCAGCGCTGGCTGCAACTGGTACCAGTTAAACCTGGGACCAGGCTTCGCCCCGGAGCTGGGTCTAACGCCGCACGCCGAAAGTGGGTGCAATGCTGCACCCCAAATCTGGGCGCGTCATGGTGCTCCAAAGCTGGATGTACTGCTGCACCCCAAATCTGGGTGCGTGCCTCTCCCTAGACATGGGTGCATCGCTGCACCCCAAATCTGGGTGCGTGCCTCTCCTTAGACATGGGTGCATCGCTGCACCCCAAATCTGGGTGCGTGCCTCTCTCTAGACATGGGTGCATCGCTGCACCCCAAATCTGGGTGCGTGCCTCTCCTTAGACATGGGTGCATCGCTGCACCCCAAATCTGGGTGCGTGCCTCTCCCTAGACATGGGTGCATCGCTGCACCTCAAATCTGGGCGGCATGCCTCTCCCAGGGGACCAGGGTGCCCAGCAGCGGGTGTCCCCATCCCCTGAGCATCCCCGTCCCGCAGACGGAAGCACGTGGCGGCGGTGCTGGACGTGCGGGGGCTGCGGAGCCAGGCGGCGCGGCAGGAGATCCTGGGGGTGGTACAGGACCTGGAGCAGAACGAGACCGAGCCGGGGCTGCCGCGCCAACGCGCCTTCTTCTCCGAGCTGACCGTGGCCCGCGAGGTGCGATGTCTGCCCTTCCACCTGCCGCGCCTGGCACGTCTCTCCCACCTGCGCCTGCGTCGCCCGCACCCCCAGCGCCCCGGCCAGGCACGGCTCTGAGCACCCACGACCACGGGTGGGTGCGGCGAGGCACCCCCGGAGCTGGGTGCTCACCCCCCGCATCGCCCCGGCCATGCTCGGAGCCCCCCGCAGAGCTGGGGTGGGGTAGGGGGGGCTGTGCTGCCCCAGCTCGGAGCCCGCCCCGGCGCTGTGTATAAATGGTGTGTCAATGCTGTAAATTAACGCCAGAGCCAGTCCTCGTCCTTCGTTCTCGCTCCGGGTCCTCGTGCATGGGGACAGGGGCCATGGGGCCACCATGTGCACAGGGGATGGGGGACACGGGACCATCCCCATGCACAGGGGATTCGGTCATGGCACTGTCCCCATGCACAGAGGATGGGGGACACGGGACCGTCCCCATGCACAAGGGATGGGGGACACAGGACCGTCCCCATGCACAGGGTATGGGGACATGGAGCCATCCCCGTGCAGAGGGGATGGGGGACACGGGACTGTCCTCACGGACAGGGGACGGGGGACATGGCACCGTCCCCATGCACAGGGGATGGGGGACACGGGACCATCCCTGTGCACAGGGGATGGGGGACATGGGACCGTCCCCGTGCACAGGGGATGGGGGACACGGGGCCGTCCCCATGCACAAGGGATGGGGGACACGGGGCCGTCCCCATGCACAGGGGACAGGGGACATGGGACCATCCCCATGCAGAGGGGATGGGGGACACAGCACTGTCCCCATGCACAGGGGATGGGGGACACGGGACTGTCCTCACGGGCAGGGGATGGGGGACATGGCACTGTCCCCGTGCGGGAGCTGGTTCTTCGTGCGAGGCCATGAGAGGCCTCGTCCCGTGGTGACCGCTCCGGGGGGGGGAGGAAGGAAAGGGCCGCCGGTGCCTCGCCGGGAAGCCACTGCGGGGGGGTGGGGGGGACATACACACACAACGGCCCTTCCCGGCATGGGGGGGGACACCCAGCCGGACCCAGCCGGGTGGCAGGGGGTTGGGGACAGCATGGCTCAGCCAAGGGCAGGATCAGGCCCTGGGGGGGGGGGGCTTGGGGGGGAAGCCACCCTGGCCCCACTCCATCCCGCCCCACCCTGCCTCGGCGCCCGGATCTGGCGCCTCATGGGACACCTTGTCCCCCCACCCCCAGCACTGGAAAATGGAGCGGGGGGGACACGATGGGACCAGGATATGGCCACCCCCCCATCCCACTTGCCACCCACCACCCCCAGAGCATCATCACCCACTGCTGCGATGAGCTCGTTGGGTCTCAGCATATCCTGAGGGGAGGGGGGGCGGCCATGGATGAGGCCACCGTGTGCCCCCCTGCTCCCCCCCCCAACCCCCCCCCGTGTCAAAAATAGGCGAGTGCTGGATCCGGCCAGGAAGGAGCAAGAGCTAAAAATAAGTGGCCCCGGCGCAGCCGCGTCGGGAGCGGGGCCAGGGTCACTGTCCCCCGTGCCGTGGGAAGGGGACAGTGGCGGCGGGGGCGGAAGCGGCAGCGCCGGGCAGGAGCGGCGGGAAGGGACAGGGAGACCTGGGGAGGGACAGGGGTGGCCCCCGTGCAGGGATGGGGCATGGAATGTCATGCAATGGGGGGGGGGGGTGGCATGGGGATGTGGGGATAGGGATGTCACCGTGCCCAGATAAATGGGGACAGGGATGGGACCATGACCAGACACATGGGGAGAAGGTCACTGTGTCTGGATGCACGTGAATGGGGATGGGACCACACAGATACATGGGGACATGGATGGGACCATGCAGGGACACATGGGGATGGATCCCACCTTGTAGGGACACACGGGGACAGGGATGGGACCACACAGGGACACATGGGGATGGATCCCACCTTGTAGGGACACATGGGGACAGGGATGGTAGCGTATAGATACATGGGGACAGGGACCCTCATTGTCCCCACAGTCCCTGAGTGCATGGGGGGGGATGACACCCACCCCAGGGTGTGCCCAGCACGGTTTGGTGTGTCCTGGCGTGTCCTGGTGTCTTCCATGTGCCAGCCCCGGCATGAATCACCAGGCGCCTGACGTCAAGGCCTTGGTGGAAGGAAGGAAACCACCCCCCCGGCAGCACGGCTGGGGTGTCAGGGGGACCCCCCCCCAATGCAACATGCTGATACAGCCCCTCCCAGCACCCAGATGGGCAGAGGACCCCCCAGACTGGACAAGGACTCCCTCAGACTGGGCAAGGACAACCCAAAGTGCTCAAGGACCCCCCCCAGACTGAACAGGCATCCCCTGAACTGGTCAAGGACCCCTTGCAAATTGAGCAGTGTACCCCCAAACTGGGCACAGACGACCCCCCCAAACTGGGAATGGACCACCCAGACTGGGCAAGGACCCCCCAAACTGGACACAGACACCCTGCCAAGCTGAGTAATACACCCCCCAAACCGGGAACAGATCCCCAAACTGGGAAAAGACCCCCAAACTGGGCACAGACACCCTGCCAGCTGGGCACAGACACCCTCCTAGCTGGGTAATACTCACCCCAAACTGGGAAGAGATCCCCCAAACTGGGCAAGGACCCCCCAGACTGGGAACAGACACCCCCAAACAGGGCACAGACACCCTCCCAGCTGGGTAATACACCCCCCAAACTGGGAATGGACCACCCAAACTGGGCGAGAACCCTCCCAAACTGGGCACAGACACCCTCCCAGCTGGGTAATACACCCCCCAAACTGGGCAAGGACCTCCCCAAACTGGGCACAGACACCCTCCCAGCTGGATGATACACCCCCTAAACTGGGAACATGCCCCACAAACTGGGCTTGGACCCTTCCAGACTGGGCACAGACACCCCCCAAACTGGGAATGGACCACCCAAATTGGGCTCAGACTCTCCCAAACTGGGCACAGACCCTCCCAGCTGGGCACAGACCCACCAAACTGGGCACAGACACCCTCCCAGCTGGGTAATACACCCCCAAAATGGGAACATACCCCACAAACTGGGCAAGGACTACCCCAAACTGGGCACAGACACCCTCCCAGCTGGGTAATACACCCCCCAAACTGGGAATGGACCACCCAAACTGGGCGAGAACCCTCCCAAACTGGGCACAGACACCCTCCCAGCTGGGTAATACACCCCCCAAACTGGGCAAGGACCTCCCCAAACTGGGCACAGACACCCTCCCAGCTGGATGATACACCCCCTAAACTGGGAACATGCCCCACAAACTGGGCTTGGACCCTTCCAGACTGGGCACAGACACCCCCCAAACTGGGAATGGACCACCCAAATTGGGCTCAGACCCTCCCAAACTGGGCACAGACCCTCCCAGCTGGGCACAGACCCACCAAACTGGGCACAGACACCCTCCCAGCTGGGTAATACACCCCCAAAATGGGAACATACCCCACAAACTGGGCAAGGACTACCCCAAACTGGGCACAGACACCCTCCCAGCTGGATGATACACCCCCTAAACTGGAAACAGGCCCCACAAACTGGGCTCAGACCCTCCCAGACTGGGCACAGACACCCCCCAAACTGGGAAAAGACCACCCAAACTGGACGAGGACCCTCCCAAACTAGGCACAGACCCCCCAAACTGGGCACAGACACCCTCCCAGATGGGTAATACACCCCCCAAACTGGGAATGGACCACCCAAACTGGGCTCAGACCCTCCCAAACTGGGCACAGACCCCCCAAACTGGGCACAGACACCCTCCCAGCTGGGTAATACACCCCCCAAAATGGGAACGGACCCCCCAAACTGGGCAAGCCCCCCCTCCTCGTCCCGGTCTCTTGGTGCTGCCTCCCCCTGGCGCTCACCCGCGGGACTGCAGGCACCGGGGGCGGGGCTTGAGCGGTGGGGGCGGGGCTTGGAGAGGTGTGGCCCTTCATAACCGTGGCTACAAGGCCCGCCCATCTTTACAGTTGATTAGCAGGCAAGTGGGCCAATGGGGAGACATCCCCCAAAAGCTCCAGGTCCCCAGGCATCTCTGACCCATGGGCTCCTTGTCCCCGCGGCTCCACGTCTCCCTGAAGCTCCCTGACCCGCAGGCTCCATGTCCCCAGGGATGTTCATGTCCTCAGGAATCACAGAACGGTTTGGGTTGGAAGGGTCCTTAAAGACCATCTAGCCCCAACCCCCCTGCCACGGGCAGGGACACCTTCCACTAGACCAGGTTGCTCCAAGCCCCATCCAACCTGGCCTTGAACACTGCCAGGGATGGGGCAGCCACAACCTCTCTGGGCAACCTGTTCCTTGGCTTCATCACCTTGGTGCTCCCTGTCCCTCCCTTTGCCCCCAAGGACCCACAACCTTTGGCCCATGTCCCCAAGGACACCGTGGACATGTTCTCCTCAACCCACAGCCGCCACGTCCCCAGAGGATCCCCAATCCATTTTCTCCACAAGAATCCCTCGGTGGCCATAGGTCCCCTTAAGGTGCCACCCTTCTGGCAGGAAAGAAGAGACATAGGGCCGATCTGAAGCTGCTTTATTGGCCACGTTAGGATGGGTTGAGCGCGGACACGGGGGCTAAGCTGGCCCCAGAACAGTCACAAATACAGCACAGGCAATAATAATAATAATAATAACAACAATAATAATAATAATAATAAAAAATTAAACATCTCCTGGGGGCTGGCAGCCCCACGCAACAAAAATATATATATATATAATATAGAGAGAGGACAGAGTCAACGCACTGGCGAAGCTTGGTCACAAGAGAGGGACGGCGCAGGGTTGGGGACACCGGAGCCACCAGTGGGACCCGTGCAGGCAGGGTGGATGGGGCAGAGCCGTTCACAGTTGGGTGGGGGACAAGCGGGATGGGAATCCACCCAACATTGTGGGTGCTGGAGAGGTGACCTGGAGGCCCAGCATCAGCAGTGGGGCTGGGACACCCAAGGGGGATGGGGACATGGAGTGTGGACACCATAGAGGGGGTGGAGACAACACATAGACACCCCCCCCACCCCCAGCATGATGGAGATTTGGCAGGGGCACCTCTAAGGTGATGGAGAAGCTGCAAGAATCCCCATAGGATGGTGGAGATGCAGCATGGGCACCTCCAGGGTGATGGAGATGCTGCAAAGACCCCCCTAGGGCAATTGGGGACACAGCAGAGACATCTCCAGGGTGATGGAGATGCTGCAAGGACCCCATAGCATGGTGCAGCTGTGGCACAGACACCTCTAAGGTGATGAAGGTGCCACAGGGACTATCCAAGGGAGATGGAGATGCAGCATGGACACCTCTAGGGTGAAGGACATGCCACATAGATCCCCCCTCAGGATGATGGAGATGACAGACATCTCCAGTCTAGCAGAAATGACACAGGGACCTTTCTGGAGTGAGGGAGATACAGCATGGTCATCTCCAAAGTGATGGAGATGGCACAGGGACTCCCCTCAGGACTATAGAGATCAGGCACAGACACCTCTAAGGTATCATAGATGCCACAGGGATCTTCCTGGGGTGACTGAGATCGGGCATGGACATCTCCAGAGTGAAGGAGATGCTGCATGAATCCCCATGGAATGATGGGGATCAGGGACGGACACCTCTCAGATGATGGAGACACCACAGGGACATTCCCAGGGTGGTGGAAATCAGGCATGGACATCTCCAAAGGGATGGAGATGCTGCATGAATCCCCATGGAATGATGGGGATCAGGGACGGACACCTCTAAGGTGATGGAAACACCACAGGGACATTCCCAGGGTGGTGGAAATCAGGCATGGACATCTCCAGAGTGAAGGAGATGGTGGAAATCAGGCATGGACATCTCCAGAGTGAAGGAGATGCTGCATGAATCCCCATGGAATGATGGGGATCAGGGACAAAACACCTCTAAGGTGATGGAAACACCACAGGGACATTCCCAGGGTGATGGAAATCAGGCATGGACATCTCCAAAGGGATGGAGATGCTGCATGAATCCCCATGGAATGATGGGGATCAGGGACAAAACACCTCTAAGGTGATGGAAACACCACAGGGACATTCCCAGGGTGATGGAAATCAGGCATGGACATCTCCAAAGGGATGGAGATGCTGCGCAAAACCTCATGGGGTGGTGTGGATCAGGCACAGACACCTCTAAGGCAATGGAGATGACAAAGGGACCTCCCCGGGTGGTGGAAATTGGGCAGGAACATCTCCAAAGGGATGGAGATGCTGCATGAACCCCCATGAGATGATGGGGATTGGGGAAAGACACCTCTAAAGCAGCCGGGACGCCGCAGGAACGATGGAGACACATCACGGACACCTCCAACACACCAGCCCCATCACTGACACCTCACATTCAGGCGCCAAAGCTGCCCTTCAGCCTCACCAACACCCCAACCCCTGGGCCAACCAATCAAAAAAAAAAAAAAAGGTGGGGGGAGGGAAGCCAAAAACCACAAAAAACACCACCCGGGGAGGGAGGAGGTGCCCATTTTTGGGGGGACCCCGTTCACAACGCGAGGAGCGAGGGAGAATTCAAGGAGTCCGAGGACTGGTCGCTGCTGCTGCTCCGCTGATGCGAGGCTCCGCAGGTGGTTCCCTCTGGGTGGGTGAACACAAACGAAGACGTATAGGATGGGTTAGGTGGCCCTGAGGGGACCCCGGGCGCGAAGCAGCAGCTGGGGAAGGGGCCCTGGGCGCTCGGCTGGAACGGACCCGGGGGTAGGAAGGCGACGGTCCCCGCCGGCTCTTCCTTGCCCAGGGTGCTCACCTCGGCGGGGCCGGCACCCAAGGAGCCGACATCCTCGAAGGGGAGCTTGCAGGCAGGGGCATGGGCCACCAGGACGAACTCCAGCCGTTCCTTCTCCTTCTGCAGCTCGGCGATCTCCGACTCCAGCTCGGCTTTCTCCTCCTCCAACTGGTCCGTTTCCTGAAGTGGCAGTGGGGTGGGGTGAGATGGGCTGCGGGGGATGCCACTGTCCATCTGTCCATCCCCCCCCCAACCCAAGCCCTGGGACATCCTGGCCTCCAGGATGGGGTCGTTCCTCCCTCCAGCATCGCTGGCTGCCTATACATCCCCCTCCGATGTCCCCTGCTCATGGGGACAGCACCACCCCCTCCAGCATCCCCAGATCTCCACCTGTCCCCCTCTAACACCCCTTGCTCATGAGGACAGCATTGTCCCCCTCCAGCATCCCTGGGTGTCCACCTGTCCCCCTCCCATGTCCCCCTGCTCCCAGGGATGGCATCCTCCTCCAGCATCACTGTGTGCTCTCCCACCATGTCCCCCTCCGATGTCCCCCTGCTCCCAGGGATGGCATCCTCCTCCAGCATCACTGTGTGCTCTCCCACCATGTCCCCTGCTCCTGGGGATGGCATTGTCCCCTTCAGACATCCCTGGGCATCACTCTGTCCCCTCTGATGTCCCCAGGATCTGGACATTAAGCTGTCCTCCTCTGCCATTCCCAGCTGCCAGGAGTGGTCCCCTTCTCTGATGTCCCTGGTTCTTGGGACATATCATCCCCCCTCCAACATCCCTGGGCATCAGTCTGTCCCCTTTGATGTCCCCAGCTCCCAAGGACAGTCTTGGTCATCTGTAATGTCATCATCCCCAGGGATCAGGCTGTCCCCCTCCAAAGTTCCCAGCTCCTGGGAACACTGACGCCTCCCTCCAAGGTCCCTGGCTCCCTGAGATCTGCACCCATAGGGAAACTGGCCTGTCCCTCTCTGATGTCCCCAGCTCCCCTGTCCCTCTCTGATGTCCCCAGCTCCCAGGGACATCACTGTCCCCTTCCAGTGTCCCTTGATCCTGGGGACACTGTTGTCCCCATTCAAGATACCCAGCTCTTCAGGGCAGGCACCTATAGGCATCCATCTGTCCCTTCCAATACAGCCAGGTCCTGGGGATATCAATCTCTCTGGTGTCCCTTGGTTTTGGGGACAGCACTGTCCCCCTCTAGTGTCCCCAGGTCCCTGGAATCAGGGTCTTCAGGCATCAGCCTGTCCCCCTGTGATGTCCCCAGCTCTGAGAGCATCATCATCATCACCCCTTTCCAGTGCCCCTTGGTCCTGGGGACACCACAATCCCCATCTAATGACCAGCTCCCCATGATCTGCATCTGTGGGCATCACTCTGTCCCACTCAAATACATCAAATTCCTGGGGACATTCTCAGCCCCTTTGTGTCTCTTGGCCCTGGGGACACCACTTTCCCCATCTAGTGTCCCCATTTGCTCCTATAGGCATCAACCTGTCCCCTTCCAACAAGCCCAAGTCAACCATCTCCTTCCAAAGTCCCCATGACCTGGGGACACCACTATCCCCAGATGTCCCTGGAGACCTGCCCCCATAGACATCAACCCATCTCCCCCGTGATGTCCTCAGCCATTGGGGACATTGCCATCCCTCCACCATCCCAGGGAGCCACCACTGCCTCCCCCAGACACACCCAGCTGTGGTGACACTGCCAACCCCAGTGTGTCCCAAAGCACTCACCGCCTGCAGCCGATCCGTCAGCTCCCGGCGCCGGTTACGGCACTTGGCTGCTGCCAACTTGTTCCTCTCCCGCCGCACCCGGCGCTTCTCCTCCTCCTCTGGCGTCAGCTGCCAGAGGGACAAGACCATTAGCCAGCTGCCACCCATGTCCCCAGGGTCCCACCACCCTCTGGGTCACCCCCCCACCCCCCACCCACTCAGGGGATAGGGACGCCACTCACCGTCTCCTCGCGGCTGCGCCGGGGACGGGCACGAGCAGGACGTGCCGGCGGTGCTGCCGGCCCTGTGGCAAAGGCACCCATGCCCGGCGTAGAGTAGCTGGGTCCTGGGAGGTCATAGGGATCGACGGGAGGGGGGTGCGCCATGGGTGCCCCTGGGGGCTGCGACTGGGCTACCGAGGAGATGAGGGTGGGCTGCACCAGCCACTGCAGGTCCTGGCTGGTGGTGATGGCCGTCACCGTGGGCACG
The DNA here is from genome assembly GCF_964188355.1 of Buteo buteo. NCBI lineage: Eukaryota > Metazoa > Chordata > Aves > Accipitriformes > Accipitridae > Buteo > Buteo buteo. Next base: position 88,444,906 of record NC_134204.1, on the reverse strand, counting down.
AAGGAGCCGGGCATGTCCCCCAGGCCGCTGCACTCCTGTGGAGATGGTGGGTGGGGGGTTAGACCCTGCCTGACAGCACCTATGGCACTGCCACCCTCCTACTCTGCACCACGGCCTCGTGCCCCTGGCACCGACGTGCAATGCCCTCATGTCCCCAGCAGTGACACGCAAGAGCCCCCCAGCACTGATGCACAATACCCTTGTGTCCCTGGCACCAACGTGGTGCAAGAGCTCCCTGGCACCGATGCACAACGATCCCTGACCTGCAAAAGTTCCCTGGCACTGATGCACAACGCCCTCATGCCCCTGGCACCGATGTACAAATACTTCCTGGCACCGACGTGCAAGAGCTCCCCAGCACCGAGGTGTGACGCCCTTGTGCCCCTGACACCAACATGCCATATGCCCTCAGGTCCCTGGCACAGATGTGCAAGCCCTTTCAGGCACCAACACACGACGCCCTCGTGCCTCTGGCACCCACGTGCAAGACCTCCCTGGCACCACGGTGCAATGACCTTGTGCCCCCAGCACAGACGTGCAAGAGCATCCTAACACCCGTGCACGACACCCTCGTGCCCCTGGCACCCATATGCAAGGCTCCCTGTCCCCCACCAGCAATGTGCAAGAGCCCCCCCAGCCCTGATGCACGAGGCCCTTGTGCCTCTGGCACTGTTGCATGAGGCCTCCAGCACTTGTGCACCAATGTGCAACCCCCACACCCCCCCAGGCCTTGCACACGAGGGGCCCCAGCACTCAGCTGAGGGTGCCCCTGTCCCCCCCCCAGGGGTACCCCTTCTGCCTCCAAGCTGTTTGCAGCTGGCAGCACCCCCCATTCACTGCACCACGACACCCCCCCCAGCTTTGCACCAGGACCTCACACATTACTGGCGCACCCCAAAGTCGTTTGGGGGGGGTGGGGGGTCTGAGGGCACCCCCCGAAAATCGCACCAGGACCCAACTCCCACATGGAGGGGGGGGGGGCAGGCCCTGAGCCCCCCTCCTCCCCTTTTCCCGTTTGCAGCGGGACCCGGTGTATGTGTGGGCGGGGGTGTGTTGCACCGGGAGGGGCGGGATGCATCGCTCCCCCACCCCCAGATTCCCACGGTGGGGGAGGACCTGCACCGACCACGAACCGGCTAACCCCGGGTTGCACCGAGACCCGAATGGGAGGGGGTGCACTGAACACCCCCCCCCCCCGCCCCCCAGGTTGCACCAGGACCCGGCGGGGTCGGGGGTGGCAAATACACCGACTCCCTCCCAGTTCACGCGTGGGACGAGCCCGATCCGCAGCAGCGCGCCAGCGCCGGCGGGGGGGGGGGTGGGGGCGTGGCCTATCCGCGCGGTGGGCGTGGCCGCGCGGTGAGGGGGCGTCTCCCGCCCCCTTAGCAACAGGGGGGGGCGGCCCTCCGGCGTTCCAAAATAAACCCGCGCGCCGCCGTACGTGCGCCGCGTCATCACGGAGGGTTCCAACGCGTCACGCGTTTACGCACGACCCCGCCCCCTTGGCGCCACTCTTTCCCGCCCCCCCCCCCCGCCACCCCCCCCCTCTCCTCCCTCCCCTTTGGCGGCCCGGTGCCGAGAGAAGCTTCTCACCTGCGCGGCCGCCGCCGCCGCCGGGCTCCCGAAGGAATCGACCGAAGAGAGGTACTGGGATTCGGCGGAGGGAGAGGAACTGCAGCGGGAACCCGAGTCGTAGTCACCGGGGAAACCTTGGTACATGGCCCCGGGGGCGCGGGGGCCGCCCCGCCACGCCAAGGCTGCGGGGTCAGGCTACCGGCATCCCGGTTTAGCGAGCGATCTCTCCCACCCCACCCGTGTCCCCCCCCCCGCACCCGCTTCTCTCTTCCCCTCGCCGGTTTGGGGTGACGGTTTCGGCGGTCGGGGGAGGCTCTCGGTGCAAGGGTCCCGCTCCTGTCTACCGTCCCGCGGGAAATGCCGGTGAGCGGCTACAAGCCCCGGTGCGCTCGTCCCAGGCTCCCGTTCGCCGGTGCAAAGTCTCGGTGCGCCTCTACAAGCTCCCGTGCATCCGTGGCAGGCGCCGGCTCGCCAGACCAAAGTCCCGGTGCAGCCGTCCCAGGCTCCGGTTCGCTGCTACGAGCCCCGGTGTATCCGTCCCAGGCTGCAGTTCTCCGGTACAAAGCCCCGGTGCACCGCTACGAGCCCCGGTGCATCCGTCCCAGGCTCCGGTTCTCCGGTGCAAAGTCCCGGTTCGCCGCTATAAGCCCCGGTATATCCGTTCCCAGGCTCCGGTTCTCCGGTGCAAAGTCCCGGTTCGCCGCTATAAGCCTCGGTAAATCCGTTCCCAGGCTCCGGTTCAGCCGCTACCAGCCCCGGTACATCCACTCCCCAGCTCCGCCGGTGCAAAGTGCCGGTGACGCTCCCGCCGCTTCCCCCGGTCTCCGCTTTTTATGAATGAACCGCTCACCGCCGCGCCGCCGCTTTATACGGCGGCGTCCCGCCCCCTGCGCTGACGTCACGCCCGCCGCCGCCGCCGCTCCGGGACCCCCGGGACCCCCCCGACACCGCCGCCGCCGTTGCCGCCGCTGTTCTGCGGCCCTGGGAGCCGCCGCCGCCGTTAAGAGGCTCCGCGGCGGGCGGGGAACGGGGGGGATCCCTCGCTCCGCCCCTCCGGAGTTCCTGTGACGCAATTAGCCATATATGGGCTTGTCTCAGAGTGTTTGTTTGGTATCCTAGCAATGACGTCACAGGGAATCCCTTCGCCGCCGCCGCCGCCGCCGAAACGCGTATTAATAGAAACGGGCGCCGCGGTTCTAGAAACGGCCTGAACCGTCCGGGGCGACGGCCCCGCACCCCCGGTAACCCCCTCGGTAGCCCCCCCCGGACCCCCCCCCCAACCCTGTCATTCCCCCCCCCCCCCGGTAATGCCCCCCCCGGGACACCCCCCACCCCCAATAACACCCCTCCCCGGGACCCCCTTCCCACGCGGTGACACCCCCCCCCCCTCCGGTGAGCTCTCGGTATCCTTTTTCCCCTCCCCGGTAACCTGTCCCCGGTGCTCCTTCCCCACCCGGTGACCCCTCCCGTAACCCCCGCCCCGGGATTCCCCCCACCCCCGCCCCAGCACGTGGTGCCGCGGCCCAAAGGACCGTCAGGGAGTGGGGGTGTCCCGGTAGCGGGGGGAGGATGGGGACCGGACTGCAGGAACGCGGTACCGGGGCAATGGGAAACGCTCCCCGGGGTGTTACTGGTATCGGACTGCACAGCACCGGGAGGGGGCCGGTATGGGGGGTCCCGGTACCGGGGCAATGGGTATTTTCCCTAGGGGCGTTACCGGTACCGGGCTGCAGAGCACCGGGGGGTTCCGGTACCGGGGCAACGGGACCCCCTCCACCTCCAGTACGCCACCGGGGCTGGGCTACAGAGCACCGCGGCGCCTCCGGGTGGTGGGTTCCCGGTACCGGGGTGCAGGGACGACCGTCCCCATTCCCCGCACTCCCGGGACGGGCACGGGAGGGGGACAGTCCGGGTATAGGGGTGCCGGCAATCAGAGCCCCCCGGGGGGAGCCCGGTTCCTTTACAAGCTGATGTCACCGGCGGGAACGGGCGCTGAGTCACGGCGGGGCCACGGCGACCGGGGGGGCGGCGGGCAGTTCTCACGCCTCTTCATTCATTCATTCATTCACTCATTCACACCCCGGGTCTTTCATTCATGCCCCGCCCCCAGCTCGGGGGGGCTGGACCGCGGGGGGTCGCAGCCCCGTTGTCCCCGCCCCCACCCCCGCTGCCCCAAGGCCCTGGGTGTCCCCGGTCCTGGTGCTTCCCGGTGTCCCCGGCCCTGGGTGACATCCCGGTGTCCCCGGCCCCGGCCCCGGTGCTTTTGGTCACGGGTCTCCCCGGTGCCCCGGCGCGGTGCTCCCGCTGCTGGACGGCCGCAGCCCTGGGGTCCCCGCCGGGCTCTCCCCAGTGTCCCCGGATCCGGAGTCCCGGTGCCGGTGCCCCAGCCGGGCTCTCTCCCCTGTCTGGGCTCCGGTGTCCGGGCCCCGGTCGGGATCTCCCCGGTGTCCCGGCGCCGGGGGTCCTGGTGTCCCGGCTGGGCTCGCCCCGGGACTCCCGGTCGGGCTTTCCCCGGGGTCCCGACCCTGGGAGTGTTGGTGCCCCGGCTGGGCTCGCCCCGGCGTCCGGGCCCCGGGACTCCCGGACGGGCTCTCCCCGGTGTCCCGGCCCCGGTGTCCCGGCCCCGGTGTCCCGGCCGGGCTCTCCCCGGCGTCTCAGTCCTGGGGTCCCGGCCGGGCTCTCCCCGGTGTTCCGGTACCGGGGTCCCGACCGGGCTGTCCCGGTGTCCCCGTCCCGTCCCGTCCCCACGTGCCGCCGCCGCGGCCTGAGTAAACACGGCGCCTGTCGCCCCGGCGACGGCGTTCCATGCCCCTGACGTCACCACGTCCGGCGTCCTTTGTTTACGTCGCGCGGCAACCGCCGTGCCCTTGGCAACGGGGCGGGGAGGGGGGGGGGGGGAGGAGGCGGGGCGGGGCGATGCCGTAGGGGGCGGGGGCGGGGCGGGGCCTGCGCCGCGGGGCTCCCGCGCGTTTCGCGGGGCGGGAGGGGACGCGCGGGAAAACGGGGCGCCCCGGGGGGGTACGGCGGGGGGGGACACACACACCCAGGCGTCCGGACTTCCCCATTCCCCGGCTGCTCAGTCAGCACAGCCCAACCCGGCTGCGGGGCGGTAAAAAATACCCGGGTGGGGAAGAAAGTGCCCCCCCCCCCCCCGTGTCCACTCGTGTTCCCTCACGGCCCTTTGTGCTCCGCTGTGTCCCCCGTAGCCCCGTGTCACCATGGCCCCCTGTGTCTCCTCATGTCCCCCCCCCGTGTCCCTTGTGCCTACCCATGTCTCCCTGTGTCCCCCCCCCAAGGCCCCCCTGTTCCCCCCAATGTCCCCACATCCCCTGCACAATCAAGCCTGGCTGTCACAAGAGTTTTTATTAAAGTGTGACCCCCCCCACGCAGGGGGGGGAAGGACACGGGCGGAGACACGATCCCCGCTTCCTCCGAGTTATCCCCAACACACAGGATGGGAGGGATGTGGGGGGACCCTGGCCACCCCCCCCCTCCCAGCTGTCACCTCGGAGGGGGATGGGGGGGGGTCACTGCGGCTTCACTTTGGCACTTGGGAGCTTGGCCTGGATCCTGGGGGCAGAAGGGAGTTGGGGGGAGGGGTGGAGCACCCCAACCCCCCCGGGGGCACCCCAAGACCGCCCGGAGGCACCCCTGGGCTGGGTTTGGGGTCCCCAGGGGCAGGTTTGGGGTGCCCAGGGAGGTTTTGGGGGGCAGGGGGTGCCCTCACCTGGCTCGGAGCTGACTTAGGTGGTTCCTCACCAGACTCATGTACTGGTCAATCTGGGCCTAGGGACATCGGAGACATGGGGAGCAACTGGGGACATGAGGGGGGGGCAGAGGGGTACCCCTCAACCCTCCCCAGACCCCCACATCCCCCTGTGTCCCCTATATCCCCAAGCGTCTCCAGCCCCCCTGTTCCCCCATACCTGGTGGTGCCGGTAGAGCACAGGGAAGGTAAACGCACAGATGACGCCTGGACAGAGAGTACCATGTCATGCCAGTCCCCGTCCTGTACCCCCCGTCCTCTCCTGTCCCCTGTCCATGTGCCACACCCCCATCCCCTCAAAATCCTGTCCCCAGACTGTCCCCATACTCTGTCACCTGTCCCCATGGTGTCCCCCATCCCCATGCTGTCCCCATCCCTGTGCCAGCCCCTTGTCCTCAGGCACTACTCATGTCCCCTACCCCTGTCCCCTTGTCCCCCAGCTGTATCCACACTCTGTCTCCATGCCCCATCCGTCCCCATCCCCTGTCCCTGTCCCCATCCCCTGTCCCTGTCCCTGTGCTCATCCTGTGTCCCTTATCTCTATCCCTCTCCCATGTCCCTCTCCCCCAGCCCCTGTCCCCTTTCATGTCCCTGTCCCCATGCCCCATCCATGCCCTGTCCCTTTCCCATGTCCCTATCCACCATCCCATGTCCCTGTGCCCACCCCACATCCCTTATCTCCCATCCCTCTCCCATGTCCCTGTCCCCCACGCCCTGTCCCTTGTCCTGTGCCCCTGCATCCATGCCCCATCCCCTGTCCGCTGTGCCCCATCCCCATCCTCTGCCCATGTCCCTATACCCATGCCACATCCCCATCCCCTGTCCCCATCCTCATGCCATCCCTGTCCCCATCACATCCCAGTCCCTATTCCAGTGCCATACCCGCTCCCAGCAGCGTCAGCCCGTTGCAGACAGCCCCCACGTAGGTCAGCAGGTAGAACAAGAAGGCGAACTGCGGCCAGAGCCCGGCGTCACCGTCACCATCACCGCCTTGGGTGTCCCCCATGCCACCAGAGTCCTTGTGCCCCATGTCCCCAATACCCCTGTGCCCTTATGCCTGTGGGGCACCCCATGTCTCCTGGTCCCTCAGTGTCCCCTCTACGCCCATGCCCTGGTGTCCCCATGCCCCCAGTGTCCTCCATGTCCCCCAGTGTCCCCCATATCCCCCATGCCCTGGTGTCCCCATGCCCCCAGTGTCCCCCTGTGCCCCTAGTGTCCCCCACGTCCCCCATGCCCCTGGTGTCCGCATGCCCCCAGTGCCCCCCATGACCCCATGCCCCAAGTGTCCCCCATGCCCCCAGGTGCCCCCCATGCCCCAGGTGTCCCCCATGTCCCCAGTGCCACCAATGACCCCCATGCAGGGTGACTGTCACCTTGAGGGACTCAGGGAGGCTGTGGACAAGGAAGAGGCGGGTGAGGGTGCGGGTGGCAGCGGTGACGTGCTGGGCCAGGCGCCGGGCCCAGCGCTGCTGCTCCTCGGGGCTCAGCCCCACGGTCCCCTCCGGCTGCACCCTGCATGGGGACCAGGGACAGAAGTGGGATGGGGATGGGGGCCGCAGGGACAGCCATAGGGATGGGACAGCAGGGACAGCCCGTAGGGTGGGGATGGCAGGGACATGCCATGGGGTGGGGATGGGGGCTGAAGGGACACCCCGTGTCATGGGGACGGGGATGGCAGGGCCACCCCATATCTTGGGATCGGGGACGGCAGGGACACCTCATGCCATGCGGATACGGGATGGCAGGGCCACCCCACAGGGACAGGGAAGGCACAGGCAACCTGTGCCACAGGGATGGCAGCGCCATCCCACGCCGTGGGGACGGCGACAGGCAGGGGATGGCAACGGGAGGGGGACGGCAACGGCCCCGTGAGGGTCCCCGGGGTGTCACTTACCGGCAGGGGTGCTCGGGTGGGTGCCGGCGCAGGGCCCGCAGGGCGGCACGGTGCAGGCGCAGGGGCAGGGTGATCCCCAGCACAGCCAGTGCCCCGTAGGCGCCCACGCTGACGGCGCTGAACCGCGCCAGGCACCCCAGGGTGCCCAACGCCCCCACCAGCGCCAGTGCTGAGCGCCCCGGCGCCCGCCAGTACAGCAGCTCCCACACTGCAGGGACACTATGCTGCGCCCAGGGCTCCCAGGATTCCCCCCAGAGCCCCCAAGTGTCCACCCCAGAGCCCCCCAGTGTCTCCCAGTGTCCCTCCAGTGCTCCCCAGTGCCTCCCAGTATCCCCTCCAGTGCTCCCAGTGTCCCTCCAGTGCTCCCCAGTGCCTCCCAGTATCCCCTCCAGTGCTCCCAGTGTCCCTCCAGTGCTCCCCAGTGCCTCCCAGTATCCCCTCCAGTGCTCCCAGTGTCCCTCCAGTGCTCCCCAGTGCCTCCCAGTATCCCCTCCAGTGCTCCCAGTGTCCCCCCGGTGCTCCCCAGTGCCTCCCAGTACCCCTCCAGAGCCCCTCTAGTGGTCCCCAAGCCCCCACGGTGCTTCCCAGAACCACCCCAGTGCTTCCCAGTGCCTCCCAGTATCCCCTCCAGCACCCCCCCACGCTCTCAGTACCTCCCAATGCCTCCCAGTACTCCCTCAGAGCCCCCTCTTGCTCCCAGTGTCCCTCCAGTGCTCCCCAGTGCCTCCTCCACTTCTCCCCAGTACCCGCCCCCCCCCCAGTATCCCCTCGAGCCCCCCAGGGCCCCTCCAGTGCTCTCAGAGCTCCCCCCCCCAGTGCTTCCCAGTGCCTCCCAGTATCCTCTCCAGAGCCCCCTGCGTACTCCCAGCGCCCCAATTCTCCACCCAGTGCCCCCCCCCCCCAGCACCCAGCTGTCCCCACCCCGAGTGACAGCCGCAGGTGTGGGGAAGGGGAGCACCCACCTCACACCCCCCCCCCCATGTGCCCCCGCACCCACCTTGGCCCTCCATGGTTCCCGCGGGTGCTGCTGGGGGGGGGGGACTTGGGGGGGGGGGTGTCACCCCTATTTTTAGCCACCAATCCCGCCCGGATGCCTGTTTCCACCCTGCAACCAGATGCCTGTCCCCCCCCCCCGCACCATAAGTGTGTGTCCGTCCCCCCCCCGTAGTGCCCCGAGGCCCTGATTGGCCGCTCACCCAGGACATCGGCTCCCGGCGGGCTCGGTGATTGGTCGGGGGGTGCCGGGGGCGGTTCCGGGATTGGGGGGGGGTCCGGGGGGGGCGCGGGGGGGGGCGGCCGCGGGGCGCCCCCTGCGGGCGGGGGGGGGGCCACGGGTGCTGCTGCTGCGAGAAAAGGGAGGGGAGTTGGGGGGGGTCAGGAGGCTGCGGGGCGGGGGAGGGAGAGGGGGGGCGAAACAGTGTCCCGGGACCCCCATGGCCCTGAGCCCCCCCGGGGACCCTCACTGCCGTGAGACCCTCTCGGGACCCTCCCCATGACCCCCAGCCCCCCCGCCTTGGGTACTCCGCGTCCCCCCCCCAGCCCCCTCCAGGGGTGCCCAAGGACACTTCATATCCCCAAGCCCCCCTTGGAGAGCCCCCATTGCCCCGAGACACCCCCCCCCCGGGAATCCCCGTGACCCCCAGCCCACCCAGGGTGCCCCAGACCCCTCCATGGCCCCGAGCTGCCCCCCAGGGACTTCCATCACACCCCCCTCCATAATCCCCCATACCCAGGCTCATTGGGGTCTCCTCAGTCTCAGGACCCCCCAACTCTGGCAGGGCCCCCCCCACCTCCAGCTGCCCCTCGGGAGGGGCTGGGGGCTCCTCGGGACGCTTGGGGGGGGCCCTAGCAGCCAATCGGGGGTCCGGCCCCCGGGGGCACCCCCCGGGGGGCCCCGAGCTCAGGCGGGGGGGGCGTCCGCGACGGGAGTCTCGGCGACAGCGGGGTCCCGGCTCGTTGGCTTCCCCCCCTCCTCTAAAGGCGATGTAGGAAAAGGTGAGTTCCCGGGGGGGTCCCCGGGGTCCCCCTCCCGCTGCCGTTGCCCCGTCTTCATCCTCATCCTCCTCTTCCTCCTCGGGGGGCTCCGGTGCCGCCTGCAGCTCGGGGAAGTCCGACTCCTCGTTGCCACCTTGGGGGGGGGGGGGAGATTTGGGGTTCGAGGTGGGGGGTCGGGGCACCCCCTTGCCCCCTCGTCCCCAAAGCTGCACCCCAAAATGGGGGGGGCTTGGCCCTGCTCACCCTCCGTGGAGTCCGGCGTGGTGGAGGCCGTGGATGGAGCCTCTTCTGGAGGGGGGACAGAGGGAATGGGGGGGCGTGGGCCCCTCCCCCCGCGCAGCACTCGTGTGCCCCCAGTGCACGGTGCTCCCCAAAACCTTCTCCTACCCTCCCAGTCCCTATGCCCCCCCCTTCTCTGACACACCCTGCCCCAGTGTCCCATCCCCGGTACCCCCATCCCCAGATGTCTTCCCCGGGGTCCCCATCCCGTGTACCCCCATCTCCAGCCACTGCCGGTACCCTGTCCCCGGTGTCCCCATCCCTGGTCCCTTCTCGTACTCCCCATCCCGGTAACGCCATCCCGTTTCCCCCATCTCCAGCCGCTCCCAGTCCCTCCATCCCGGTTCCCTCCATCCCTGGTGCCGCTCCCCGCGGCCACTCCCTCTGCCTCCATCCCTGGCCCCTCCCGGTAACCCCATCCCCGGTGCCTCCATCCCTGGCCCCTCCCGGTAACCCCATCCCCGGTGCCTCCATCCCTGGCCCCTCCCGGTAACCCCATCCCCGGTACCTTCCATCCCCGGCCCCTCCTGGTAACCCCATCCCCGGTGCCTCCATCCCCGGCCCCTCCCAGTGCCCTATCTCCGGTACCCCCAGCTGCTCCCGGTCCCTCCGTCCTCGGTATCCCCATCCCCGACCACTCCCGGTACCCCATCCCCAGACCCCCATCCCCGGTGTCCCCATCCCCGGTGGCCCCCATCCCCGGCCCCTCCTAAAGCCCCCATCCCCGGTGCCTCCATCCCCGTTGCCTCCATCCCCGGTGCCTCCATCCTCGGCCCTCCCAGTGCCGCCGCCCCGGATACCTCCGGACCCTCCCGGTTCTCCATCCCCCGTGCCTCCATCCCCAGCCCCTCCCAGCGCCTTATCTCCGGTCCCCATCATCCCGGTTCCCTCATCCCCGATCCCTCCCCGGTACCGCCGCCCCTCCCCGTTCCCGGTGCCGGTGCCGTACTGCAGTGGGCGAAGCCCAGGACCTGCCCCATGGCGGCGGCCCCCGCATGGGGCTCCCGGTTACCCTCGGCCCCGTTGTCTCCGGGCCGGCCCCGCCGCGCATCACCGCGGCGCCATGGCGGGGCCCGCGGCGGCGGACAAAGGGCGGCGGCGGCGGCGGCGGCGGGGGCGGGGCGGCGGCGGGCGGGGCTCGGGGCGGGGCTGCACCGGAGAGCCGGGAACCGGGAACCGATACTAGGCACCGGATACCGGGAACCGGGTGCCGACACCGGGTGCTGGGTACTGGGCACCGACACCGGGAATTGGCATCGGGCACCGGAGTCCCCAGGACTCCCCAGAGCCTCCCAGTACCTCCCAGTACCTTCCCAGTGCCCCCCAATACCTCCCAGTACCCTCCCAGAGCCCCCCAACGCCTCCCAGTGCCCCCAGTACCCTCCCAGAGCCTCCCCAGTACCTCCCAGTGCCCCCAAACTGGAGAGATCTGGGGGACACCGGGTGGACACGGGGCGGAGGTGGGCTGGGAGGGCACTGGGGGTACTGGGCACCCGCCCCACCGCGGTGGGGCCCACCCGGAGGCGTTGGCCTTTTAAGAAGGCGGAGGCCACTCCGCCGCCGTTACCGGGAGGGGCGTGGCCTCGCGGGGGTGCGGGGCGTGGTGGGGCGTGGCCGCGGGCCGGGACCGGCCGGTCCTTCACCTCCACCCCCCCCACCACTGCCCCCCCCACCCCGCCGCCACCGGAAGGGCCCGGCCCGGCCCCAGCGCGTCGCCGCCGCTGCCAGCATGAGGTGAGCGGCTGGGGCGGGGGGGCACCGGGAATACCGGGAGGTGGCACTGGGGGTACTGGGCAGCACCGGGAACTGGCACCGGCGGGTACCGGGAGCACTGAGGGCGCCGGAAAGCACCGGGAACTGGCACTGGGAGCACTGGGGAGCACTGGGAAGCACTGGGAACTGGCACCGGCGGGTACCGGGGGCAGTGAGGGCGCCGGAAAGCACCGGGAACTGGCACTGGGAGCACTGGGGAGCACCGGGAACTGGCACTGGGAGCACTGGGGAGCACCGGGAACTGGCACTGGGAGCACTGGGGAGCACTGGGAACTGGCACCGGGGGGTACCGGGAGCACCGGGAATCACCAGGAACTGGCGTTGGGAGTTTGCACTGGGAGAACTGGGAAGGACCGGGGTGTACCGGGAAGTGGTACCGGGGGCACTGGGGTACACTGGGAGCACTGGGAACTGGAACCGAGGCACTGGGGAACTGGGGAGCACTGGGAGCTGGCGCTGGAGACACCGGGGAGCACCGGGAAGTGGTACCGGGGGCACTGGGGTACACTGGGAGCTGGCACTGGGGGAACTGGGGAGCCCCGGGAACTGGCACTGGGAGCACTGGGAGCCGCCCCGGTAATGGGTGGGATCCCGGGGGGTGGGGGGCTGGGTGACAGCGGGGTTCCCCTCCCCACGGGTGCTGTTCCCCCCCCCCCTCCGGCCTCAGTTTCCCCGTTGGGGGTGGGGGTGGGGCGGGTGTTCAGGTCGGTCCTACATAAACACAGCCCCCCCCACCCCCCCGTGCCCCCACCCGGATGTCCCGGTCCGGAGCTGGGGGAGGGGCAGCCCTCGGACACTGGGTCCTCTCCGCACCCTAAGGAAGTGGGGGAGGAGCAGAAGAGGAAGGAAAAAGGGGGGGTGAGGGGAGCGGGGGGATGTTGGGGTGCAATTGTGGGTTGGGTGCTTGGGGAAGGGGGGGGGAAGCGCCCATGGGTGCCCCATGGCTGGTCATGGGGGTGTCCCATGTATTGGGGTGCCCCATGCTTGGCCCCCCCCCACCTCGGGGGGTCCCTACGCGTGGGGGCGTCCCCACCAGAATTTACCTGTGGAGGGGGGGGTGCCCCCACCCAGGGGGTCCAGCCTGTGCTGGTGGGGGGTTCCCCACACGCAGGGGGTGCCCAAGCTGGGGGGGTCCAGCACTCTGGGGGTTCCCCGATCCCCACACCAGCAGCCCCTGCACCCAGGGGGGTGCCCATACCAGAGGGTCCCATACCGGGGGGTCCCTCCCTGTGTGAAGATGCCCATACCGGAGAGTGCTCACCCAGCCTTGCCCCCCTCACCCCCCTGCGACCCCCCCCCCCCCCCCCCCCGCAGCGAGACGGTGCTGTGCAGTGCCCGGGCAGCGGTGCTGCTCTACGATGACACCCACAAGCAGTGGGTGGCAGCGGGTGGGGGTCCCCAGACCCTCAGCTGTGTCCAGCTCTACCACCACCCCGGTGCCAACGCTTTCCGCCTGGTTGGGCGCAAGCTGCAGCCCGACCAGCAGGTGAGGGTGCCTGGGGGGGGGGGGGGGCACCCATGGGTGCGTGGGGGGGCAAAGGGGCAGCCCTGGGTGTGGGGTAAGCTATGGAGTACCCACAGGTGCAGGTTGCTGTGGGGTAACACTGGGCATGGGGCACCCCTGGGAGTAGGGGTTATGGGGGAACACTGGGCATGGGGAGGGGGGGCTGTGGGGCACCCATGGGTGCAGGAGGGGCTGTGGGGCATTTGTGGGTGCAGAAGGAGCTGAGTATGGGGGGGGGTGTCTATGGGGCACCCATGGGTATGGGGGTGCTCTACAGGACACCTATGGGTCAACACTGGGCATAGCGTGGGCATAGGGCACCCATGGGTGCTGTAGAGACTATGGGGCAATGCTAGACATGGGAGTGCACTATGGGGCACCCATGGGTATGGGGGGGGGGCTCTGTGGGGAACCCATGGGTATGTAGGAACTCTATGGGGCACGCATGGGTGCAGGAGGCTCTATGCGTCAGCTCTGGGTATAGGGTGAACGCGGGGCACCCATGGGTGCTGTGGGTCAATGCAAAGGATGGGGAGGCTCAGTGGGGTGTCCATGGGTGTGGGAGGGGTCTGCGGGCCACCCTTGGGTGTGGGGGGCTGGGGGCACCCCTGGGTGTGGAGCTGTCCCCCCATGCCTGTGGGTGCCCACAGGTGGTGCTGAACTGCCCGCTGGGACGGGGGCTGCGCTACAGCCAGGCCACCCCCCAGTTCCACCAGTGGCGGGAAGCACGCCGGGTCTGGGGTCTCAGCTTTGGGGCCCCCCGTGAGGCCACCCTCTTTGCCACCGCTGTCCTGCGGGCCCTGCGGGCACTGGAGGAGGGTGAGTATTGGGTGGGTGGTGGTCACTGGGGCACTCGTGGGGGGCCTGACCCCATAGCCTTACCTTGTATCTCCCCCCATCCAGGCACCCCCCTGTCCTGGCCAGACCCTGATGGTCCGGCTCCGGAGGAGCCTGAGCAGCAGGAGAGGTGGGGGACCCCCCAAATTGGGGGTGCTTGGGGGGGTACACCATGATGTTGGGGTGCTGGGAGTCCCCCATGCCATGGGCGGACTGTAGGTGCTGGGGGGGGTCACCATGCCACAGGGGGCTGTGGGTGCTGACCCTTTCCCCCCCCAGGCAGGCGCCGGAGGAGCCCGAGCGTCGTGTGGCGGCTGCAGGTGGGTGATGGGGGGGGTCCAAGGCTGACTCTCGCCCCTCACCCCCCGAAACACTGGGGATGGGGACCCTCCCCAGAACCCACCCCCAAACCCCTTTCCCCCACTCCCCAGGCACCCAGGCCGTGCCCACTGGAGGCCCCCCGCCACCCCCTGGCCCTCCACCGCCTCCGGGGCCCCCCCCACCCCCAGGCCCTCCGCCAGCCACGGGGGTCCCGCCGGCCCCCCCCTTGCCAGTGGCAGCGAGTGCTGCTGGGGGGGGGGCCGGGGGGGGCTCCGGCCTTGCTGCTGCCATCGCAGGGGCTAAACTCAGGAAAGTCAGCAAGGTGAGGGCAGGGGCACAACTGGGGGGGGGGGGAGCAATAACCTGGGAGGGGGGCTCTGCATCACCCCCTTTCTCCCGGCAGGATGAAGCGACAGGTGCGGGGGCCCCCCCTGCACCCCCCAAGGGCGAGGGTGCCCGTGGGGGGGCTGGGGGGGGGTTGATGGAGGAGATGAGTGCCATGCTGGCCCGACGGTGAGGCGGGGGGGGGGGACATGATGGCGGGGGTACCCCACTCTGCCCAGCAGCGCTCCAAAGGTGGGGGCACCCTTGTGCCTACGCTGACCCCCCCCTCCCCCCCCAGGAGGAAAGCCACCTTGCAGGGGGACAAGCCAGCACCAAAGAAGGACGAGGATGTCACTAGTGTGAGTGCTGCCCCCCCCATCGAATACCACTTTGGGGGAGACCCCCATTGGGCGGGTGCTCCGTGTATACCCCCCCCCTTTCTCCCTGCCCCGCCCTTGTGCTCCGATCTGGTCCAGTACCCCCCCCCAACCCCACCCAGACCCCTCTCTTTGCCCCCGCAGGACGAGGCGGAGCCGGGCACTAGGACCTCGGGGCAGCCGGCGGGTGAGTACGTGGACTACAACTCCCAGTGTGCCCCGCGGTCCGACCCCGTGGCTGGGCACGCTGGGAAATGTAGTCCGGCAGGCGGGGGAGTGTTGGGGGGCTCCTTTAGGGGAAGGGGAGGAGTTTGGGGGGCCGGCCCCCCCCCCCCTCACTCGCTGCCCTCTCCCCGCAGAGCCCGTGCGGAGGCCCTGGGAGAAGGCCAGCTCCACGCTGCCCAGGTGGGTTTGGGATGGGCAGGGGGATGGGGGGGGGGGGCCTGGGGGGGCTTTGGGGTGCCAATGGACGGAGTTCGGGGTGCTGGGGGGGGCCTCTAGTATGCCCAGAGCAGGACTTGGGGGATAGTTGCTGGGACGCAGGGGGCAGGCCGGTTGGGGGGTACCCAAGACACAAAATGGCGGTCACTCAGGGAGGTCTGAGGGTGTCCCCAACCTATTTCTGCACCCCCAGGATGAAGTCGGCAGTCCCAGCTGCCCCCGCCGACACCACCGGCCCCGCTGATGAGCCCGACCTGGAGCGAATCAAACAGGTAACAGGGTCGGGGATGGGGTGGGGTGGGGGAGGTCATGGGAGGGGTCCCCCCAAATCCCCTCACCGTATGCCCCCCCGCCTCCAGGAGCTGCTGGAGGAGGTGCGGAGGGAGTTGCAGAAGATGAAGGAGGAGATCATCGAAGGTGGGGGGGAACATAGGACAAGAGGGGAGAATAGGGCATTGAGAGGGTGGGGGTCAATGGGGGGGGGGGTAACTGTGGGACCCCCCCCGTGATGCTACATTTCCTTCCCCGCAGCATTCGTGGTGGAGCTGCGGAAGCGAAGTGCACCCTAACCCCCCCCCTGCCAGCCCTCCCAAGATGGGCCTGCATGGGGGGGGTCCCCCCTACTTCCCCTCCCCTAGCCTCACCTCCCCCCCCCCTCCCATTTCACACCCCCACCACCCTGGTGGGGCCACTCTGGGCCAGACACCCCCCCCCCAGGCTGTGCCTTACCGGCTGGGGGGGGCCAAAGCAGCCCCCCCCCCCACTGTGCTCCCCCTCACCACCAGTTTGGGGACCCCCTTTTTTTTAACACTTGGGGAGGCAAATGAGGGGTGCCCCCCTTTCCCCCCCGGGGGTCTTTTTTATGCCACTTTTGGGTTTTTCACTGGTTTTTTTGTTTTGTTTTGTTTTTTTTTGAGGGGGGGAGGTGGGGTGTCCCCTTCCCCTGTCATGAATAAATGCGGTTGTTTTGTATGTGACACCCACCCACGTCCTCATCTGTGTCACCCGTGGGGGGGGCGGCCGTCACCCAACACAACACCCCCCCCAGCAATGAGAGGGACAGTGGGGGCTTCACTTTGCTTTAATGGTATCTCGCACCCCCTGCTCCAGGAGAAAAGCCCCGCCCCTCGTTGTAACCCTGCCCTCTCACGCTAGCCCCGCCCCATGCAGCTCCCCACCAATCTCAGCCCAGCTGTGGTGTTGTGGCCACGCCCCCAACCCCCCCTCCCGGCTACAGGGCCCCGCCCACAAATCTGGCTCCACCCCTATGAGCCCCAGGGGTTAGGCCCCGCCCCATCCCCCATGATCCTGGCCCCGCCTCCACCATGTGCCCCCCCCAACCCTTTGGCTCTGTCCCAAGCACCATCCCAAAAGGCCCCGCCCCTTCAGGCCCCGCCCCAGCCCTTAGCACTGGTCCAATCCTCACTGCAAGGGTACCAGGCCCCGCCCCCAAGCAGCATGCCACTGGAAGGTCTGCCCACCACCTCTGCCTCCACCCCCCAAGTTGACAGCCAACCCGATGGCCTGCCCCCACTTCAGGCCACGCCCACAACCATTAACCCCACCCCCTAGTTGCAGCCCACCCAAAAGCCCACCCCCCACTCCAGGCCACGACCCCAAGTGACCCCACCTGAAGGCATGCACTCCAGGCCCCACCCACCACCATTAGCTCCGCCCCCCCGCGACGCTCCACCCACAGGTCTGCCAGTCCAGGCCCCACCCACCACCATTAGCTCCGCCCCCCCACCGCGATGCTCCACCCACAGGCCCGCCCAGTCCAGGCCCCTCCCACCACGATTAGCTCCACTCTAAGTGGCCCTTCCCAAGGCCAGGCCCCACCCACCACCTCCCCCCACGGTGTGGGCAAGCTCCACCCCCTCCCCTCGGGGCCCCGCCCCCTGCGCCCTATCCACCAAGTCCCGCCCCTAAAGGAAACGGCCGGCGGGAAGAGCACGAGGGGCGCTTTTAATGGCCGGGTCCCGCGGGGGCGTGTCCTGCGCCACCGCCCTCGGCTCCGGGGGCGTGGCCACCGCCGGTCGCGGGGCTGGAAGCGGCGGGGGCGTTACCGGGGGCGTGTCCGGGGGCGTGTCCAGGCGGCAGGCGCGCCGCCATGGCGTCCAGCTCCTCCCGCAGCCGCTCCAGCCGTTCCCCCACCTCCCGCAGCGCCGCCGCCTGCTCCTCCTCCCGCCGCCGCGCCTGCCCCGTCTGCCGGGCGTACTCCAGGTAGAGGCAGAGCCCTCCCACGCCGAACACGATCGCTTCCCCTAGCAGCTCCGCTCCCAGCTCCGCCGCCGCTTCTTCGTTCAGCGGTTTGACGGCGGCGCCGCGGAAACCCATCAGCCGCATCTTGGCGCGCATCTCCACCCAGTGATACACTGCGGGGGGGGGGGGGGGGGAAACCGGCAGGGAGCGACGGGGCACCGCCGAGGCTCCTCCCTCCTCCTCCCTCCCCCCCCCCCCCCGCCTCCGGCGTCCCTCCTCCCTCCGTGTCCTCTTCCTCCATCCCCCCCCGTCCCCGTCCCCGTCACTCACGCTGAGCGGGCGGCAGGCAGATGTAGGCGCGGAAGAAGGGGCTGGCGCGCGCCCCGGCCTTGATGCGCGCCGCCAGGGGGCGGCTCAGCTGGCGCGCGCCCAGCGTCAGCAGCTTGGCCAGCGGGAACGCGCCCGCCACCATCCCCCCTCGACCCCGGGCCGGCGGCGCGCCGCCGTGACCTCACCGCCGCGCGACCCGAGGGCGGGAAGGGGCGGGGAGAAGCAAAGGAAGGCGGGGGCCGGGTGGGCGTGTCCTCCCGCCCTCGGCTCCGCCCCCCCAGTCTCCCGCCGCTGGGACACGCCCCGCCCCCGCCGCTGGGACACGCCCCCCCCCCCGGCTGGCCGGCTCCCACTACGCGCCAAGAGGGGTCGGGGCACCCGTGGGTGAGGCTGGACACCCCCCCCTGGGGCTGACAGTGGGGCACCCATCGGTAAAGCTGGTGCCCTACCGGGTGACCGTGGACCTCCACGAGTCAGTCTGGAGCACCCGTGGGTGATGCTGGAGACCCCGGGGTGACACTGGAACAGCTGTGGGGGACACTGAAGACCCTCCCCCCGGGTGACACGGGAGCACTCGTGGGTGATGCTGAACCCCCCGGGTGATGCTGGAACCCCGTGGATGAGACTGAATCTCCCTGCATGACACCAGAGCCCACCCTGGTGACACTGGACCCCCCTGGGTGACACTGGAGTACCCGTGGGTGGCACTGGACCCCACTGGGTGACCCTGAAGTCCCCGTGGGTGACACTGGAGTACCCATGGGTGACACTGGACCCCCTTAGGTGACGCTGGAGTACCCGTGGGTGATGCTGGACCCCACTGGGTGACCCTGAAGTCCCTGCGGGTGACACTGGAGTACCCATGGGTGATGCTGGACCCCAGTGGGTGAAAATGGGGCACCCATGGGTGACACTGGACCCCCTTAGGTGATGCTGGAGTACCTGTGGGTGACACTAGACCCCCTTGGGTGACACTGGAGTACCTGTGGGTGACACTAGATCCCCTTGGGTGACACTGGAGTACCCGTGGGTGATGCTGGACCCCCCTGGATGACCCTGAAGTCCCTGTGGGTGACACTGGACCCCTTTAGGTGACACTGGGGCACCCGTGGGTGATGATGGATGCCCAGCATCACTGGCTGACACTAAAGTCCCCGTGGGTGATGCTGGACCCCCTTAGGTGATGCTGGAGTACCTGTGGGTGATGCTGGACCCCACTGGGTGACACTGGACCCCCTTGGGTGACACTGGGGTGCCTGTGGGTGATGCTGGACCGCCTTGTGTGACACTAGAGTACCTGTGGGTGACACTAGACCCCCTTGGGTGACACTGGAGTACCCGTGGGTGATGCTGGAACCCACTGGCTGACCCTGAAGTCCCCGTGGGTGACAGTGGGGTACCCGTGGGGTGATGCTGGCCCCCACTGGCTGACCCTGAAGTCCCCGTGGGTGACAGTGGGGTACCTGTGGGGTGATGCTGGCCCCCACTGGCTGACCCTGAAGTCCCCGTGGGTGACACTGGACCCCCTTGGGTGACACTGGGGCACCCGTGGGTGATGCTGGCCCCCACTGGCTGACCCTGAAGTCCCCGTGGGTGACACTGGGGCGCCCGTGGGTGATGCTGGTGCCCCCTTGCGTGCCCCTGGACCCCCTCCCCGGATGACCCTGGAGCCCCGGGATGCGTGGGGCAGCCTCCCGGCTACCCCCACCCGAGACGTGGGCCACGCTCCACACTACCACCAGGTCACGTTGCTCCGACTCGAGTCCCCACACGGGTGCCCCCCCCCCCGTGCCCCCGCCCCTCCCGGGGGCGGTGCCGCCGGAGCCGGTGCCGGTCCCCCGAGGGCGGTGGAACCCCGCGCCGAGCCGGTACCGGGGTGTCGGGGGGGGGGAGTGTTGTGGGGGCACCGGGGGGGTCCAAGGGGGGCCGGGGGGCACCAGAAGGGCCCACGGGGGCATCAGGGTGAAGCGGAGGGGACGTGGAAGCAGCGAGGGGACACGCGTGGGGAGACCCTGGACGCCGGGGGGGGGGCAAGAGGCACCGGCATCACCCGGGAGGGGTCGAGAGGGGTGTTGGGGTGAAGCGAAGGGGACATGGGGGGACTTTGAGGGGCAAGAGGTAACACGCGTGGGGGACTCGGGACACTGGAGGGGGGCAAAGGGGCACCGGGAGGAGGGACAAGGGACGCTGGAGGGGGGGGACAAGGGACATCCAAGTGGCACCGGCAGGAGCCGGCATCACCGGGGGGGGGCGGGGGGCAGCTGCTGCCCACCTCCCACGGCGGCTGCCCCACCCTGCGTTCCCCACGCGTGTCTGCGGACCTGGGGGGGGGTGTGTCACGGGGAGGGGGTCGGTGCCAAATGGGGTGGGGGGGTCGGTGTGGGGGGTGTCCCAGTCCTGTCCCCCTCCCCAGAAAGACCCAGGCGTCCGGGCACCACCTGCAGCTCCCTGGTAACGAGCACGTCAAAGTGGGGGGGGGTGGCACCCATAACGGGGGGGACGACGACACGACACTGACACCCTCATCCCTCCCGGTGCCCCCCCCCAGCACACCCCCCCTCAGGAGCTGCTGTCGCCGTCATGGGCCACTGGGCAGTGGCCCCACCTCTGCTCAGCCGGGTCCTGCGTGGGGCAGAGGTGAGACCCCAGGACCCCCCAGTGTCACCCCTGGGGTCCCCCCACACCCTGGGACTCCCCCGCTGCTACTGCTGGGACCCCACCAGGACTCTCCCATTGACTCATTGGGACCCCCACCCCAGCAAGACCCCCCCCTCCCCAGCTGCCACCTCCAGGATGTCCTCCCCAGGACCATGGTGTCCCATGGTGATGTCCCTATCCTGGTCACCCATGGTGGTGACCCCAGTCGTGGTGCCCCCATGGTGGTGGCTCCATCATGGTGAACCCACGGTGGTGACCCCAGTCGTGGTGGCCCCATGGTGGTGTCCATGTGGTGGTAGCCCCATAGTGTTGGCCCCAGTCATGATGGCCCCACCATGGTGGCCCCGTGGTGGTGGCCCCAGGGTGGTCGCCCCAATGCGGTGACCCTGGTGGTGGTGTCCCCATGGTGGCCCCCCACCCCATGGTGGGCCCTTGCAGGAGGAGCGCTCAGCCCAGGCGACGCTGGCTGCCTGGCGCGAGTACCGGCATGCCTGCGAGCTGCGCCTGCGCCTCGACCCCCCGGCACCTGGTGAGTGAGGATGGGGTAGGGAAAACAGGGGGACACTGGGGACACCCTGACACCCCCCCCCCCCGCACCTCTCCCCAGGACCCGTCTGCAACCGCAGCTTTGACATGTACGCCTGCTGGGGGGACGCGGCCCCCAACAGCACCGTCACCGTCCCCTGCCCCTGGTACCTGCCCTGGCACCACCGAGGTAATGGCCGGGGGGTGGCACTTGCCCTGGGGGGTCCTGTGGGTGCCCCTGGGTGCCACGGAGTGATGGGACGAGGTGCTCAGTGCAGGGTGGGGTGGTGGCTCGGCGCTGCGGACCTGACGGGCGGTGGGTGACAGACGAGACGGGGCGGCCCTGGCGGGACCATTCGCAGTGCGAGGACCCGTCGCAGGAGCAGCTGCTGCAGGTGGGGGCCCGGGTGCTGCGCCGTGGCACGCTGCGGGCTGCGGTGCCGGGGGGGGGGGGTGTGCCATGCTGGGATGTGTCATGCTGCCATGCTGTGCTGTGCTGCGCCGTGCCGTGCGCCGTGCCGTGCGCCATGCTGCTCTGCTGTGCCATGATGTGCCATGATGTGCCCCGTGCCGTGCTGTGCCATACACCATGCCGTGCACCGTGCCGCTCTGCTGTGCATCGCGCCGTGCTGTGCCGTGCCATGCTGTGTCCCATGCCGCGCCGTGCCGCACCGTGCACTGTGCCACGCCGTGCCGTGCCACGCAACTGCGCTGTGCCCCGTGCTGTGCCGCGTGGCATGCCCTGTGCCGTGCCGCACTTTGTGCACCATGCCACGCCGTGCTGCACTGTGCTGTGTTGTGCACCGTGCCATGCCCCGCGCAGTTCCCTGTGCCATGCTGCGCTGCGCTGTGCCCCATGCTGTGCTGTGCCCCTTGTCCCATGCCGTGCTGGGCCATGGGCCGGGGGCTGCGCTTCGCCAGGCTGACATGTGCGGTACCCCATGTCGTGCCGTGGCATGCACCGTCGGGCTGCGCTGCAGCGTGTGCCGTGCCGGGAGCTGCTGGGCTGCACAGTGTTGCGCTGTGCCGTGACACGCGCTGGGCTGCGCTGTGCCATGCCATGTTGTGCTGTGGCATGCTGTGCCGTGCATTTTGCTGTGCCTGTTGCACCGTGCCGTGCCTCTTTGCACCATGCCATGCTGCGCCGTGTGGCCCCGTGCCATGCCGCGCCATACACTGTGATGCGTTTTGCTGTGTTGTACCACGCCGTGCTGCGATAACGCACCGTGCTGCACCGCGCCATGTCACGTTGCACCATACCAAGTCGTGTTTCACCATGCCATGCTGTGACATTCACCATGCCACACCATGCCCTGTTCCACCTCCTGGTGCCGTGCCACATCCCTGTCCCCGGTGACTGTCCTTGTCCCCGCAGCGGCAGGCCTGGCTGCTGGAGCAGTTCCGTCTCCTCTACACCGTGGGATACTCCCTCTCCCTCATCGCCCTCCTCCTGGCACTGCTGCTGCTTCTGGTCTTCAGGTACCTGCACCGGGGCACCCTTGGGTGCTAGGGGGGCACCCATGGGTGCTGCCACCCACTGCCCTTCGTCCCCGCAGGCGCCTGCGTTGCACCCGCAACTTCATCCACGCCAACCTCTTCCTCTCCTTCGTGCTGCGGGCGGGCGCCATCCTGACACGGGATGCGCTGCTCCAACGCCGCCTGCGTCCCGGTCCCGGGCACCCTCTGCAGCTGCTGGGCCAGCAGGTGGGCACCCGTGGCGGATGGGGGGCACCCATGGTGGATGGGGGGCACCCATGGCAGAGGGTATCCACGGGTGGGGCACCTACGGAGGTGGCACCCACCGGAGAGTACCTATGGAGGGGAACACCCATGGTGGGGGTATCCAAGGGTGGGGGGCACCCATGGGTTGGGGATGGTGGGCTGCGCTGGGATGGGGCACCCAAGGGTGGGGGCTGTTCCCATCATGGTGCTGGTGCCACCATGATGTTGGTGCCACCACGATGCTGGTGCCACCACAATGTTGGTGCCACCACGATGCTGGTGCCACCGCGATGCTGGTGCCACCATGATGCTGGTCTAACATGATGCTGGTGCCACCCTGATGCTGGTCCCTCCCCAATGCTGGTGTCCCCGTGGCGGTGTGGGTGTCCCTCCAGCAGGCAGTGGCAGGGTGCCGGCTGGCCCAGGCTCTCACCCAGTACTGCGTGGGGGCTAACTACGGGTGGCTGCTGGCCGAGGGACTCTTCCTCCACAAGCTCCTGGTGCTCGCAGCCTTCTCCGGCGAGCGCTGCCTCCCTGCCTTCCTCCTCCTCGGCTGGGGTGAGCCCATCCCCATGTCCCCCCTGTGTCCCCACGTGCCTCTGCATCCCCTCCCCAACCTTGTCCCCATCCCTCCAGGAGCTCCTGTGCTCTTCGTGGTACCATGGGTGGTGGTGAGGTACCTCTATGAGAACGAGGGGTGAGGCTGCCGGACAACCCCCCCCTCCCCATTTTGTCACACCCTGGGGACACTCTGATGTCCCCAACAAGGGACCCAGGCATCTGGCTGAGTGCCCCCCACCCCCCCCCCCCAAACTCCGGCAGGTGCTGGGAGAGGAACGAGAAGGCAGCAGTATGGTGGATCATCCGCTGTCCCATCCTGATGGCCGTGGTGGTGGGTGACACAGCACGGGGGTGGTCATCCTGGGGCAGTGTCCCCACTGCAGGGGGTGTCAGTGCCAGTGTCACCATCCCCAGGTGAACTTCGTGGTGTTTGTGCGCATCGTCCGCATCTTGGTGGCCAAAGTCCGGGCGCATCAGGTGTCCCGTGGGGACACCAGGATCAGGTGGGTACATGGGGACCTTGGGGTGCATGTGGGACATGGGGGGATGTCCCCCAGCAGGGGGACACTGGGGATGGGCATGGGGATGCCAGTGACACTGGGACACTGAGGTGTGTGTGGGGACACGCATTGCACACCCCATCCCTGTCCCCATCTTGTCCCCATGCTGGCCGTGCAACGTCCTTGTGCCCATCCTGGCTCTGTGCACGTCCCCATGTGTGCCCCATCCCTGCAATGTCCCCAAGCACGTCCCTGAGTGTGTCCCCACCCCCGTCATGTCCCCAAGTGTGTCCCCATGCCTGTCATGTCCCCAGCCATGTCCCCATTCCTGTGACATCCCCAATTGTCTCCCCATTCCTGTGACATCCCCAAGTGTGTCCCTATGCATGTCCCCATCCCTGTAATGCCACCAAACGTGTCCCTGAGGGTGTCCCCATCACTTCCTGAGGGGGTCCCCGGGGGGTGTCCCTGTCCCCAGGGGTGTCCCCAAGGGGGTCCCCATCCCTCCCTGGGGGGTGTCCCTGTCCCCAGGGCTGTCCCCAAGGGGGTCTCCATCCCTCCCTGAGGGGGTCCCTGGGGGGTGTCCCTGTCCCCAAGGGTGTCCCCAGGGGTGTCCCCAAGTGTGTCCCTGGCTGTCCCCAAGCGTGTGTGTGCCCCCCCCCAGGCTGGCCAGGTCGACGCTGACGCTGATCCCGCTGCTGGGGGTGCATGAGGTGGCCTTCGCCCTGGTGGGAGAGGGGCAGGGGGGTGGCACTCTGCGCCTGGTGCGGCTTTGCCTGCAGCTACTGCTCTCCTCCTCCCAGGTGCGAGGGGGGGGAAAACGGGGGGGGGGCACGGGCATGGGGGAGTGTGCAATGGGGGCTACAACGGGGAGGTGCAATGGAGGAGGCTTGGGGGGGGCAGTGGAAGGGGCAATGGGATAGAGGCTGCAATGGGCTGGTGCAATGGGGGGGTCATGGCAGGGGTACAATGGTGGTGTGCAATTGGGGGGCTGCAATGTGGTGGGGGGTGCAATGAAGGGGCTAAAATAGGGGGCTGTAATGGGGGAGTGCAATGGGGGGGCTGTAATGGGTGGGCTCCATGGGAGGGCTGCAATGGGCAGGGGGGCTGCAGGAGGTGGGGGCTGCAATGGGATGCAGGGGATGGGTGCTCGGGGCGGGGGGTGCTCAGGTGCAGGGGGTGCACACACCTGTGCGTGTGACCGCGTGCACCCACCTGTTTGGGTGCACCCCCACCGCGGGGTGTCCCCCCACACACACTTCGTCCCCAGGGCCTCATTGTCAGCATCCTCTACTGCTTCGTCAACAAGGAGGTGCGTCAGGGCACGTCGTGACACGGGGCGGGGGGGGAAGGGGGCATGTCGCGACGTGACGTTGACACGTCGCGACATGTCCCGGTGCCCGCAGGTGCAGGCGGAGGTGCGACGTGGGTGGCAGCGGTGCCGCTTGGGTGCCCCATGCCCACCTGGTCCCCCCCGACCCCCCCCCCGTGGCACCCGCCGCTACGTGGCAGTGGGGGGGCAGCACCCAGCACCCCCCCATCCCGGGGGGCACCCGATTGCCGAGAGCTGCTGCTGAGGCGGGGGTGGCACCTTTGGGTGCTGGTGGGGGGGGTCCCAAGACCTTGGGGTGCTGAGGGGGTGTCCCAAAAGCCTTTGGGTGCTGGGGGGGGGGTCCCTGTCACCTTTGGGTGCTGGTGGGGGGGTTCTCAAGACCTTGGGAAGCTGAGGGGGCGTCCCAAAAGCCTTTGGGTGCTGGGAGGGAATCAGGGGAAGGTTGGGGGGGTCCCCCGACACGTTGGGGTGATGGGGGGGTCCCCAATGCCTTGGGTGCTGGGGGGTGTGGGTCAGGGGGTCTTGGGGGGGTTCCTTGACACCTTGGGTTGCTGGGGGGGGTGTGTGTGTATCGTAGGGGCGTCCGAGCTGTGGGGACCCAGTCGTCCCCAGCTTTGTACCCTAAAGAAAAACGTGACACCCACCAGTGGCTCCTGTGAAATCTCTTGGGGGTGTCACTGGGGGGGCACTGGTGGCTGGGATGGGTGGCACTAGGTGGTACTGACCTGTCAGAGGTGACCGGGGCTGGCTGTCACTGGGGAGGGTCATTGATGGTGTCACTGCTAACTGGCGTGGGGGGGTCATTGCCGGTGTCAGTGGGTGACCAGGGCTGTGTGGGAGTCGCTGGGGGGGGAGTACTGGTGTGTCACTGGGTGATGGGATGGTGGCACAGGGAGACCGGGGTGGGGGGTGACTGGGGGCGGGGAGGGGAGATCCCCGTCGCCCCCAGACCCCCTCCACGCGTGGACTACCCCTCCCGGCACACCCATCGCTCAAGCGCGGGGTTACCGGGCAGCACGGCGGCGGACTACAACTCCCAGCATCCCCCAGCGGCGCATGCGCGGAGGCTTTGCGCCCTCACCACCGGCGGACTACAACTCCCAGTGTCCCCCGTCGCGGCGCATGCGCGGAGGGCGGCGGGTGAGCGCATGCGCGGGACACCCCGGAAGCGGCGCGGAGAAGGCGGAGCGGCCGCGCCCGGCACCTGCCCGGTGAGCGGGGGAGGGGCGGCGGCACCGGGCGGGGCCCGGGCCACGGACGGGGGGGGGATGGGGGGGCGGGCGTGGGCGTGGGCGGGCGGTGCCCCGGGGCGTGGCGGCGCCCTGCGGGCCGGTGGCGGAGTCTCGGGCTCGTGCTCGGTAACGAGCGCTGGGCCGCCGGGCCGGGGCCCGGTGAGGGGGTGTCACAGCGGGGGACCGGCGTCTCCCACTCGTGACACAGCCGGGGAGGGGGGGGGCACGGGGCCGTGCCCGCGGCACACCGCGGGTCAGGCGTGTCCCACTCGTGACACACCGTGTTGGGGACACACACACACCTCCCCCCCCCCGGTCTGCGCCCGTGCGACACCGGGGCCGCGCGTGCCCCTGGCTTCTGCCCTCGGGGGCGGGGCTGCCCTCGCCTGGCGCGAGACCGAGGGCGCGCCCCTGTGTCGCGCGCGGGGACACGCGTGTCCCCGCGTCGTGCGAGCGGGGGGGGTGTGGGGGAGGCGGGCGTGTCTCCGTGTCACATCTGGGGCGAGGACAGGCCCGGCCTCGCGTCACCCACGAGGGTCATCGGCTCCCCTCCCCCCGCAGATGTGTGTGGGGCGCGCGGGACGCACCGCCCCCCCCCCGGGCCCACGCGGGACCGTGTCCTCGCCCCTCCCGTCCCCGCGGCCCAAGGGAGGGCGGGGACATCTGACCACGCCCCCAACTCCTCGCCGGCCACGCCCCTCCGCCGGCCACGCCCCCCGGCGCACCGCGCTGCCGCCGTCCATATATGGGCATGGCCCGAACGCGGCTCCCTGATTGGCCGCCACCTCGCGCGGAGGGCCTGTCAACAAGCGGCTGCAGCTGCCGGTCGTTAAAAGGGTGGGGGCGGACGGGCCCCACCTCCTCGGGTGCCGCGGCCGCTTTAAAGGCCGGCCCCACCCCTCTGAGGACCGCGCCGGGACGGAGCCGGTGAGGGGGCGGGGCCTTCCGGGCAGGGTGCGCGAGACCTGTGAGTATGCGAACGGGGCGGGACGTGGGGGGTGAGTGGCGAGGGGGAGGAGCCGTGGGCGGGGCACCGCCCCCAGGGCGCACCCCAGTGACCCCATTACGACCTAGTAACGGTACTGGGAACGGCCCAGGAATGGCTCCGTTACCCCCCCCCCCCCACACTCCGCAGCTCCGTGTTTGTCCTGCCAGCCCCATAGCGTCCCCAAAAGCCCCATACCAGCCCCATACCAGCCCCACCAGCCCCATACTGGCTCCACCAGCCCCATACTATCTGCAAAAGCCCCATACTGGCCCCACACTGGCTCCACCAGCCCCATACTATCTGCAAAAGCCCCATACTGGCCCCATACTGGCCCCACCAGCCCCATACTGGCTCCCAAAGCTCCATACTGGCCATATACTGGCCCCCACCAACGCCATACTGGGCTGCCAGCCCCATACTATCTGCAAAAGCCCCATACTGGCCCCACCAGCCTCATACTGGCCCCCAAAGCCCCATACTGGCCATATACTGGCCCCCACCAGCCCCATACTGGGCTGCCAGCCCCATACTATCTGCAAAAGCCCCATACTGGCCCCACCAGCCTCATACTGGCCCCCAAAGCCCCATACTGGCCATATACTGGCCCCCACCAGCCCCATACTGGGCTGCCAGCCCCATACTATCTGCAAAAGCCCCATACTGGCCCCACCAGCCTCATACTGGCCCCCAAAGCCCCATACTGGCCATATGCTGGCCCCCACCAGCCCCATACTGGGCTGCCAGCCCCATACTATCTGCAAAAGCCCCATACTGGCCCCACCAGCCTCATACTGGCCCCCAAAGCCCCATACTGGCCATATGCTGGCCCCCACCAACCCCATACTGGGCCTGCCAGCCCCATACTATCTGCAAAAGCCCCATACTGGCCCCATACTGTCCCCCAAAGCCCCATACTGGCCCCATACTGGCCCCACCAGCCCCATACTGGGCCTGCCAGCCCCATGTTGTCCTCACCATCCCCACCCCATCCCTGCCAGCCCCATTAACACCCCTTTCTCTTGTGGCAGGCTTGGGCACGGGCGCTGGCAGCCCACGACGTCGGCAACGTCGGCATCGTCGGCAGTGCCATGCTGCCCTGATGGAGCCCAACGCCTTCCCCCAGCTGCAGCTCTGGTGCCCGCGACCCTTCGGCACTTACTCCCAGAACAAACCATGCCCCGGCCCTGGCTCCACCAAGAAACCCTTCTCCTGCCGTCCCACCGAGGAGCCTGCTGGAGCCCAGGCCCCCTCCGAAAACACGCCACCGGCTCCTGCCGATGCTGCCCCGGCTCCTCCAGCATCGGCAGAGGAAGGACGGGTGCTGCTGGACACGTGGTATGTCATCAAACCGGGGAACACCAAGGAGAAGGTGGCTTTCTTTGTGGCACACCAGTGCGGTGGTGGCAGCGGCAGCGGTGGCAGCGGTGGCCGTGCCAGCACCATGAAGGTAAAAGGCAACTGGGGCAGCGATAGCTCCAAAGCCAAGCGGCGCCGGCGCTGCCATGACCCCACTAAGAGCAAGCCAAGCCCAGTATGGGCTACTGGCAGCAAGGACGCAGCTTGCCAGTGTCCCAGTGAACCTTCTGCTGCTGCCAGTGAAGCCCCTGACTTGCTGTCAGTGGCGGAGATGGTGGCGTTGGTGGAGCAGAGGACGGCGCTGGCGTTGCAGAGCTTCCCCCGGCCCTGCGGCACTCCTGCCGCCCCAGTTGTCTTCATGGAGGCAGCCAGTGGTGAAACCAAAGCACCGAGTGGCTCCGATTGCAGCCGGGTGGCAGAAGCTGTTGCCCACTTTGAGTCACGGCAGCGGGAGCACGGTGGCACCCGACCCAATGGGTTGTGCCGCCCAGGTGCTGAATGTGCCGCAGCAGCGGCAGCATCATCGACACCGGGTCCTGGTGAGGTGCGCATCGCCTTCCGCATCTCCAGCGGCCGTGAGCCCCGTGCTGGAGCCGCTGCAGCCGAGTCGGGTGCTGGCGGGCGTCCCAATTGTGTTTTTATGAGCTGCGGGACGGCGAGCGGTGGTGGTAATGCCAGTGGTCGCGCCAAGGACAAGATCACCTGTGACCTTTACCAGCTGATCAGCCCATCCCGCGATGTGCTGCCCAACAATGTGGAGTTCCTCCTGGCCACCGCTGGTCCCAAGGGGGACGGGGATGGCCCTGACATGGACATAGGGTGCAGCGAGGGGTTGGCGTCCGCTGTCAAGCCAGAGATGGGTGAAGGAACTGGTGAGGGCACGTCGGCGTCGGCGCGGGATTGCGCCTCCGGCTTCCACGTGGACGTGGTGGTGACGGGGGTGGTGGACCAATGCGTCTTCTTTGGCAAGGACAGCGCCAAGAAGATGAAGGAGGAGACTGTGCGGCTGCCGGCACCAGTGCAGGAGGACCCACCACCGGGGCAGCTCTTTCTCCTGCCTGTCCCTGAGGAGACACCGGCAGTGGAGGACACGGAGGCCAGCGAGGAGCCGTCAGCTGTCCCCGACCCCTCGCTTTGCCGGTTGTATCGTCACGTCTCCCACGACTTTTTGGAGATCCGCTTCAAGATCCAGCGGCTGCTGGAGCCCCGGCAGTACATGCTTCTGCTGCCAGAGCACGTCATGGTGAAGATCTTCAGCTACCTGCCTACTCAAGCGCTGGCCGCCCTCAAGTGCTCCTGTCACTACTTCAAGTCCATCATCGAGACCTTTGGGGTGCAGGCCACCGATTCCCGCTGGAACCGCGACCCCCTCTACCGCGACGACCCCTGCAAGCAGTGCAAGAAGCATTATGAGAAGGGGGACGTGTCCCTGTGCCGATGGCATCCCAAGCCCTACCACCACGACCTGCCTTACGGCCGATCCTACTGGATGTGCTGCCGGAGACCCGATAAAGAAGCGCCCGGTTGCAGGGTGGGCTTGCACGATAACAACTGGGTACACCCAGCCACCCGGCGCGATGACGGCAGGTGAAGGGACAAGCGCCGGCAGGGACGGTGGTGGTGGATGTGGGGACATAGAGGGGGGTGTTTGGCCGTGGCGGTTGCTGGAAAGAGCGAAGGAGAAGGTGGAAAAAAAAAAAAAAGTCATCAAACCCCAAGACTTGAAGGAAAAAAAGAAAAAAAAAAGGCACCAAGTGAAGGGGGTGGAGAGAGAGGGGGTGGTAGCAACGGGGGCAGGGGGTGGCCCCACGGAGGGTGATGGGTCCACGGAGGGTGATGGGTCCACGGAGGGTGATGTCTTTGGGGAAGGTCGTGACCACGTGGAGGATGCTGGCCCCACTGCGATGACGTGATGCCAGCTGGGCTGATGTCCCCCTGGAGGGCGAAAGCCCTGTGGCCGTGACCCCAGCTGGGCTGATGGCCCCGAGGAGGGTGGTGGCCCTGTGGAGGGTGACGGTGCTGTCTGGGGCGATGGCCCTGTGGAGGGTGATGGCCCCGTGGAAGATGACGTCATCCCCATGGAGGGTGACGCCCCCATCCCGGGTGACCTGCCGGTACGGGGCAACATCCACATTCGCGGTGACGTCCCCATCCAGGGTCACGTCTCTGGGCTGGTGTCCTGGTCCGAGGTGAACATCCCCGCCTGGAGCGATGCCCCCACCCCAGGTGACATCTGTCGTGACATCACACGTTGAGAGTGACGTCTCAGCCGTGGCCCCGCCCCCGACGCCCCGGCCCCGCCTCCCGGGGGCTGTCCGCCCGGCGGCGCCTGCGCACGCACGTGTGCCCGGGGCCGCCGCGCATGCGCCCTCGCTCTCACCCCAGAGCCCGCCGTTCGGGGGGAGGGGCTGGGCCTAGCGCGCGAACCCTGCCCCGCGCCCTATCAGCGGCGTCCCCGTCGCCTGGCTACCCTCCACGGCCCCGCCCCCATGGAGGCCCCGCCCCTCACGGAGGAGGCCACGCCCCCGCGCCATGCGGAAGGGCCCCGGTGGCTCCCGCCGGGCCCGGTCCGCGGGTTCGGGGCCCGGTCCCGGCCCGGTGGCGGTGCCGGTTCCGCTGCCGGGACCCGGGCTCTGCCCGCGGTCGCGTCGCTGTCCCCGACCGTTGCTGCCGCTCCTGGCGCTGGCGGCTGCTGCTGCCGCCCTCCTCTACGTCGCATGGCCCGCCGGGGAACGGGGCACTGGCCCGGTGAGCGGGGGGGAGGGGAAGTCCCGGTGGGTCTCGGGGGGAGGGGGGGGGGGGGGCGTCCCGGGGAGGGGATGCCCAGCATTTCCACGCTATCCCCGGGAGACCCCAGACCCCATGGAGACCCCCTGACCTCCCCCGATGCCCCAGCCCCTCTGAGGACAGCCCCCCCCCCCCCCCCCCCATCCCCTGAGGTCCCCCAGACTCGGTCGCGGTGGCGCCCAATGGATCCCGGGGCTCCCAGACCCCCCCCCCCCGGGCCCTCACGCTCCTCCGAGCCCCCCAGGGCACCCCAGAGCCCATCATGGGGCCGCGCAATGCATCCATGGGCCCCTCAGACCCTTCCAGGGACCCCCAACATCCCCAAGGACTTATAGAGCCCTCCCCAGGGCCCCTCAGACCCCCGGGGGGGCTCCCAGCCCCTCCTCAGGGCCCCCAGACATCCCACAGGGTCCTCAGCCCCCTCCCTAACCCCCCCCAGGCCCCATCATGGGGGCACCCAGTGCATCTATGGGCACCCCAGACCCCTCCAGGGGCACCCAGACACCCCCCCTGGAGCCCCACAACATCCCCCAGGTCCTCCCCCACTCAGGGTACCAAACTTCCGAAGGCCCCCCCAGACCCCATCATGAGGGGCCCCTAGACCCCTCCAGGGAACCCCAACCCCCCCGCGGGACCCCAACACCCTCTCCATCCCCACCCTCCCCCGAAACACTGACACAGCCACCCCCAGGTCCCCCCCGGTCCCCCCTCGGAGCAGGCTCTACGGGCGCTACTGGGGCAGCTGGATGCCACCCGCCTGCGGGACACCTTCCTGCGGCCCCTCCTGCGAGAACGGGTGCCAGGGGGGCCTGGGAGCCGCGCTGCCCGCCAGGTAAGACCCCCACCACCACCACTGCAACCCCCTGCGATGCTGCCATGCCTCTCACCAGTGTCCCCGTCCCCGCAGCACATCATGGGGTGCTTGGGTGCCCTGGGGGCTGCCTGGCACCTGGAGCTTGATGCCTTTGAAGCGGTGACTCCCCGGGGACCAGTGACCTTCACCAACGTGGTGGCCACGGTCGCCCCCGCCGCCCCCCGCCGCCTGGTCCTCGCCTGTCACTACGACACAAAGATCTTGCCCCCTGGTCCCGGCCAGCAGCTCTTTCTGGGGGCCACCGATTCGGCCGTGCCCTGCGCCATCCTCCTGGAGCTGGCAGCTGCCCTTGACCAGCCCCTGCAGCGTGCCAAGGACAGGGTGGGTGACGCGTGGTCCAAAGGCCTGGACTGCCCCCTCCCCCTGATGCCTGGGCCCCCCCCAGACATCTGGGTCCCTCCTGACCCTCCCTCCAGAGGACACCCAGGTCCATCCTGTGACCCCACCCCAGGATACCTGGGTCCCTCCTGACCCCCCCCCCCACCCAGGACACCTGGGGTTCCCCCCCTCCCCGGGACACCTGGGTCCCCCCCCCAGATGCCTGGGTCCCCCTCCCCGCTGGACGCCCGGGTCCCAGCAGGGCGCAGAAGTGACGCTGCAGCTGCTGTTCTTCGATGGGGAAGAAGCTTTCGGGGACTGGAGCGTCACTGACTCCCTCTATGGTGCCCGGCACCTGGCGGCACGTATGGCTGCCACCCCCCACGGGCCACATGGCACCCAGATCACCACCATGGTGAGTGGCATCAAGCCCCACGGCGGTTTGAGGGCGGTCCGGTGGCACCTGAGGGGGTGGTGGCACCGTGCTGGGGTGGTCTGTTGGCTGTGACCCAGCTGGGATGGTCCCATGGCATCCAAGGATGATGGCCAAGGGTGGTGGGTTGATCCGAGGGCACTGGAGTGTGGTGACATGGCATTGCCCCAGCCGGGACGGTCCCTGCCACTGCCGTGACCCAACTGGGATGGTCTGGGGGTCCTCAAGGGTGGTGGCGTGGCGTTGGCCCAGCTGGGACAGTCCCACGGCATCTGACCGGTGGCACTGTGGTGTCCCTGTGCCTGTGCTGGTGTCCCCATGGTCATGATGGTGTCCCCAGAGCCTGCTGGTGCTGCTGGACCTGCTGGGCGCCCGTCACCCTGCCATCCACAGCCACTTCCCCCGCACCCACCACTGGTTCCTGCGCCTCGTCGCCATCGGTGGGACTCAGGGATGGGGGCAGAGGGGTGGGGACAGGGTCAGGATGGGGATGGGGACAAGGGGGTGGGATGGGATAGGACATGGGGACACGGATGAGGACAGGGCACGGGTGGGACATGGGGATGGGGGACGAGGTGGGACACAGGGTTGGGACAGGGATAGAAACAGGGACGGGATGTGGACAAGGGGCTGCAATGGGGACAGACAGGAGGAGGCTGGGGGTATCACAGGAGGTTCTGCCCCACCATGTTCTCCCCATGTCCCCGGTGCAGAGCAGCGCCTGCGGCGGCTGGGGCTGCTGCACGTCCTCCCCCAGGACCAGCCCTTCTTCCGTCTCAGCCCGGCCCCAGGACCTGTCGAGGATGACCACGTCCCCTTCCTCCAGCGAGGTGACGTCCCCACCTCTCCCCTGTCCCCTAGGGCGCATTGTCCTCCTGTGCCCCGGGATGCACCATCCCCGTGTCCCCATGCTGCATGGCCAGGGCAAGGAGCAGGGTGGGCAGCTGGGGTCCCGTGGGCTGATGTCCCGGGGGACGTGCCCTCCCACTGTGTCCCACCCGTGTCCCTGCAGGTGTCCCCGTGCTGCACCTTATCCCCACGCCCTTCCCACGTGTATGGCACACGCTTGAGGACACCGAGGACAACCTGCACCCCCCCACCATGGAAGCCCTGTGCAAGATCCTGGTTGCCTTCGTGGCCGAGTTCCTGCAGTTCTGAGCCCTGCCGTTACCCGTCACTCCCAGCCTGCACCCGTTGGGGACTCTGGGCTGTGCTGGGAGCCATCAGTAAAGTGCTTGGTGACCAGTGCTGCGTCCTGTGCCATCACCTGCCACGGGGACAGCTGTGGGGCCAGGGACACATGATGGATGGGGACATATGGAGACAAATAATCGAGAGCCCAAGGGAGCACTATTAGGATGATGGGGGGAGTCCCAGGGGGGTGTATTCAGGTCCTTAGGGACCCCCCAGGAGCACTACTCAGGCCACAGGGGAATCAACCGTAGTAGTGCCTCGGTCTCTCCGGGGAGCTGGGGGGAAGCAGTTGGGGCGCTCGGCCTCCACTCCCCCTGCCCCAGAGGAGCCCAAGATCCTAATTGCTCCAAAAAAGAAAAAAAAAAGAACAACAACAAAAAAAACAACCCCCCATTTTATTGCTTGTACCGTACAAATACGAGGGCAGGTGAGAGCTGCCAGCTGGCTGCTGTGCCCAGGATGCTGGGCCACTGCCACCTTGTTGAGGGGGTCTCATCCCCCCGCCCAGCTCCGGTATTTTTAAATTAATTCAACTGAATTTGGGCAACTAGGAACCAAGAAAGAAACGGCAACTTTTCTCAGTTCCTCCCTGCGGGGAAGCGGTACCAGGCACCAAATTCCTACCTCCAAACTGTGGCCCTGGTGTCAGCTGCGCCAGGAGACGCCGGGTGGCAAGTCCAGCTTGTCACTGGCCTGGCTTGTTGGTGCGGGCACTGTGGTGAAGGTGATGCTCCCCAACCGCTGGGTCCCACCGGCGTTGTGCCATGCCGGCGGGGTCTGGAGCCAACAGCCCCGGTGACAGCGGCCTCTACAGAAAGGCATCCACGGAGCATCTGTCGGGTGTGGATCAGTGGTGCATGCCAGAATAAACCCAGTCCCGACACTGGCAGCCAGGGTTGCCAAGCTGCCGGTGTGGTGGCAAAAAGCCCTGTCCCTCTGCAACACCTCTGGCGACGCCATCATCCACTGAGGATGCTGGAGGATGTGGCCAGTGTCACTGAGCCTGGCATCACTGCGGCTCCTGGCTTTAAGGCACCGGAGAAGCCAAACTATTGCTTTTAGGATCGCATTTTCCTTAGGGCCACGCTGGCCGGCCGCAGGGTCGAGGCACTCCCCTCTGCCAAGGCGCCGATCCAGGGATACTGTTGGTTTTCGGTCACTGCAGGTTCAGTTCAAAGCAGAGGTGGGAGGATTTGAGGGGCTGAGACATGCACCCCACAGTCTTGGGGGGGGGTCCTGCCCTATTGTTTCCCCCTCCTCCGGGCAGCCAGCATTGGATCCTGGCCATGGGGGGGAGTTTTTCCCTCCCTACTGCTGTCAAAACGGCTTCTCCCCAATCGGGAGCCATGGGTTTTACTGGGTGGAGGGCTGGCTGAGCTTCGGGGGGGGGTCAAGGCCACAGTTGTGGGGAAGTGGGGGTTGGTTTAAAAAGCTGCGAGCACTTCTAGAAGTTTAAAAAATAATAATAAAAATCAAAGCAGTCCTAGGCTAGGGGCAGGAGGCACGGCTTGGTGCCAGTGGGAGCCATGGAGCAAGAGCACTTTGTAGGGGTATGGCTTCTGAAAGGTGCTGCGGCACAACGCTGGTGAGCCACAGCTTCCCGCCCCCCTTCTGCCAGGCACGGAAGAAAAATCCCCCCCGCCGTGAGTGAACCCCCAAACCCTCCTCCTCGGAGGCTGAATCCCGCTGCTACCGGTTACTCCCGTATGCTGGCGGAGTAGGAGAACTGGGGGAAGTGCGTCCGCTGGTCATTCTCCAGGGAGCCCATGTTGTCATCTGCAAAGCCAGGGACAGAAAAGGGTTTGAGGGTGAGGGACAGGCTGATGAAGCCTCCCTGGTGTCTTCACAAGTTTCCCTGCTCCCTCCTGTGGCAGTGATGCCACCAAAGCTGCCCAAGACCTCTCCAAGGCAGCAAGAGGGACCCTGAGCTTTTATAGAGGTGTGACAGCTATGCCACCAGCCCCTCAGGTGACACCCACCACCATGATGGTGACAGGAAAATGAGGTTGCATGAGAGGAAGGTGTATAGGTGACAAAGGGGGTTCCCATTTCTTGGCAGCACTGGCACTCACAGCGATCCGGTGGGGTGATGGTGATGGACTGGGCGGTGAACTCGTCATCGAAATACCGTGTGTCGATCTCAGACGTCACTTGGGGCTTGAATGGCGGGACCAGCTGATAGAGAACAGGAGAAATTTGCTCGCCAGCAGTGTGCCAAGTGCCTGCCTGCCCCTTCACCCCCTCAAAGCACTCCCTTCCCTTCCTACCTTCTTCTGAACCACGTCCTGCCAGTTGATGGGGGCGAAGAAGCGATGCTCCATCACCTCCTTGGCATCGCTGGGACCTCCGCCGAGCCTGCAGACACAGAGAGGCATGTCCAGAACCGCCAGCAGTGCTGCGGTTCCCCCCGTCCATCCCCAGTGGGCCCTCACCTTTGTTTCGGATCCTTCTTGAGCAGCCCGGCCAGCAAGGATTTGGCCTCAGGGCTGAGGGTACGAGGGAAGCGAATCTCCTCCATGAGGATCAGCTCGAAGAGACGTTCGTGGTCCTGGTTGTAGAAGGGGAGGCGACCGCACATCATCTCATACATGACGACGCCCAGACCCCACCAGTCCACGGCGCGGCCGTAATCATTGTCCTCCAGGACCTACATGAGGGAACACGGAGAGGATGGTGTCGATGAGGCCAAAGAACCAGGCAGCAACACAAGGAGGGAGAAGGGAAATCCATTCTAGATACAACCCCTCCTGCAACCCAAGTGTTTGGAAAAAGCCCCCGCTGAACCACTGCCATCTTGGACTTTGGGAATAGCCTCCACAGAAAAACCTCTTTGGCATAAGAGTTTCAAGGAAAGCCTGGCTGTGGGAATGCTTTAAGTACCTCCGGAGCCAGGTACTCGGGAGTGCCACAGAAAGTCTTCATGGTGGCTCCATCTGTGATGCCTTCCTTGCAGAGCCCAAAGTCAGTGATTTTGATGTGGCCGTCTTTGTCCAGCATGAGGTTTTCCAGCTGAAAACAGACAGGTGGGAGAAAAGGTTTGGAGCTGAGCGAAGTTGGGAGCATGGGAGTGGGACGCTGCTCCCCAAAAGGCTCCATCGGATGGTTGGGGTCTCAATCCATCATTGCCGCGTAACGGGGATGAGGGTGACACCTCCCCACAGGGCCAGTTCATGCTCTCTTCTGCTGAACCCGAGCTCCCACCCTCCCTCCTGCAACAATGTGTGTGAAAACATCCCCAGCCCCAGGCGGAGAGCAGTTCTTCGCCACCCACAATAAGCGCGAGTGGGGAAAGGGCTCGCATCAACTGAGTGCAATGCTCTGCCAGCTGAAACCTTTTGAGGCCCATCAGGGTGATTTTTAGGAGAGCTGGGAGTGACTCCACACCCCCAAACACCAGCCCAGGAAGATGAAAATTGCACTGGTGCTAAGATGGGGTGAAGGCACTGCTTATGGATGCTGCTGTCGCCAGGTTAGTACCTTAATGTCCCTGTACACCACGTCCCGGGAGTGCAGGTACTCCAGTGCAGAGACTATTTCTGCACCGTAGAAACGGGCTCGGTCTTCTGTGAAGACACGTTCTCTCGAGAGGTGGAAAAACAGCTTAAGAAAAAAAAAAACAAACCAGCTGATCAAAAAGTGCTTAAAAAAACCCCACTGAAACTCACGTTAATCGCTCTCAGCACGCAGCTAATGCGGTCATATGTGTCCTAAGCTCCTCGCCTTGAGTGATCAAAATATTGACAGCCTCCACTCTGCCAGCACAGGCTGGGGGAAAAACGCTGCCGTGCATTGCCTGCAAGAGGGGCTGTGCCATTGGCTGTGTTCCCCCTTGCAAGGAAAGTACGTTGGGTTGAAGAAACAAAGCTGGGCACCAGGACAGGCTGGAAGATAACAGAGCCAGTGATAGCTGGAGGTGCTGTGGTTCCACAGCTCCCCAGGTGACGAGGAAGAGGTCTCTGGGGGCCCTGGACAGTTGTTTCATGCATGCAATGGCCTTGCTGTGATATCAAGCATGAGACAGGCGAGCAAAGAGCCAGAAAAGCTTGGGCAAGAGGAAAGCCACGTGCTCTACCTCCCAAAACATGTGCTGAGGGGAGATTGTGGAATAAATTATCCACCAATGAGCTGAAAACAGCGATTTGACATGCGGACAAGATCCTTCCAAGCCCTGAGGAGAGCATTGGGTCTTAAGCTCCCACCTCTCCACCATTGGCGTACTCCATGACAAAGCACAGCCGGTCGTTTGTCTGAAAGGCGTATTTCAGCGCCTGCAAGAGGGGGAAAAAAAGGTCTTAGAGAAGCTGTGTGGCTCCAATGCTTCCAGAGAAGGTAGTAAGGGGAAGGGACCAGTTGTTCTGGGGCGTGCTGGGCATCCCAGCGTGCTGCCCCTTTGCTCCCTCACTACCACCAGCTGTACTTACAGTAAGGAAGGGGTGCCTGGTGTTCTGCAGTACCCGGCTCTCTGTAACAGTGTGCGCCACCTCATCCTGCAAAGGGAGGAGAAATTAAGTGCCATTTATCTCCCATTGTTTCTGAAAAATCAGAGATTTTTCATGGCTGCCAACTATTCCCAGAAAAAAACCCAAGGATGGGAGCTCCAAGCGCCAACCTCTGCCCCGCTTTTGTCCCCATGGGGCAAAGGGTTCATTGGCCGGATTGTCTGGAGGAGGATGTGGCTGCACTGCATCCCCTGAGAGAGGCAAGTGAGTGGATCCCACGATGTCACCCAACTGTGCGTTACAACACACACCTGGAGTTTTAAAATAAGGGTAACTCCTGGAATCCCCCAGCATTTAGAGCACAGCAGGAGCTGGCCATTGCTTGGCAGCTTTGGAGGCACGTTTTGAAAGCCCTCCCAACATCTGGGGGTTTGGACTACATGACCTTTAAAGGTCCCTTCCAACCCGAACTATTTTATGATTCTGTGATCCCCTAAGCCCTGCCAGCTCCCCTCACCCTCCACTGGGGTTTGGCACTTACTTTTGCAATGATGACCTCTTTCCGTAGGATCTTCATGGCATAATAGCGGCCAGTGGCCTTTTCCCGCACCAAGATGACTTTGCCAAAAGTACCCTTTCCCAGGAGCTTCAGGTAATCAAAATCATTCATGGTCTGGGGAGAAACGGGGAGATGGAGGTGAGAATTCGCAGTGTGGGCAAGCGGGATCCAGGATGGGAAAGGGTCTTCTGAGCTATTTCACCCGCCATTATCCTGGTGACAGCAGACACCATGGGGATGAGGTTTATCCCATAATCCCTCATCACTTGGCAGTCCCAATCCACCACAATCCTGCTTGCGGCAAGAGATGGTGCTGCACTGGGGGTGACTTACAGCCTTGGTGCGGGTTTTGCTGACAGCCACCTCCATCTCCTCAGCACCGGTGCTGTCATTAGGAGATCCGCACTTGTAATCCATTGTGTCCGTCTCTGGTTCCTGGTTCTTCAGGCTGTTTGCTACTGTCTGGATAGCTCGCATCCACTCCTCACTATGGAGAAAAAGGGGATTGATGACACAAGGAGGTGCTGAGGATCACCACAGGGGGCTGTGCCTGCCCCTCCAGCCTTTGCAGGCAGATGGGAATCGTAGCTGAGAGATTTTGGGGTTCTCCTGCAGCTAGGATCAACACAATGTGCTATTTATCCAGGACTCCCAAAGGAAGGGGCCATCCCGCATGCCTACCGCTCTTCAGGAGAGTCCACATGGAAAGTCCTCTCAATGACTGTTGTCCACTGCAAGCATCGGATGACAAAGGTGTTGGGCCGAGGCCGCTCAGTCTTCATCAGCTGGCACTCTGTGTAAAAAAAGGGAAGAGGATGGTTTGGGATCAAATATCCTCAACCCAAAATCTTCCCTAACAGCATCAGTGATGAGGACACCCTGCCCAACACTGGCTTGTAACCATGGACAGCCCTGAAGCCACATGTGCCAACATACCTGCCACGGAGAAGTTATTCAGAGGCGGCAAGCTGTGGTCGGATGTCTCTGGCCGTTCCTTGTAGCCAATGAAGGAGCCATCACTTTTCAGCAGGAAATACCGGGGTCGCCATGTTTTGATGTATTCCCCTGCAAGAAAGAGGGGGGCACAGGGGGTGGTGCAGGGGTTTTCAGGGAAGGACCCCTTGTAGTGGGTCCCACTGCTGAGGTGGAAAATTAAATGGCAGAAAGACCCCTCATAGACAGAAAAATAAGTGGATATTTTTCTTCCGGCTGTTTTCTAGGAGCTGCTTCAGAGAAGCTCCTGCAAAAAGCAGCCAGCTGGTGTTATTTAGGAGAGGTGCGAGCAGCAGGTTAGCCTGAAACATGCTTGATCTGAGGTAACACAGCACAAAAAAGCTTCATGCTTCCCCTGGCAGCTCCAAAATTGACCCAAAGCAGACTCAGCAGCTCTGGATAAAGAAATAGCATCAGAGAGAGGCCCTGGCTTCCCTCTCTCCAGCTATATTCGTCCAGAAGGAGGAATCCATGAACCTGCTGGACACAAGGATCCAGCTGGGCTGCCAGTAGGAGAAAGGTGGCTGGAGGCAGATGGCTTTCATGCCTGGTCCCCTTGCAAATTGCCCTCAGCAAGGGAAGGAAAAATAAGAACCACCATCAATGGGTCTAAAAATAAACCCCCATGTGTGCAGCTGCTACAATGCTGCAACATTCCCCCTGTAGGGCTAAAAATAAAGGGGCTGGTTGGGGGTCTCACTGCAGGGCCACTGCAGCAGGTGGCTTGGCAAACTGGGTTAGACTGTCTGCGAAGAGATGTTAGGATCGTCCTCCAGCTTCCCAATGCGGCAAGCAATTAAGAATGATGCTGCTGGAGGATTTGCTTGTGGCACAGACCGAATGCTAGTGAAGTGGTGTTGCTGATTGCTGGGAGAGCTGCTGCGTTGAGCGAGGAGCAGGAGAAAGCTGAAGCAGGAAAGCATTGGTGGGTTTTGGGATGCCCTGTGGTGCCAAGGTGCCTCGTGCCATTTTGGGGCAAAGGGAAGCAGAGACGGTCCTGCATTTGCGCTGGGGAAAGGTTAAAATTGCCAGTAACTGGAAACCGGAGCTATCCTTTCCCGGCAGCAGCTGCAGTGCCAGATTCCCTACAGCGACCCAGCCTTGGAGGTATGCCACTGCCACTGAGTCGGCTCCCCGGCTCGCCTCCCTCACCTCTCTTGTGCAGCCAGCCCTCCTTCACGACTGACACTTCATTCATGGTGGTGCCGTGGGCTCTAACCCCCTTTCTGCCGCAAGACTGGGGAAGTGGCTAACACCAGGGGCAGCGGGAGGAGCGGCGAGAGCAGAGATGACCTGTGGGAGAAGAGAGAGATGCTCAAGGAAAGCCGTCAAAGTTCCTGACGCTCTTCTTTCCCCTCTCTCGAGGGGAGGCAGCCAGTTTCAGCACAAAGCCACCCCCACATGCTGATTAAAAACTCCTCCGCTGCACCAGTTTCTCAAAAAAAACCCCCACCCCCAAAATTAAAAATCAGCATGGAGGCCTTGCAAATCTGGAGATGCTGGGATAGAGCAGGTTTGTTGGCATTGTCCCTTTACCTGGCTGCCACACAACACGGGATTAAAAAAACCTTGGGAGGGTTGGACAAGCACGGGGGGGAGCACAGTCCCTTGCAAAACAAACAGCTAGAGAAAAATTAATCGGAGTCACCTGACAGGATTAACTCCCTGGGTTCCAAAATCCCACTGTGCTGGGCGATGGGAGGCAGCAGGACAAGGGGACGTGCCACGTCCCAGCAGTGGCTGGAGGGGATTGTCCCCACCTTGGGTTTCCCCAAAGTCACCTTGGGCTCGTTGCCCCCGCCATCCCCTGCCATAAAACCCAGCCCCATAAATGTGCGGCCAGGCGCAAGGGTTTGGGTTTTCCAGCTGCATCCAAAGCAAGACAAGAGCCGGAGCAGCCTGAGATGAATTCCCTGGACACAGTGTTATCCCGATGAGAGCTCCCACTCCCTTCCAATCCCTGTGGATCAGTTCCAGCACCTGCCTAACTCCCAAGCCTCCAGCCTCGTTTTAAAACCTCTCAACTCACTTTTAAAGCTCCCTCTGCTACAGGGACGAGGGGTTTTCCAAAGAGAAGCATGGCAGGCGGAAGGGAAATAATTTCTGTTCCTTGCTCAAGTAAATCTGCCCATGCCTTCCCAATGGGAACCCCCTGCCCCATGAGCATCCTGGGATGCTCCTGCAATCCCAGACGGGGAGGAGGATTTTGGGGACTCCGCTCACCCCCGAGGCTCCTCCACTTGCCCAGCAGTAGGCAAGGAGGCAGGGCAGGCAGCCAGCCAATTCAGGCAGAATAAATACAGGCAGGACCTTGCAGCGCATGGAGCTACTGCTTCTCCAGCTGCTGAAGGGTGGATCTCCAGATGGATCTGCTCCTAGACGGGCTCTGGCAAAGAGCTCATTGATGTTAATTAAAAAGGAAATAAAAAGCTTGCTGCAGAAAAGGGCTCTAATTAATTTCAGAGCTGGCCTGGAGAGGTTGAGCCTGCTGCAAGTGTCCCACAAGGGATCCGGACCACAGATGCAAAAGATGCACAAGAGGCTTTAATAAAAAAATCCCCCAAATTATGAAAAACAGCCCCTAAATGAGTGATTTGATAGGGATGAAGGTTGCAGGATTTTGGATTGGCTCATCCTGCGGCGACACTTCAGCACAGCAGAGAGATGCCAGCGCATCCACAGGATCGGAG
Organism: Buteo buteo; assembly: GCF_964188355.1. Classification (NCBI taxonomy): domain Eukaryota; kingdom Metazoa; phylum Chordata; class Aves; order Accipitriformes; family Accipitridae; genus Buteo; species Buteo buteo. The sequence continues at coordinate 88,402,126 of NC_134204.1, read as the reverse complement.
GTGGGTAAAACACAGCCAGGATGCAACGAGCCTTCGAACCCAGTGGTGGAACAAAGATCTTTTCGGTGAGGTCTGGGCTCGTTCACATCCAGGGCTTGTTTCTATGCTGTGCTAATTATCCTAGCTGCAAGTAAAAGCCTTCAATTGATTGAAGCCTTGGCCTTTGATTATATTTTTGTGCAAAGCACAGGACAGCGAGGCTCTCAAACCCACAGCCTGTGGACTTCTCCCAGCCAACACCGAGTCTTCTTTCAACAGCAATATGAAAAAACCACACGGTGTTGGTTTAAAAAAAACCAACAAATTGTTGTTTTTTCGGTGTGTTTAAGGATAATTACGACAGTGGGAGAATTGCGATTCAGGAATCACCAGCAGCTTGAAGCATCAAACCCCATCATGGTCCCGTTCTCGTCCTTGAAGGCACTGGAGGATTTTTAATATGATCCTGACAGCTAACGAAGAGCGGGAACAAGCAGCGGTCGTTAAGACACGTTCTCTGAGCCCTGATTGTTATGGTTATTTCTGATGATGGATGGGGACTGTATATGCCATCAAGGGATCCTGACAGCCCCACAGACGCCATGAAAGCGGTTTCCAGGCATGCACTGAAAAGCAGCGATTAAAAAACACACCAAGAAAGACCCATTTCAGGCGCGCTCAAGAAACTTTAAACCAGCTGTGAAGTGGCGCCGTAAAAGATTTGGATCTCAAAGTGTGGTGGCGTGCATCCTGTCCCGGGGAAGAGCGGTGAGGAGCTTTCAGAGAAGGTCTGAAAGGTGTTGGTGCCGAAAGCCGCAGAGACAACACAGCCCGAGCCCGCTCCTCCAGAGGGGCAGGGGGGGGTTGGGTGCCAGGTACCCCCCCGGGCTGCAGAGGCAGGCAGGAGGCTGCAGTTATTACTTACTTATGTGGGGGCAAAGTACTTGGGCAGGCTTGCTCAGGGGGTGGCTGGGTCCCCCACTGCTGCTGCTCCTCCCTGGGGGAGAATACTGGGGGTGGTGGTGGTGGTGGTGTCCCAGCACAGCCTCCCTACCCAGCAGAGGTGCCTCAATCTGCAGAGAGCCCCCAGATCCTGTTCTCCCATGGCAAAGCCCCCCCCCCCCCCAGGCAAAAGACAACCCCCAAACCCCAGAGGCCCACAAGGAGCCCTCCAAGCCCCCCCACCTCAGCCCCTTGGGACAGGGCCCTCCAAGCCTGCCAGGTCCTAGTACAGCCCCCCCAGCCTGCCAGGGGCCCCCCACATCAAACCCCTAGGACAGCCCCCCCCCCAAGCCTGCCTGAGCCCTCCACCTCAGTCCCCCAAAAGACTGCCAGCCCCACCTACTCCCCCACCAAGCCTGCCAGGGCCCTAGGACTGGGCCCCCATGTCATCTGCCTGGATAAACATCCCCCCCCAAACCTGCCAAGACCACCCCCAGGACTGCCAGGGCCCCCCAGCTCAGGCCCCTGGGACAGGCACCCCCCCAATCTACCAGTCACCCCCATCTCAGGCCCGTAGGACAGGCCCCCCAAGCCTGCCTTGGACCCACATTTCAGGCCCCCCTAGCCTGCACAGACTCCCCAATACAACCACCCCTAGGACAGAGCCCCCCCTACTGTAAGGCCACCCCAGCCCAGCTTAGCCCCCCACTGCATTCCCCCCCCGCCTAGCGGCGAGTGGTTCACTCCCCGTAGCATCGCCCGCCCCGCGGCGGGAGGGCGCATCGCGGGGCCATGGGGGGGGGCGCTCTCGCCCCCCGCCCGTCCCCCCCCCCGCCCACTTCACGGGTGCTGCGGTCCCCGCGGCGCCCCTCAGGAGACGGACGGGTCCATTACGCGGCGCTGGGAGGGGGGCAGGGGGGCGGCGCCGCGCACCCCTGGTGAAGGGGCGCGGGTGGTGCGTTCCACGCGGCGCCCAGCAGGGGACGGGCGAGCCCATTGCGCGACGCGGGGTGGTGGTGGTGGTGGTGGGGAAGCAGGGCCGGCGCCTCACCTGTCATGGACGCCTCAGGCCCGGCCGGCTGCCGTCGCTCATCCCGGTAGCGGTGGGGCTCCCCCCCCCCCCCCCCTCCCCGTTCCGCCTTATCAACCCCGACGGCGCCCGCGCTCCCGGAAGCCCCGCCCGCTCCGGGCCCACGCACGCAGGAAGCGGAGACGGACGGGGAGGAGGGTGGGCGGGGGAGGTGTCGAGGGGAGGGGGGGGGGGACGGAGAGGGAAAGACCCCGCTCGCCTGCCCCGGGTCCGTAATGCGCATGCGCCGCGCCGCCGCCTCCGACTGCGCATGCGTCGCGGGGGCAGCGCGCCTGCGCGCAGGGGGCGGGGCTGCCCCGCCTCCCAGCGCGCATGCGCCTGCCGCCCTGCGGCGCCCACCCCGCCCGCAGGGGGTAGAAACACCTCCCGCTTCCGCTCATTTGCATACATTTAAATATAGTGGAATAACTACTCTATATGACTACCCACGCACGGCCGAGGAGCATGGGAATGATGCGTGCTTGATGCCCACAAGGCGTGGGCATCCCCACCCCTGGGTGCACACCACCCACCCGTGGGTGCAACGAGCTGCTCCAGTCTCAGCACCCTGAGGTGGGTTTTGGGGGGGGTGGTGGTGGTGGGGGTGTTCCTGGCCACAGACTGGGGGGCTCAACTGACACCAAACAGAGCTATTTCCACGCTTTATTGCAAAAAGCTCCCCCGCGGGCTGGCGGGCGATGTAGAAAGCCAAAAATTGGGAAGACCCACTCATTTTCACACACCAAACAACGCCCGAAGCGCAAAGAAAACCTCCCAAAATAGGGTAAAATAAAGAAATTAGTCGTTTTTCTTATTAAAAAGACTCACTGTTATGGCCCTGACTCGCCACGCAGCTGCCTCCACCCTGCTGTCTTTATTTTGGGGAGAAAAAAATGTCTTTTCAGGGTTTGCAGCAATGCTGGACAGGCGCAGGGTGAAGGCAACCGCGTGACGCTGTTGAAAATAAATTTTGGGGGAAACAAATTTTGGGGGAAATAAATAATTTCTGTAAACCCTCACGGTGTCCATTTAAGGTTTCACATTGGGATGAGCTTGAGCTGAAAACTGCGAGCGGCACATTGAAGGTGTCGCTTAAAACAAGGCAATTTGGGGATTTTTTGAGCCCCCAAGGATTTTTTTTTAAGCTTTTGTTTTCCGGGCTTTCTTTTTGGAGGCTGCTCTGAAATCCTTAAAAATTAAGGATCCCCGCAGCAAGCTGCCACTCTGTAATGATTATTTATGGAGTCACTTTGGTGCAAGTTCCTAAATGTAGGGAAAAAAACCCTCCAGAGGAAAAAAACAGAAAATATAGGGAAAAAAACCCCCTCTCTATGGAGTTCTCCAGGTCCGAACTCCTAAATACAGGAAAGAACCTGCAGAGAAGGGAAAAAGGGGGGGGTGGGGGCAGCAGGGAAGAGGTTTTGATGCTGGTAGGAGATGGAGAACGATTTGGCCTTGTACCCGCCGGCTTTGTGGGCCAGGGCAGGCAGGGATGCCCAGCAGACAGGAAATCTGGCAGGGAGGGCTTTTCCCCCTCTTCTCTCCTGTTTTCCTGTGGGATTAGTGTTTCCCTATGGAATTAAGCCTTTCCCCATGGGATTAAGTGTCTCCCTGTGGGATTAGCATTGTTTCCCCGTGGGATTAGCAAGGAGGAAGGCAGGATGAGACTCTGCCGGTTCTTGAGGGTGAATAAATGGGATGGCGGACAGCGCGTGACCATCAGGAGGGAAGCACACAAGCAGAAAACCGTGCGGGAAGAAGCATCGTGGGATCAATCCGGTTTCTTCCCCAGCCGTTTAAAGACGCTAACAGTGCCGGCGCTGTCCATCTGAGCACCGGGGATCTCGCTGGTGCTGCTCACCTTCCCGCACCCCCAGGTCCTTTTGATCGTCACCCGAAATTCGGGTTCGCTTTTATCCTTTGTGCTGGTGACATTGCCATCCTGGGCTTCGACTGGCATCGTAGCAATACTGATGCCGCCAATTTTGGATGCCGCCGGTTGTGGTTTTGCCGCCATACGGATACCGGTGGCGTTCCTATGACCAAGCTGCTGGATGGCGGCAGTGACAGTGACCGGTTTGGCTTCTGAACTGGTGGCTTTCGCCTTGATGGTCCCTCCCAGCTCAGTGCTTTCCTTACGGGGAGGTTTGGCGAGTTTTTTTAGGACGCCGGCGTACTGGAGAACAGAGCAGTCATCATCACTCTCAGTGGCTTTGTCCCCATCGGTCCCCAAGGTGTCACCCAGTCTGCTGAAGACCCCTGTGGGCTGGGAGACAAGGCAGGGTAGCCCGTCAGCACCCGCACCCCCATTTTGGGTGCTTGATTTATGTTCCCCTTCCCCTTCGTCCCCCAAATTCTGCCACTGTCACAGAGGCAAGATGGATACTGGCCTCGTCCGTGAAGGATTTTGAGGTGTAATGGTGCAAAACACTGCCTGCAGCAATTAAATTAATGATTAGGCTACAAAACAGGTCTATAAATCACCCATAAAATCATATTCCCTCTTATTTTTCTTGAGGGCCTGAGTCTGCAACTTGTTTTACACCCTGAGACTTCCACCCTGAGGTTTTCACCCCCAGAGGAGAGAAAAAATCGCCTGTATCCCCAAATAAAGAGCATTTTGCCTCCAGAGGAGAGAAAAAACCTCCTGTAACCACCATTAAAGGGGTCAAAATAGAAGCGCAGATGGGGATCACCCAGAGACTGGGGATCTGCTTGCCTTCCGTGGCTCCATCCTGCTTTTCCCTGGTGTTTCCCCACCATTTTCTGGTTATTTCAAGGTTCCTTCAGCCCCTCTGCGGTAAGCGAGCTGCTGTGAACCCCAAAATAATCTTCGGGGAGAGGACCCTCATGTGAGTATCTCAGTGGAGTTTGGCACAGCTGCTGCGAGTGACAGCGGAATGCTCCTGCAGCTGAAAACCCGTGTCCTCTCACCTTGCCTCCTGTGGTTGCGTCCGCTTTTGCCTCGGCTCCCAGGCGGTCAAAGACAGATGTCCTCTGCGGACCTGCAGTTTTCAAGAAAATGTGTTTTTTTTGAGGTTTCCCCGGAAAATGAAGCTACATTGGGTCAGTGCTGAGGGCTTGTGGCCTTTCAGCCCCATCCTACTGTCAGGGCACCCGGCAAAATAAAATCCACTCAATAAAAGCGTGCAAACAGCCACCTGCCCCCTTCTTCCTAAGACTTAAATGGACTTGAGCAGAACCTTTACGGCTTGCAGTGAGTAAATATATCCTTGGAATAACATAGCTTCTACCCAGTAACTCTCTGGATATAAAAATTCTAGGGGGATTTGTAATGATGGGCTAAATTGGGACTAAACCGGGCTTCTGGAAGAGAAAATGAAGATCAAAATCCTCCGCTGGTACCTTTGGCCGCTTGCTGCTCCAGGATTTTCTTTGTCCTCGGCGTGGTGCCCTTGGGCATGTTAATGATGTATTTCCCTTCCATTTCTGCCGTCACCCGGCGGCGTTTTACTGGGGTCGTTGGATTTTCATCTGCCGCGTCACATAAACCTGGTGGGACAAAGGAAGAGCAAATCAAGAGCCCTTGTTACAACAAGGATTAGGGGGTAGAAGGATTTTATGAGTGCTTGGGCACAATCCCAGGCTCGAGTGATCTCTGAAACTGACTGCTTCAGCACTAACAGATCTCCCGCAGCACTGGGGCTCTGTGAGCACACTCCCCCACTGTGCCTAGCTACTCCCAACCACAAAATCACAGAATTGTTTGGGCTGGAAGGGGCTTTAAAGACCTGTCCTGGTTTCAGCTGAGATAGAGTTAACTGTCTTCCTAGTAGCTGGTACAGTGCTATGTTTTGAGTTCAGTATGTGAAGAATGTTGATAACACTGATGTTTGCAGTTGTTGCTAAGTAATGTTTAGACTATAGTCAAGGATTTTTCAGCTTCTCATGCCCAGCCAGCGAGAAAGCTGGAGGGGCCCAAGAAGCTGGCACAGGACACAGCCAGGGCAGCTGACCCAAACTGGCCAAAGGAATATTCCATACCATGGCATGGCACATCTAGTATAGGAACTGGGGAGTGGGGGGAGGGAATCGCCGCTCGGGGACTAGCTGGGTGTTGGTTGGCGGGTGGTGAGCAATTGCCCTGAGCATCATTTGTACATTCCAATCCTTTTATTACTACTGTTGTCATTTTATTAGTGTTATCATTATCATTATTAGTTTCTTCTTTTCTGTTCTATTAAACCGTTCTTATCTCAACCCAGGAGTTTTACTTCTTTTTCCCGATTTTCTCCCCCATCCCACTGGATGGCGGGGAGTGAGTGAGCGGCTGCGTGGTGCTTAGTTGCTGGTTGGGGTTAAACCACGACAAGACCATCCACCCCTTGCTGTGGGCAGGGACATCTCCCACTAGACCAAGTTGCTTCCAGCCCAGTCCCAGCTGGCCTTGAACATCCCCAGCGTGGGGGCATCCACAGCTTCTCTAGGCAGCCTGTTCCTGTGCCCCACCACCCTGACTGTCAAGAATTTCTAACGAAAATCTCCCCTCTTCCGGTTTAACACTGTTCTCCCTTGTCCTGTCTCTACTCCCTCTGATAAAGAGCCCCCCTGCTTTTCCTGTAGCCCCCTGCAAGCACTGCAAGGCTGCTTAAGGTCTCCCTGGAGCCTTCTCTCCAGGCTGAACCACCCTAACTCTCTCTGCTTGTCCTCGTATGGGAGGTGCTCCAGTCCCACCCCAATCACTGTTGTGGCCTCCTCTAGACTCGCTCATGTAGGACCTTGCACTCGGCCTTCACGAGTTGGCATGGGCCCCCTCTCTCCAGTCTGTCATAGTTCCTCTGGATGGATCCCTTCCCTCTGGAGCATCAACCCTCGCCAATCAGCTTGGGGTTACCCCCAAACTGGCTGCAGGTGCATTCAATCCTGCTGTTCCTGTCCCCAACGAAGATGCTAAATCATAATTGGTCCCAGTACAGATCCCTGAGGGACCTTGCTCATCACCTGTCTTCACCCAGATGTGGAGCTGGAGTGAGACCATCTGTTCAATTCCTTACCCACTGAGGGGTTCCACTCCTCAAATCCACGTCTCTCCACTTCAGAGACAAGGATGTTATGTGATTAGCTCAAAAAACCCGTAGCTGGATCCAAAGCAGCTGTAAAATTTGGCTGGGGGGGTTTAACATGGAACAGAAAGGAAAAAGCAACTCGACATTGTTTTTGCTGGGATCTGTTGCCCTCCCTACCTGCCTTCGCAGAGGCCAGTTTGTTGGAGACGGTGACAGAGATTTTGGAGGTGTGGGGCCGTTGTCGAAGTGGGGTGGCGGGAGGTGAGTCTCTGCTCAGGCTGTTGGCAATCATCCGGCTGGCAGCTGGAAGAGGAGGACGGCACAGTGAGGGAGACATTTTAAACCCCGAGGAGCTTTGGTGAGTGTGACAAGCATCCGTCTTGTCAGCTAAATTAGAGTGGTCCTTCCCCAGGATTGTGGGGAAGGCAGCCATTGTTTCAGCCCTTTATTTCAAGACAATTAGTGCACCTCATTTCAGGTGAGGGTATTTAATCTCCCAGAAACCCCTTGCCTGCGCTCACCACTGTTGGCATTGCGGCGCAGCTCGGCTTGAATGTTGGGGGAGCTGGGGCAGAGCAATTCAGTGGCCGCCTTGCACATCTCCTGAAGGAAAAAAACACGGAGGATGGTTTTCCCTTGGGCTGTTCTGAGGCGAACGAGGATCCTTGAGGCAAAACTTTGCTGCTAAATGAGCTGGTGAGGCTTAACCTGTGCCAGCGAGGCTTCACCATACCTGCCTGTACACAATTTTGGCGTGTTTGAGAATGGCGATGATGTCTCCCACCACTGTGATGCCCAGCTCATTCATGATCTCCTTGTTCAGATCCATCAACATGTTCTTCTGGATCCTGCAGCAAGGGAAGACTTGGCTTAGTGAGGTCTCCCTTTGTCATAGGCTCTGATTAATTAAGCCTTGAGTAAGGTGCACCATGATATCCCCAACCTGGGTTCGGACACCAACGCCCTCATGGAAACAGCACTAGTAATGAAAAAGAAGCTCAGTGCAGATGAATAACTAACGTAACTAATTAAGGAGTGAGATAATCGGTTAATTCCTTCCTTCCCCCTCACTGGGGGAACATTTCAGTGCTATTTTCCCCCTGTGATGTGATAAAAATGCACTGCCTCATTGGTGACCTCACCTGTTATCCACAAACATGACAGCGTAGTTGACGGCAGGGCCCGGGGGGATGCCAGCTTCTTTGAAAAACTGAATCCATTCGGATGTCGCTGAAAAAAAGCCATGGAAAAGGAAAAACTAAGTGGATATGGAAAAGGAGGTGGGGAGGTTGCCTGGATGTCAGCAGGCGCTGGCCAAGAGGCTCATTCCAGGCATTCACAGCTGTTGTCATGCGATTAATGGGATCGGGAGGAAAACGACTCCTGGGATGGTAGTGGGGGTGAGGGGAGGAGATGGTCTGCCAAATGAAAATACACAATTTGCGGGGTTTTAGAGCAATTTAGGGTGATGTTGGATAGTGGAGGGGAGAGGGGGGCAGCGGGAACACTCGCAGGGAGGGAAATGTCCCTTACCCATCGTGACGGACACCATGGTCAAGGAGCCGGAGAATGTGGGCGCGGGGCTAGGCAGCAGTGCCGGGAGCAGCCTGCCGGTTGAGACAGCGTCTGTGTGGCCTCTCTGACGGCCAGCAGGCAGGCACCAGGCTGCTGCTGCCTCCCTGCCTGCCCCCCTGCCCCCTCCTCCTGCCCCACACCCCCTCCCTGCTCCCTGCTGCTGCTCCACACTCCCTCCCTGCCCCCTCCTCCTGCCCCACACCTCCTCCCTGCTCCCCTTCTCCTGCCCCACACCGCCTCCTCTTCCCTCCTGCCCCCTCCTCCTGCCCCACACCCCCTCCTCTTCCCCCCTGCCCCCTCCCCCACATCCCTGCCCTGCCCCTTTCTCCTGCCCCACACCCCCTCCCTGCCCCCTCCTCCTGCCCCACACCCCTGCCCTGCCCCTTCCTCCTGCCCCACACCCCCTCCCTGCCCCCTCCCCCTGCCCCACAGCCCCGCCCTACCCCTTCCTCCTGCCCCACAGCCCCTCCTCTTCCTTCCTGCCCCCTCCTCCTGCCCCACACCCCTGCCCTGCCCCTTTCTCCTGCCCCACACCTCCTCCTCTTTCGTCCTGCCCCCTCCTCCTGCCCCACACCCCCTCCCTGCCCCTTCCTCCTGCCCCACACCCCCTCCCTGCCCCCTCCTCCTGCCCCACACCTCCTCCTCTTTTGTCCTGCCCCCTCCTCCTGCCCCACACCCCTGCCCTGCCCCTTTCTCCTGCCCCACACCTCTGCCCTGCCCCTTTCTCCTGCCCCACACCCCCTCTCTGCCCCTTCCTCCTGCCCCACACCCCTGCCCTGCCCCACACCTCCTCCTCTTTCGTCCTGCCCCTTCCTCCTGCCCCACACCTCCTCCTCTTTCGTCCTGCTCCTTCCTCCTGCCCCACACCTCCTCCCTGCCCCCTCCTCCTGCCCCCTCCACCTGCCCCACACCCCTGCCCTGCCCGTTCCTCCTGCCCCACACCCCCTCCTCTTCCCTCCTGCCCCCTCCACCTGCCCCACACCCCCTCCTCTTCCTTTCCGCCCCCTCCCTCTCCGCCTCCCCCCTCTCCGCCTCCCCTCACCTCTCCTCTCCCGCCGCGCCCCATCCTGCCGCCTCCGGCCGCTGGGCCGGGCCCTACCGGAAACACCGGTCACTGAGCGCCGGAAGTGACCTCGCCGGCCGGCCCAGCGCGTTACCCGTCGCGCACGCCGGGGCGTTGGCCGCTCTAGGCAGCCCCGGCGCGGGAAGGTGGAGGGGAGGGTGGGGAGGCGGAGAAGGAAGGGGCGACCATAGAGCGCTGGAGGACCGAGGGCGCCCCCCAGCGGGCGGCTCCGGGAACAGGCGCCCCTGCAGACGCCGGTGTCTTGGTACGGGGCGGGGGGGCGGGGAGCACCGGGCACCCCCAGGACCCTCAGCCTTGAGCGGGACCCTGGCCCTAAACCCGGCCCTGAGCCCTCCCCTGGCCCTAAACCTGGCCCTAAATATGTCCCTGGCCATTTAACTTGGCCCTAAATATGCACCTGGCCCTAAAACCGGCCCTAAGCCGGGCCCTGGCCCTAAACCTGGTCCTAAATATGTCCCTGGCCATTTAACTTGGCCCTAAATATGCACCTGGCCCTAAAACGGGCACTAAGCCGGGCTCTGGCCCTAAACCAGGTCCTAAATATATCCCTGACCCTAAACAACCCCTAAACATTACCCTGACCCTGACCGTAGCCCTAAACCCACCCCTGAACATCATCTTAACCCCAAAGCACAGCCCTGACCCCCTCCCCCAAATTCAGCTGGGACAGAGGTTGACACCACATTGAGCTTAACCTTCCCCCCAGACCCTAATCCCTCCCGACCCTAACCTCTCCCAACCCTAACCGCCTCCCCCAAAACAGGGCAGGGTTTGGGGGGGCCTGATCCCTGGGGCCGAGCACCCCCTTTTTGTGGTGTCCCTGAGGCACAGGGGAGGGGTCCTGGGGAGTGTGGGGGGGTCTGCACCCCAAAATTGGGGTGCCCCACCCTATTCCAAAGGGGGACCAGCCCCAATGACGAGGGGTGGGAGGAACAGGCACTTCCCCTCTCCGCCCCAAATGGGTCAGGGCACGTGAGCACCCTGATCCCGTGAGTCAGCCGGCAAAGCCTCTGCCCCGCCTGGGTTTTTGGGGGTCTTTGCCCTTATCTGTACCCTGAAAACCCCAGCTGTGCCGTACCCCGGGGGGGGGTCTCAACTGTCTGGGCATGTCAGGAGAATTCCGGTTTGTTCTGTTCCAGCGTCACCCTGGGATGAATCCCGACGGCACCTACAAGCAGGTATGGTGCTGGTGGCACCCTGAATCCCCAAACTGGGGGTCATGGAGCTCCCTGCCCCGTCCTGGCACCCTACAACCCCAAACTGGGGTGCCCCATAGCACCCTGCCCAGCGCCCTATAACCCCAAACTGGGGTGCCCCATGACCCCCATTTCCACCCAGATCCTGAACCCCACAGGGACCCCTGGTAGTGTGGGGGATGGAGTGGCACCTTTCCCTGGGGACCCCAGGCATTTTGAGGTGGATTTTACCCCCAAACCAGCCCCCACCCTGGTTTGGGGTCCTCCCTACCCCAATTCTTTTCCCCCATCACAGCTGGACCCACTGGAGGACCGTGGGGCTCAGCCCACCCGCTTCCTGCTGAAGGTAACTCCCCTGGTCTATGGGGGCCGGCTTCGGTGCTGTCTCGATCCCGTGCCATCCCTTGCCAGATCCCACTGGTATTGGGGATGGCTTTAAACCCTGTAAATTAATTTATTCCTTAATTTCGGGGCACCAATACCCCCTCTCTATCCCAGTGCTCCCGTGGTGCGTTGCTCTCCACCGTCCTCCTCACCCTCTTCATCTTCATCTTCTTCCTCTTCAATCTCCGGCTGAGCTCAGTCGTCCGCAGTGATGCCAGAAGTGATGCTGGTGGCGATGCCAGATCCTGTGGTGACACATGCCGGTAAGACGAGCTTATGGGGGGGTGACACTCTCCTGAGACCCTTGGCATCCTGGTGCTACAATCACCAGTGCTGGTGCTGCCAAATTTCCGCCATAGGATCGTCCTGGTGGAGAGCATCCCGGAGGGAATGACCTTCAGTGATGGTTCTGTGCCAAATCCGTCCACCTTCTCCACGTGGATGAACCTCTTGGGGACCGTCACACACAGCCTGGACATCGCCTCCTTCTACTGGACCATGACCAATGAGGACACACGGACACATGAACCCTCCGCCGCCCAGGTCCGCACTGCTGACATCTGGCACACATGGCACAGCTCTGATTTTGGTGCTTGAACCTGGCGCTGGCTGCCATTTTCTCTCCTTCCCATAATTTTTAATAATTTATGCTTTTTTTGGCCTCGAACCATGTGCTGATTCAGGGTGAACAAATCCTGGAAGAACTCCTCCAGCTATCCCAGCGTGGCGTCACTGTCCGAATAGCTGTCAGCCACCCGTCGGCAAGATCGCCCCTGAATGATCTCCAAGCACTGGAGCAGAGTGGTGAGTGGTGGAAAAACCCCCAAACTGTTTTTCGGGGGGGATTTTGAGTGGGAGATGACCAAGTTGTGGTTGCGCAGGTGCTGCGGTGCGCACTGTTGATATGCCACGGCTCACTGGCGGTGTGCTGCACACCAAGTTTTGGCTCGTTGATGGCACCCACCTCTATGTTGGGAGCGCCAACATGGACTGGAGGTCTTTGACCCAGGTGAGCAGCACGGCAGCACCATCATACCACCAGATGGTGCCAAACCTGTGCCGAACAGTACCAGGGCTATCCCAAAACTAACCCCCTATCCCCATCAAGGGATGCTCAGTGCCATAAGTTGAGACTTATGGCATTGGACAGGGATGATGGCACTGCCCGGTGGTGTGACAGTGCCACCATGCTGCTCACTGCAGGTGAAGGAGCTTGGCGCTGCCGTCTACAACTGCAGCTGCTTGGCCAAAGATTTAGGCAAAATTTTTGAAGCTTATTGGGCTCTTGGTGTTCCCGGTGCTTCCATCCCGGAACCGTGGCCGGCAAATTATTCCACAACCTTCAACATGGAAACGCCATTGGAACTGAAGCTCAACGACACCGATGCTGCCGTCTACTTCTCGGTACATCCCCAATTCACCCTGGTTGGTTTTCCTGGTGCCGAGGACTGGCTGTGTCAGTGCTTGATCCATCTCTGATGATTCCGGCAGAGCTCCCCGCCAGCTCTCTGCGCCACTGGTCGAACCCAGGATCTTGGTGCCCTCCTCAGTGTCATCGATGCTGCTGAGGACTTCGTGGACATCGCAGTGATGAGCTACCTACCCACCACCGAATTCTCCCACCCCCAAAGGTTTGTATGGTCCTATGCCAACCCTGACTTGCCAGCACCAGTGATGCCTGACCACTTTCCCTCCCTAGATTTTGGCCAGCGATTGATAACCGGCTGCGGAAAGCCGTCTTCGAACGCCGGGTCAAGGTTCGCTTGTTGGCGGGTTGTTGGCGGCACAGCCAAGTGACCATGTTCCCCTTCCTCAAATCCCTTGCCGCCGTCGCTGATAATAGGACCCGCTACAGCGTGGAGGTGGTGGGTATCACAGCACGACCGCAGCGTGCCAGTGGGTGATGTTTCAGTGGGTGACGGTCTCCTCATTCCCTGCAGCGGCTTTTCATGGTGCCGGCGAGTGCGGCGCAAGCCCAGATCCCCTACGCCCGGGTGAACCACAACAAGTACATGGTGACGGAGAAGGTGGCGTATATCGGTGAGTGCGGCACAAGTGGTGGTGCTGCTGTGCGAGTCACTGCCAGCTGCTGGTGACGGTGGCTTCGGGGTGGTTTTTGGGGTCCCCCCCAAATCTTCTTGCAGGGACATCCAACTGGTCTGGTGACTACTTCATGCGGACGGCGGGATCGGCACTGGTGGTGAACCAGACAGTGAGCCAAACCAGTGCTGGCGCTGCTGCCAACACCAGCACCATCCGGGACCAGCTGCAGGCAGTTTTTGAGCGGGATTGGAGCTCCCAGTACAGTGCCGACATCAGCGATGCAGAGCGGTGGGAGACCATCTGCGGCTCCCATTAGGTGCCAGGGAACAGACCACCAGTGAACCACAGGTTCTGGCTGTGCTGAATCTGGCTGCCCCGCTCCAATTTGGGGGAAAAAAAAACAGAAAAAAAAGAGTTTTTCTGGACTTTGCATTCCTGTTATTGAGGTGGGGGGTTCTCCACGCCATGGTGGTGGAGCGCACTGGGCCTTTGCCAAATGCTGTGCCAGCACTGGGAAGGAAGCTGGGATGCCCCTCAAGTCTCGGCGGTACCAAACCTATTCTGGCAAAGAGTTAGATGAAATGCTGGGTTGTCAACAAACCATTTATTGGGGGATCATTGCAAAAACCAGAGCTGACAGCATCCGGCACAGCACATCCTGGTGCATCCCTGGCTACATTATGCTTTACCAGCGTGGAGCTGGGTTCTACCAGTTGAGGTGACTGAAGATGAGGAAGAGGAAGGTCTCTGGTGAGCTCTTGGCTGCCAGGGTGTTTGCCAGGGTTGCTGTGGTGGCTCAGTGGTGCTGTGAGTGTTGCCAGTTCTGTGCTGGGAGGAGCATGCCGGGTTCAGCAGGGGCATCCCAGGCTGGTCCCCAGAGCCCATCCTCGGGGACAGGGATGGGACATGGGGGCTTGGGTTCGTGCCATGTCACTGGAGCTCTCTGTGGGGAAGAAGAAGCATGGGGAGGGGGTGAGTGGCACCCGTGGGTGGGGTCCCGACCCCTTTGTGGGAACCTAGGGCACCCAGGGACCCTAAGCACCCTTGACATGGGGCACCAGGGACCACAAGCACCCATGATGTGGGGTACCAGGGACCCCGAGCATCCAGGGACCCGAAGCACCCAGTGTCCCAGAGCACCCATGCCCAGGAGCCCCTGGTCTCCGTGTGAGCCCCCCCACCCCGTGGCCATACCTTGGTGTGGAGCGAGTTGTATGGTCTTCTAGGCAGGTTCTGCTCCACAATGCCACCAAAGACCATGTTGCCATTGCAGTGGCTGTGCTGCTCCCGTCTGCCAGGGGACCCCAGCAAGATCAAGTTACTGGCAGTGGGCTCCGTCTTGGGACGCTGGTGATGCTGGCGGTGTCGGTTGCCATAGTGGGTAGGGATGGGGGCTTGGCAGACATCCTGCTGGCTCTTGTTACTGGTGTCCCCAACCAGTTCAGCCAGGCTGAGCTTACCCATCTGGGCGATGGCCTTCTGGATGCTGCACTGGTCGTCGGGGATGAAGGCACCTTCCTCCATGCCAGGGAAGATCTCAACCGTGCTGGCACCCTTGTGGCATGCCCTCAAGTCCTCTTGGCAGAGCTGGTAGTACCGGGTGGCCTTGAAGCTGGACTTCACCTGCTGCAAGGAGATGAAGGGATGCTTGAGGGCAGCGCTGGGCATGATCCTCTCATGTGAGTCCCAGGTGAGCATCCTCTTGACCAGCTCCACCATCCCACACAGGTCACAGTGCTCGGCCAGTGCCTCCTGGCCAGGATAAGACACAGGGCGGATATTCACCACTGCCAACTGATCCAGCGAGGAGAAGGCATACTTCCTCCTCTCCATTGGCTTCGCTATCTCCTTGCCTGGTGGTTTGAGCTGCCAGGAACCAGTGGGATGTGGCACCCGTTGGAAGAAGGACCGCGTTTTCCGAGCAGCGCAGAGCAGCTCGCCCCGTGGTAGCCCTAAGGTGGAGCAGATGTAGCGGACCTGGTCGTACTCGTTGATGCCAGGGTAGAGCGGCCAACCCAAGTGAAGCTCAGCCACCACGCAACCCAAAGACCAGATGTCCACCTTCTCACAGAAAGGCAACCCCAACAAGATCTCTGGTGCCCGGTAGAAGCGGGATTGGATGTAGGGTTCCTTGACATGGCAGACCTCAGTGACGATGCTCGCCGAGCCGAAGTCAATGAGCTTGACACGGAAAGGATAGCGCGCATGGTCCACCAGCATGATGTTCTCTGGCTTGAGGTCGGCGTGGATGATAGAGAGCTCCTTCAGCTTGACCAACGCTGCCAGCACCTGCGCTGTGATGGTACGGATGTGCCGGACAGGCAATGGCAAGAAGTTGTTCCGCTTTTGGAATTCAAAGAGGTTTTGCTCCAGCAGCTCGAAGACCAGGTAGGTACAGGCACCATCTCCGAAGGACTCGAGGAAACGGACGACGTGTGACTCTTCCGTGTTCACCTCCCGCAAGGCCTGCAGCAGCCTCAGCTCGTTCTTCACCACCCTGCCATGGTGGCCTTCATTCTTCAGGATCTTGATGGCCACCATCTCCCCTGTGCTCCTCCGCCAGCCCTGGGTCACCTCCCCGAATGTTCCCTTCCCCACCGTGGCCACCAGGTCATAGTACTCGGCACCAACCACCAGCGTCCCCATGGTGGGTCGGCTCCTTGTCAGGGGCTTGGGACTCTCCACTCAGCACCCAAGAGGAGCTTGGGACACCCAACTGCTTCAACCTGGCCCCCAAAGCACTGCCCATTCCGGCATTGCCATGACAACACCTTCTGTTGCTGACATCGTCCCTGGCAGCAACCGCTCCCCTATGCAAGGGGCTACATCCTGGATGGAGGAACGCCCTGAAACCCAGCCCTGGTCCCCCAAAACCCAGCCCTGGTCCCCCAAGACCTATCCCAGCCCCCCAAAACCCAGCCCTGGTCCCCCAAAATCCATCCCCAATCCCCCAAAACACATCCCTTGTCCCCCCAGGGCCCAGCCCCAGCCCCCCAAAACACATCCCTGATCCTCTGAAACCTATCCCCATCCCCTGAAATCCATCCCAACATAATCCATCCCAGCCCCCAAAACCAATCCCAAGTCCCCTAAAACCCATCCCAGCACCCCAAAATCCATCCCTGGTCCCCCAACCCCATCCCCACCCCCTGAAACCTATCCCTGGTCCCCCCAAACCAATCCCCAGACTCCGTAGACAAGCTCAGGGCCTTTTTGGGGGGTTAACATTTATTTATTCTGGCTGAGCTGAGAGCAAGGAGCTGCAGGTGAGTGATACTGCTGCCCAACCCCCCCACCCCCTGGTTAATATTAACACCTGGAAAATGGGCAAAAAAAAGCTTCAAACACTCCCCCCCCAAAAAGCTGGATTATGAATTTTTTTGGGGGGTAAAGGGGTTAAAGAGGGTCTGGGGGAACAAGTGATGCTCCACCACCCCATCACTTTTTCAGGGGTTCCCTGAAGACCCCCATGCTCGGGGACGGGAGGGGTTCACTGCTCACCACAGGCTTGGGGGGTCAGTGCCACCTTAGGCAGCTGAAATTTAGGGGTCCCCTCACCCCTGAAACCCCCCAAATTGAAGCGTGGGGTGACTTCTGTCATCACCCTGTTGAATTCAGGGTCCCCAGGGGAGCGCTCCATGTTGGGTAACCGCATCTTCCCCACCTTGGGTTGGGTGATGGGGGGCTCCGGTGGGGAGCCCCCGGGGGAGAAACCCACCCTGGGCATCCACCGCCGTCGCCGGGCCTTGCCCTCCGCTTCCCCATTGACATGGGGGTGGGGGTCCACAACCCTGTTGTCTTCTCCTTTCTCCTTCGGCTTCACCAACACCAACACTGCCTTCTTCACGCTGCCCATCCTCGTCCTCCCCTCCCCTTCCAACCCGCTCCCAGCAAAACCTGCACTAAATTTCGGCAATTTGACCCTAGACTGGCGTCCCGGTGCTCCATCCTTCCTGGTGGTCTCCTCCATCCCATCCATCCCTGGCGGTGCCAGCTCCAACATTGGCACCTTCAATGCTGGCACACTTGTGGGTTTTGGTATCTTCCGGCTTACTGGCTCCTCTGGTTGTTTTACCGGCATGGTAAAACCCACAGCAGGGACGGAGAATCGGGTAGTCGACGGTTGCACCCCCCCATCACCCATCGCCCCCCTGGTTTTCAGCTTCAACAGGAACGTGCCAGGAGACTCCGGCATCTTCCTTCCTGCCGTGCCAATACTCAAGCTCTCGGCACTTCCTCCACGTCTCATCATTTTGGGGTCCCCCCCGATGCGGATGTCAGGGCTGGATCCCCCAAATTTCGGCAACTTCACCACCCCACCCAGCTCTGGCCCTGCAGGGAGTTTAGGCAACGACGGCACGCGCAGGCTGCCTGTTGCCGGCAGGGCGATGCCCACCCGTGGTACCCGAAGCCGGGGGGTCCCAGGGGACCCCAGTTCCCCTGACCTCCCTTCGTCCCCCCCAGACCCTCCAATTCCCAACTGTGGCAACTTCATCACTGCGCTGGCATCCTGGGGGCCCTCCTCACCACCAGCACCCTTGTCCCCATCCTTGACACCAAAAGGTGCTAGGGATAATTTGGGGACCTTCAGCTTGGCCCCGGCACCGGTGGCACCAGCTGTCCCCAAAGCCAGGTCTAAGGCCACCGCGGGACCGGCAACGGCGATGCTGGGTGGCGCTGGCACGGTTGTGCCGCGGGATGCCGGGGGATACCCGTTGCCATCGCTGCCTGTTTTGAGCTTGGCAAGGGACAATCCGAACCGCGGCAGGGTGAATTTGGGGGGTTTGGGTTTGGCGCCGGTTGCTGGCACGTCCCCGGCGAGCTGCGCTGGGGTGGCGATTTCCACCGCCGGCAGTGGTGCTTTGGGCTCCAGCTCCAGGCTGAGCTTTTGGAGCCCTTTGGCAAACCTGGCTGCCATGTCCGGTATCACCGCAGCGACCCCCTCATCCGGCACCGCTGTGGTGTCAGCACCTGCTGGCAATGCCAAACCCACACCAACGTGCGGCACAGCGATATCAATGGATGGTACCACTGCTGCCGGGAAAGCCAACCGAGCCGGTGCTGCTGGCGGTGACTCTGGCCGCCGTGCTGGCAGCTTCACCTCCAACTGCGGTTGCTCAACAGAGATGGCTGGCTCTAGTTTGGGCACACTGAGCTCAGGGACGAGCTCCACGGCGGCGCTGGGGATGGCGATGCCGATGGAGGGGACACGGATGCCGGTGAACCCCCCTCGCGTGCCGGCATCCCCCTCCTTATCCTCCACTCGGGCCCCGCCGGAATTTGGCAGCTTGGTTTTCAGCACTGGGCTCCCCCCACCCTTATGGCTGCTTCTGGGGGTGTCTCCCTCCCCCAGCTTGATTTGGGGTTGACTTATGGTTGCGATGGGCTCCATCATCACCGCCGGCAGCGTCAGTGCTGGCACAGCCACCTCCAACTGCGGCAGCCGTAATGCCGGCTCCTTGGCTTGAACAGTGGCCGGTGGTGCCGTGCCGGCGAGGCTCAGCCCCATGGAGACTTTGGGTGCTGCCACCTCCACAGCCGGTAACCGGGTGCCAGTACCCGCTGGCACCCCGGCGGCAATGCCAGGAAACTCCGGTTTCACTGGTTGCTCCTCCATCACTGCTGTTTTGCGGGCTGCCGCTTCCTTCACTGTTAACCGGGATGGCGTCGCACGTGGCCGCTTGGGCTCCGCTGCTGGCAGCACTGCAGTGGATGTGGCTGTTGGTGCTGGTTCGGCAGTGCTCTGGCTCTTCACCAGCTTGGGGAGCTTGGGAAGGGCAAACTCCACGGCCACAGTGCCGGCAGCTGCTGTGCTCACTGTGCTGGGTGCCTGTGGCGGCTTCTTGGAGGGCGTCAGGATCGGGATGCTCTGGGTGAGGTGGGGGGAGATGGGACCTGGCAGCCACCGCACTCAGGTGTGCACCCATAGGGACCCCCTCAAACACCCTACATCCCCAGTCCTGCATCCATAGGAACCCCACCTCTGATGCTGTATCCATAGGGACCCAACCCCCAAGCATCCCACATCCCTGTTCTGTATCCATAGGGACCTCCCCAAGCATCCTGTATCCATGGTGCCTTGTCCATAGGACCCCCCCGAGCATCCTGCATCCCGGTTCTGCATCCATAGGGTCCTCCCCAAGCATCCTACATTCATAGTCCTGCATCCATAGGGACCCCCTCAAGCACCCTACATCCCCAGTCCTGCATCCATAGGGACCCTCTGAGTACCCTACATCCCCAGTCCTGCATTCATAGGGAACCCCCCGAGCATCCCACCTCTGATGCTGTATCCACAGGTACTTGACCCCCAGGCATACTGCATCCCTGTTCTGCATCCATAGGGACCCCCCCAAGCATCCTACATCCGTGGTGCCACGTCCGTACGGCACCCTTGCCCTGAGCATCCCGCATCCCGGTCCTGCATCCATAGGGACCCCCCAGGCATCCCATTTCCATGGTGCTGTGTCCATAGGGACCCCCCGAGCATCCCGTATCACGGTCCTGCATCCATAGGGACCCCCCCCAAGCATCCTACATCCCTGGTGCCACATCCATACGGCACCCCTGCCCTGAGCATCCCGCATCCCAGTCCTGCATCCATAGGGACCCTCCCAAGCATCCCGCTTCCATGGTGCTGTGTCCATATGGACCCCCCCCCCCAGCATCCCACAGCCCAGTCCTTCATCCATAGGGACCTACCAGCCTGGCCACCTTCCCCTGATGTCCCTCGCTGCCGGTGCTGGTGCTGCCAAGGGGGATGCGGGTGCCAGGTGTCCGATGTCGGAGGCAGAGCGAGACCTTGCAGGACCTGGCACTCTCCAGAACCCGTGCGACGTCCTCAGGGGGGGCCCCCTCGAAGAAAACCCTGGCGCTGAGGAGCTGGTCACCTACAGGCACCACAGGGGCTGTCACGCTGAGTGCCACCCCTCCCCTTAAATCCAGGTGGGTTTCGGGGACCCCCCCCTCCCACCTTGGTGGGCGCGCAGGGATCTGGGCGCCTTGGCGATGTAGAGGCCGTGGCGGTCACGGGCCACGGTGACGCCCGTCACCCCGGCCTCGGGTGCCGTCTCCAGCTCCACCAGCTCCGTGTCCTATGGGGCAGAGGAGGGGTGGGGGTGGGATCTGACCCTTCCCCCCTGCCCCACGCAGTGCCCCACCGCCCACCGCAGCCCTCACCTCCATGGGGGGATGGGGGGGGTCCCCTCCTCCAGGGGGTGTCACTGGGGTCCGTGAGAGACACAGGCGGTGGCAGGGGCTGGCGGTGCTCCGGCGGTGCTCCGGCTTCTGAAAATGGGGTGCACGCACCCCCAACCTCCTGTTGCAGACCCCCAACCTGCCCCACTGCAGCCCCCCGACATTGCCATTGCAGCCCCCTCACCACTCCCACTGCAGCCCCCCACCTCCCCAATGCCCCCTGCCCCACACCCTCAGGCAGAGTGCAGGCAGCCCTAGAGCAGAGGGGGCCCCCTTTTCCACCCTGCACCCCCAAACCTCTCTGCTGGGATCTGCCAAGACCCCCCTTACCTCCCAGCTCCTTCCCACTCCAGTGCTCCGCTAGGAAGTAGTTGTGTCCCCTTCACCACCCCCCCAACCAGGATGGGGGGACCCAGGCGTCCGGGCCCCCCTAAAAGAGAACCCAGGCGTCCGGGCTCTCCATCCCACGCCTGCTCAGCAAAGGTCACTGGCTCCACGCCGGAGACCCCCCTCCTTTGCCATCACACCCCTAACTTCCCGCTGGCACCCACCCACACACCGGCAGGACAAGGGGGTCCCTTGTCCTGGGTCCCCCCCACTGCTACCTCAGGGGAATTCCGGGAATTCGGGAGGCTCAGCACAAAATCCCGTGGGATGGAGGATGGCATGAGGCTGGATTTGGCTGACCAGGCCTGCGGCCGCAGTGATGGACTCCTGGCTCAGCAGCTGGGAATGAGCCGAGTGGGAGAGAAGCTGGAGGGAACGAGGACGCATCCTGCAAACTGTGATCCCCCCTGCTCGGGTCTGCCCTTGCTCTGGGTGTCAGTGCCTGCATATGCAATCTGCAGGGTGCATGGGTGCACAGAAGCATGGCGCATGGGTACAGGAGTGCATGGATGCATGGGTGCACAGTTGCATGAGTGCACAGACGCAGAGGTGCATGGGTGCCAGGGTGCAGGAGTGCGTGGGTACAATGGTACATGGGTACTGGGCTAGTGGGCTGCAGGATTTGGGGGCACCCCTGGGCTGCGGGGGGATAGCACCTCTGGGACCCCCCCAAAACCCCCCTGGGATCCCCCTCCATGGGAGCCTCAAAGCACCCCTGGGACCTCCACAGCACTCTTAGGAGCCCCATAGCACCTCTGGGACCACCATAGCACTCCCAGCACGCCTGTAGTACCTCTGGGACCCTCCATGACACCCCTAAAGCACCCTGGGAACTCCCAAAGCACCCCCAGGACCCCAAAGCACCCCTGGGACCCCTCCATAACACCCTTGGGACACCCATCACATCCCCAGGATCCCCATAGCACCCTTAGGACCCCCAAAGCACCTCTTAGACACCCATAGCGACCCTGAGACCCCCATAACACTCCTAGGACACCCATAACACCCCTGGGACCCCCATAGCACCCCAAGGACTCCCACGGCATCCCCAGGGGAGCCCAGACGCCTGGGTGCCCCCCCGAGCAGCCGAGCAATGTGCTGAGTCAGCAATCCCATCCAGCAGCACCCATGGGCGCGGGTGGACACATGAATGGAACGATTGATGGCAGGGTGGTGCGGGGGCCCCAGGGAATTCGGCAGCACCCGTTGCACCCACCCCAAGCTTTGGTGAGGTGGATGCTGGCACTCTGAGCTCTTCCTGGCACCCAGGGGTGCTGCAGGCCCCCTCAGCACCCATGGGTGCCCCACTGACACCCCCTCCCCATTTAAACACCTGGTGCTGCTTGGTGCAGAGTGGGGGCCGGAATCAGCAGCCAGCGGTGGCATGTGTATTATCCAGGTTTCCAAGCACTGAAAGGCCTTGGGGAACCCCAAAACTTTCCTGGGGTCCCTGGACCACCTCCCTTAGAGGTCCCAGAGTCCCCAAACCCCTTGTGGGATCCCCCAAAATTCCCTTAGGGGGCCCAGCTGAGCTCAGGAGCTCCAATGAACCCCCAAACTAATGTAGTGCAAGGCAAGAGCCCCAGTGCACTCTGGAAGGCAGCAGGGGCCCCTTGAGGATTTCGGCAAAGCCCAGCAAAAGCCTTGGGACCAAACCGTGTAGCGAAGCATGGTACAGAGCAAAGATGGAACCTCCGGCTGGGGTTAAACCATGACACCGCTAAACAGAGCTGCCCCTCTCCCATAAAGCAGGTCTCAGTCTCTTCGCTACTGCTTTCAGGATGTCACCTGTGTCGCCTTTATTGTTTTAAAATCTCTCTCCAGCAAGGGTTGCTGTCGCTCCCACAACCCTGATGCCACTTGCAGACCAATACAGCAATCCCTGGGGCTTGCTCCGGGGGGAAAAAAATCCTGTTCCACAGGTTGCCTGTGCTGCTTCTCCTCCCTAGGTAATGGGTTGTGGGGCAGGGACAGGAGGAACCACCTGGAATCGTCTGTTTTTTGCACTTGACTGCTGTAAGCGCTCCAGCCCCTTGGATGCTTTTTGGAACGGAGGCGATGAAGATGACGGCCCGGGCTGCGGGTGGGAAAAGGTCAGGGAAATGTAAGCCCTGTACCCCAGTAAGTAGTTACTGCGTTTGGCCGAGATGTCCGTCACCTCTCCTCCCGCTGATGCCCAAAGACGATCGTTAAGGGGATGCCGCTGCCCGGCGGCCGGGGCGCGGTACCGCCGACCGGGAGCTGCGCATGCGCGGCGGCGCCTTTGGCAGCGCCCTCGCTGCTGCCGCCCATTGACCAAAAGTGGGTACTGCAGCCTTGGAACTGCGCATGCGCAGTGGCGCTTTTGAAACCGGCGCTCGCTGCTGCCACCTATCGACCAGGGTTCGGCACTGCAGCTGGGGAGCCGCGCATGCGCAGTGGCGCGTTTCACACCGCTCTCGCTGCCGCCGGCTATTGACCGAGATTGGGCACGGAGGTCTTGAAATCGCGCATGCGCAGTGGCGCGTTTTGGCAGCACGCTCGCTGCTTCCCCCTATTGACTAAAATGCGGTACTGCAGGCTGGAAACTGCGCATGCGCAGTGACCCCCTTTGCAGCTGCCTCGCTGCTGCCACCTATTGACCAAGACTCCGTATTGCGGTTTACAAACAGCGCATGCGCACTGGCGCATTTACAGCGCACTCGCTGTTGCCTCCCATTGACCAAAATTGGGTACTGCAGGCTTGAATCGGCGCATGCGCAGTAGCGACTTTTGCCGGGCCCTCGCTCCTGCCACCTAGTGACCAAAATTCGGTACTGCACCGCGGGAGCCGCGCATGCGCAGCGGCGCGTTCTGCCAAGCGCTCGCTGCTGTCTCTTATCGACCAAAACGAGGCACTGCAGGTCGGGAGCCGCGCATGCGCAGTGGCGCGTTTTGCAGCGCGCTCGCTGTTGCCGCCTATTGACCAAAATTAGGCAACGCGGCATTGAAACCGCGCATGCGCAGTGCCGCGTTCTGTCCAGCGCTCGCTGCTGCCGTCTATCGACCAAAAGCGGATACTGCAGGGCGGGACCTGCGCATGCGCAGCGACGCGTTCTGCCAAGCGCTCGCTGCTGCCGCCTATTGACCAAAGTTCGGTACCGCAGCTCGGCGGCCGCGCATGCGCACTCCGCGGAAGCAGTATGGCGGCGCCCAGGGCGAACGGCGGGTGGGCGCCGGTGACGCCCGGATCAAACTTTACAGCTCGGAGAGTGAGTTATAAAGAAGGTGTGTTTATTTCGGCGCCGGGTGCAAGGGGATTTCTCCTCAAAGCTTGCACACCGTCTCAGCAAGCAGCCGGATATTTCTTACACCAAAGCATACATATTCATAGGGTTACACAATACAAAATATACATATGTATAAGTTGGGGCGGGGTTAGTTCAAAAGCTTGTGTCAGCAGTTCTAAAATGTTTATGTCATCTTGCGCAGGCTCAGATCTGTCTCTGGTGGTCGTTTACTTCTTCAGGGGTCTTACCTTCCTCTTCTTCTTTTGTCCTCTAGTGAACTTTAGTCATTTATGCATGCTCTCTTCTTACTTGGTGATTTCAGCGGTTTTTAACAAGTCCTAGCCAGTTCTGTGGTAAGACTAACATTGCAGTTCCTGTTATCCCTTTGTTTGGCCTGTCAGTCCTTGACGAATACCAGTCCCTGATAAGCTTAACCCTTGACAGACGCCACAGGCGCCAGGCCCTGGCAAGCGAGCTTCGAAAGAACAAACAAGGCCAACAGAATTATTAAACAATATTTAAGTGGTCAAAAGGCAAATAGCTATTTCCCTGTATCACCGGGACCACCGGTGAGGCGAGCGATCCCCTCCAGCCTGAGCAGGGGGTGCCTCCTGCCCGCTGCCCGCCCGGGGTTGGCGGGACGGGAAGCTGCGAAGCGGCCGGTGCGGCAGGCTCCCGGTCCACCGGAGGCAAGCTGGGCCAGGGCAGCCCCATGGAGTGGCCACCAGGAGCCTTCCCCACTTGCCAGAGCCCCCCTGGAGCCTCCCCTGGCCTCGCTCGCCCCGTGTGGCTGCCCCCAGCTCCAGCCCCCCCCCCCCCCCAAAGCCTGTCCTGTAGCCCCAGGCAGCCCCCAAGCCCTGTCCTGAGGGCAGCGAGCTGTCCCTCCGGTGGTCTTGAGTCTCCCTGAACGTGGGTACCATTAGCAGCAGTGTGGGGAAAGAGCGGGTGTTCTTGAGTCTCCCTGAACGTGGGTACCATTAGCAGCAGCGTGGGGAAAGAGCGGGGTCTGCGGGAGCCCCTGTGGAAGGAGGGGCTCCGGCCAGGGGTGATCTGTGATAATAACAGTCGCTGCTTTTTCTTTCCCTCTTCCAGAGGCCGCACTGAGGATGCGGTTGTCCGTTCCTCCCATGGGGATGCTGCTGACTGCGCCCGCCTCAGGCTTGCATGGGCTGTCTCTGCCTGGCCTTGCAGTCCTCCTGGCCTGGGAGCAAAAAGGGACAGGCAGAGCGCTTACTGGCTGTGGACAGGAGCTGCTGCGGCTGAAGCTGGAGAGGCCAGAGAAAGGTAAAGCTGCTGAAGAATAAAATAAAGGGGGTCCAGCCAGCAGCTGCAGACAGGAGACAGCCTGCCTCTCCAGGTGAGGAAGGATCCCTCTTAGTGTAGTCCTCAGCAGATCCGATCACCAACGTGCATGGCAGGTTCTGTATGCGTAACCAAAAGCACAGTACAGCCATGTAGTCTGTGCACACGTGAGGCTGTGTTTCTAGGAAGCCTTATATTGTAAGAGCTCTGAGACACCAACCTATTCTCTTAGGTGGATGACAGTCAAGTGACCAGAGCTACAGAGCAGGAAGGGGGAGGGAGAGACAGACAGATGTGTCCGAACTGTCAAATTCTCCCAGCAGCTCCAAAAGCGGGAGGTACAGTGAGTCCTGGACTCCTGGGGCTGTGTCACCCCCCTTCTGCATCCCAGTCCCTCCCTGCCCCCACCGTCTCTTTCTCTCACTGCTGTCAGTTTTTTTTTTTGCTTCCTGCACCTCTCCCTCTCTTGTTCTTAAAATCGCCCTCTTTCTCTGTTGTTCTGCCTCTCTGTTTTATTTTTCTCTCCGCACTTCTGTCCTGTCCCATCATTCTTTTTATTCATCCTCTGTCTCTGCCCTGCAGCCCATCACTACTTTGTCTTTCTCCATCTATCTGTCTGTCTTCCTATCCCAATCTTGTTAATTCCTCCCTGTCTGTCCTTTAGCCCTTCACAATTCCCACTGCTCTCACCTGTCTGGCGCTGTGTCTCTATTTTTAAATTCCTCTCTCTCTGCCCTGTATTCTAGATATACTTTTACTTTCTTAGATTCTTTTATTCCAAGTCCCTGTCCCTGTGTTTTAACTTCTTCCCTCACTGTCCCATAGCCCATTTTTGTCTTTATCATTCTCTCTCTGTCTGGCTTCCTGGCCCTATTCTTTATTTCCCCTCTCTCTCTCCTTTAGATCATCAATGTTTTTGGTATTTCTCAGTCTCTCTGTCCCAACTCACTGTCCCCTTTTTTAATTCCTCCTTCTGCCCTGTGGCCCATCATTAATCTTTGTTTTTCTCCACCTCTCTCTCTGGTACCCTCTCCCTTTTTATTAGTTCCTTCACTCTGTCGTGTAGCACACTGCTATTTCCCCCCCGCCCCTGCCTCTCTCCCTCTGTGTCTCCCTTTCCCTATTTTTCAATCCCCCCTCTCTGCCCTATAGCCGATCGCTGTTGTAGTGGGTTTGTGTGGCAAGGTTTTGCTAGCTGGGGTGGGGGAGTGGGCAGTTTTGTTCAAAATGGAAAGTGAGTGTCTGGATATGCACTAACAACGATATCTGAAGTAGCGGAAGCATGAGGCCTATCATCAAAAGTATCCACACAAAAAGCTGAACTAATTGCTCTCACTAGAGCTTTGGACTTGAGTAAAGGGAAACGTGTAAATATTTGGACAGACTCAAAATATGTATTTGGAGTGATACATGCCCATGGGGCCATATGGAAGGAGAGAGGCCTATTGACTACACAAGGAAGAACAATAAAGCATAAAGAAGAGATCTTGAAACTTTTAGAAGGTATCCAAGCTCCTGCTGAAGTAGCTGTAATGTATTGCAAAGCCCACCAGTCTGGATCAACCACTCAAAATCAGGGAAATAAACTAGCTGACTGGGCTGCAAAAAGGGCTGCAGAAAAAGGCACACAAGTGGAAACTTTTGTCATAACTCCGGAATGGAAAAGAGTATTGCCAGATAAACCCCCATATGATAAACAAGACTTGAAATTAATTGAGACCTTAAAAGCAGAAAAACAAGCAGATGGATGGGCGGTTATACCATTGGGCCTAGTGGTAGTTCCCTACTGCCTCATGAATGAATCAATGAGAAAAGAACATTACTCTGTTCATTGGGGAACTAAGAATTTGTTAAAACATTTACAGAAATCGATTATTAGTAAGAACATGGTAGAAAGTGTATGAGCTGTAACTGAAAGATATGAAGTGTGCTGTAAAAATAATCCCAAAACACAGAATAGAATTCCTTTTGGGAAAATAACTGAGGGAAGAGCACCTGGTGAATACTGGCAAATTGACTTTACTGAATTACCCAGGACAAGAGGATTGAAATATTTATTAGTCTTTGTAGACATATATACTGGGTAGCCTGAAGCCTTTCCATGTTGCATTGTAAAAATTTTATTAAAAGAAATAATTCCTAGATTCGGAATACCTTTTGGGATGTCATCAGATAGGGGTCCTCATTTCATAGCAAAAATAACTATGGAATTGGCTAAAATGTTAAATATTACTTGGGACCCACATACACCTTATAGACCTCAAGCTATTGGGAAAGTTGAGAGAATGAATTGTACTCTCAAAACACAAATGAGTAAACTGTGTCGGGAAACTTCAATGGATTTGACACAAGTTTTACCCTTAGCTTTGTTAAGAATTAGAATACAACCTATGGGCAGACAACTTTTGAGCCCCTATGAATTGTTATATGGAAGGCCATATCAGACTCCTGGACTACCAGCAGAGATGAGAATACAAGGAGAAAGTGATGTAGCCAATTATTTAATTGCTTTGGGAAAAACTCTGCAAGAATTAAACATGTATGTGGAGTTGAATAAATCTCTGAATCTTGATTCACCAGTTCATCCGTTTCAATCTGGAGATTGGGTTTATCTCAAGCCCCCAAGAAATAAAAATTAAAAAAGAAAAAAACCCTAAGAAGTCAAAAACCAACCCTAAATAAAAAAAAAATAATAATAAAAAAAGAAATAAAAATAATGCCCCCCAAGAACTAAAACATATGCCAAAAAAAAAAAGTCTTCCCAAGAAAAAAACACCGCAGGAAGAAAAAAGAAAAAAAAGCAACCCCAAGAGATCAAAGTAATCCAAGAAATTAAAAAAAAAAAGAAAAAAGAAAAAAGAAAAAAAAAATTAATAAACACCCCAAGAAATCAAAGCAACTCCCTGTCATGAATGGGCAATTTAGATCGCTTAATGAACCATTGTAAGAGGTATTAGCAAAAGTGGTTTTATTGAAATATGATGTTGTAAAACTGTGACTTAACAAAGTTCACTGGCAAGGTTCGCTGTATTACTGCACTGCACAATCATTTGAACAATGATTCAAAACTACCAAGGCAGAGTCAAAGTTACCAATACAAAAATCAAAGTTAACAAGACAAAACCAAAGTTAACACGACATAAATCATAGTTACCATAATACAAAGTTATGCACGATATCAGCCACTTACCAAAGATCTGCCGTTGGTGAAAGGTCTCTCTGCCTCAAGGAGCAACCTTGACAAGGTGTCCCACCTCAAGGGGAGATCACCGCCATGCAGCCAGGCTGCTTAGCTGGGAGAGCTCAGAGAAGGCTTGGTTCAGGCTGTCACATTTATGGAATAAAGTGTTTGGCTTGTAGTCAAATTACATGCAATGGGAAAGGTATGCATGCGATTCCTTGTACTCATAACTTTTGTTCTTTGGTAAATGAGTCTTGGAAAAGCCACCTGCTGTTCATGTGTTCATCGCATGATCGGCGTTCCATGCTCACTGCATCGCTCTGCTCCTTTGTTGGTTTTCAGAGAACAGACTGGAACTAGGGAAATTCTTTGCCCATTTATGGCTCAGGCCTTTACCTCCTTTGGAACCTGTAACAAACTACCACTAGTTTGGCTAAGGAATTGAGTGCATCTGTCACACTCCCCAAGAAATAAATTAAAAAAAAAAAACAAAACCAAAACAAAAAACCCCCAAGAAATCAAAATAAGCCTGATACTGAAAAGCCGGTCAAAGAAACTCTCTAAGACTCATTTTGGAGTTTTAGAAAGCAAGCATTCTTTATTGCAACGCTGGGTGCATGGGGGATAGATAATTCCACCTAGCATGCATACCACAGCTTTAGCACTAACAGGTTACATAGAATAACTAATTGCATATTAATCAGATTAGTATACATATACATAAAAATGATTGCAACTGATTATCTTAGTACTGCCTACATCCGATCATGCGCAATAAAGGATCCGAGTCGAAGGGCTGCTTTTGCAACCACCGACCCATTTGAAGTTCTTGCTGGCTGTCCTTGAAGTCTTTATTCTTGTCCTCGTTCTTTGATCTTGAAGCTTAACGCAGTTTCAATCACACGTGGCCAGTTTCAACATTGTTCTCATCTAGCGTACAGGAACATCTCGTCATAAGCACAAAGAACTGCAAAACTTATGAGTAATTACCTCTACTAGTTAATTGTTTGGCTATACTTTTGTCTATTGTTCCAATCACAGTGTTAGTATAAGATTTCTAATAATTATTTACCAAATCTCACTTTTTACAGTCACCTAGCAGCAAACCAGTTTCCATAGAAGGTACAAAATATTAAACCCATCAAAATAGTTAGACATACCATAGAGAATGTATGGAAATATGCTATCAAGCCCTGCAAGAAGCTAAAAAAACCCCAAAACCAACACCAAGGGAGAACCAAAAAACCACCCCGAAGAAGTAAAAAAACCACAGAACCAAAGAAATAAATTTACACAAAAATCAAAATCACTCCCCCAAAAGATTTAAGAGTAAACCAAACAGAAAATCAACCCCAAGAACTTAAAAGGAAAGAAAACCCCAACACCACCACAGGGATGGGGGGGGGGGGGGGGGGGGGGGGAAGAAGCACCGGCTCCCTGCGGAACCCGCGTCCCTCCACCATAGTTCCGGGGTGGGAAACAGACCGAGGGGGCTGTGGGGGATTGCTGTGAGGAAGAAGGCCGCTATGGGATTGCCATGGGGCTCCTATGGGGTTCCCTATGGGGCCGCTATGGGGCAGGCCGTTGCTATGGCGTTGCTATGGGGCAGGGAGCCCTGCGTGGGGCCCCCCCAGGGGCACGGGCCCTCCTCACGTGACCGCCCTCCTCACGTGACCGCCCTCCTTTTCCGCCTTCGGGCGCTCGGAAGATGGCGGCGGCGGCGGCGGCGGTTCGGGGACGGCGCTTCAAGTGGTCGCTGGAGTTGGCGGCGGCACCGGGCGGGCGGTGAGGCCCCCGGGGGGGGGGGAAATGTGTGTGTGTGTGAGGGGATTTGGGGGGTCCAGGTGTCTCCTCAGCCTCACCGACCCCCTCCTCTTTCTGTCTCCCCCAGGCCCCGCGGAGCCGCCGAGGGCCGCGGGCCGTTGGGGTTCGCCGAGCGGCAGCTGGGGGAGGGCGGCGTCCACGAAAGCGACAAAATCCTCATGGAGAAGGTGGGCTGGGGCGAAGGAGGGACACTCCCCCCTCCCCGGACGCCTGGGTCCAACATGGGAGGGATGGTCGGTGTCCCAGATGCCCGGGTCCCGTACGAGGGTGGTGTCCATCCGTCCGTCCGTCCCCCTCACATCCCGGAATCCTGGGTTCCCTCTTTCCCTGCAGCGCTGCTGGGACGTGGCACTGGCACCACTGAAGCAGATCCCGATGAACCTGTTCATCATGTATATGGCCGGCAACACCATCTCCATCTTCCCTGCCATGATGGTCTGCATGATGGGCTGGCGCCCACTGCAGGCCCTCATGTCCCTCTCCGCCAGTGAGTACAACCCCATGCTACAGCCCCACGTGGGTGACAGCTCCCTGGGTGTCCCACCACGGCCATCCCCTGCTGCGTGACAGTTGCTCTCCATACCTGTGGTGGTCCCCGGCCCTGCATCTCCCCCTGCAACAGTTGTCCCCACGTGTCCCCCAACAGTCATCCCTACAACAGCCCCCGCCATGCATGTCCCCCTGCAACAGGTGCCCTCACGCATCCCCCAGCAGTTGTCCCTACGATAGTCACCCACACATCAATTTCCCCACATGTCCCTGAACAGTTTCCCTCCATGTCAGTTGTTCCCGTGCGTCCGCCAACAGACCCACGCGTTGCTCACCCCTTGTGTACCCCTACAGTTGCCCCTGTGACAGTCGCCCCATGTCAGTCACTCGCGCATGTCCCCCAACAGTCGCCCAACAGCCACCCCCATGCCATCCACCCCGTGCTTCCCCCATCACTCTTTCCCATGACGCTCCCCTGCCACTCCCCACCCATCACTACCCCCGGTCCCCCACGGTGCCAGGTGTGCAGCGTGTGGGTGACAGTGACAAGTCCCCCCCTGTCCCCGCCACAGCACTGAAGGCACTGGAGAGCTCGAGCCGGCGGGCACTGCAGGGGCTGGTGTTTCTGGTGGGCAATGGGCTGGGACTGGCGCTGGCCCTCTACAAGTGCCAGGCCATGGGGCTGCTGCCCACCCGCCCCTCTGACTGGCTGGCCTTCGTCGCCCCCCCTCAGGTGCGCCCTGAAGCTGGGGTTCCCCCTGCCCTGCCCCATCCCCACTGCCCTGGACGCCAGGGTTCCCCCTGGCCTGGACACCAGGGTCCCCTCACTCACCGCCTTTCTCTCTTTTCCCTTGGCAGCGCATGGAATTCACTGGGGGGGGCCTGATCCTGTGACCAGTGTGTCCACCCACCAATAAAGGCAATGGCAGGCTGGTGATGTTATTTTTGCAGGGAGTTCTGAGGGTTTGGGGGGGTCAGCCCAAGGAGGCACCGGGATGGGTCAGAGAGAAAACTGTTTATTGGTAGCATGTGCTGGGAGCACTGGGGCTGGTACTGGTTGTGTTGGGGCCCATACTGGGAGTGCACTGGAGGAGCACTGAAGCGAGTACTGGGAGTGCCCTGGGAGCCTTGGGTGCCACTCATAGAGCACACTGGAGCTACGCTCGGAGCCTTGGGGCCCATACTGGGAGCCTTAGGACCTGTACTAGGAGAACTGGGAGTGTACTGGGAGCCTTGGGGCCTGTAGTGGGCGTGCACTGGAGCTGCATGTGGAGCCTCAGAGCCCATGCTGGGAGCCTTAGGGCTTGTACTGGGAGACTTGGGGGCCACACTGGGAGTGCACTGGAGCTGCGCTCAGAGCCTCAGGGCCCATACTGGGAGCCTTAGGGCTTGTACTGGGAGACTTGGGGGCCACACTGGGAGTGCACTGGAGCTGCGCTCAGAGCCTTAGGGCCCATACTGGGAGCCTTAAGGTACATACTGGGAACACGGAGTCCACTGGGAGCCTTGGGGCCCATACTGGGCTAGCACTCAGAGAGCTGCAGGCCAGGCTGGCACTGTACTGGGAACACTCGGTCCTTACTGGGAACATACTGGGATCTTGGTTTAACTGTAGCTCATGCTGGCATCATAGTGGGAGCACTGGGGTCCATACTGGGATCTGACTCACAGCTGTGGCTCAGGCAGGCATCATACTGAGAGCACTGGGCCCACACTGGGAGTGTTGGTGCCATACTGGGATCCTACTTGAAAAGCTGCGACCCAGACTGGCATGGTACTGGTAACATTGGTGCTATACTGGAAGCACTGGGTCCATACTAGGAGTGTGGCAGCCCATTCCGGGATCATGCCTGAAGACCTGTGGCTTAGGCTGGCATCATACTGGGAGCACTGGTGCTATACTGGGATCATACTCAGAGCTGTGGCCCAGACTGGCATTGTACTGGGAGCACTGGAGCTCGTACTAGAAAGCTGGTCCCATACAGGGATGGTGGTGGGTGAGCCAGGGCAGTGTGTGTGTGGTACTGGGATGTAATTGGCCATACTGGCGCACTCAGGGGCCGGGGGGGGGTGGTCCCTACCGCCTACACCCCCAGCCCCTTCCCCCAGCACCCCCAGGAACTCCAGTTCTGACCCACGTCGAGGGCCTGACCCATACTGCCCTGTAACTGCCCCCAGTTTCCCCCAGCTGCCCCACACCTGCCCCATAACTGCCCCCCAATTTTCCCATCTCCCAACTGCCCCAAAACTGCCCCACACCTGTCCAAATGCCCCCAAACTACCCCCGATTTCCCCCAAGTGCCCCATAAGTGTCCCCCCAGCTGCTCCATAGCTGCCCTCCCTGCCCCATAACCACCCTGAGATTCCACCCACTGCCTCATTTTTGCTTTGTTTTGCCCCATTTTGCCTCAGTTTTCCCTGGGTTTACCCCATTTTTGCCCTGTTTGCCCCAGTTTTGTTCTTTTGCCCCATTTTGCCCATTTTCGCCCCTTTTCCTCCTATTTCTTTTTGGTGTTGGCCCACTTTTTTCTTATTTTCCCCATTTTTGCCTGCTTTTGGCCCATTTGCCCTGTTTTGGACTATTTCCTTCATTCTTGCCCCAACCCCCATAACTCACTGGTTTTGCCCTTGTCACGTTATTTTTGCCTTTTTTTCCCTGACTTTGACCCGTTTTGCCTTCTTTGTGCTCTGTGTCCTCCCTCCTGTTTCCTTATTTTTCCCCAGTTTTCCCCATTTCTCCTCTGTTTCCATGATTTCACTCTTTCTCCCTCTTCCATTTTTTCCTCGTTTTGCTCTATTTCCACCATTTCTCCCCCTTCTCCCCATTCCTGACCTGACCCACTTCCCCACATTTTCCCCCATTTTCCTACAATTTCCCCTCAAGTTTTCTCCTCTCCTGTTTTCCCCTGGGTTTTGCCTGTTTCTGCCCCATATCCCTATTTTACCCTGTTTTTACCGCCATTTCCCTGGTTTTCTACCAACTTTTTGCTAATTTGTGCCCCATTTTTCCCTTTTCCTTTGTTTTTTTTCCCCATTTTCACTCAATTTTGCCCCCCCCTGCCGCCCAGGGCTCCAGCCTGTGTCTCCCAATGACTGCCAGTACAGCCTAGATCCCTGCCTTCCAATTGGGACCAGCGCCTCCTAGTGAGTCCCAGTACAGCCCAGTGCCCTCCCCAGGGCTCCCAGTATGATCCAGGGCCCCACAGTGATTCCCAGTATGGCCCAGAGCCCCATCCCAGTATATCCCACTGCCCTTCCAGTGCTTCCCAGTACACCCCAATGCCTCCCAGTGCCCTCACAGGCCACCACAGTCCCCCCAGTGGCACTCACAGGCTGGGGACCCGGTGGGGGGGTGCCCCTCCCGCCCCGTGAAGGGGGCCTGCGATGGGGTGGGGCCTCCCTCTGACATCATCAGCAGGGTCACATATGATGTCATACCAGGGAAGTTCCTACTGACTGGAAGAGGGGAAACGTAACCCGTGCATAACCTGTATAAATTTCAGAGATCCAAACGGACCGTGGCAGTTGCCCAGAGTAGTTGTGGATGCCCCATCATTGGAAGTGTTCAAGGTCAGGTTGGATGGAGCTTGGAGTAACCTGGTCTGGTGGAAGGTGTCCCTGCCCATGGCAGGAGGGTTGGACTAGATGATCTTTAAAGGTCCCTTCCAGCCCAAACCGTTCTGTGATTCTCTCTGTATATATGTGTCAAGTTACTACAAAACTACTACCAAGAAGCAAATGTATAGATATTTCAAGTTATTACAAAAATCATCACTACTAAAGAAAGCAAGTGTATGTATATTTCATTATTAGCAACACTACTTAAGTAGCAAGGATATACACATTTCAATATTAGCAGCAAGTATACTTATGAATAATTACTTATGTGTGTGCCTCTAAATATATTCAAAGTAATTCCAGTATGGTGTTCATCAAACCACTCCTAGGGGAGACGCCAGTCAACAACAGACAAAGTTTCACTTCAGATGTCGTCAGCCTCTCAGAGTCTGCAGTAAGCCAGGCATCCCTGGCCAGGGTCCAGTCTGTGGAGATCTTGTAGGAAAAGTTTGCACAGAGAGAGTGCTTGAGTAGAGGCTCCATTCTGGTTAGAAAGCAAGTAATTTTTATATCCCAGAGACATAAGAGGGTATAGGACACCACCACCTGCAGCAGCCAATATTTGTTGCTAACTTCTGTTTTTCACCTGGGACTGCCAATAGACAATGTTCTTTTTTATTGTCTCAGATGAGTTTTGACTTTTTCCAGACTGTTTTTCTGTTCTTCCATCTGAAACAGCCAACAGTTGTCACCAATTCCTCCTTTCCCAGACTGTTTTCCACCTTTTTGACTATTTTCCACCTAAGATGATAAGTAGTTTCTGGGTTTTGCCCTTATTGATGGGATGATAATGACATCTCAGGATGTCTCCAGTTTTGAAGTACCCAGCTGCACTTCAGAGATGTCAGCTGTGCTTCTCAGGGATGCTCCTGATGCTCAGGGATGCTGGTTCCCAGCCAGCTGGCATTTTCTCTGTCAGTGTTTTAACAGATATCTTCTGTCAGTATTTTTCTTCGTTATAACCAGGTCGCCTTTATGGCTGCTCCCATAACTATACCCCTTGGCCTACAGCTGCTGATGGGTCACTGTGAGTGAGACTACACCGTAGCTGGTGCATCTCTCCTGCCTTCTAATGTGTGAGGTGGAGCAGACATCTATCTGCGTTAGGGACAGCAGTAGTGGTGTAACATGAGAGGGTTTGTCAGTTGAGACGCGAGGTTACAGTACCAGTTTAGATAAAAATAATATACACAAATGATTTGATGCAAGATACAATACAGAAGAGCACAAATCCAACAGCTGGAATGAGAGCTAATGCCATTAAAATGTGCCATGACACATGCTCCAAGGTCTGGCAGCCAAGACCAGAGCAAAGACCAGTCTATCGGCAGAACTCTGAGCAGGGATTGTTCTTGGGTCACTTAGTGGAAGGTACAGACATGTTGCTGAATGATCTTGTTGAGGAATTTTTGTGGCACCCCTTGAAGCGAATTAAACACGCTTCTGCTTAATTATGTATAAAAAAATGAAGAATGCATTAGGCAGAGTCCTACCACTGTAACCTCTTCTACAAGGAATCTGGAAAGATGCACCACAAGCCCATTCCCTATATCCACTTGGACCAGCACCAGTCCTGTGAGCGGCTGCATGGGGCACCTCAGCCCAGCCTCGGGTCAATTCTCCGGCCCAGCTCTGCTGCCCAAAGGTGGCCCCTGAGTGCTCCCATTCCAGGATGGCTACAAGACGATGCTGAGGCTGTTTCTTATCTCTTTCACCAAGGGAAACTTCACTCCTTTGCAGGAAGTTAATTCTATCTCTGGCATCCCTGCTTCCAGCCAGGGTAACCCCTTCTGCAGGTAGGCTGCCTTGCCCTCTACACCAGATCATTCCTCAGACAAAAATTAACCACTGCTGAGCAGTTACAACTTGAATTTCCCCTTCATTACTCTCATCACATTCAATTTCTTTAGATTTGTTAGCATAAAAACAACAGGTAGTATTTATTAACAGAGAACCACCTCCCTAAGAGTCTATAAGATAGTCTAAGGTCCAATGATTTGGATGGCCAATTGTGAGAGGAAATGAATCTCAGTCTGTAGATTCTTTAAAGGACCTACGGTAGCATTTTGGGTAATTTCAAGTGTAGTGGAAATACTAACAATTGGTTGTTCTAACACAGTAAACCCCAAGTTTGGAAACAGTCCATGTACAAAGTTATGAAATTTAGTTTGTCCTGTCACTGAGGGTTTGAACACTCCATGGTTACTATGTACACGGTAATGGGTGCATTGAAAGTTAAATATTAAATATTTAGACCAAAATGCATAGGCATTAAGAAGTGCTATGGTACAAGTGCCTGCTTGCTGTGGTGGTAGACTTATAGGCATCAGTGCTGGAAAGCCAGAACCACCCAGATGATAAAATGCCCAGAGTCACTGTGATGTTGCAGAATGAACACCATGGATTAGAGAAACACTGAATTTCATTAAGCACTCTTGGCTTAAACAGATTGTCCAAATGGGTTTACAGTCCCTACAGCCAGATATGTTTTCTGGGCCACCTGTGTCCCAATTATTGTTAGTACTCGGCCAACCATTAGTCACCAGATTGCAGCCTGTAGAACTAGGTGCAGTGAAATTACCATATCTTTGACAGTATTAACATTCTGTGTGAGATTCCAGAGTTCCAGACCATTAAAACCACCTTTGTTTGTAATTGCTGATTCATTATTACAAGTCCATGAGTTTTTTTGGTCAGAATCAATACAAGCTTGTTTCACTTCATGCCAAATTGTCAGTCAGTATGATGAACAAGATATGAGCAAAATCCAGGGAAGATAATCTGAGTTTCCAGTTGCTGATGTTGCAGTTAGGGTAACTTGAAAGAAAACACAAATCCACTTTATTCCTTTTGGAGAATAGATAATTTGGATATCTATTGCTCAGAAATGAGATATTTGTCACTCTGATGGTCGAGCACTTTCCATGTGATGCTTCAGAGGGGTGTTTGTAATACACAATGAAAGCTTCCTTTTTGCAGATGATTAACTCGGACAGTTTGTCCAATGGATAGTTGATAATTATAATTTTCACCCTAATTTAAAGTTACACTGCGGCTGCTATCAAAAGCTTTCCAGATCAGACTACTGGTCGCGGTCTGTTGATTGTTTAAAGCAGTGACTGGGTCCTTAAGATGACCAGCGACCAGATGCAGTGCATGGAGCTCCACCTGGGGATGGATGAGGAGATGACCAAGAGCTTATGGGTCAGGATTAAAGGGAGGGCAGGGACAGATGACATTATAGTGGGAGTCTGCTACAGGCCACTCAGCCAGGAAGACTCAGTGCATGAGAGGCCATTTATAAACAGAAAGGAGCAGCCTCATGTTCACAGGCCCTGGTCCTCATGGGGAACTTCAACTAACCCAATATCTGTTGGAGGGACAACACAGCATGGCTTTATTGCAGTGCTAGGTGCGCGGGGGATTGCTCCACCTATTGTGCACACCAATTCTTTCAACAGTTGTGATTATATACAAAATGGATATACATATTCATTATTTTTTCCTGGAAGTAATTAACATATTCATCTGAATTCCGGGAACTCATTGATATATGTAAATGTCCTTGGCACAGGCGCACTCAAGATCTTTGGTGCTCTTCAAGGTCCTCTGGTGGTCTTCAATAGTCTTCCTCACTTGTCTGCTAGTTCAGCCTCTTCTAGTGGTTCTGCGCAGTGGGACACTTTACATGCTTGATACAACTTATCCTAAAGAACGTTCGTTAGTAACTCTACTATCTATCTTTTCTTGATTTACATTCTTTTGTCACAAACCATACTGACACTCTAAGCTATCTGAAAAGGGCCTAAGGTTCTCGTCTTCCCAGGGAATTGCAAGGTTGACCAAAACCAATTTCGTCTGGTATCTTATACACTTTGCAACGTACAGGTTTTCTTATCCACCACTAGTCAGCTTAACAAGGCCACTCCGTTCTTCTCGCAACGCAAGATGTAAAGCATCTTCTATCAGGTGTGCTTTGTTCCAGTGACTGCACAGAGGTGTGGGGAGCATGGGGCTCTGCTGTTCCCCATTCTACCCACGCATCACCCCTTAGTGCCTTGTGTCGGGTTTGGCATGGCCTCAAGCCTAGGCAGGTCTGGGCTTGGATGCCTGTGACTAGGTGTGAAGCGGCTCTTCCACCCGTGTTCTCCATTCTGCTTCCTACTGGACCTCCTGCAGAAGAGGGGCTGCTCGTCTGTGACAAAACATGGCCACTGCAGCTCTTCCAGCCGAGATTTGACAAAGGCTCCGATGGAAGTCTGGGGGAGCTGCCTTTTCAGCAGACTCAGAGCCTCCCTGATCATTTTCTTTGCCAAGTTTGTGCATCCCATATATTACAGTAGACCTGCACAGAAGGGAAACAGCCCAATGGGGAGTGGTTGCCCAAGACTGTCATCCTACAGAGACTTGCAGAAATCTGCCAGCAGCTGGAGATGCCAGGGACATCCCCTGCCACCAGGGAAGGCAAAAAGAGCCAGCTCCATCCCCCAGGAGATCCCTCCACACCTCCCCATCTCTTTATCTGCCCTTTGAGGCTGAAGAAGGTGGCCTCTTCAAAGCAGGCTATCACATTTGCTTTCTTCTCCATGGAGTTCCTCAGGACCTCCATGCCGTTCAGTTTCAGAAGGGCCTTTGAGGAAGCCTGCAGAGAACAGACGAGCATGGGTGCAGAGCCCATGCCCAGCCCTGTCCTTCCCCATTGCCTCCAGCATCTGTCTTAGGAAGGGCTCTTTCTCCCCCCCAGTAATATCTGCCCTAACACAGTCACACTGGCTCTGAGCACAGGCAGCAGTGATCCTTCAGGCCATCTCCCTGCTAGTGCCCCTTGGTCTAAGGGCCATCTTCAGTGCCCCGTGTCTTTTGCTTTGGAAGAGTCAAACTGGGGGAAAAATTCAGGGTTTGATTCCAGCGTTTCCCTTCCAAAGCCATATGTAGGCAAAGCCTGTTGCCGCGGGGAAGTTGTCCTGCCCAGAGCCAGGCGACTGAGAGGACTCCATGTGCAGTGGGTGCTGGCAAGCAGGGCAGCTCACCATGTCACTGTTGGAGACACGCAGGTAGGCAGACGCAGACTCCAGAAGGCAGTAAAAGGCTGTCGTGGTTTAACCCCAGCCAGCAACTAAGCACCACGCAGCCGCTCACTCAACTCTCCCAGTGGGATGGGGGAGAAAATTGGGAAAAGAAGTAAAACTCGTGGGTTGAGATAAGAACGGTTTAATAGAACAGAAAAGAAGAAACTAATAATGATAACACTAATAAAATGACAACAGCAATAATAAAAGGATTGGAATGTACAAATGATGCGCAGTGCAATTGCTCACCACCCGCCAATCAACACCCAGTTACTCCCTGAGCGGCGATTCCCCCCATCCCCACTCCCCCCAGTTTCTATACTAGATGTGGCATCCCATGGTCTGGAATACCCTGTCAGCCAGTTTGGGTCAGCTGCCCTGGCTGTGTCCTGTGCCAACTTCTTGTGCCCCTCCAGCTTTCTCACTGGCTGGGGATGAGAAGCTGAAAAATCCTTGACTTTAGACTAAACACTACTTAGCAACAACTGAAAACATCAGCGGTGTCAACATTCTTGTATACTGAACTCAAAACATAGCACTAGGAAGACAATTAACTCTATCCCAGCTGAAACCAGGACAAAGGCTCAGGCAGCATCGCCCATTGCCATGTGGTGGCAAGCAAAGGCACAAGCATGGATTCCACAATGGATTTGCATTCACTTGAACATGCGCCATCACGTTTTCCATTGGTCTCGCAGGGCAACTTTGCTGTCCATTCCCTCTTCGACAGAAACTGTGCCACTGCTCCCATCAGAGGCCAGAACCCAGGAAATAAGAGAGCAAAGAACACAGAAGCATTAATGTCACAACCTAAAGAGTTATCCAGCTATGGGTATGTAAAGATCATAACGGCCGGGTAATCCTTTAAGTCAGAACGGTAATTGGTGTCAGAAGTGGGATTCTGTAAAATGCACAGGCCATGGATGCTTAGGATGAGGCCATGGAAGAACAGCAAAAATAGCAAGAGGATAAGGGATGGATAACACCTGGGTGGGACAGGAACTGGGTGGCTGAAAATTGTTTGGATTGGGAAACAGTGTGAGCAGAATTTCAGGAGTGCAGGAAATCCATGTATGTAAAGCAAAGGAAAGGAACGGACCCTTCACTGGGCTTTTCGCAGGGCATTGGCAGCTGCAGGCACTTTACTGAAGAATTCCAGGCAGGAAGCTCAAGATGCATTACAAGATGCTTTGCAGCCAGCTGAGAATGCAGAAGCATGAGCAGCTGCCTTTGAATCTCATAGCCACGTTAACAGCCAATTACTGCGACAGTTAGAAACAAACCTTAGACCTTGGACAGCTAGAGCAAGAGCATACACACCCCGTCTCAGAGACTGAGCTTGTTGAAAAGGTACGTACACTGAAAACTGATAATAAGGAGGATGATTTTGATTTTGGCAATGGGCCTTCTGCCCCCACCTTATTACCTGAGTCTAATCCAGATAAGACAGATTCCTTGTACCCTACCATTAAAACTTAAAACTTGTACAACTTGCAACTCATAGGCAGGAGGATTTCCAAGGCAAAAAAAATTGTATATCTGAGAAGCAGCTGTACTACAGTCTGTTTGACTCAGAGTTGCAAGGTAAAATGAAGACGACATACAGAGGAGAAAACAGTGCAGAAGTTTAAAATGGGTAAGAGAGATTTAGTACCTGGCAGGGATAGCTGGTAACTGCAAGGGCTATTCGGACACGGTACTTGACACAGAGATTGGAAATAGTGGAAAGGAGCAGAGAAGGGGAGAAAACACTCATGCCTGCACATGATCCAGTAGGTGCAGGAGTGGGAGAAGGGCCTGTACATCACTGGAAGGATGTATGGCAGAAGGCAGATACTTTCCTAAGAAAAAAGGTGCAAGACACTTTTCTAAGAAAAAAGGTGCAAGAGGTGAAAACAATGGATGGATAGCTGTGCAAGAATGCAGGTAACAATACTCGGGAGAGACAACAGGCGAATATGGAAGAATAAGAACAGGATAGAAAATAAGAACCAGCAAAATGCATTGAGCAGGCAAAGAGGTGGCAGCGTCAGGGCTTCGATCACTTACAGAGCTATCACTTGTTTTGAAAATGAGGTATTGCCAGCCATTGCTGTAAACAAGTGCCTATCGCAACAGGTGTAGAAGCACTGACCCATGTCACGCTTTTCTGTCACTTACAAACCATTACCGAAACACGCGGTTGTGTCAGCTGTCAAAGCTGATTCCATTATGACTTTATTTGGTGTCATTTGCATTGAACCAGACTAATGACCCTGACAGGGGGTCGCAGGTCAGGCCTGGGGTCAAGCCAGGGTCATGCTTGGTGGTACAAGGGAGGGGTCAGGGGTGACGGGGGGGTGTCAGGGGTCACAGGGGAATCAGAGGTCACATCCCCCCCCCCTCCAGACCGTGCTGACCGTTGTGTCCCTGAGCGCCATCACCACCAACAGCCTTGACCATGCTGAGCGCAGGGGGACCCCAGCAGTCGAGGGGATCCCCTGCCCCAACCCCTGCTGGGTGGGCATGGCAGGAGGCTCACCCCCCGCCCGGGCTGCTGTCAGGGGCACTGGTCCCTGAGGCAGGAGGGTCCTGGGGGGGTCTACACCTTACTCAGTGCTACCTCTGCCACTGCCCCTTCCTTGGGGGCTGCTGAGATCCTCCTGATGGGTGCGGGCCCTTTAAGGGGTTGGGGCTGGCAGGGGCAGGACTGAGCCCCGGGAGGCGGGGCTGTGGGACCCTGCAGGGAGGCGGGGGGAAAGAGGCGTGGCCACAGAGGAGGGGGTGTGGCCATGGGGGTGTAACTAAGTGGTGGGTGTGGCTAAGGGAGGGGGTCACGGCTAAGTGGGCGGGGCCGGGGGGGTGAGACCCCCCGAGGGGAGGGGCCTTGCAGTGCATGTGGGAGTGGGCGGGGCCTACTGAGGAGAGTGGGCGGGGCTGGTGGGAGAGGGCGGGGCTTGCATCACCCACGGCAGCTGGGGCGGGATAGCTTGTGTACGGGGAGGCGTGGCCGTCTTGAAGGGGCGGGGTTTAGTGGTGGAGGGCGGGGCTTCCTCACTTAGGGCCGTGAGGGATGGGGGCGGGACTTCGTCTGGGGACGGCGGGGAGGAGGGGGCGGCCGCCATCTTGGGAGTAGGTGTGAAGGGGTGGGTAGAGCCAGGGAGGAAGGGGCAAGCCCTGGGGCTCTCACACCTCTCCTCACAGCTGTAGGTGGCTCCAGGCGATGGCTGAACAATGGGGATATTGGGCAGGGCTGGTGGAAGCTGTCGCCTGCCAGAAAGTCTGCCCGCCCAGGCCCACATCGTCACGCTG
Source organism: Buteo buteo (assembly GCF_964188355.1). Classification (NCBI taxonomy): domain Eukaryota; kingdom Metazoa; phylum Chordata; class Aves; order Accipitriformes; family Accipitridae; genus Buteo; species Buteo buteo. The sequence continues at coordinate 88,359,221 of NC_134204.1, read as the reverse complement.
GTCAGTGCACCCCCCACCGGGGGGTCCCCTCCCACAGCACGGCAGCGATGTCTCGGACATACACCTACAAGCATAAGCTGGTGATGGAGCAGCGCTCACGGATGCTACGCCAGATGCGGCTTGCGCCGGCAGCATCACGTTGACCTCATCGCATGGTATCAGATGACGTCACATGGCATCGCGTGACATCACACCTGGGAGAGGCAGGGACCCAGGGCTGCCGTGTGCCCCCAGGTCCAGGGACACACAGAGAGATACATACAACGTGCGGTGACACGCGATGACATGCCATGGCAGGGGTGATGTCATGAGGCTTTACATCACATCACGTGATACTTGGGGAGGGGGTAGGGACCTGGGGCTGCTGTGTGCCCCCACCTCAGGTGAGGAGGTGGGACACGTCCCATGTACCACGGGGATGGTACTGACACACCATGACGTGCCACAGCGAGGGTGATGCAATCATAGAATGGTTTGGGTTGGAAGGGACCTTAGAGACCAATATTGTGGACCTGTAATAATGAATCAGCAATTACAAACAAAGGTGTTTTTAATGGTTTGGAACTCTGGAACGTCACACGGAGTTGTAATACTTCGGATGTATTACAGAGGGGATATATCATGTAATAATACAGACGTCATCTCAGATATGTACGTATCAGATATATTACAGGGGGGATAGATGTATTATAGAGGGAATCTTTCACTAGATCAGGTTGCTCAAAGACCCGTGCAACCTGGTGTTGAACACTTCCAATGATGGGGCATCCACCACTTCTCTGGACAACTGTCACAGTCCACTTGGATCTGTCAAACTTACAGGACAACAAACTCTGCAAATTAAACTTTATTTTATGAGCTCATTAAGAAATACAACAAACAAACGTGACGAACAAGGGCTCAATCCCCTTTGCCCAGACTAGTCTATTACGTGAATTCACTCATTCACCACCCAAGTCATAAGGTTTCACAACTTACAATCTGTAACTCTTAATTTGTGCACCTATGAGCAAAAATTAGTTTTCTGGCTAACAGCGAGAGTGTGCGTCCTTCCTCCTCCATCACAGTGCAGGCATTCTCTGAATCTCACTAGGAAGCATGAAATCCTCAGCAGTCCAGCTGCTGTTGGATCTGCTTCAAATGTTTTTTGGGTAAGCTGATGTCTTCTACTTTCCATCTTGCATGTTTTGTCTATACCACTTCCGTACATTAGCAGATTCTGACAAAACTGCCAGACAATCGATATGTGAAGATGATGGCTGCAGGAGACAGCCAGCTGTAGATGATAATGCATAATGTTCCTATAGCTCTTTCTGGCCACCTGTCCTGTGTACATGATGCTCTCATTTTGACCTAATGGTGCTGCTCCCAGCATACATCAGGCCTTAGCCTGAGCCATGTTAGCCAAAATCTGAGCAGGAGTTGAGTGTACAAAGCAACCTGTTCCAGTGTCTCCCCACCCTCATTGTAAAACATTTCTTCCTTATGTCCAATGTAAAGCTACCCTATTTCAGTTAAAAACAGTTGTCCCCTGTCCTGTCACTACAGACCCTGGTAAAAAGTCTTGCTCCATCCTTCTTATAAGCCCCCCTTGATATTTTGAAAGGCTGCGATAAAGTCTTGCCAGAGCTTTCTCTTCTGCAGCCTGAACAACCCCAACTCTCTCAGCTTTTCCTCACAGGAGACGTGTTCCAGCCCTCGCATCATTTACTTGGCCGTCTCTGGACCTGCTCTAACAGGTCCACGTCTTTCATTTGCTGGGGACCCTACAGCTGGATGCAGTAGTCCAGGTGAAGCCTCACAAGAGCAGAGAGGGACAATCACCTCCACTGACTTGCTCTCCACGCTTCTTTTTATGCAGCCCAGGATATGGTTGGCTTTCTGGGCTGCAAGCATGCATTGCTGGCTCATCCCCCAGTATCCCCAAGTCCTTCTCCGCAGGGCTGCTCTCAATCCATTCATCCCCTAGTATGTATTGGTACTGGGGATTGCTCCAACCCAGGTGCAGGACTTTGCACTTGGCATTGTTGAACTTCATGAGGTTTGCGTGGCCCCACTGCTCAAGCCTGTCAATGATGTAAGCCCATATATGATACAAGATACAATAGAGAGTAGCGTCCAAAAAATACTTAGAGCCTTCCTATAGTCTAGTTGAACATCCAGATATAGTAAGTTATGGTTTCACAAAACCCATTTGCAATGAGCAGTTAAAATACAGATGTGATATAAAGCATCCCATTCTCTTTGCCTAATGTGTTTACCACACTGATGTGAACTTCTGCTCCATGGCCTCATGTTGCGCCGGGGGGGGGTTTAGATTGGATATTAGGAAAAATTTCTTCACCAAAAGGGTTAATAAGCAATGGAACAGGCTGCCCAGGGAAGTGGTTGAGTCACCATCCTTGGAGGTATTTAGAAGATGTGTGGGCATAGTGCTTAGGGACATGGCTTAGTGGTGGAGTTGGCAGTGTTAGTTTTACAGTTGGACTTGATCTTAAGGGTCTTTTCCAACTTAAATGACGCTATGATTCTATGATAATTACAATGAAAAAGAATAGAAGGAACATGACAGCATGGAAGGAAAAAGGCCACATCTCATCAGCCTTTAAGAAACAGATTTGGAGAGCTACAATAATAGCATTTGAAATCCACAGTGACTTGCAGAAAGCAAATAAGTAACATTAGCTCTTCCAGTGCAAAATCCCTGGAGCATCAAATGCAAGTAGTAGCTGGCATACTCCAAGCAAACAAAAGACCACATTTCTTTTACAGGATTTTTTTTTTTTTTTAATATACTTGCAGAATAGCCTACAGAACATCTTGTTGCAGGACTGCTGTTGATGATGAAAATGCCTGTAACTTCAAAACAACTACACAAAGTCATGGGGGAAAAAAAAATATCCCTTGACGCCTACTTAATACAGATACAAGTCTGAGAAAATATGAGAGTATTGAAAATATTTGCTCTGCTCTTCCAGTCTTCCTTAGGCAATTTCTGTTTGCCACCACTGTAGAAAAGATACTGGGCTTGATGAACACTTATTCTAAAGCAGTCAGAGCCATTCTTAGGCTCTTCAAAAAGTCAAAGCACTTTAAAAATGAAAACACTTGGAAACATGCAACATACAGCTCTCTTCTTATCACTTTGGCACCTCTTGAGAGCAGGTGTATACTCACACAAAACCAGAACAATATGTTCCCAGTTTTAGGCTACATCTTGCATGTTCATGGTATACACAAAAATTGGAAGTTTATGTAGATAACCTGGTGATTTTTTAGATGAGTACCTAGAGTATGTAAAATATATTCACTTTACATATATGTATATACACACACCCACACTCACACATATATAAAAATTACTATTGAGACAGTATGTAAATGCTTGTCCCATCCCACTTGGTGGGCTCAGGGGAGGTGATCTTTTCAATTGTCCATTGCTGCACACCAGAGTCACGAGAATGACTCAGGAGGAACAGGGAAAATTTCAACACCTCGTTTCGCTTGGTGAATCCTAGGGCAGAAGTCACAATGGCTCCTAAATGCTCAAAATATGTTTTATTTAACTTATAACGCAAGTGTGGCTAAATTTGGCGTAGCAGATATTTCAAATAAAAAACTTGACAGCTAACAGCTGTAGCAAAATATTCCTAACAAGGTAGGAAAAAGAGAAGGGATAAGAGAAAGAGACAGAAGAAAGATAAAAAAGGAGAGGTAAGTATCACCACCCTTGGATCCAGTGAGGAAAGAGCCTCGGTAGTAACTGTCTGGATTCCTCGGGGGGGGTTGTTCTCCCCACCCCCCCTTTATACCCTCGTCCAAGAGCCCTTTGCACATGTGTTGTGGGTTAAGACCTGTATGTGGATGTAAATTAATCTGCAACTTATAATGCATATTCACTTTATATCCTAATTACACCTTGAAGAATTACATAAGGATTTGTATGCAAAACATGCTGGCATACTGAAGTATTCAGTGCATAACTGACAAAGGAGCACTTAGCAATGAACATAGTCAATATCCTGACTAGACAGGAGTCATCTTGCTTCATTCTGATGCCAGTATTGTGTAGGGAGGTATCATTTAGCAATGATTATTGATTATGAAATTAATATAATTTAAATATTAATTGATAATAAATATTAATTATTGCTTATGACATTGTCACAGTGGGGAAGCTTTTATTTTTTGTGCAAGCAGCACATATTACATGCCATAAGAAAAAATTTCATCACATGTCAAAGATGTTGATGCTAAAGGTGAAATTCAGAATAACCAAGAGTGAGTAAATATGAAATGTCCTTAGAAATCTGTGACACAGCAGCTAATATAATTTTGTCTTCCTGACGTGTGAAATGCAAGCAGAAGCAATGCGATGCTGTAGCCTCAGCTTCTCAGCAAACACCTTCCGTTTGGAATGTCACGAATGACAAGAGCTGGGCTCTGCTATGTTTCTTGTGTCCCAGGAAGACTTGTTTTGCTTTATTGGGCTAATGGTAACTGCAGAGTGCTAGAAAAAGTCATGCCAGGCTTTGGGAGCGGAAGGGGACAACCAAATTATATATTACTAGGACTCATCTGAATGGTCTTTGTCCTGATGCATTCAGACTTAGTTTAGGAGGGCTTTGTGGGGTGGGCATGGGGTGCAGCGAGGTGTGAACGATCAAGAGTGGAGGTGCCTGCGGCTGTCCACCTGCCGTCCCGCACCATCCTGCCCGGTCCCCAGCCCGCACCATGCCGGCATCCACGGGGCCCCTGCTGCTGCCGGTACTGCCGCCGCCGGCCCCAGCCGCCTGACCTGGTTGTTGGCCGCGGTGGTGGTTGGGTACGGGCCCTGAGAGGTGGTGCGGTGCCCACCGGTGGCGTGGCCGGTGCTTGAGAATCATAGAATCATTTAGGTTGGAAAAGACCTTCCAGATCATTGAGTCCAACCATCAACTGATGCAGGATGTTTTTCTGAGTACAATGGCCTTGCTGTTTCTTTGCCTGATTGTTTGCTGATCAGTGGTGGATGGGGGTTCTGTATGTTTCAAAATCTGTGAGAAATTGCTTTTGGATGGCCTTGCAGTTTCTGAAGAAGATAAGGACTTTAGCCCTTTTAGGTAACTTAGCTTAGAAGTATCCATATGAATTATGTCAAAATGTAAGCATAGATAATAGAAGCACTAACGAGCATTCTTTAGGATAAGATGTATCAAACATGCAGAAGATCACACTGCACAGAATCATCCAAGAAGGGTCAAGTGGCGGACAAGTGGGGAAGAATATGGAAGACCACGGAAGACCACCAGAGGACTCCTGAAGACCACCAGAGGACTCCTGAAGACCACCAGAAACCTTCAATGCACCTGTGTAAAGGACATTTGCATATGCTAATAGTTTCCCAGAAAACGAATGAATATGTATAACATTTCTCGGAAATCTAGTGAATATGTATGTAGAACATGTACTTAACCTGCACAATTAGGCCTGACGGTGTGCATGATAGGTGGAGCGATCCCCCATGCACCCAGCGCTGCAATAAAGAATGCCTGCTTTCTAAAACTCCAAAATCGAGTCTTAGAGAGTTTCTTTGACCAGCTTTTTTGGTATCACAACCATGCCCTCTAAACCATGTTCTGAAGTGCCTTGTCTATGTGCTTTTTGAATACCTCCAGGGATGGTGACTCAACCACTTCCCTGGGCAGCCTGTTCCAATGCTTGACAATCCTTTCAGCAAAGAAATTTTTCCTAATATCCAATCTAAACCTCCCCTGGTGCAATTTGACGCTCTTTCCTCTTGTCCTGTCACTTGTTAATTGAGAGAAGAGACCGACTCCACCTCGCTACAACCTCCTTTCAGGTAGTTGTAGAGAGCGATAAGGTCTCCCCTCAAGCCTCCCTTTCTCCAGACTAAACAACCCCAGTTCCCTCAGCCGCTCCTCACAAGGCTTGTGCTCCAGACCCCTCATCAACTCGATTGCCCTTCTCTGGACACGCTCCAGCACCTCAAGGTCTTTCCTGCAGTGAGGGACCAAAAACTGAACACAGAACTCGAGGTGCGGCCTCACCAGTGCTGAGTACAGGGGGACCATCACATCCCTGCTCCTGCTGGCCACCCTATTTCTGATACAGGCCAGGATGCTGTTGGCCTTCTTGGCCACCTGGGCACATGTCTGGCTCATATTCAGCTGGCTGTCGACCCGCACCTCCAGGTCCTTTTCTGCCGGGCAGCTTTCCAGCCGCTCTTCCCCAAGCCTGTTGCATGGGGTTGTTGTGACCCAAGTGCAGGACCCGTCTCTCAGTGTTGTTGAACCTCAAACAATTGGCCTCGGTGCATCGATCCAGCCTGTCCAGATCCCTCTGTAGACCTTTCCTACCCTCAAGTAGATCCACCCTCCCTCCCAACTTGCCGTCATCGGCAAACTTGCTGAGGGTGAGCTGCAGGAGCGGGATGCCTTCACTCTCCCGGGGGTCCGACGGCGAGACCTGCCAGCCAGTAGTCGATGGCCCCCGCGTAGGGCTCGGGCATCTGCGTCTGCAAGGAGACTGGTGTGGTCTGCAGCTCTGATGGGCGCTCGTAGAGCAGTCCTTGCGCCCTCCATCTTTGCCACTGGGCCTCCCTGCATGGCGACGGCCACCGCTTCCACGAGGCGCATGGCGGCGAGTGGGCTGGGGCCGTCGGGGATCACTGGCTGCGGGAACGGGGCCGGCGGTGGGATGTGTCCAGACGGATTGTTACTATGGGCTCTCCTTCTTGGGAAGCGGCATTGCCAGACTGCCCGTCTCCTTCTCTGAAATGATGCACCAGGTGCAGAGCGGGACACATTAAAAAAGCGTGCATTTCCCAGTGCTTCCCCAGTTGCTCCCTGGATTGTACCGTCTCCTCCGTGGCTGCCTGTACTTTAGCATGCCCAGGTCCTTTGGAGGGCATGTACTACCTCAAGACCCAAAAGCATTGCAGTTCCAAGTTAGACATGCTTCTGTCCAGTTTTGGGAGTGTGCAACGCTGCCAGTGTGATACCTTGTACTGTTTAAAGTGGTTATTTAAAAAAGAAGTATTTTAAATCAATTTGCTGGTCCCAGAGATGGCACCCTACTAATTAATTAAATTGCAAAATAGAACCAAGCACCAAGATTCTTCTGAGCCCTAAATGAAAATCATCATCATTAGGAAAAAAAAAAAAAAAAAAAAAAGACTGCAGTTTTCCATTCCCAAGTTGCACTGTTTACTTGTATCCTGCAGTTCTGTACACTTTTGTGCATATCTGAATAACCAGAAACTTTAATTCTGTAAGGAAATTCACTTAAAAAGCTTTAAACTCCTGTGGTATTTCAAGAATTAGTTTGTATTGCCAGGAACTTCAGTTCTTAAACCCTAGCATACACCATCTTTTCCTAGCAGATTTTTAACATACAGTTAGATAACCCATCTGCTCAACATGTTAAACATCTTGTGGAATTAACTGGCTGCAATAATCCTGCCCTCAGTGGCACACGTACTGAGCCAAATCCGGCATGCTGTACAAAGCCCAGTATCCAGAGGAAGTCTTCTGTTACCTTCAGGGTATTTAGTCATCAGCTGTAGCCCATTTTGCACCCAAAAGGTAGAGAGGGACACGGCTATGCTGCATGAAGGTGCATTTGTCAGGTGAGGACTTCAACAATGGAAGGAGCCCGAGGTGGACACTGCAGGCTGCCGATATGGTCCCTTTGCACGGTAAAAGTAATCCCTTTGTAGTGTCATGTGCTCTTCACTAGCAATCCCGGTTCGGAGGAGTAGGGTTCAGCTCTGTCAGTCTGTGTATGTGTGTGTGACCCTTTTTGCAGGCTTTTCACTCACATCCTAGCTGCTAAGGCCAGTTTATGTGTTCCTGCATCTTTGTTCCAGTCATGGCACAAATGCACCCAAAGATGGGTGCATTTGTAAGGAAATACCTCATTATATCATAACCCAGAGGCAGTAATTTATTCAGCTGTAATCACGGGGGCAGGTTTTAGCAGTCCCCCCAGGACACTGCTGGAAGCTGGATAACAGCTGCTTCCTTTGCTATTTGTGATCATCCTTTCTGGTATGTTTATTTTTTAATGAGCTTCCCTGAAGCCCTTGATGGGAGTTGAGGGGAGATATTACTGAATGGTCAGTTTCTCATTGTCTAGCCTTCTTGTCACAGTTCGGGTGCACTCATGAGAAGCTATACGCTGAGGTTGGTTTAAATATTGGAGAAAAGTACCCTTTGCAATGGATTTCCAGTCCTGTGGCTCTTAGTAAGGGGCTGAAACCCTAGGCATGCACAAACACTGCTTGTTCAGCTTTGGTGCCAGCCTTTCCAACCAAATGCCTCTAAAAAGTCTTCATGGTATTTTCCAGATAAGCCAGCTTATTCTGTGTTTCTGCATGTCTGTGCTTCTGAAGTGAGGCAGACTTCCCCGTGATGGGGCATTTGAATAGCTCACAGGCTGCTTTGAGAAGCTGACACCAAGAGTGATTTTTACAATACCCTAAATGTATCAGAGAGTCAATATGTGATCTCCTTTCACCTCCACAGAGTTTTTCTCACTCTCCCAAATCCTCTCACTGACTCAAACAGCAAAAAGATTAGGCAGAAGCTTTGCTAAATTAAGTGCCAATGGATGTACAATTCAACATTTATAAACTAGGCTTCTTTTGGTAAGTATCCATAGGCTAGTGCTTTCTAGGGCTCTGAAATTCTTTGTCATCTGTTTTATTACTTGCATGTGCTATTAACAGTTGTTGAATGCACTCTGGGGAAAGGGATGTATCATTTTCTACCCACTCTGTTCCAAATACTGGTTACTTTACAGAGTAGAAGTCCTTTTTTGGGCAAATTTTTTGGATGCCAACCTGAAAGTTAGTATTATCTGCAGGCTTGGTTCAGTAAAGTTTCAGAGAATACCTCTGTTGACATCTGGATTACACAGCGCAAAATAGGGAAATTTTGCAAGAAGTTTTGAAGAAGCGTGGTTATTTTCATCTCCCAAAAGCACAGCATAAAAGATGACAAGGAAGTTTGGGTTTTTCAACCTTCAGATGTATAGAATTACATGTTGCCACTTATATGAGGCTTCTTTCTTTACCTGGACCCTCTGCAGATTTGGTCAAATCTTAATACTTGGCTTGCTGTATCAATATAACAATCATAATCTAGACTCAAAACCATGTAAAAGAATAAAAGTCACTCACTCAGTCCTTGGAGGAAGCGGACGATGGTGGAGATGTCCCTGACCAGTGGGGGATCATGGGTTTTGCCAACTAGCAGCAGTTCCAGTCCAAGTCTGACTTAGGACTTGTAGCTACTAAGTTTTGTAGGCAAAAATTTGCTCTGTGTGCTGCTGCGCTTCCCTGTTCTGTGGTGGGGTCATCACCACCTGCCTGGCCAGGTGCCTGGGACATTCAAGGTGGGTAAAGAGGGAAGAATTCAGCCTGGCCCCCAAGAACCTTGAGGCTGATAGGGAGGGGGAGAAGAAGTCTGCCTGGTGCACAGGACCTTCGGGGCCTGATGAAGAGGAGGAAGGGGACAGATACATGCCCAGCTTGGTCACAGGGAATGGCCATTTGCCTTATCAAATGGTCTTAGCTATGCTAACCATATTACCAAGGATTAGGAGCAGGGGCTACTGGTCACACTCTTCTTTCTGTAGCAGCAGAGCAAGTATCTTGAGGAGTGGGCTGTGATATGTGCAAGCATTACATTTAGAAGACACTAGGAAAGTAGATCAGTCTGCAGGGCTGGACACTTCTGTGCTATCCACCTGTAGCAGACACCAGCAGAGACCCAGATGTGTGCAAACCACAGCAGGTAGAGTAACAAAGAAAGTGCACAGAAAGATACAGAACAGAGTGGATGTACGCAAGCACTGGTGTCAGGAGATAGTGGCTGCTGCTTGCCAGCTCGGCCATAGTCAAGCTACAGTCCAAAGAGAATGGTCTGGGGGAGTGGGGCTAAACCCTCAGCTCTGCAATGCATTTAGTGTGCAGCTAGCTACCACCGTGCCCTCCTTACCTCTCAGTTAGGAAATCCACTTTGGAGTCAAAGCTGCTCCATGCCTTGTATCTCACTTGGAAACAGGGAAAAGTGGAGGAGGCTCATTTGTACAGCTGAAACTCAAACAAGAGGGAGCCTTACTGTGGGTGAACATCCCAAGTTACAGAAGAAGCAGACTTCCCCAATTTGTTCTCTGGAATAGCATGAGAGTATTGTGACAGGGAAGAGCTGTCTCATGCATCCTCTCCTCTGTGGGGCCGCGCGTAGCTCCCACTGCCTGCAAAAGGGGAGTACTTTTGGGTGGCAGGCTTAGCAGGTTGGTAAACTTTTATGCAGGGTTCAGTCCAGGATCTGTAATGAAACACATTTCCCAGTGCAAATCCTCCCTGTGCAAAAGGAGGACTGGAGCCTTCAGTTTCACTGGGAACTATCAGGGTGCATTGCTCCTGAAAATAAATCAAAATCCACCACCCCTCACTTCCTTCCATCCTCCCACTTCTCCAGAGGGTTTGAGGTGAAATGGACATGCTAGCACCCATGTTTGCGCAAATATGAAAAAAATAATTTTTCTCCTGAGTGTGTGATTATTGGCCCGTTGCACTCCAGGAAATAAATCCACTTTTTGGACAACAGTTTTGGAAACCCAGATGGGACAGATGTGAAGCCTTGCTTGAATCAACTTGCCGGTTGATGAGGAGAAGCTGCTCTTTGGACTCCAGCACGCACTGACCTTTTGTTTCAGGGACTCCGCGAGTACTGTCTCTGTCCGGGGTGGGTAAGTGACACAAAAGTGCATCGTGCATATTAGAGACATTGCAAGGGAGGTACTGTATATGGTAAAAGGATATAGAGTTATTTTATATAATTTGTGCATGCTTGACAGTGATGACTGGAGTGCATGAAAGTGTGGATAAGAATGTTCTTTTGGGGTAACAGTATGGACAGGAGTAGGACAAGGGGCAGGACAGTCTCAACCTTGCCTCTGCTCTCCATTAGGGTGCATCTGAAATACTGGAATAAGTTTGGTGGAGATCCCCTAACAAAGAAAAAATTAAAAGAATACTGCAGTCAATTGTGGCCAATGTATAAATTGGATGATGGGGAAAAATGGCCAGGGATGGGGACTTTGAATAATAATACTATTTTGCAACTTATATCATTTTTTAAAAAACAGGATAAATGGGATGAGATCCCATATGTGCATTTGTTTTTTTCTTTAAGAAATTATCAAGAAATAAGAAAAAAGTGTAAATTGTTGATATCTGATTCAAATGTTTTGTTGATGATGGAAGATAAAAAGAAATTGCCTTGATGTTGTTCTGCTTGTAGTATTGGGAAAAGGTGTTTGAAAGTGGACAATCATAAAATCATAGAATCATTTAGGTAGGAAAAGACCTTCAAGATCATCGAGTCCAACCATTAACCACGCCCACTAAACCATGTTCTGAAGTGCCTTGTCTATGTGCTTTTTGAATACCTCCAGGGATGGTGACTCAACCACTTCCCTGGGCAGCCTGTTCCAATGCCTGACAACCCTTTCAGTAAAGAAATTTTTCCTAATATCCAGCCTAAACCTCCCCTACCGCAACTTGAGGGCATTTCCTCTTGTCCTAATGAAGAAAAGGATGTGCAATTGATGGTTTTCCTGGGAAGAGACCAGGACAGTGTAATTGATAATAGGGAGAGAAGCAGTGAAGGAAGTGAAGGATTTAGTCCTATTGCAGGTAGGACTCAGGCACAGCAGAATCTGGTGATTCAGGCTCCATTATGCCAGGTCGTGGGGTTGGATAGAATGCCTGTGTATGTGAAAGTCCCTTTTTCGACCTCAGATTTAATGAATTGGAAGGAGTCTGCTGGGACATATCGAGAAAATCCAGAAAAAGTGTATTGGGCATTTCAAATGATAATTGAGACTCACAACCCAGATTGGAAGGATATACAGGTGTTGCTTAATACTTTACTTCCCCCTGAGGAAAAGAGACTGGTGTTGGAAAAAGCCAAGGAAGAAAATATGAAATTGAATAAGAGAGACAGTTCAGAATGTTTTATGCCGACAGAAGAACCTGATTGGTATCCTAATTTGGGAGTGTGACAGTTAATGATTAAGCAGTATCAACAGTTGATTCTATATTGAGTGAAACTTGGAGCCCCCCAGATCCAAAAATCTTGCAATGCTGTATCAGGTAGTGCAGGGTAAAAACAAGGACCCATCTGCTTTTTATGAAAGATTGTGTGAAACGACTTGGAAATGGACTGATTTAGATCCAGAGGATGAGGCTAACAAAGTAACATTTACCACCTTGTTCGTGGGGCAGTCGGCAGCAGACTTAAAAAGGAAGCTGCAAAAGGTAGATGTTATGTCAGGAATGACAATATCTCAGTTGATTGAGATTGCTTATAAGGTGTATAATAAGAGAGAAGAGCTAGAAAAAAAAGAAAAACAAAAGGAGAAACTAAAAGATCAGAAGCAAAATGCTGCAATTTTGGCAGCCGCATTCACGCAAGCACAAACCTTGTTTCAGGGAAGAGGTTTTTCTGAGAAGACAAGGGAATGACAGAGGACAGAGAGCAGGAAGAAATATAGGGAGTAGAATCCCTTTGTGGAAAGATCAGTGTGCAATTTGTAAGGAAAAGGGTGTCACAACCCGGGCTGGACAGACCAGGGAGGGGTCGTGGTGAATTTGGAATTCCCTCGGGCTAAATTACGGGGAAATGACACCAAACAAGCAGTTAAACATTTTATTCATGGCAGAAGCAAACTGAACTTGGAAGACGTTAACAATAGGTGTCAGGGTTTCTCTCAACAGGAATTGGCGTGAAACTATCTCAGTAAACCGTGTAACCCGTGGTAACCATATACATCAGTTCAGGGAAGGAGAGCCCCCTCGTTGAGTCATGAGGTTCGGAGCGGACCCCTTTGCTTTCTAGATTCCTCCTCAGAGAAGGGCTTAGGGGCGGCTGGATCCACTCTTAGTCTCAGACTTGGTTACTGGTTTTATGCCTTAAAGGGATGAGGTGTAGGCATTATGGAAAAGGAAAGAGAAAGAGTGAACAAGACAGCAAAAAAGGAAAAGAAAAGAGGATTTCACCCATCCTGGGTCCAGCGTTGGTTCAGTCAGCCGAGGGGTCCAGTTCGGGTGGGCATGCACACGTGGGGCTTCAATTCCTGAGCTTTTATCACCATCCTTCAGGTGGGCACTTGAACTCATTAGGCTAATTAGGTGTCATGCATGGTTTGTGCTTTCAGAACCTTTGGGAAATGGGTCAGTGGGCTTGGGGGTCATTTGGGGAGTAACTCCCCCTTCCCTGCAGACAAGACCATTGTTTGATCTTTGGCCATGCACGGTGAGCTGCCCTGCTCAGCGGATCAGAACATGGAGCTGCGCACCCTCCGGCATGCCCTTCTGGAACAGCCAAATCAGTGGAACCGGTAAAAGTGGAATCGAAACCGGGAGCAAAGCCAGTAAGACGAAAAATATATCCCTTGAAATTGGAAGCTCAGGTTGGACTAGAGCCTATAATTAATAATTTTTTAAAATATGGACTGTTGTGAGTGTGTCAGTCTGAATGTAACACCCCAACCTTGCCTGTTAAAAATCCACATTCACAGGAGTACCACTTAGTACAAGATCTAAGAACTGTTAATCAAATAGTGATTGATGTACATCCAGTGTTGCCTAATCCTTACACTCTGTTGACAACAACAGTTTATTCAAATGTTTATTTTACAGCATTGGACTTAAAAGATGCCTTCTTTTGCATTCTGTTGGATGAACAAAGTCAGAAGCTGTTTGCCTTTGAATGGGAGAGCCCTGTAACAGGACACAAAATGCAGTTATGCTGGACAGTGCTTCCTCAGGGATTCAAAAATAGTCCTACAATTATTTGTAACATATTGGCAAAAGAACTGGAACAATGGCAAGGTAAGAAGTCTACCACTACCTTGCTACAATATGTAGATGATATCTTGTTGGGTGCAGACATGGCTGAAGAATGTAAAGAGATAACTATTGATCTATTGAACTGTGTAGGGTTGGCAGGATACAGAATGTCACAAAAGAAAGCACAAATTATGCAGAAAAATGTAATTTATCTTGGATTTGAAATATCTTGAGAAGAAGGGAAACTGGGAGTTGAGTGGAATTAAAATGAATTAATGTGTATACTGATTCAAAATATGCCTCTGGTGTAATACAAGCTCATGGTGCAATTTGGAAAAAAAGAGGATTGTTATCTTCACAAGGAAACACTGTAAAATACAGCAAAGAAATTATGAATCTTCTTGAAGCAGTTAATAAACTTAGAGAAATAGCAGTAATATGCTGCAAAGCACATCAATCTGGACAAACTGATGTAATTAAAGGAAATCAAAAAGCAGACAAGGCTGCAAAAAGAATTGCTCTATCAGCAACAATGGCAACCTTAGTTCCAAAAAGAATCTTAAAAATTGACACTCCTAAATATACAGAAAAGGAAAACAAGCTGGCTGAATTGTTAAAGTGCATAAAGACTGCCGAAGGATGGTAGGTAACACCAATTGAACAACATGCTGTGACTTCACAGATAATGAAGGAACTAATGGAAGGAACACATAAGGGTACACATAAGGGAACTGAGGCTCCAATTGAAACAGTGAAGAGATATGCTGTAGGGATTAATATGGTGTTGATTGCTAAAAGTGTTACACAACCATGTGAGATTTGTGCTAACAACAACCCTAAGATCCAAAGGAGACCCCCTCCTGGAGAGGTAAAAAGAGGTTTTACACCTGGGGAATATTGGCAAATTGATTTTTCTGAATTACCTAATTGTAAAGGATGTAAATATTTGCTAGTAATTGTTGATACTTTATGAGGATGTCCTGAAGCTTTCCCATGTCGCACCAATAAGGCAAGAGAAAGTGGTAAAAATCAAAGGAAATTATACCAAGATTTGGGGTACCAGCAGGGTTTTCTTCAGATCAAGGACCTCAGTTTGTTGCAGAAATAGTTCCAAGAGGTGTCAAGATTTTTACAAATCAAGTGGGATTTACATACTCCATGGAGACCACAGTCCAGTGGAAAAGTAGAAAGGATGAATCAGACAATAGAGACAGATTGGAAAATTATGTCAGGAAACTCAGATGAAATGAATAGAAATTTTACCTCTAGCATTATTAAGAATTAGAATAACTCCTAGAGTTAGAGAAGGTATTACTCCTTTTGAAATTTTGTATGGGAAACCTTAAACTACAAATTTAACAGGAAAAGAAACCCAGATGCACCTTAAGAGTGATCAAATTTCGTTTATCTCTTGCCTATGCCTCGCTTGTCTCCATAGGTATGTCCAACTGAGAGCACCTGTGCCTTTGGATTCACCTGTACATCCATTTAAGCCAGGAGATCAGGTGTATCGGTGGAACTGGAAAGAGGAGCTGTTGACAGAAAAGTGGAGGGGACCTTACCCAGTGCTACTGACTACAAACACTGCTGTGAAACTTCAAGGAATTGATTCCTGGATTCATTACACCTGAATAAAGGTGGCCTCTCCAAAGACATGGAGAGTTGAACAAGTACAAGCTTTGAAGTTAAAAATAAGCAAAGAAAAATGAACTGTACTTGGACTGATATCAGATCAGTTTTACATTCAGGGTGTATAGAAGGAGAAATTTTCTTAGGTTGTCTTTTAGGAGTAACAGTAATACTGTCCTTATGGTTTTTATACAGATGCACTGATTTTTTAAAGCCTGGCAATGAAAGAAATATGGTGATCATTTTTAATCTTCTTACCGAATCAGACAACTAAAGGGAACCAGGAGGGATGCTCTGAGTCTTGGAATCATAATCTTTGTTTGAAAATGCTTGAAAAAGCTATGAGAGTAGCTAATCAAACAAGTTGCTGGGTGTGTACCCATTTTCCGGAATAAAATGATAAGGGAGTACCCTTAGTGGGAATACCAATTCCTTTTAATACATCCTGCAATAATTTGTGGATAAAACCAAAAGTCATAAGAAAGAATGAAACTGACCTTCAAACTTGGGATATATGGGATTCCAATCTTTCAGATGTTAGATGTGTGAAGATGAATAAGACTAGGTCATCTGGTAATGTTTCAGTAGGACATTACCCATACTGCGATTGGTCAATACAATTACAAAGAAAGAAATAGCAGGATGGACATTGGAATGTTCCAAAAAGTAGCGGGTGGTATTGGTTATGTGGGAATAAAGCACGAAAGGCCCTACCTCCCAATTGGTCAGGAACTTGCACTTTGGGTGCAATTGTTCCTAAATGTAACAGTAATAAATGAGATCAAAGCAGGATTATGCGTACGAACATATATGGGAAGATATCAAAGAAGCCACAACCCGTTAATCGATCATCCTTCCAGCTTCCATTCATTTGCAAGATGGTTCCTCCCTTGGTTAGGAGTTAATGAACTTGAGAAGGCAATACTGAACGATTCTGCCCTTACTGAGAAAGTAGGGAATGAGACTTCTGATCCCATTAAGGCTCAAGAAGAAGACATGTCCAAGGCTGCTAATATAGCCATTCAGAAGATGATGGCATTGGATATGTTATTAGCTTGTCAAGTAGGTGTATGTATGGTAATTAACATCAGCTGCTGTATATATGTAGATCAGAGTGGAAGAATTGCTACTGATTTGAATGAAATTTGGCAACAAACTAAGATCTTACACGAAATTCAAAAGGATGATACATCTTTAGGATTCAAAGAGACTTGGAGATGGTTAATTTCTTGGTACCCTGATTTAAGCTTATGGCTCAAGAGGTTGTTGACATTATTGATAATAATCTTGTTAGCTTTTGTGTGTTTGTATGTACTTCTACAATGCAACTGTAGGTGTTGCTTGGCAGCAAGCAACTTGATGCAGAAATGAGACTAATCTAAGAGGCACCCTTAGATAAGTCTCAAAGAGGGGAATTGTTGAATAACTCAGACATTTAGAATGGTCTGACTATTTTGTGCAAGATGTATTTTGCATATATCAAATTAACAAGTAAGGCTGTAATCACAAAGGCACACAGTTGGCATTCATAGAGTAAGGACACCCTGGAACAATTAGGCCCTGATGTTTTGAGGATGCTGCGTGTGCATTACCAACTTAGCAAGAATACTTAAGGTCTACCAGAGAGAAAAGAAATGTTAAGGATAATCGGACCTACGAAATGTTGGATGTGACTGATAAAAAGAAACATCCTGCTCCAGAAGGTGCCAAATGCTGGATGATTGCCGAAGAAGCATGAACTAGGGGAAGGGTAAAGGTGGCAGGGGGAGATCACAACTTCCAACTCAATTCCAGGCTGGAATAACTTGCCCGTGCACACCTGCAAGGAGCATGCATGCTCATCTACATAGCAAGTGAGGCTAATTTAAATATAATGGGCCAATAGTAGATGAGATGGTGACTGCTACCCAATGAATGTAAATTTAGGTGGGTTTTTACTAATCATGTAACAGAATAAAGACATTGTTTTTCTTTGGTGTGGCATGCTAGCTTTGTGGAATTACCACCTAGCACCCATCTTTCCACAAATATGAAAAAAATAATGTCTCTCCTGAGTGTGTGATTATTGGCTCATTGCACACCGGGAAATGAATCCACTTTTCAGACAACAGTTTTTGGTGACCCAGATGGGACAACTGTGAAGCCTTGCCTGGATCGACTTGCCGGCTACCAAAGGGAAGAAGCAGCTCTTCAGACGCCAGCGTGCACCGACCTTTTGTTTTGGGGACTCCGTGAGTACTGTCCCCATCCAGAGAGGGTAAGCAACACAAAGGTGCATCACGCATTTTAGGGACATTGCAAGGAGGGTACTGTGTATGATAAAGGTTTATAGAGGTATTTTATAAAGTCTGAGCATGCTTGACAGTGACAACTGGAGTGCATGAAAGTGTGGATAAGAACGTTCTTTTGGGGCAACAGTACGGACAGGGGCAGGAGAGTCTGCAGAGCCTCCCCTTTGCTCTCCATTAGGATGCATCCTAAAACACTGGAACAAGTTTGGTGGGGATCCTCTAACAAGGAAGAAATTAGAGTACTGTACTCAATGGTGGCTGGTGTATAAATTAGATGGTGAAGAAAAATGGCCTGAAACGGGAACTTCGAATTATAATACCATTTTACAGGTAATGTTTTGTAGAAGACAAAATAAGTGGAATGAAATTCCATATGTGGATATGTTCTTTGCTTTAAGAAATGATTATGAAACAAGAAAGAAATTCAAATTGTCAGTATCTGATTCAAATGTGTTAATGATACTGCAAAAGGCAGATGGTAAGTCAGGAATGACAGTATCTTGATTGAGATTGCTTATAAGATGTACAATAACAGAGATGCATTAGGGAAAAAAAAAAGAAAAACAAAAGGAGAAACTAAAAGATCAGAAGCAAAAGGCTGCTATTTTAGCAGCAGCATTCACTCAAGTGCAAACATCCTCCAGGGGAAGGGGTTTCCCAAGAGGACGGGGGCTTGGAAGGGAATGGGGAGGAGGGGGAAACATTGAGAACAGAATCCCTTTGCGGTTTGACCAATGTGCCATTTCTAAAGAAAGGGGACATTGGAAAAAGGAGTTTCCGAAGAAAAGACCGACTTGGCCTCACCCTTCTGCCCCTATCCCTGAGGCTGATTTACTAATGATTGGTACAGAGGATTCTGACTGACAGGGACCAGGGGCTGAGAAGTTTAATTCCCCAGCTAAGCCCCTGCTTCCAGTCAAGCTGGGGAATGAAATTGTTAGATTTTTGGTAGATACAGGGGCAACTTATTCTGTGTTAAATAGCTGCAAGGGACCTGTGAGTAAGTTCTCTATGTCAGTGGTTGGTGTCATGGGAGAGTGAGAGGTTAGGCCCTTTCTTCAACCTGTGATGTGTGAAATAATTGGAAATAAAACACTGACACATGAATTTTTGTATATGCCAAATGTCCATTACCTCTAGTGGGACAGGACTTACTAAATAAATTGGGAGCACAGATAACTTTTGAAAAAAAAAAACCAACCCAACCCAAAATTCAAGTGCATATTCCTCGGAGTAATGCCTGGGGAGCACAAGTTTATATGTTACAGGAATCAATGGAATCAAGGACATGAAGAATGAACAAGTTGTAATCCCCTCTGAAATTCTGGATGCAGTGGTCCCCTTTGTGTGTGCAACAGAGAGGCCTGGAAGAGCTAAATCAGCTGAAACGGTGAAAGTGCAATTAAAACAGGGAGGAAAGCCAGTAAGACATAAAGAGTATCCCGTGAAATTAGAAGCTCGCATGGGACTGGAACCTACAATAAATAACTTTTTGAAGCATGGTCTGCTATGAGAGTGACCCCTGTTCTTCCTGTTAAAAGCTGCATTCTCAGGAATATCACCTAGTACAAGATCAAGGGGCTATTAATCAAATAGTGACTGATGTCCATCCAGTGGTACCAAACCCGTACAGTCTGCTGAATGTGATAGTTGATTCTAATGTTTATTTTACAGTTCTGGACCTAATAGATGCCTTTTTCTGTACTGGAAGAAAAGAGTCAAAAACTTTTACCTTTGAGCAGGAGCGTCCTACAACAGGACACATGATGCAGCTATGCTGGACAGTACTTCCCCAAGGATTTAAGAATAGCCCCACCATCTTTGATAATGTACTAGTGAAGGAATTCGAACAATGGCAAGGTAAGAACTCATTAATTGCCTTGCTACAATTTGTGGATGACATCCTATTGGGGGCAAATACCATTGAGGAGTGTAAAGAAGCAACTATTAGTTTATTGAACTTTTTAGGGTTGTCTGGATATTGACTGCCTCAGAAAAAGGCACAGATTGCACAGAAAAGTGTGGCCTATCTTGGTTTTGAAATTTCTCAAGGAGAAAGAAAACTGGGGATTGAGAGGAGGGAAGCAATTTGTCAGATTGTCCCAGCCAAATCAAAAAAGTTAAGAGGATTTCTTGGAATGGCCAGGTGGTGTCGCCTTTGGATACCTAACTTTGGATCGATGGCTAAACCTTTGCATGAGGCTATTAAGGGACCAGGAGAAATGTTGGAATGGACTCCGGAACGTCGAAAAGGGTTTGACGATATAAATGTTGCTCTTATGAGGGTCCCTGCACTAGGCCTCCCCAGTTTGGCAAAGCCTTTTGAGCTTTATGTGCATGAACGAGGACATTAAGCGATGGGAGTGCTTGTGCAAACTTTAGGGGACTGGAAAAGACCAGTAGCTTACTTTTCGAAACGACTGGATAGTGTAAATTCTGGTGGCCGGGATGCTTGAGGGCGGTAGCTGCAGCAGGAATGTTAATACAGGAGGCATGGAAGTTAACAATGGGACAGAGAATCACTGTTTATGTGCCACATG
This sequence comes from Buteo buteo, assembly GCF_964188355.1. Classification (NCBI taxonomy): domain Eukaryota; kingdom Metazoa; phylum Chordata; class Aves; order Accipitriformes; family Accipitridae; genus Buteo; species Buteo buteo. Next base: position 88,338,894 of record NC_134204.1, on the reverse strand, counting down.
CAGTTATAGCTCTTTTGGAACAAAAAAGACATTGCTGGCTGTCTGCAAGCAGGATGGTACAGTACCAAGCAATATTGCTCAAACAAGAGGAACTGGTAATGAAAAATATCTAATACTTTAAATCCAGAACACACGATTGTTTACAGACCATCGAGCAAGTATATTCTAGCCGTCCAGATCTAAAGGACTCCCCTTTACAACATCCTGATTGGGAGTTATTCACTGATGGAAGTAGATTTGTAAATAAAGGGGAACGGAAGGCTGGGTGTGCTGTTGTGACTTTGGAGAATGAAATAGAAATGGAACCATTGCGTGTAAATATGTCTGCCCAGCAAGCTGAACTGATTGCTTTAACTTGAGCCTTGGAATTATCAAAAGGAAAACGAGTTAATGTGTATACTGATTCAGAACATGGCTTTGGTGTGATACACGCTCATGGAGCAATTTGGAAAGAAAGAGGATTGTTATCCTCACAAGGGAATCCCATAAATTATGACAAAGAAATTATGGAACTGCTTGATGCAGTTAACAAGCCTAAAGAAATAGCAGTTATACATTGCAAAGCCCATCAGTCTGCATGTACTGATGTGATTAAAGGAAATAAAAAGGCCAATGAGGCTGCAAAGCGGGCAGCTTTATGAATAAATGTGGCAGCATTAATCCTAGAAAGAGTTGTGAAAACTGAAGTACCTGTATACACTCAAAATAGACTTGCAGAATTACTAAAATGTAAGACTCCAGAAGGGTGGTGGGTAATCTTGATGGGTCAGTGTATAGTAACTTTGCCTATAGTGAAGGAGCTAATGGAAAGGGCACATAAAAGTACACACATGGGAGTTGAAGCCTTGCTTGAGGCAACCAGACAATATGCTGTGGGAATTAATATGTTGTTAATAGCTAAAAGGGTTGTACAGAAATGTGAACTTTGTTTAAAGAATAATCCTAAAATTCAGAAAAGGCCCCACATAGGAGAGGCAAGAAAATGTTCTACACCTGGAGATTACTGGCAAATTGATTTTTCTGAGCTACCTAGTTGTAAGGGATATAAACATCTACTGGTGATTGTGGGTACTTTTTCAGGATGGCCCGAAGCCTTCACGTGTCACACCAACAAGGCAAGAGAAGTAGCAAAGGTTTTATTGAAATAAGTCATTCCAAGATTTGGGGTACTGGAAGGTTTCTCCTCAGGTTGAGGACAGCACTTTGTAGCAGAAATAGTCCAAGGGGTATCCAAATTTTTACAGATCAAATAGGACTTGCATATCCCATGGAGGCCACAATCGAGCACGAAAGTAGAAATGATGAATCAAACAATGAAGAGATAAATTAGTAAATTGTGTCAGGAAACACACGTGAAATAGATTGAAGTTTTACCATTAGCATTATTAAGAATTAGAGTTACTCCAAGGGTCAGAGAAGCGGTTAGCCCTTTTGAGATCTTGTATGGAAAATCTTATATAACAAATTTAACTGGAAAAGGCAACCAAATGGGCACAAAAGGTGACCAGATACTTAGCGATTACCTCTGTCCTTGGCAAGAGTTCTTTCTTCCCTCCACATGTATAGCTAAATAAGAACCCCTGTACCTTTGGATTTGTCTGTGCATTCATTTAAACCAGGAGATCTGGTATATTTGTGAACTTGGAAAGAAGTGCCACCAGCAGAAAAATGGAAGGGACCTTATTTAGTATTGCTGACAACAAATACTGCCATGAAGCTACAGGGAATTGACCCATGGATTCACTGTACCAGAATGAAAGCAGCGCCTCCTAAAATGTGGAGAGTTGAGGAAACTGGCTGAAAATACACAGAGGTACATGAATGGTACTTGGATTAATATAAAATGCATCCTGCATTTACAGTGTACACAAGGGGAAGTGTTTTTATGTTGTTTTATGGGAATTATTTTAATATTATTTTTGTTTTATTTGTACAAGTTTACTACCTTTTTACAACCCAGTAATGAGAAGAATGTTGTGGGTAGTTTATCTCACTTTCATGAATCAGGTGAGTCAAGGGAACCAGGAGGGGAATGATTGTCCCTGGGGCCACTGGAGTGGAAGAAGTATTTAGACGGTTGACTTCCTGGTTCCCTGAGTTAAGTGTATGGGTTAAGAAATTGACAATAATCTTAGTAGTTGTAGCAGTGATATTTGTCTGTATCTATGTAATCATACAATTAATTTTTAAATATAGTTCTAAATTGCTACATTTAGAATGAGACTTATATGAAGAATATTCATACAAGTCTCAAAGGGGGGGACATGTTGTCACATGTTTGAGTTACAGCCTAACTGTCGTGATACTGCTCAATTTAGGGTTAAACACAATGCATTGTCCTTTAAGGAGGACCATTACTCTATTGTTTCACTCTGTAGGCCTGCTTACTTTGTATAAACAATGCATGCTTTGCTAAGGACTATACCGTCGAAGAAGGAACTAAAGAAGGAAACATCCTGCTCCAGAAGGTGCCAAAAGCCGGATGAGTGCCAAAGAAGCAAGAACTGGGGGAAGGGTAAAGGTGGCACAGGGAGATCACAACTTCCAACTCAATTCCAGGCTGGAAGAACTTGCCCGTGCACACCTGCAAGGAGCATGCATGCTCATCTACATATCAGGTGAGGCTAATTTAAATATAATGGGCCGATAGTAGATGAGATGGTGACTACTACCCAATGAATGTAAATTTAGGTGGGTTTTTACTAATCATGTAACAGAATAAATATATTGTTTTTCTTTGGTGTGGCATGGTTCCTTTATGGAATTACCACCTAGCACCCATCTTTCCACAAATATGAAAAAAATAATGTCTCTCCTGAGTGTGTGATTATTGGCTCATTGCACACTGGGTAACAAATCTACTTTTTGGACAACATCTGGAAAACAGTCTTAGTCATATGGTTTAGTTTTAGGTAGTCCTGCAAGGAGCAGCAAGTTGGACTTGATGATCCTTATGCATCCCTTCCAACTTGAGATATTCTGTGATTCTTGGATTGGGTCCACAACACTGGCCACGGTGGAGAAGCCTGAGGTAGGGTTTGGTTAGTAAAAGGTAGGAATGCTGGCAAGGATAGATGCTGGGACTCTGGGGCAAAGAGATCAAAGAGAAAGTGACGTGCGGAAACAGAATCCACAATCAGTGAGATTGTAAAGTGGGTATGTTCATTCAGTGCTGGGCAGCACGGGGTTGTGTGTGTGTGTGGGTGTTACCAAAATCCGGAATAAAACTCCTTAACAGCAATGAGAAGTTAAGAAGCAGGCACTCTTTTATTGCAGTGCTGGGCACACAGGGGATTCCTCCACCTAGTATGTGCACCTGTCTGGTTTAATCATGCAGGTTAAATACACACCTGTCATACATATTCACTAAATTTCCAGGAAATGTCATACATAATCATTAACTTTGCAATAAGTCATTAGCATATGTAAATGTCTCTTTGCGCAGGCACAGTGAAGTCTCTGGTGGTCTTCAAAAGCCCTCTGGTGGTCTTCCATAGTCTTCCTCACTTTGTCCGATAGTTGACCTCTCTTATGTGATTCTGCGCAGTACGATTTTCGCCATCATGTATTAGATTACATAAAAATACATTCAATGTTAATTCTTAAATTTAACGTTTCTAATAATTGGCCCTTCAGTCACACCATCTTATCAATATTCTTATACTAAACCAATCATTGGTTAATCTTACTTAATTCCACTAACTGGAATCTTGACCAAAATGGGGTTTCTAAGCAACAGAACTAAGGTCCATAACGATCTCTCTTAGTTTCTTAGAACAAAACACTACAAACTAACAAATCTGTCAAAGTTTCTATAGTTAACTAATTTTAGACAATACTTATTTTCTTATGATTGTATACAACGCATTTTGTATGTTCCTAAGCTTCTATGACTACATTGCGAGCTTCAAACCCCTATATTCTACAATCTTTACCTTTTGATCAAACCCAGCTTATATAAAATAAAATTTTAACTTATCAAAATATTTGTAACAGGGGTAGTCCTACCAAAGTTGTGCGCACCTGACTTGGCAGCTCGCTTTAAATTTATATAATCAAGTGTTACATATACATAGAGTTTCACAATACGCCTATACATAGGCATGACCTATCCCCGCTTCATATTAAAATTAGTTCCAAGAAGTCATTTCCCTAAGTTCCTCCCAACTGCGCCTGCGCAGTTCATCCTTGTAGTGGTTGTCGGGGGTCCTGAAGATGAAGGCTGTATGTCTTCTTCGCGGTGAACTCTTAACCTTCTGTCCCTGTTCAGACTCAGTCGCTCCGTGGCATTTATCCAAATCCCAAGGCCGGTCTTGGCTGGTTCTTGGGGTTGACTTCTGCTTCTTATCAGGGACTATCTCCTGTCCCAGCCAGCCTCAACAATGCAAATGTTAAACATCACTTCTCATCATCTTGGGCCATGTCTACCTCTATTGAAATTCCTTTAACTTCATTTGATATAGAGAATGAACTGCTTATTGCTTAATGATTGTCTCTCTGTAACTTAACATACCAAGGACTGGTGTTTGTCAAGGATTAAGCCTGTCAGAGACTGGTACTTGGGAGTGATGAGCAAGAAGGAACCATGAGCAATCACAAAACTTAATTAAATGTTTGATGAATTTACGATCTTGTTGAGAAGGCACAAGCAGAGGGCTTGCTTGAATAGATAGGGCCAGAAAAGATAAGAACTCCTGCCTTTGTTCTCGTCCTTGTACATAATTTAGCTTAAACTAGCCATATGGTTCTACACCACTAATGAAAACTCAGATAATAAGACCACTAACAAGCACTGATGTATGAAACATGCAGAAGATCACACTGCGCAGAATCACCTGAGGAGGGTCAAGTAGCGGACAAGTGGGGAAGACTATGGAAGACCACCAGAGGACTCCTGAAGACCACCAGAGACCTTCAATGCGCCTGCATAAAGGACATTTGCATATGCTAATAGTTTCCCAGAAAACAAATGAATATGTATAACATTTCTTGGAAATCTAGTGAATATGTATGTAGAGCATGTACTTAACCTGCACAATTAGACCCAACGGTGTGCACGATAGGTGGAGCAATCCCCCGTGCATCCAGCGCTGCCAATAAAGAATACCTCCTTAATAGTCAATCAAACTATTTTGTTATTTTCTTTGAATCACATTACAAGCTAGATAATTATTAAACAGTTCCAATCTACACCCATATATCTACTATATCTACTAAGGTTCCTTTGGCTCCCCGTCTCAAAAGTATTTAATTCTTTGTGATTCCAAATTTGGTAGAGGCTTTTGTACATCTGTGCAAGAGTTTTTCAGCTTTGTTTTACGTGACAGCCATTTTAAGGCAGTAATAGCGTGGGCAATGGGAGACACCCACCTTTTAAGTGGTTTAACACAGGGGTTCATGTCCTATGCAAGTAGTCACAATTCCCACTAGCCCTCTGAAGCTACATATGAAGTGACCACTGAGTAGATCTGCAGGGGAGTCAGACTGCTGGGGACCCCAGGCTGCCTGAGCAGACAGGGAGTTCCAAGCACACAGCGTTGGCAGGAATTTAGGAGCAGAGACTGTGAGTTCTGGAGACAGAATTGGGGTCTCTGAAGGGATGCTGGAAAGACTTAGTCATGGGAGAGGACAAGCAGCTGAACATGATGGTTCTGCAGAGGCAGAGCAAGAGGAAATGTAATTGCTGTAATGAATGAAATCTGAATAAACAGATACATCCAAGGCACTAATTTGCATGACAGTGAGACAAGCATTGGAATAATAGTTCTGCTTTCCATATTATAATAGGTCTGTTGTTTTATTGGGGAGGATTTCAAATGCATAGAGTTTGGAAAAAATACTGTACAGCAGGACTTAGGACTTAATTTATTTAGCTGATGGAAGAAAAAAGGTTATGTGGTACAGTTACTTCTGTAACAAAAAAAAAGGAGTTAGTAACAGGTCTTAAATGCAGGAGAAGAGAAGATTTAATTGGCTGGAAGATGAAGTAATTGCTTTCACATTTGGGGATAACTGCAAATACCATTGTATATTGCATTGAGTGTATGTTACAATGATTAATCACTCTTGCTTTTAAACAGCACTTGGTTTCCACTGCAAGCAGTTCATGCTGCGTGCTATTACAACCATGTCAATCTTAGTACGATGTCAAGCCTGTGAACAAAAAGGCTGCATTGTATCTAACACTGATCTAGAGAAAAGTTGTGCTGCTTTTCAGGGCTTACACATCACAAGTTTTGCAGGTGCACTTTTATACACTTTCCAGTCCAGTATTTTTATCTCAAATGAGTTGCATGCTAAACACTCTTCTGTGCTAATTCTTAGTGCTAAGTCCTTGTCCTGGTTTTGGCTGGGAGAAAGTTAATTTTATTTCTAGTAGCTGTTATAGTGCTGTGGTTTGGGTTTAGGATGAGAATGTTGATAACACACTGATGTTTTCAGTTGTTGCTAAGTAATGTTTATTCTAAAGTCAGGGATTTTTCAGCTTCTGATGCCCAGCCAGCAAGAAGGCTGGAGGGGCACAAGAAGTTGGGAGGGGACCCAGCCAGGACCCAAACTGGCCAAAGGGGTCTTCCATACCCTGTGATGTCATGCCCAGTATATAAACTGGGGGGGTGTGGGGGTTTGGCCTGGGGGGTGCAGGTCACTGCTCGGGAACTAACTGGACATCAGTTGATGAGTGGTGAGCAATTGCATTGTGCATCACTTGTTTTGTATATTCCAATTCTTTTATTATTATTATCATTTTATTATCATTATTATTTTCTTCCTTTCTGTCCTATTAAACTGTTCTTATCTCAACCCAAGAGTTTCACTTTTTTTCCCAATTCCCTCCCCCATCCCACTGGTTGGGGGGGAAGTGAGCGAGCGGCTGGGGTTAAACCACGACAGTCCTTTTGGCACCCAGCGTGGGGCTTGAAGGGTTGAGATAATGACAGATCTGACCAGAGCATGTTAAAACGAATTTGTTACAAGCATTCGTTATATTAGTTTAAGAGTTGCTGGTCACAATGTTGACTTATTGTCTCTTAGATTTGTGGTACTCATTTCTGGAGTTCTGTTATGTACCACCTCACTTGCTGTATATAGTCCCTGTGCTGCTGCTTATCGTCTGTGGGAGGTGGATTAAGGTTTTCAGTTTGATGCACTGTGCAACACTGGCTTACGGTATGATAAAATTATCAGTTGTGGGACTAATCCAGTATTTGTACTCAGCATGGTCATCACCTCTATACTTCAGGAGCCATCTGTGGGAAACTATTAATAACTATACCCTTTACCTTTTCACCTCAGAAAGCCAATCTATGGTCTAGATGCCTTTCTTCCCTGTGAAATGTATATTGGCTTTCACAAAAAGAGAACACTGAAATTTGCCTAACTACTGCATAAGCTACGTCCCGAAAGGATGTTTGCCTCACTGCCACTAAATTAGGCCTTCACACGGGAAATATGTAGTTAACATATTCCAGACATCAATTGTATTTTATAGTTTGTAGGCAGTAAATGAGCACAAGCAGAATATGTAGTTTCTTCTGATGAGATAAGACATCCTGTAACTCAAGTAATTAAAGGATGTGTAGATAGATTTGTGAAAACACAGAAAACCGGCCATATGGACTCAAGGATGAGTAAAACTGAGAACACGAGTAATAAGATAAGGAGTGATTTGTTAGCATGAGAACAGCATTTTGGGGGCCAAAGATTATTTGACATGAAAGATACAAGAAGAACAAAGGAAAAACAGAAGTTTAATGTGAAAATATTGAAAAGTGTGACTGAAGGAAAACTACAGGGTGAAAAGTGCAGCCAGAAGAAGACTACTGACTTCATCCCTTGCAGATCCCTGAAGGCCCCTCCGAATCACAAGAGACGTGCGCAAGTGGGGGGTGGTCTGGGGTGGAGTTATGTCAATAGATACCTGAAATATTAAAATAACCCCTTTGAAATGCCACAAACACAGTGTATAAAAAGGGCGAGTTCGGGTATAACCGGCGCACCTCTGGTTTTGACCATGCGCCCAGCGCTGTTTACCTTGGTTCTATAATAAACTTGTAAAATTCATGAATTGAATTGCATTTTTCACATTCCCCTTCCCCTTCTCCTCCAGGCTAATTACAACAGCATTTGAGAATTTTGAAAATTTTGAATATCCTTGGAATGTTGAAACCAGCATGGTTCTATTGCTAGGAACTAGCGTGTTCCTGAATGTGGTTCAGGTCTTGTTTAGGGTTAAACAACTATTTAAGAATATCACCCAGAAATCTGCCCCGAGGCTGGAAAATTATGAGTGGCAGAGTGTGTGGCATAGTATGGGCAAATGCCTAGGACGGTGGGCACCTCCAGTGTTTTGGAACTTCACCCCTGAACAAGAGCAGAATCCTGAAAAACTAGTAGAACATTTGGAAAATATTTTTCTGTTTTGCTTGATCTAATTTTTGATTTAACGCTTTCACTAGATTTAGGTGAATCATAAAAAACTTAAATCCTTCTGTTGCTGAGCTAGGAAGAGCAACACATATCCCTTGGTCCATCTGATTCCAGAAGTGTATAAACCCTTGTATCAATTCCCAGGCTAAATTGGGGGGGTTCATCCTGTGACTTAATTATCCCAATGGTGATAGCAACAGCGATGACCGAAAAAAAGATTTTCCAATCCTCCTTTAGTACAACATAAAAATATTCCTAATGAAAGTAGACAAACAACACAATAATTAACACAACAATTGAAAACACAAGTCCCACAGTGGTTGTTTACAATCTGTAAAACATACATAAACCTGAAAATAATTAAAAAGACAGGATGATCCACCTAGTGTGGATTCGATGATGCCTTCCACGGACATCAGTAGCTGTCCATGCATACACATTGACGGGGGCCTTCAGAGTCGGTGGCGCTGGTCCCACAGTGGGTAAATCCACCAGGACTGGCTGCCCTGGGTAGTGGAGGGGATTCACAGGGTCCGTGGTTTTCTTCTCCCCGGGACGTATAGACAGAGCCTTGGGACAGAAGGCTGTGAGCCGTGGGCAACCACTGATTCCCCACTGGCTGTTTACTCTCATTACTGCATCTGGCACCGGTTGTGGCCATCCCAGTTTTAGGGCCCGCTTTAGAAGCCTGTTGGTACACTCTGCAATCCCATTCACTTGGGGGTAGTATGGGGTATGGGAAACCCACTGGATTCCTTTGTCCCAAGCCCACTCCTGAGCCACCCTGGCAGTATAGTGGCTTCCATTGTCTGATTGGATCGATTTGGGTTTAGGCAAACAGCTAAACCATCATTTCAACCCCTTCACCATACTTTCCCCTGTTGACCAAGATACAACTTCTGCTTGGGTTAGGCCCAATACTATTTCAACCCCCACCAATACATTGCATTTTCCCTCGGAAGCCCAGAAAGGACCAATATAATCCACCTGCCATGCATCCCATAGTCCCTTATTGTCTCTTGGGTGTAAGGCTTGGTCCTTAAGAGGGTTGTGTTCTTCTAGCTGAGTACAGCATAGATCACACACTGAAATAATAGTATCACACAATTTTCTGGTTACGGACCATCCCCTACTTACTGCCTCTTTAAACAAATCTTTGCTCCCTGAGTGGCCTCGTTTTACATGCAACCATTCCCATAAGTGTTCCCATTTTTCCTCTTCACCCTCTATAGTCAACCTTGCTAAGCGGGTCAGCAAATCCACCTGATTATTCAAAAGGTGAGCTGGATGGTCTCCTGTCTGGTGTGCAGCAACCCATCCTACTAAAAAGGATTTCTGTTTGGCGATGTTCAAGATTTCCTCCCATTTTTCTCGTTGCTACACCGCTAGCCAATCACCCTTCCATTGATTTTGTTCCCAAAATGGGAGCCATTCGGTATATTCCTTAGACACAGTGTATGAATCTGTGTAAATAAACACTGGTTTAGCTTCAGCCTCTTTAGTAATTATGATCCATACAGCATCCAATTCTCCTACCTGAGTGCTTCCCTCAATTTCTGTCGTGATTCGGCTCCCTGAATCAACATGCAGCAGGGCTATTGCTCGGTATTTCCATACCTGTCCCTCTCTTCTAGAGGATGCGTCAGTAAACCATAGATTCTTCAGGTGGGGTTCAAATGGAGGAGCAGGTTTTATGCATGAGGGAGGAGGTTCTGTGTCTGGGTGTTCAGAGGGCGGCTCTTCTATTGGGAACGCTCTGGGTGTTCCCACTCCATCTGTCGAGTATGGCAATAGTGATCGAATTGCGCGTACCACTTTCTCACTGTTTTTCGCTGCGCAACTCCCACAGGTGGGGTGTTCCAGCCAGTACTGGTTTCAAGACCTTAAAAGGTCCTCATAGAATGATTGATTGTTGCTGTACAATTCTTTCAGCTTTCTGTAGAGCTAGGCTAACCACAAAGAGACCCTTCTCCCAAACTGAGTAACATTTTTCTGCATCTTTGAAACTGCACGAATAAAAACCCTATGGGGTAGCTCTGACCCTCTGGTCCGTGTTGCCACGTATGTATGGATAGTCCATGAATTGCAAAACCTCACTCAATATGGAATGGATCTGTCGGGTGTATTGGCCCTAAGGCCTGAAATACCCCAGGCTCAAAAATTAACAATTTTAAGGCTTCTTTGTGGATGGGAGTCCAGTGCAAGTAGCCCTTTTGTGTGTCAAATCATAGAGGGGGCAGGCTATGATAGAAAAATTGGGAATGTGTTTCCTCCAAAATACTAGCAAGCCTAGGGCATGTTGCAGTTCCTTCTTATTTTCAGGCATTTTTACCTGTTTGAGTGTAGTTACAGTTTCAGGGGGAATGCATGCCATTCCTCCCCTCCACCAAATACCCAGGAACTTCACCTCGGAAGATGGGAGTTTTTTGGCCAGAATTTGGAGCCCTAAATTTTCTACATGGGTGATTATCTCTGTGTCTGTCCCACCATGGCAGCGGCAGGGCCACCAACCAGTACATCTTCGATATACTGATATACTTTCAGCCCCTCTCCATGAGTAATTTGGGCTGGTTCTTGTGCCAGCGCGTAGTGAGCAATGGTTGGTGAATGACGATATCCCTGGAGGAGACATGTAAAAGTGAATTGCACGCCTTTCCATGTAAAGGCGAAATTATCTCTGTTTGCTTCCTGCAAGGGGACCATAAAAACCGTATCTTTCACGTCAACAGTTGCCAAAATTTGGTGGACTTGCTCCTGTATGGTCACAATCAATTCAGCTATGTTAGGCACTGCAGCTGTCAAGGGGCCCATGTTGGTATTTAGATGCCGGTAGTCAATTGTCAATTGCCACTTCCCATTGGGTTTCTGGACTGGCCACACTGGGGAATTATAAGGTGACTGTGTGGGGACAAATATCCCTTGCTCTCATAGTTCAGCTATCACCGAGGTGATCCCTTCCCTTGCTCCCAGGGGCATGGTGTAGGGTTTTACACTAACAACTTTGGAGGGGAGAAGTGCAGGTGCTTGCTATAAAAGTCTCACAGAGGCAGCAGGGAGCCCAAATTTCCATTCCCTTCCTTTCAAATCCACCCAGGCTTGTCCCTTTAACAGATGGAGTCCCAAGATATTCATGGGGAAGGTTCCCAAAATCATGATAGCCTTTACTATTACAGCTAACCAGCATTTAACCCAAGCCATTGGCTGTGGCTTAGTGTTTCCAGAAACATCTGTAACCCAAATCTGTTTTTTATCAGCAATTATGCCATTATGATTGGCAACATCTGCTTGGAGTGCTGAGACTTGAGTGCCAGTGTCCACTAAAAATGTAACTGGGGTTTTAAAAGGGCCAAGGGGAAAGGTAATTAACAAGTCTCCCTTACTATTTTCCGTAAGCCTTCTTAGGTGGACCCACTGGCCATCCCCTGGCTCACTTATTGGGGACAGCACGTCCAGTTTCCCCACCCAAGATCAATCAAGTCCTTTTCAGGGGCAGTAGGTGCTTGAGGGACAGTTATCGCCATCTCGTTAGATTTCGATTCTGCCCCACCTTTCCCTTGGGACGGTTGCTCCATCCTGAGGAGTAATATCCTCTGGTTTTTCGATGCTTGAATACGCTTCTCTAGGGCTGAGGTGGGTAGGCCATCCATTATGGCCCGGGGAACCCCCTTCTCAAATCCTTCAGCCCACAACAGATTTCTTTTTCCCCCTAGATTTCATGGCAGGGGGCGGTCCTCCCATTCTATTCTATGCACAGCGAGTTTGGATTTAACTGTTCCCTCTGTGAGGCCCATCCTTCTGCCATAGTTAATCAACTCTTCTGTCAACTGTTGTGCCACTTCCCCCCAAGTCATAGCTCCCCCCTGCTAGTTCAATCTTCCTCCCCTTGAGGCTAATGCATCCCACAAACGGTCCTGGAGTTGGATGGCATATGGTTTTAAAGAGTCAGGCAAGCCCCAGATCAAGGGAGTCATCCCGCCGGGGTTGCCATTTAATAGCTACAGTGAGGGTTGCTGAGGTACTAAACGCCTATCGTGCATCAAATGGATACAAGCAGACTTTTGCAGACTTTCGATTAAGTGGTTTATAGCCGGGGTCTCAGTACACACTGGGTCCCCTCATTCCATGGGATCCAACCCCCCTGCCCAATATGGAACTCATTGGGTTAAGGCCCCAGGTTCTCTCAGACTGTTGGTGGTCAAAATTACCCCAGGTCCCCAGTACCCTTGTGCCTCATCATCTGACAATAAAACCTGGTCTCCACTGGTCAGTGATACCCTCCATACATATTCAGTCTTGGTTTCTTGAGCTAGACTAGTCTATTCTTCCTGGATTTTTGATTGTTCAGTTGCCGAATATGGTACCATTCGATGGTAACTTGCAGGGCTCCTCCCATCTGACCATTACCAGTAGTCTCGGTCTTAATCAGAGGTCTCAATGTTGCTTTCTCGTTTTTGGGGTAAAAAATTTCTCTACTCATCTCTAACTCCTTTGTCAGATACAAGGGTCTATCAGTCAATATTGCCAGTTTGTAAATCCTGGTTCACTATCTAGGATAGAGTTAAGATCCGGTTGGTCACATATTTCTTGTTTATTCTCCTCTAGTTCTCCTTGGAGGAGAATATGCAATTACCTGGCCTATCAGAGACTGCAGAAAACCACAGTCACAAGAAAAAACCCAGCCATTTATTTTCTCCTATTTTAATAAGGAGATGGCTTCATCTCTCAATGTGCCTGAAAGCAACTTCCTAGAAGAGTCTTTAACAGTGCCCAACAGCCAGTTCGAACCCAGTCTTGAGCAAGTACATTTCTTCAGGATCAGAGGTATGCAAAACTGCTGAGAGGTCAGCTGTGTTACACCTTAAAATGTGTTTACAAGTGGACAAAAATGGATGCCATGTATGTGATTTTAAGGATACAGTAAAGTGAAATTGGCTTGCTAGAAACCTTCATATCCCTATACTTCCTGAGGACTCTACTGCTCTACCTCTGACCCTGCACAAAGGCCCAAGACCAAAAGGGATACCAGTGTCCCATTCTCCATAGCTGGGCAGAGGATAGGTTGGCTGAGGATTCTGGCTGGCACAGGCAGAGCCAAACGCTTTAATGTATCTCATTACTCCCACCATCAACATTATAACTTCACTGCAGTAACCCACTGCATTAATTTGTCAACTGGGTAGTATAATCCCACGGTTTATTCAATTGCACTTGTTCCATTTTACAAAGACAGCAGAGTAAATGAGTTCAGGAATACCCTTGCTTTCATTTGCCAGTAAAATCCAGATAACTAAATAGGACTGGGTTATTTCATTTGACTGCAGTGGGCATCCAAGGCTCCAGGGTCATGTGTCAGCTCTGGTAAAAAGTCTCCAAATTACTCAGTTATGCTTCCAAATTAATACCCAGTTTCCAAGCCTGCCATTCATGAACTGCACTTTCAAATCCTACCTGTCTTGGGGATGGGTACTTAGGAGGCCTTTTTACAATAAATCAGGCCTGAAGCTAAGAGGCAATATATAGGTCTCAGTGTTTGTCCCCACTCCTCTCTCTGTCCCTCTTCCAGCTTCAAACCTACATATGCTTCAAGCACAGCTTTCTGCAGGCAAGCGTAAGCTCTGGCCAAAATGGAAGGGTGGAAATTTCCAAGAGTAGTCTCTCCATTGTTTGTAATTCCTCTCTTTGCTGATGCCAGCCAACAATAAAGTCTGCCCCTTCTGTCTGAACTGACCTAACAATCTCTTCCCCCTTGCTCTTCATAGAAGACTTTGCGATCACAAGATTTGGGCAAGCACAACAAATATTCTACCGTGCTTCATACAGGTACCGTGCTTTCAGCCAAGGGCACAGTAAACTGGAGGAACAGATTGTTCATTCAGCTGAGCAAGCGAGCAATTGAAAAGAGCAAGCAGTGCCTTTGCTGCAAGTGGCTCTGCAGGCACTCCTGTAACACCAGGTGAAAATTACTTCAAGGAGTTAAATACAAGTCTGAGAAACAAATATTTAAGTCTCTGGAGATCTGGTGTGCAGCTCATCTAAGGATATCAAGTCAAATCCTGAATCTATCTTTTAAGACTTAGGCAAACAGAGAAGTAACCCATAATGGCTGAAAATCCAACTCCTGCTTTCACAACTCAGTTCAGGGTCATCTGAAATCGATGCATACTAGTAAGCATCAGCCCCAGAGCTTAAGAAATCCCTTTCAGAGAGGACAATCACAATCCTTTTCACAAAGTAAGCTGCTTCTCTAAGAAAATACCTCTATTTTGACATCAGTGTAAGCAGTACAAGGTAAGAATATTGTGGGCGGCCTCCAAGTAAAGTAACACTCCTGAACTACTAGAATACAGCAATTTGTCACGGTAGAAAGAGCTGTGCTGTGACCAAAATTCAGTTACTAGCTCAGAGAAGAAATACGGCATTGTTCCTGCTTTACTTTGTGTAAATTCAAGATCCAGGAGGTTCCAATTGAAGGGGAAAGTGGCATAGGCCTGCTGGATAAAGCTGAGCTGCCCTTCCCTCCTTCACTTCTCTGGGTCTTGACTACATGTTCATGTTTCACAGCTGACTTGCTATACATTTAGCAATCTGAAAAACACATCATTGCCTTGTCTTTTTCACTCTCCTTTGCTTTTCCTCAATACAAGATGACTTTAAAGGTGGAGGAGAGAGCAAGCGTAAGACAAGAGCCAGGAAAATACCAGATGACCTCTAGTTTAAGTGATGATTATTAAAAAATCACTACCAGAATTGACACAACTGCTCTTCCATTTATTTGAAATCAAACTGCTTATGAACTGGATTCCTTAAAGATTTCATTTTTCATACAGACAGATTCAGTAAGGTTGACAGCCATAGCGCGTGGCGGTTTAGAGGTAGCTGCATAACAAAGCAACTTGCTAGCACTTAACACTTCATACAAAATGGAGATAGACTTTTTTTTAAACAGTACAAGAAATATTCCACCACAAGTCATTGCTTGATGATGCTAGGGAGTATTCTGTGACCAGAATTCACCCGCAGGAACAACAGACATCTTCCCCATAATCACAACTAGGCTATCATTCTCAGGTCAGATACGCTTAAGTGAAACATTTTAGAACCATTTAGTATTGGGTGTCTGCCTCTGGCACAACGTTTACTTAACAAACAGAAGAAAGCAGCTACAGTCCATTTTATGTTTTCATATACTGAGCCTTCTTGAGTGTTCATATACTGTCCAACTTCTTCAGGATGAAAGGAGCTGAAAAGAAAATGAAGCAGCATGAATGTGACTGAAGACAACAAGAAGTCTGCAGTGAGTCTGTGATGAAACTGCAGCACATTTATATGGCATTTAAAACATTCAGACTCTGGGTGAGATACCACCCTCCGCCTCCCACACGGTCCCTTCTCTCCCTGCATGATTGCTTTAACAGGTGAGACAGCACGATTCAAGGGGGGAATCAGGTACGCCTGCTTGTGCTGCAGGTCAGAGGCTTGGGCGCGTTCTCGATACCACCGGGTGGTGGTGGGGAAGAATCACCCAAACGTCATTTTTTGTTGGCTAAACAGAAGGGCATCCTGAAAGGAAAGCTGCAAGCCTCTGATGCAACGCACTAAAGCACTGCCTGTGAGACAGACAGCATGGCCCTTTTTCTTTCCTGCGCTAGAAAAGTATAGAAGCACTGTTGTTGCAAATAATCTGGTAAAGAAATCAGGATTTAATCACATAGAAGAGTTAGGTTTGATTAAGAAGTAAGATAGCATAATGTATAGGATTGTTAAGTTTGAAATGTGGCCATAGAAACTTTAGGAACTGTGTTATGTGTAACTATAGGAACCTTAACATTGTTAAAGCTTGAAATAGCTAACCCTAGAAACCTCTCCAGGAAGTTACTGTTTTTTCTATGTTTTGTTTCAAGAAACTAAGGAAACCGTCATGGACACCAGTTTGCTGCTTGGAAACCCCCTTACCCTTCCCATCTTAATTTGAGTATCGAAGATTCCAGTCAGTAGAGCTAAGTGTAACTGACCAATGATTATTTTTTAAATAAGACTATTGATACGGTTATATAATCAAAGGACCAATCATTATAAAGGTTAAGTTTAAGAGCGAGCATAGTATGCATTTTAATGTAAAGAGCTTATGTAACAATGACCTGACAGAAAAAGTCTGTAAAAACTGATTGATTTTGATACTAAGTTGGACACGCTTTTGGAGGAGCGACCCCCGTGTCCCCAGCGCTGCAATAAAAGAACTGCCTGCTTCTTAACTTCTCACTGCTGTTAAGGAGTTTTATTCCGGATTTCGGTAACACTGTTGCTCGCCCAAACCCAGCACTTCAGCCGCCTCAGGCCCCCCCCGGCGCTCTGGAAGCCCCACTGGGATGCCGAACCTCACCCGCTCCCCCCGGGGCCGCGTTCAGCCACCTGGGAAAAGGAAGCCCAGCGGCGATCAGCGGAGACTCTCCCCCGCAGCCCCACGGACAGTCACCAGGCTGCCCGAAGCAAACACATCCCTACGAAACGCCAACGGGCGACCCCCGGCCGGGCCTCCCCGGTGAGCAGGCGCAGGCCCCGGGCCAGCACCGGAGGCCACTTCTCTACGCGCAGGCGGCCCGCTCCGCTCCGAACACTTACTGATCCGCAGCAGCGCGACGTAGATGAGGAAGTTGCGGACAGAGGTGAGGACGTCGCGGCGCATCTTCCGCTTCAGTTCCTCTGGGTCCATCTTGGGCCCCAGGCCCTCGATGCGGAACATGCCGCCGGCCGCCCGCGGAAAGGCCGCACCGGCGCTGCTACGGCTGCCGAGGAGGGACACACGTGGCGGCGGGAGGGGAGGCCGCGTCACGTGACGGGGGAAGGCGGGCGGGGTCTACGGTGGCCGCGCATGAGCAAGGAGGGGCGGCGGAACGGCGGCCTGCAGGGGGGAGGCGGGGTCCGCCTCGGTCCCGGTCTGGAATGAGTTGGGTGGGATGGAAATTGCTCCCGCTCCCGAGGGTCGGCTGGCCGAGGGGTCCTCGGGGAAGGGGAGTGCTCCATCGGCTTAGCAGGCGCAGGGAGGTTAGCTGCGGTGGGGCCTGCGGCGCCGGTGGGGCCTGCGGCGCCGGTGGGGCCTGCGGCGCCGGTGGGGCCTGCGGCGCCGGTGGGGCCTGCGGCGCCGGTGGGGCCTGCGGCGCCGGTGGGGCCTGCGGCGCCGGTGGGGCCTGCGGCGCCGGTGGGGCCTGCGGCGCCGGTGGGGCGAGGCAGCTTCTCAGAAACGTGGCCCGCGATTTGAACTGCGGCTTGCCCCGAGCCGCCTTCCCTCCTCCCGGAGGGGACGTGGCGGCGGCTTTACCCGCCAACAGCAGGGCCGGCCTGGCCTCAGAGAGGGCAGAGCTGTGGCAAGGGGGTCTGGGGTTTGCAGCTTGCCTTTTCCGAGGGTTGCTGGCCGTGGTTGCACCGGCTTGTGCCAGGCTGAAAGCACGGACGGGTCTGACCGGGGGGGTGGGGAGCTCAGACCAGGGTCCCCGCAGACAGACTTTCTCTGTGATACCGAAAAGCCGGTCGAAGAAACTCTTAAGACTTGTTTTGGAGTTTTAGAAAGCAGGCATTCTTTACTGCAGCACTGGGTGCGCATGGGATAATTCCACCTTGCGTGCATGCTACAGCTTTAGCACTAACAGGTTATATAGAATAACTAATTGCATATTAATCAGATCAGTATATATATACATAAAAATGATTGCAACTGATTATCATAGTGCTGCCTACATCCAATCATGCACAATAAAGGATCCATTTGAGTCGAAGGGCTGCTTTTGTGACCACCAACCCATGCTGGCTGTCCTTGAAGTCTTTATTCTTGTCCTTGTTCTTTGATCTTGAAGCTTAACGCGGTTTCAATCACACGTGGTCGGTTTCAACATTGTTCTCATCTAGCGTACAGGAACATCTAGTCATAAGCACAAGGAACTGCAAAACTTATGAATAATTACTAGTTAATCACTTGACTAGACTTTGTAATTATCTCCCTGGTTACCCTTTGTCTATTGTTTCAACCATAATGTTAATATATGATCATTGATCAAATCTCACTTTTACAGTCACCTAGCAGCAAACCAGTTTTCATAGAAGGTACAAAATATTAAAACCATAAAAGTTTGAAGAAATCACATGAAATGTATAGACATATGCTATCATCTGGTCTTGGCAACAGCAGTGTGTGCCTCTTTTGCTCCTGCTGGGTTGCAGACAGTAGTGTGCTGTTTCTCATGGCAAAGAGGGCAGAGATGGGTCTGTGATGGGGAGCTGTGCCACCTGAGTCGCCGCTCCTCCAGGGCTGGAAGGCAGCTCTCTTCACTCTGGGGTTAAGACTACAGCAGAGCAGCCTAGAAGCTGCCTGCTCCGGTTGCCCCGTGGGTCAGGGAGCCTTTGTGCAGGAGTGCATGGAACAGGAGTTCTCCTGCTTAAGCATAGCTGTCATATAGGGGAGTCATGCAGACTACCAGGAACCTCTCTCCTCAGCCCAGTGCCTTCCTTTAGAAGGTAGATAGTAGGGAGCAGATGTAGAACAGACCTGCATAGTAAGGCACAGAGAAACAGTACAATGCCTGTCAACTTTGTTGCAAGTAATAGTGCTTGGAAGGTGTTACTGACAAGGTCTGTGACTAATGATGGTCCTGAGGAGCTGGAGTTATGTCTGAGCAATGGCTACTAGATGCGCGTCTTGGGGATGGGAACGCATCATATGGCTTGGTCTAGGGGAGATGGACACAGATGAAGCAGAGCCTGCTTTTGCGGATTACGCCTCATGACACTTCAAAGCATGTAACAGCACAACAGCCTCAAACTCAGCAGCTCTGGCTGTGCCATCACATCCTCTGCTGCAAACCCTGCTGGCTTCCCAATCTGTGTGGTACTACTGTGTGAGGTGTGCATGAGAATGTAGTCCTGAAGAGCAAGCTAGTCTCAGTGTGCTTGATCACTGGGGAGAGAGGGTTATAGCTGCACCAGACAGGAGCAGAGGTTGCCTTGCTGGCCCCTCTGAACTCTTCCAAGTGCCTTCATTCTGGATAATCTATTCACAACGGGACTTAATAGAGGCCTGTTTTTCTCTAATTGCAGTAAAGAATTCATGTGACTGTGAATCAATGTGCATCTGGCTCTGCTAGCTTTCCTGAATCATGCACTGTCTCCTAAACTACACACCATTGCCTTTGGTACCACTGCTGATCTGCAGTTTGTTACTGATTTATCTGTGCTGCTTTGTTTACTACACAGGAGCCTTCACCCCAATGCAGAACCCATTGTGCGGGGCCTTGTACAAAGGCAACTTGTACTTGACTTGTTCCCAAACAAGTCCAGGGATACCGTCAGAGGCCAGTAATATTTAACAGGTACAAAGAGACTGAGACGGCCAGTGATCCTGGCTTTGGAGAGGCCCCTTGCCAACCACAAAGCCCCCTTTCAGGAGTTGGAGGTCATGGGCAGCTGAGCTGTGGATGAGTTTCACTCAGGGTAATGGATGACTATGAATGGTGACTTGAATTTTCCCCTTTTTTAGGGATAGGAGCTGGTTCAGGCCTGAGACCAGGCTTACCCAGAGAACTGTGTACACAGCCCTCAGTCCTCACCCTTGAGCTCCGTCTGCACCATACAGGCTTCAGCCAGCCAAGCCCTACGTTTCCTGCCCGTGGCCTGCAGCCAGCAGTGCTTTCAGATGCACTCCTGAAATGCCAGGAATACTGGCAGAGGTGGACACAGGCGCTAGTGATGCCTGGAGAGGACCAAGCAAGCAGCAGTGTCTTGTGGCTCTCCCCACCACCCCAAGACATCTGGGTTCTGCAGCCCACCCTGCTCTGCCTATGCTCCTTGGGATCAGGCAATGCACAGTAGGCAGATAATTTAAAAAAACGGATTTCTCTCAGCTAAGCTGTCTATGACCTGAGGCAAAGCCAATTACAGAGCAGCTGCTTTCATCATGCCAGTGATTAACGGGGCTAATTGCATCTCTCACTGGCTGGGGGAGCTTTTCTGCTTTTCTGTGCTACCTCAAAGGCCCTCCCTAACTTTAGAAAGGATGGCCAAGGAGGAGTGTTCCCAAACCACCCTGCTCCCAGCACATTTGCAGGACATTCGATCCCAATCCCCAGTGCAAATGAAGGGGCAACCTCTTCTGGTCACAGAAGTTGTAAGACTGCCTTCCTGACAGCAAGGGCCTGCAGAAAAATACAATAGAGCTGCCCAGATCTGCAGCTGATATAAACTAGCTTTGTTCTGCTGGCTTCCAGGAAATCTCATTGATTTAGTCGAGGTTTCATTCTGATTGGTGGGTTCCTCTGGTCGTTGGTAGCAGAAACAAATTGGCAGGTCTCAATCCCATCTTGGCAGAAAAGCAAGGAGTCCCATCCTACATTTCAAGCCTGTTGGTCCTTCCAGTCTTGGTTTGTATTTGAAAAGCAGAAGTGATGCAGTTTTCCCAAGCGTTGCTCTGGAGAAGATAAAGGAACGTGGGCAAAGCTGAATCAAACATGACACAATATTGAAAAGAGACTGGAGCAAGGAGAAGGAAAAAAAAAATGCTATTAAGGAGCAGCGTGAGGACTTTGGCAGGACATTGACTGGCAAGTTGTTGCCACAAGTTGTTTCACTGGAGCCACCCCATTCTCCTTGTCATTTTGTGAGAGGGGATAAGAAACATTTCCTTTGGGAGACATCCACATTGGATAGGCAGGAGACGTCAGTTGTGGAATGACTGGCAAGGAACAGAAGGCATTGGCTTTGGGTTTTGATGGCAGCATGAACAGCTTCCTGAGCTGTCCTTGAAATGTTTGTGGCAATTTTCCAAAATTCCCTCAAACCTCCAAATTTCGCAGTTTTTAGAGCTCATAACATGTTCTTGGTTTTACTCAGTCCTGTAATTACATGAGAATTTTACTTTTCATTTCCTGGAGCTACAGGCAGAGATTACTAGCCATTGACTGGGCACTGGCTTGAGGTTAAGGTCTCTGAACACAATGTGGACAACTGCACAACATGGTATGTGAAATGGCTGCATATGGCAGGTTATGGTGTGAAAAGCCGACAAAAGTTGCAGGTAATGCCACAAGGGACAGTTGGATCTCCCAAGTGGTTATGGAGCAGTCATATGAGGAAAGGCCAGACTTCAGAGATATCTGGAGAGAAGCACCGGGGTCCTTCTGGGGCAAGACCAGCAGTTCCTCAGTAACTGTGTCAGTAACAGCACATAATGCCAAGATTACCTAGGTAACAGCATCAGAAATACCAAACTGGACACAGATGTTAAAAAAACCCCCACAATACCAATGGGTAAAAAATAGTGAGCAGCCACTTGTTCCTTGGGAGGAGACTGGGACAGACAAAGGAAGTACAAGGATTGCAAAAAGGAAGGTCAAGAAACAGGAAAAGCGAGGTACCAAGGTGCACAAATTTTGTGACCAGTGCTGCATGGAGAGAGTAGGCAAGCAGCCCCTTGTGTGATCACCTTTACTAGTGCAGAATCTTAAACCAAACCTGTTGTTTTGCCCCATAGGATGCATATCATACCTACTGTCCTGGTCAGGAGGATGAAGGGGAGAGCACGTTGTTCATCCTAACAGACTTGAGAACACCCAGGTGAATGGATTGAACTTCCCGGTATTACCATGTAGATGCATCTTCTAGGTGTGTTGGCTTTGGCAGCTACCTATCGTTTCCCAATGTTGTTTAAAAACAGGTTCAGCTTTTTCTAGCCTTGCTGAGAAAAGATTGACAAGGTGACACAGAATATGAATTTGCCTTGGTTTACATACCAATCTGGCAAGGAAACCAGTTCTCTGGTTATAGTAGGGATAGCTATGGTCTGGCTGCCTCTTTACCCCAATGGCAAAATCACCAAGGAGCAGACCCAGGTCCAGGCATCCCCTGCATGCACAATAAATAAGCAACATTCCCTTGTGCCTGGGATTTGGATGACTTGTTTGTGCCTGAAAGAGGAGTTTTGGTTCTGGCTTCTTCCTGCCATTGCTGTGGGTGGGTGGGTGGAAGCTGTCAAGAAAACTGCAGGATCTGAGTGCACACAAGCTCTACAGGCCAAGGAATGGAGACTCCAGGTGAAAGTGACAGGGCTGCATGCTGGGTGGGAATGCAGAGAAGATGGGCTGGCTGGGCAGGACTGCCCAGGGACCTGAGCTAGGACACGCTAGTGAAAACTCAGACTTCTTGCCCCAGGGATTCTCCCTCTCCTCTGAAGTGCTGGCACTGGCACTGGGGTAGGACACAGCTATTGCAGAGGGCAGGCAAGAAATAGTGCTCAGAAATTGTCTGCCCTGACTGCCCTTTTTGAGACCTCAGGCAGGTTTGTGGGGGAAAGGAACTTACCAAGATGGCTTGATCCTCCTCAATGAACATGTTTTGTGAAGTAGCCCTCCATGCACTGTTATGGGGTGTTTCTCCATGGCTGCTAACACATCATGGAGATGGCTCATCCATCTGATGATGATCTGGCCAGCTGAAAGGACAGCATGCCTTTCCTTTAGGCAAGGCAGCATCAGCCTGCCCTGGCCCCTTGAGCATCTACCAGTAAGATTCAGAGAAGTGCCAGAAACCTTCTCTTCTGGAGCTGGATCAGGACATTTATCACTGATGCATATCAAGGGCATTTTAGAGCCCCAGGGGAAGCCTTGCAGAAGCACTAGGGGGAGGCAAAGTAGACAGTGCCGGAGCCTTTGTGCTACCTACCACGTTGACCCTTTCACCCCCTCAAAAGAATCAATATTGATATATACACTAATGGCAGCATTTGCCTTTGTGCAAAAAAAAGACTTTGTCTTTGTCTGGCCAGTAAATTTCAGCTTGCCATTCTGTAGTCTCTTTCTATGGGCTCCACACAATCGGTCAGACTGTACAAAGATACATTTTCTGGGCTTCATCAAACCAGCCTGAAAAGCAAATTAATGTGACTGCCAATTCAAGCTGAAAGGAGAGTTCCCACCCACCCCACTGATGCCTTCCAGCTTCTCAGGCATGGTGTAGAGGGTGATGCCATCTTTCCTAGTGCATGGGTGCACAAATAGTGTGCGTGGCCCTTGCTGCTGGAGTCTGATGCTCAGTGCATTGGTTCCCCAGTGCCTTGCAGCTGGAGCATTCATACTCACTGCTTTCAGTTCAGCTGGTCTAAAACCAGATGTGGCTAAAGACCGATGTATGTTGAGTCTAGGACTCACACATCTACTGCAGGCAGTGTTGTACAAGCACATGAGAAGATACAGGTATCTAACCCAGGCTTAACTGGGGCAAAGAGTGTCAGTTAGTCTGGCTTAGACTGGTTCATTTAATGAAAGGCAGGTCTCCGACATAAAGGAGAATGCTCTGGCAGACCCTCCCAAACAGGACTGCCCTGGCAGTATTGCTTGTGAAGCATGGTCTGCCATTTCAGTCCACAGGTTGTTTTCTTTTGGGACATTCACTAGTGAACAGCTTTCCTCATTATTTCCTGTGTTTTCCAGCCTGAATCTGCAGCCTCTGCTGTGAAGGTCAGAAAAGAAAACAAGGGCTGTTATTTAGGATTCTGCAGGTTTCCAGCAAGTTTGTCTACTCAAATGGTGCACAGCTAAATGCAGCTATTGTACATGGTGTCTGGGGCAGCTGTACAGCAAGATGAGTGCCTATTGCTCACTCATTAGTCATACTGTTCAGGGCTATGGTAACAGACACCCAGAGATGGCGTGGTCTTCTGTCCATTCATCCCCTCTCTTCAGTTCTGAGGCAGGTAATATCATCCCCATCTCATTGGAGAGAAAAAGTCTGCGAGATAAGCACCTGACTGTAGAGTTAGAGCTCTGCCTCTGACTTCAGACAGCAGGTCTGAAGTCTTTTCCTTTCAACTAATTCCAGCCAGAAGCTCTGGCATGGATTGCAGCTAATGGCAGCTACTTAGGCCAGGAAAGCCAGTAGTGCCAATCACACCTTTCCAGCAGGACTCTTGGCGACTGTACAAGGGGGAAGACTCTCTGGCACAGATAACTTCATTGAATGACAGACTCAAAAATGGAAACTGCATCTACTCCTTCTAACACTGCTGTAGCAGAGCTGTCGACTGGATGGCTAATCAAAAGGGGAAGCAAAGGAGCAAAACCACAGCAGAGCAGACACTCCAACCATGTAAAGACACATAGTGCTGCTAAAACACAGCAGAACAGCTCCAGGGCAGGAGGACTCATGCCCTTACATCACCTCTGCATTGCTGTGGGCAGAGTGAAAAGCCACAGCGAAAAGGCACAGCGGGGCCCAGAGAGATGGAGTGTGAAGAGTCGGTGCCAACCATACGAATGGCTGAGTTCTTAGAGCACCTTGGGCTCAAAGTCTCCCACTTCACAGCAGCATCGTGCTTTTACCCAGCTCCCTGATCCCCTTTGCTCTGGGTCATATCTCCCAGGAGCCTCACCAGCTACATCTTGCTTGGTGGGGACCTGGGGCAGGAGGATGGTCCCTGATGTGTAGCAGGAAGAGAAGGAGCAGCAGGACAGTGCTTACTCAGGTCTGGCCTCTGCCCTGGGACCCTGGCATGCTCGCCACATGTCTGGATGCCCAGGGCTCAGCCCCTCAGGGACCAGACTGTGACACAGAAAAGCAGCCTGTGGTTTTCTGTGACAGGATTTCCTCTACTGTCAGAGGTCACCATCCCACCATGCATCCCCAGACCAGCAGCCTGCCAGCCCTGTCCCGGTGATGGCAGCTCAGTGTACGACAATGTGGCTTTAGTCCACCCCTTTCCTCACTGCCTGCATTGGCAGACAGTTTAGCGCTCAGGCAGCAGAGCTCAGTTTGCTCCTCCCAGAGGTAGCACACCCATGACAAGGGGTTCTTCTGCTTCTTCTGTCACCTCCACATGCAATATTCAGGCTCCCTCTGGCTCTTCTGTGGAAGCCTGAAGCTGTACCTGCGGTGGTTGCTCCCCAGGACTGGAAGGAGACCGGCACAGCAGCCTCAAGCTGCAGCATGGAGGGGACTAGTGGCAATGCTCCAGCCTCCCCTGTCTGCTTCTGCCAGACTGCTGGAACTGGCTCACCAGGCTCCTGCACACACATACACACCCTTACAGTACACAGGTACACATATATACACAGCTGACCACATACATCAACACAGACGGACACCCTAAGCACTCACTCAAACGCAGACAGAACAAGCAGCCTCAACCTGCTCCCCTTTCTGGCCTGAGACCACCATGAAAACACATTCTTATGCTTTAACCCCAGCCAGCAGCTAAGCAGCCAGCAGCCGCTCGCTCACTCGACCCACCCGCCGCCCAGTGGGATGAGGGAGAGAATCAGGGGAAAAAAAGTAAAACGCGAGGGTTGAGATAAAGACAGTTTACTAGGACAGAAAGGGAAGGGAAAATAATGTTACTAATAAGAAGAGAATATACAAAACAAGTGATGCACAATACAATTGCTCACTACATGCTGACCGGCGCCAAGCCCATCCTCGAGCCATGGTGCCCCCAGGCCAACTCCCTTCAGTTTATATACTGGGCATGACGTATTGTGGTTTGGAATACCCCTTTGGCTTGTTTGGGTCAGCTGCCCTTGCTGTGTCCCCTCCCAGTTTCTTGTGCACTCCCAGCCTCTGCTGGCAGGGTAGTATGAAAAGCTGAAAAGTCCTTGACTCTAGGATAAACACTGCTTAGCAACAACTGAAAACATCGGGGTGTGTGTTATCAATATTATTCTCATTCTAAATCCAAACCACAGCACTATACCAGCTACTAAGAAGAAAATTAACTTTATTCCAGCCAAAACCAGGACATGCATGCACACTGTAGAGAGTACCTCAGGAAAACCACTAGAAGTGGAGTTGAGTAAGGTGGCAGGACAGACTGCGCTGACCCAGCAGGGCACAGCCAGACAAACATCCTGATCAGAAAACCATTTATATGCTGCCAGCCCTTTTTATCCCTCTGTTTTGCCACGTTTGTTCTCCCCAAACCATGTCAATGCCTGCATTTCCCCACATTTGGTTCCTCCCCTGGGCATCCTGTAATAAGCCACCCCAGAATGCCTAAGTGCAATCCCGGAATGCTCTTCCTCTGCACCCTGTAGTATCTCCTGTACCCCTGGGTCTGTGAGGAGCTCGGGAGAGGGTGGGTGTCCACCAGCCCATGGGGCTGAGCTCCACTGGCACTGGGAGGAACTGGGCAGGGGCTCATGGCTCTGAGGGTGTCACTGGGGATCTCCTGTGGCTCAGGGCTCTTCTTGTGTCTGCAGATGAGATTTTCGTCACCAAAGTTACCATTCCTGAGCTGTGATCTTTCTTCTCTGAGAGAGACAATACTGAAAGCAGTGTTATTTGACCAGTCATACTGGAATCTGCCTCCGTCAGCTCACGTGAGGCCAGATAGTTTAAAATCACTCACCAGTTCTCAATTCAGGCATCCCAGGGATGTCCCCAGCACTCCAGGTCTGTTTTATCACCTTTCAGCCAGTCCTGTTGTTCTGCTGTGGTCTGGGACTACAGCACAAAGGGCTCAGGGTACCCTGGCACTCCTGGCTCTCCAAGGGAAGATTTCTTTTCCTGCTGTTTCCCCTTAACCTTGGGAGGAGCAGAATGTGGTCCTGCCAACAAATGGCCCTGACACTCGTGGAGCTGCACAAGCTGCTGCCTGACCCCCTGTGCTGCTTTGCACCCTCAAGTGGTGAAACCAGGTCTAAAAGCGAATTCAGAAGCAAAAAAAAAAACCTAAAAAGCAACACCAGAGGCAAGTATTTCAGACTTGCCATCCACTTACTTGTGATCTGGGATAGGGAGAGACGGAGCTAACAGGAAAAGTCATTCCCCACAAAACTGTGACACACAACCACACTGTGTTCTGCCCATGCACCAGGTGGTTGAACATGGTTTCTGATGTCTTCAGAAGGTTTAATGCACTGACCTTTATGATGAAGAGAACCAGAAAGGAGACATCATTTGTATCATTTTTCTGTATCACTTTAAGAAGCAATTGCTACTCTAAGTAGAATTAGAGCATATAGCAGATTATTATGCTACCTGTCTGCACTATTTGAGTGAATTTGAACTGTCAGGAGAAACGTTTTCTGGTCACTTACATAATTAACAGAAGTATTTCTCTTGTCACACTCTCTCCTTTTTGCCTTCTAGCACAGACAAAAAAATTGTGGGTTCCTTTTTGAGCTCTTTGTTGTTGAAACACATTGTCAAAGATGTAAGAAGGAAAGACAGAAGTTTCAAGGGGTGTATAGTTTGGCTCTCATGTATATGGGCTTTTTTGCTTCATAGGTTCATTTGTCTATTCCTTGCTAAGGGATCTGAAAGTGTTTCCTTAGGAGCCGCTTGGTGAGTGGTGCCTGCGCATCAGGCTTTAGAGCTTCTCAGCACTGGCTCTTGGCCTGGGTTGCTGTCCACAGTTAAGAAGCCGGCTATTAGCAAGAGCATCAGGGTGAGTAGTAAACAGGCAGGACATGCCCTTCTTAAGCACACAGAGGCAGGCACTCTGCACGAGAGATTTAGAGAGATGCCCTGCCTCAACCTACAGCCTGTCCTGCCAGACAGGTCTTCCCACTGGGGAAAGAAAGTTGGTGCACACAGGAAGGCTTGGACAGACACATGCCTTCCTCACGCGTGCCATTTCTCTGGATAGACTCCAGTACAACCACCTCTGCAACACATCTTTCTCACCTCTTTTGTCTTCTGAGCTGCTCTGTCTTCCTCTGGTCACACAAGCCATGTTGTGTTTTAAGAGAGTATCCTGGGCGGCAGAAAAAGAAGCATGGCCAGCAGGTCGAGAGACGTGATTCTCCCTGTCTGCTCCACTCTGGTGAGATCCCATCTGGAGTGTCCAGCTCTGGGGTCCCCAGTACAGGAAAGGCATGGACCTGTTGGAGCAGGTCTGGAGGAGGGCCACCAAAATGATCAGAGGGATGGAACACCTCTCCTGTGAGGAAAGGCTGAGAGAGTTGTGGTTGTTCAGCCTGGAGAAGAGAAGGCTCTGGGGAGACCTTACTGAAGCATTTCAGAACTTAAAGGGGGCTGTCATGGTTTAAGCCTAGCCAGCAACAAAGCACCATGAAACTGCTCACTCATTCCTCCCACCCCAGCCCAAGTGGGATGATGAGGAGAAAATATAAGGAAATGCTCATGGATCATGACAAGGACAGGGAGGGATCACTCACCACTTATAGTCACGGGCAAAAGACAGACTCAACCTGGGGAAAAACAAAATCAATTTAATTTGCTGCCAATAAAATCAAACCAAGGGTAATAAGAAGTAAAACCAAACCTTAAAACACCTTCCCCCCGCTCCTCCCTCCTTCCCAGCTCAACCCCACTCCCGATGTCTCCACCTCCTCCCCCTCAGCAGCACAGGGGGACAGGGAATGGAGGTTGGGGTCAGTTCATCACACGTTGTCTCTGCCACTCCTTCCTCCTCAGAGGGAGGACTCCTCACTCTTCCCCTGCTCCAACGAGGGGTCCCTCCCGTGGGAGGCAGTTCTTCACAGACTTCTCCGGCATGGGTCCTTCCCACGGGCTGCAGTCCTTCAGGCACAGCCTGCTCCAGCGCGGGCTTTCCCATGGAGTCCCAGCCATCTTGGGGGGCATTCCCCTGCTCCGGCATGGGGTCCTCCATGGACTGCAGGTGGGCATCTGCTCACCCGCTCCCCTCCATGGGCTGGGGGGGACAGCCTGCCGCCTCAACACAGGCTGTGGGGGCATCCCCTCCTCCCCTCCTTCTTCACTGACCTTGGTGTCTGCAGAGGGGTTCCTCTCCCATCCCAATCTCCTCCTCCGCTGCAGGTTCCCCTTCTTAAATATGTTATCCCAGAAGCACTACCATTGTTGCTGATTGGGTTGCACTTGGCCAGAGGTGGGTCCAACTTGGAACCAGGGAAGCTTCTAGCAGCTTCTCACAGTAGCCACCCCTGCAACCCCCTCCCAAAACCCCAAACCAAAACCCCACCACACAAACCCAAATCAGGGTCTTATAAGAAAGATGGGGACAGACCTTTTAATAGGGCCTGTAGTGATAGGACAAGGGGTAATGGTTTTAAACTAAAGGAGAGTAGATTCAGACTAGAAATTTTTTACAATGAGGGTGGTGAGGCACTGGAGCAGGTTGCCCAGAGAGGTTGTGGATGCCCCATCCCTGGAAACATTCAAGGTCAGGTTGGACGGGGCTCTGAGCAAACTGGTCTAGTGGAAGGTGTCCCTGCTCATTGCAGGAGGGTTGGACTAGATGACCTTTAAAGGTCCCTTCCAACCCAAACCATTCTATAATTCTATGATTCTAAGGTAGTTTGGGTCACTCACATAATGCTCAATGACTTTTGATGGGTGAAACGTCATCAGACAACTGGGCTGGGTGGCAGCAGCATAATGGCATGGCCAACCACACAGAGAGGGCTGATGGATAAAGGTGTGCCTTGTCTGTAGCAGGCAGAATGTCAGGGAACTCGAGCTGTTACTGCACTGCTCATGGAACCCAAAACCTGCAGCACACAGGCACTCAATCATGGCTGGGAAGCCCTGCCACATCCAGACTAAGGAACTCTGAGAGCAGGGCTGACTAATCTGCTAAGTGCAATTTTTTCAGATATGTGAAATGGGAAGGTTTTTGCTCCTTCATGAAATCTTAGTCATTCTTCTTCAGCAGGCGCAGCTTTCTGGATTCTTAAGCCCAGCAATTCCAGAGCAATTATCTGGATCGTGGGACATGGAGATGGGTTCACAGGTTCAGCTTATGGCTAGGATGAGCTCCCAGAGGTTTGATATTCTTGCATTCTTCATAGAAACAGCTTGGCAGGCAAGCAGCAACTTGTCTCCAAATAGTTTTGAATGTTTCCCCAGACAAGAGGCTTTTATAGGTCAGCTGTGACATGATCAAAACATAAGCAGTGAAGAACGCTGTTTAGAAACAGAATGTCTTATAACTTTCCGTAGAAATGTTCCCCAGGCTTCTGAAGCTTAGAATAATTAGAGAGAAGAAAAACACATCTTCAGTTCCACCATACACAGGTACAAATCTAATACATTTGGTACCTTGGTATGAAGCTCTGATTTCTCGTGTTAGTGGATACCACTTTTCATCTCCAGAAAACAGAACTATGGCTTAATTTATTTTTTAATTAAGCTTCTGCTTCCTGTGTGGATAGCTTTGAAAAGACCATCCGGGGCACTGGTAGGAAGGGAAATGTGATGTAGATTGTCCGGGAAAGCTGCATGAATCAGCAGTTGATGCAAAAGCTTTTCCTGGGCACTGTTTAATGTTATATTAATTACAGATGTCAGGCCCCAACTTCATTTTTGGTTAAGTTCAGTGACCACAGAGTAGTACTGATCATGAAAGGTGCCAGACAAACTCAGCTTTTAGATCTGCAGAAAAGAAAAATAACGATGTTTTCTGTGGGTGATTTGATCTGGGAGAAGGGCAGTCCCTGAAAAAGGAGCAGAAAGAGCAGCAAAGGTAAAGGCAGAAGGACCCGCAGTGCAGAAATACTCTGGCTAATTGGGGAGTATGAAAGAGCAAAACCAGAAAGGCACAAAACAGAAAAAATCAATACCTTTCAGTAGGTGAGTCTTCATTTCCTGACCAGCCTTGTGCTAAATAAAGAGCTGCAGACAGTTGCAGCGGAGTTTAAACACAGAGCAGGGCATTTTTACAGCAAAAGCTGATGTCAGAGAAGGAAAGGAAGAGCTGACACAGTGGATGTGGGTTCCTGTGTCCCCATTTGCGCAGTGCCTAATGAAAGTCACACAGTGTCAGGCAATCTCCAAGCAGCCTTGCACCCACTTTCTTTGTCCTTAGCACCACCAAGACCTTTATGCCCAGACTACCTGGAGTGAGAGCATTGCACACTGTGTTTATGTGGTAAAAGCGGCTCTGCACACACACAGAGGAGCATAGAGAGGCAACAGCAGGGTGGGAAACTCAAATAATACCCTGCTCTGTCTACTCCCTGGCCCATACAGAAGTCATCAGCCCATCAGAAGCCATCAGCCCATCAGAAGCCCACCTCCACAAGCCCAGAGGAGCAAAGGGGCACAAAGGCAGTTGGGAAAACAAATTAGGGACTCAGAGGAAGGCAAATTCTGCCCGGGGCTCTCCCAGGGCTGTCCCAGGAAAGGCTCAGCCCCACAGTCCAGGCACAAAACCTATCAAAAAGAATCAATATCTGAGCACCCTTGGGACCAAGGGAGGTCCCTGCCATCAACATGGGACACTTTATGGGGTGCAGGACGAGCATTCCGGGATTGCACAAGGCTTATTACAGGATGCCCAGGGGAGGAACCAAACGTGGAGAAACCTAGATATTGACATGGTCTGGGGAGAACAAATGTGGGAAAACAGAGGGATAAGGGAATAAAAAGGGCTGGCAGCATATAAATGGTTTTCTGATCAGGATGCTTGTCTGGCTGTGCCCTGCTGGGTCAGCACAGTCTGTCCTGCCACCTTATTCAACTCCACATCTAGTATTTTTTCTGAGTGAGGCACTCTCTATCTGGTGTGCGTGTGTGTGTCAGAGCAGCCCATGTGTCAGTGGTGCAGCACCGGGAGCGGTGTGAGTGTGCAACCGAGTGTGCAAGTGCTGGTGACGTTCCAGCCAAACAAGCAGCGAGGAGGCGATGTGGCCAGGGAGTCGGGGGTGTGGGTGTCTAGGGGCAAGACCACCAGAGGGGCTGGCTATTGGGGGGACCAGGGCAATCCTTGGCAGCTCTGTATGTCTGTGTGTCCATGCTGGTGTGTGCAAGAGGGTTGGATCCAGCAGTTGGAGGGGGGCCATGGACTCGGAGATTTGTATGTGCTTGTTTGTGCCAGCACCTGGGGAGACTGGGGCCCAGGGGCAGCTACCAGGCTGACAGGATCTGTGCCTGGCTGCCGGAGGGACCCATATTGTACACACACACGTACACGTATGTATATACATATTTCCTACTAAGGGAACTTTATGCTGGTCAGCTAGAGAGGAGAACAATTTGAGGCTGCTGGTGCTGTTTCTGTTCATGTGGTCACTGTGTGCATGTCAGTGTTGCTCTGCGTGGACGACCATGTAGGTATGTGCTGTAGGTGTGTGTTTCTATACATGCCTTTGGGGAATACATTCTGAATCTTGCAGCTGGTTGGACCTGGGGGCAAGGAGGTGCAGCAACTCCACCTCTTACCAGGCTGCTGGATTTGGCCTCTCCGAAACATCACAGAGGCTGGGAAAACCTGGGACTTCCTTGGAAATGTGAAGTCAGGAAGAGCTGCTCAAAGCCAGTGCACGTGCAGCAGGTGGTGTCAGGTCGTCTGCGGGAAACCTGTGGGGCAAGAGGCGGGCAGGCCGGCATCGCTCGACTGCTCAATTTTCTGTTGAAACGGGACCACCTTAATTGTTGTTATTGGCAGGATTGTGGTGGGTCAAATGTGAGTTCTCTTTGGGGACATGCCGCTGGGATTGTGGTGGGTCCAAATGCAAGCTCTCTTTGGGGACATGCTGCTGGGATTGTGGTGGGTCCAAACTCTTTGGGGACATGCTGCCGGGACTGTGGTGGGCCCAAACTCTTTGGGGACATGCCGCCAGGATTGTGGTGGGTCCAAACGCGGGCTGTCTTTGGGGACATGCCGCTGGGATTGTGGTGGGTCCAAACTTTTTGGGGACAAGGTGCTGGGATTGTGGTGGGTCCACCTCTTTGGGGACATGCCGCTGGGATTGTGGTGGGTCCAAATGCAAGCTCTCTTTGGGGACATGCTGCTGGGATTGTGGTGGGTCCAAACTCTTTGGGGACATGCTGCCGGGACTGTGGTGGGCCCAAACTCTTTGGGGACATGCCGCCAGGATTGTGGTGGGTCCAAACTTTTTGGGGACAAGGTGCTGGGATTGTGGTGGGTCCACCTCTTTGGGGACATGCCGCTGGGATTGTGGTGGGTCCAAACGCGGGCTGTCTTTGGGGACATGCCGCTGGGATTGTGGTGGGTCCAAACTTTTTGGGGACAAGGTGCTGGGATTGTGGTGGGTCCACCTCTTTGGGGACATGCCGCTGGGATTGTGGTGGGTCCAAACTTTTTGGGGACAAGGTGCTGGGGTTGTGGTGGGTCCACCTCTTTGGGGACGTGTCGCTGGGATTGTGGTGGGTCCAAACTCTTTGGGGACATGCCACCGGGACTGTGGTGGGCCCAAACTCTTTGGGGACATGCCACCGGGACTGTGGTGGGCCCAAACTCTTTGGGGACATGCCGCCAGGATTGTGGTGGGTCCAAACGCGGGCTGTCTTTGGGGACATGCCGCTGGGATTGTGGTGGGTCCAAACTTTTTGGGGACAAGGTGCTGGGATTGTGGTGGGTCCACCTCTTTGGGGACATGCTGCTGGGATTGTGGTGGGTCCAAATGCAAGCTCTCTTTGGGGACATGCTGCTGGGATTGTGGTGGGCCCAAACTCTTTGGGGACATGCCACCGGGACTGTGGTGGGCCCAAACGCTTTGGGGACATGCTGCCGGGACTGTGGTGGGCCCAAACTCTTTGGGACAAGGTGCCGGGACTGTGGTGGGTCCACACTCTTTAGGGACAAGCCGCCCATAGCGACAGAGCCTCAAAACAGTGGCGCGGAGGAAGGCAGACGTGAAAGCGGGCCGAAGGGGTAGGGGTCGCCCGGCTGGCGGGCGTGGCGTGGCTGGGCGTGGCGGGGGCGTGGCCCGGGGGGAGGCGTGGCGCCACGCCCCACTGCCCCGGTCCCGCCTTCCCGGGCAGAGGCCGCACCTGCCGTAGCGCAGCCGGTTCGGCGCTCCGTTCCCGGCAGCAGGTAACGGGGGGCTCTTTCTCGGCAGCGGCGGCGGGGTGGGGTGGGGATCCCTTCCCGTCCCAGGAATATCGGAGCTGCGGGATCACCCCCCCCTCTCCCCGGTCCCGGGTGAAGGCGGCCGAGGCAGCCCACGAAGGGGCCACGGGATGGGTGGAGGCGGCCGTGGAGCTTGGCTGCGGGAACGGACGGGCTCGGTCCGGTCCGGTCCTCGGTCCGGTCCGGTCCTCGGTCCGCGGTGCTGCGATCCCTGAGCCTTGTCCGGTGTTGCCGCCGCCGTTCCCCTGCGGTCGTACCCCCGGGGAGGGGTCCGTGGACGGGGCCGGGCTGGGTCCCGCTGCCGGTGGTACCGGTGGAGATGCAGAGCAGGGCTTGTTAGGCGAGACGGTCAAAACTGGCGGTTTTGGCCGAAAAGAGGTGTTGCAGTAAGTAGTACTGCTGGATTCACTCGGCATCGACTGTTTCTCAAAAGCCGGGTGGAAAATTGCTTTGCCGCTGGAGTTTATAGCCAGCTCCAGGGATGTCTGCCCCAAACCGGGCTGTCGTCGAAGAAGTGTTGGTGGACCGGCTTGGCTGGTGGTGGCCAGGCTGATACAGTGAGAGAGATTGTGCCACACCAACCCAGGAGTCTTGTAGAAAGCTGGTGGCTCTGAGTTTTGGTCTAATGTCCTGCTGTTATCTTTTACCCAGAAATGCCTGCCTCGCTGGGTGGCAGCTGTTTCTGCTATGTCTGTGTGAATGTAATGTTCATGACCTTGAATTTTGTGTGCCTCTCTTTTCATTTAGGTGACTTGTTTAGTGGTTTCTGGCCTACTCTTGCATCAAACGCTGTAAGCTAATTTTCTTTTTCATGGGAGGAAGATATACATGTGGCCCCACCCCCCAAACAACAAAACAAGCAAACAAAAAAATGCTAACACCTCTCTGTTGTGGAATTCACAGTCAATGATTTTGGCTTTTTAACTACAGTGGAAAAATATTGAGAGAAATTTCACCTGAGCTTGAGGGGGCAGAAGTCAGAGTGGCTTTAACATGCAAGCATCAGGTGCAGCGTGCTGGAGAGCTGCTTCATCACCAAAGGCAGTGGTCTTGCTGGGCAGAGGCAGGATCTAGGATCTCTGCAGGGCAGCTGGAGCACAGAGATCAGAACTCTGTGAAGGACAGCAGATAAGGTCAGGGCAGCAGCGTGTGTTCATCTGGTAGGCGTTACAGATTTGTGTTGCTGGTCAAAGTGACCAGATTTTCTCCATTTGTATGTGCTCACGACGGCTATCTAACCACTGAAAACACACCTTCCAGCTTCCGCCTGGGTAACCTGTTCTGGATGTGCATGCTGATCTCCATTGTACGTTTTTGCTAACACTCTGCAACAGCTTGTCTGTGGCTCCCTTGCTGAAGAGATGTTTACTACAGTAGTGGGAAGCTATCTGAAGTTTCTACTTCCTGGCAGATTTGGCTGAGACTTAACCCACCAGTGAGATGTGGCTGAATGGTCTAAAGGGGTTATAAGACAAGAAATGTTAGAAAGCCCATTAGTCATGGGGGTCTTGTCCAGAGGAGCAGTCCTCCTGGCCTAGAAGAACTTGCAGAATTGGAGATGGAAATTATAGTCATGTTAGATAGAAAGCCCTCAGAGAACCATTTCCTCCGCTTTATGTCTTTCTGTGGTGCTGTTCCCACTCCCATATGGGGTTCTCTGAAGCAAGACAGAGAGAAATGTTCAGGGGGCTATCTATTGTGGTTTAACCCCAGCCAGCAACTAAGCACCATGCAGCTGCTCTCTCACTCCTCCCCGCTCCCTCCCCAGTGGGATGGGGAGGGGAAGCAGGAAAAAAAAAGTGAAACTTGTGCGTTGAGATAAGAACAGTTTAATAACTAAAATAAAATATAATAACAACAACAACAATAATAATAAACTATAACAATAATAATAATTGTAATGAAAAGGAATATAACAAAGAGAGAAATTAGACCCAAGAAAAGACAAGTGATGCACAATGCAGTTGCTCACCACCTGATCACTGATGCCCGAGCAGTGACCCACCCCTCTCGGCCAACTCCCCCCAGTTTATATACTGAGCGTGATGTTCTATGGTATGGAATATCCATCTGGCTAGTTCAGGTCATCTGTCCTGGGTATGCTCCCTCCCAGCTTCTTGTACACCTGCTCACTGGCAGGGCATGGGAAACTGAAAAATCTTTACCTTAGGATAAGCACGACTTAGCAACAGCTAAAACATCAGTGTGTTATCAACATTGTTTTCACACTAAATCCAAAACACACTGTACCATCTACTAGGAAGAAAACTAACTCTATCCCAGCTGAAGCCAGGACACTATCATACAACCTGATAAAAGTCCAAGCTGGAGAAGAAAAAAAAATTCTGGAAGTCTGCAAGGCAACATTTCATTCTCCCTGCATAAATTCCAGCTGATGTCAGCTAGAGAGGCATCTAACCCTTGCTCCATCCCCCCATTTGTGAATCAGCGTGTGCAGCTCTGGCAAGACTGATGAGTAAGCTCTGGGACCAAACTGGGTGGGAAGGCCAAAAGCGAGGGTGCACTGGAATGATTGCAAGGACACAGCACAACTCAAAGGAAGAGGCTGGCCCTCTGTCCAGCCCCATGATACTAAAGAGGTCATAGAGACAGTGATGTGGAGACAGGTCTCTCTCAGACAACAGTAGAGTGGTAGGAGGGCTCTGGACGGGCAGGGGGCTTGAAAGAAGCCAGTGAAGCCTTCCTGGAAATGGCAGGTGAAGTTCTTTCCCACCAAAGCGTCTTGGTCATGTCCTGTACCAACTGCAACTGTTGTAGGAAAGAGTGGCTCAGCAGCAGAAATGGCAGCGTTTGAGTGCAGCTGGGCTTGTGGCCAAGTGTGGAACCTGCTGTGGTGGAGACTCCTTTGCTTCTCTAATTTAGCTCTTGGTAGCAGGCATATGGCACACATTTCCCAGTGTAGCACTATCTAATTTATCCTGAGTTTCACTCCTCTATAAGTTTTAGTAAATTACCCTTTAAATTCTTGCTAAGCAAGCTGCTAGCAAATAGAGCAGTGAGTTTAATGCTATTTAGTTATCTGGGCTGTAATATTTGCAAAGAGCCTGGCATTTTTAAAGCTGAAGAGAAGCTCTTATGCTTTTGTGAAATGGCTCTGTATGCAGCATGAAATTCCCAAATTAGTCTTTTTCAAGTGCATATATTTTCCCTTTCTTTATTCTTCCTTTCTTGGCATTTGCCAAAAGGCTATGCAGAAGTTATTTCCCGGCATATAGTCTTAATGCTCAGTGAAATCTGAGGCACATGTAAAGATTGTCTTTATCAACAGGTATGGAGGAACCTGTTGCATTGTCTGCCCTAAACTTGTGTATGCTGTGGTGAGTTTTCTTCTGCATGAACAATTCCAGGAAGACATGGGAAATACTCCAGAGTGCTGAACTTTACAGGCATGTTTCTTTGTTCAAGGTCTGCACCAGGACATGGAGATCAGTGCCAATATGTGGAGTTCTGCGCAGAATCTTCTCCCCCCCCCTCCGCATTGTGCAAATTGCAGGTGGCATGAAAGTGTTGCTAATGGGGCGAGCTGCTTGATTTCATGGTATTTTGCATACAGGGGCTGGGGAAGAGGATCCAACTATACACTTAGAGGTAGTTCTTTTCATCACTGTGAAAAGAAGTTGCTCTTGGAAAGCTAAGTTAGGAAATTAGAGGGGAACATTTCTTCTGTGCTGGCAGTTCTTGTCCAGAGAGATATAGCTGAAGGGATGAAGATCTTCGCACACTTCCAACAAGTCTATTTTTGGAAGTGAAAGCTATTCAGGAGTGGAAGTATTGATTTTTCTCCTTTCCACCTTGAACATTCTGTTTATCATTTTGTTCAGTTTATGTGTAATGGACCATACACAAAGCTATTCTTACTTGTCCCCTTCTGCTCTAAATATATGAGCCAGGCAAGGATGTAGGGCCTTTGCTAAAATGATTTTTATTTGGCGCCTGAAGTCTTTGCATGCTATATCCAGAACCTCTTATTTTAAAACTAATTCAGATATGAAGCCTGTTATGTCTGCAGGAAGCCAGAGCACAGTGAGGGTGTAATGGTGCAGGCCAGACTTGCAAATGACTTCAGAAAGCAAGCTAGCAGCTGGCACTGCCTCGCAGATTGGCTGGGGAGAGCAGCAGTGAATGGCTAACTTGTGCTCATGGTCACTAATGGCTTCTGGCCACCAGTAGTATGTCTGGTCAAGCTAAAAGAGACAAAGGGACCATCTTCATGAGGATCTGGCAGCAGTAAGCATAATGCGGCAACACCAGTCACCCTGCTCCTCTGCTGTTTGTATCTGTTCTCAGGCAAACTACAGGAGGTGCTCTTGGCTCCCTGGGTCTGGCCAGGTGTTACTTGGCTTTTGCTTAAAAATGCCACATGACAGATTCCTCTGGGCTTCTTGGAAGATGGCTGTGCTAGGTGATTGCTGTGCAGATTGTAGCTCATTTGGGGCTTCAGGTTCATCCTTCAGCTGGTGAGCAGCCACGGGTCTCTTCGTCTGTTGTTCTGCTGCAACTGTTACCCCATCAGAAAGTAACACCCGAAATACACAAATTGTTTAGAGAGGAGACATTGCTTTATTCTGCTCAGGGTGCAAGGTGGAAGATTTCCACAAATTGAGCACGCCCGCTGAGGTTTTCAGTCCATACTTATACACTACAGTTAAAACACCATGCCTGTCTGATACACATGTTCCACCTAACTATTGCATATTCATTATATTCATTATGTTGAGCAAGCATGACATGTTGTTCTCTTGAGCAATCGTCCCAGAGTCTTCTATGCCTGCACGTCTCTGGTGGTCTTTGGTGGTCGTTTGGGGAAGAATAACCCTACTCCTTTTGTCCTTTTATGGTCACGTGTCATCTGAGGACACCAGGGTCTTTGTTTCTCTTGCCAACCCGAAGGAGGACGTATGTCCTTAATTAGCAGATCTGTGACTCTTTAAGCATCCTCTGTTGTGAGTAGAATCTTAAACTAGGTAAGCTTTACTTTGAGTACACATAATCTAAACAGTCCTTGAATAGCAAACATACCACACTTCTCATGTTTTAGTTTTTTTTTCCTTTAACCTGTCACTGCCTTCTTATTTGTTAATCGGTCTTTTGAAAGCTTGAGGCAACACAAGACCCTGGCACAGGGCTGGACGTGGAACCACCTTGCCAGCAGTGCTGAGTCTGTGCCCTCACCAGTAAACTGTGTGTCCGGAGGTGGCACGGGGTCTCATGGCATTCCTCTCCTCCGTGGGCACCTCAACCTCAGACCGTGCCAGTGCAGGGAAACATCTGCTGCATGGCAGGTTCCCCTGTGAAAAGCACCAGAAAACTGTGGCTGGGGCTCTGAGAAGCTTTGTCCCAAGTGACATGGACCTGTGAAGATACTGTGATCTTTCACAGCCAGAGTGCATCCATGTAAAACCTGACCAGTGCTGTGGGGAAGAGAAGGTTGGAGGACTCGGGTAGTTGGAATGTGCAAGTACAGGCTGTATCTCTGGGGGTGTCCCTGCTGTTCCTGGGAAGCATCATCTGTGTGCAGAAATTGCATCAGGCAGAGTTCAGCAGCACCACGGCCTGAAGCAGAACCTCTCCAGTCTTCCCTGGGTTGCCAAGTGCTCAAAATTCTCCTGCTGACTGTTTTTGACTTACAGCAGGTGGAAAGTTTCCTTTTTTTTTTTTTTTTGTTTGTTTGGTTTTTTTTGTTTTCTTTGTTTGTTTTGTTTCCTGGCAGCAACTGTTTGTTGGTGAAGACCTATTTCCAGTAACATTAACAAGCAAAAGTGGTTTTTTTTTATTTTTTCTGGGGGAAGCTGGTAGTGGTGGTAATTATTTTCCTGACATTACAAACAAGTGCGGAGTATCAAAGGTTTTTCCATTTTGGATGAGAAGGAAATAATGCTATGACCTGGCAGCACTTTGTGGGAACTGCTGCTTGGGCACATGATGTTTCTGACAGGGATTGCACCTCCTGAAACGCTTCATGGCTTTTTTACCACATGATGTGCTGTTTTCCTCCTTTAAGACTGGAGGATATAGTGCATCGTGGGAGGAGTCCAGTCAAGGACTGTGACTTCTTAAGTAGCTGCAGGGGACATCAGAAATGACAGTCCCTCAGACTGCTGCAGTCTGTCCCGTTACACAGCGTGGGTCCATTTTCCTGGGGTCAGAAGCTGCCCTGGCTCTGAGGGTGGGCTGATGAGTGGGCATAGTGGGGCTGTCACTTTGTTGTTCAAGCTGTGATGAGCCACTCAAGTGCAAAGTACTTTCATTCTGTAGAAACAAGAGCCTAAAACCCAAGATGCACTGATGGCTCGATGAAAAACTAATTAAGTCAGATTGGTGCGCTTGCCTAAGGTAGTTGGTGACAACATCTGACAAGCCAGAACTTGCTCGTCTGCTTGCTGAAATCATGGCAATCCGAAGTGGTGACTGCTTGCTTGGAGGGCTGGAGAAGGGTTGTGCACAGCAGTGCTGTAATCGGATGGTGCTGGACTTGCCTGGTCTTGCTTAGCACACGAGGTCGTATGTTTCTAGCACAGCACAGGTTCTCTTTCTGGCTGCCAATGGCAGTAGATGAATCAGAGAATGTACACAAGAGTCTTGGGTTGTGGTGGTTTGCTGACCAGCCTGGAGGATACGTGGCCCATACTTCTGCACAGCACTAGGTCATAAGCTTGCCGACCCACTGGCTTGTGCTGTAGGGTTCCTTCCCCTTTTAATCAAGCCAAAGCTGCTCATTTTCTGCGTCCTAGCTCAGCTTCCTCAACATGGAGAGGCCAAGCTGAAGAGCTCAGGACCTTCACCTGGTCAGAGGGACATCAGCTCAGCTGTGAAGTCCTTGTTAAGAAAGCAGGCCATCCTGTGGTACCAAAGCAGTTATAAGCAGAGGTGATCAGACAAGCAGCTGACATAAGAATATGGAGGATAACAGACCTCAATCCTATTAGTGACAGCTGGCAATACTGAGTGGTGTCATGGGGCTGTTTTCCTTGTGAGGAGAAGCAGTGCTGCTGTAATGGGTGAGGGGACTGGCATCATGACACACAAGGATGTTTGTAGCCATGGGGAGGATCCTGCTCTGGACCATCCTCCTTGGGCAGCAGGATGAGGCCTAGATGGGTCCATGACTCTCACATGGCAGAAACTTTTGTGTGGACAATTTGGGCTGGCCTTTGATCTGGGCAAGACCCATGGGAATGCAGCTTGTCTCCGCAAAAGCTAGGGAAACATCACAGATTTGCTTATATTGTGTTGACTTATGAGACAGGATGACATAGTGATTTTTTTCTTTTTGTGTTCCCCCCTCCCCCCCCTTTTTGCAAGGGTTATGTTATTTAATTGTGTGATTGTGGAAGCTGTAACAGAAGCAGCTCAATCACAGCCAAATAATGACAGCAGCATGGCCCACCCCAGCCCACGTATTCATGTTCCTTTTTCCTTAACTGTTCACCTGCCTTGCTGCAGGGGCTGGAGATGGGAGCCGTGACAGGGGCCTGTAACAATCCTCAATTTCTGTAAAAAAATCCTTGGCTGTTGGAAGAGAAAGGAGGCCCGCTCTGACAGCATCCGCTGTGTTTGCATGGAGATGAGCCTGGGCAGAGTCCTGAGGGATGCTGAAGCTGGGAGGTAATGGGTGAATGCTGGCTGCTGGGCTGTACTTGTGGATGTGGGCTCTGCCTCCATGACCACATGCCATCCAGCTGCTCCTGCTTCTGGGCAGAACTCAAATCATGAGTACTGGGCAGTCTCAGTAGCATTTCAGGGTTGGTGTCTTGGGTAAAATGTCTGCTAAGAAGAGGGGTGCCCTTGTGGGCCAGGTGCTACACAGGCAGAAACATTGGAGGGGTTTTTGGTATCGTCTTCCCAGTTGGGGTTTGCTTGCATTCTGGTGGGAGTCCAGGTTGCCATGGAAGCTTGAATTCTGTTCCTCTGGCGCAGCTGTTTCCCCTGACCATATCTCAGAGAACATCTTTAGAAGCTACTATGTGGAAAATCTGTAAATTACTGTTCTGTCCCAGTGTCTTGCCAGGGCT
Source organism: Buteo buteo (assembly GCF_964188355.1). Lineage (NCBI taxonomy): Eukaryota > Metazoa > Chordata > Aves > Accipitriformes > Accipitridae > Buteo > Buteo buteo. The sequence goes on along the minus strand of NC_134204.1, from coordinate 88,296,645 downwards.
GGCTGACCTTCAAAAGCTTTCGTGCAGACATGCCCAGTCCTGCCAAAAGTGTCTTCTGATGCAGCCCAGGCTCACAATGAGCTATGTTCATCAAGAATGAGCTCAGTTTTCTGCTGCCTGCCTAGGAAGCAAAGAACGTGCTTACTCTGTAGTGGTACTTGGACAAGAGCAGCAGCTGAAGGAGCAGACATTGCCAGTTGTATCAATAGCTTCCTACCCCGCAGCTGACCCATTACATGACCCAGATCCCCTGGCTGGTCAGCAGAGATGCGCGTTTGGCTGTGTGAGAACCTGCCTGTTCTCCTGAACCTGCATCTGCCTGAATCAAGCAGCTTCACACCTGATTCTGCTGTTGAGGGTGAAGACTCCCTCCTTGGTTGAGGGACCACAGACTGTGTCTCTTGTCCCACAGGAGCCCAGGCTTTCTCCAGAGTCAGGGGTGTTTATTGGCTGGTGAGGACTTCAACAAGAACCTGGGATGAAGCTTTCTTTTGCTGTCCCTGTGATCTCTGGAAGCAGCTGGAAAAAAAAATAATGTGGCTTTCTGACAGCAGAGAGGCTGAGCATGAGCTGAAGGGCTTCTTTGTGCTGTTCTCCAAACCAAGGAGACAGGCCATGTGGCAAAATAGAACACCTTGCTGCTGCAGTTCCTGCTTTTCAGAGTTTGTGAGGGCAACATATGGTAGATAACTGGTCTCCAGGGAAGACCATGCCTGATGAGTTGTGGGTAGCCCAGCCAGGGACCAGTCCTGCTTTGTCTCTGAACTGCACAGGGTAAGGACGTATCACCAGCTACATGGGAGGTAAAAATCATAGAATCATAGAAGGCTTTGGGTTGGAAGCGACCTTAAAGATCATCTAGTTCCAACCCCCCTGCCATGGGCAGGGACACCTTCCACTAGATCAGGTTGCTCAAAGTCCCATCTAACCTGGCCTGAATCTTTCCAGGGATGGGGCATCCACAACCTCTCTGGGCAACCTGTTCCAGTGTTTCATGACCCTCATTGTAAAAAAAAGTGTTCCTTATATCTAGTCTGAATCTACTCTCTTCTAGTTTAAAACCATTACCCCTTCTCCTTTTGCTACAGACCCTACTAAAAAGTCTGTCCCCACCCTTTAAATTCTGAAAAGCTGCAATAAGGTCTCCCCAGAGCCTTCTCTTCTCCAGGCTGAACAACCGCAAGTCTCTCAGCTTTCCTTACAGGAGAGGTGTTCCATCCCTCTGATCATTTTGGTGGCCCTCCTCTGGACCCACTCCAACAGGTCCATGTCTTTCTTGTACTGAGGACTCCAGAGCTGGATGCAGTACTCCAGGTGGGGTCTCACCAGAGTGGAGTAGAGGGGCAGAATCACCTCCCTCCACCCGCTTGTCACACTTCTTTTGATGCAGCCCAGGATGCAATTGGCTTTCTTGGCTGCGAGCACACATTGCCATGTCATACTGAGGTTTTCATCCACTAATACCCCCAAGTCCTTCTCCTCAGGGCTGTTCTCAATCCACTCATGGCCCAGCCTGTATTTGTGCTTGGGATTGCCCTGACCCATGTGCAGAACCTTGCACTTGGCCTTGTTGAACTTCATGAGGTTTTCACAGGCCCACCTCTCAAGCCTGTCAGGGTCCCTCTGGATGGCATCCCATTCCTCAGGTATGTCAACCGCACCACTCAGCTTGGTATTGTCTGCAAACTTGCTGAGGATACACTCAATCCCACTGTCTATGTTATTGATGAAGATATTAAATGATGCTTGTCCCAGTATAGACCCTGAGGGACACCACTCATCACTGATCTCCATCTGGACACACAACCATCCAGCCAATTCCTTACCCATTGAGTAGTCCACCTGTCAAATCCATCTCTCTCCAGTTTAGAAAGAAGGATGTTGTGGTGGACTGTGTGAATGGCCTTACAGAAGTCCAGATAGATGACATCAGTAGCTCTTCCTTCATCCACTGATGTAGTTGCTCCATTGTAGAAGGCTGCTAGGTTGGTCAGGCAAGAATTGCCCTTGGTGAAGCCAGGCCAGCTGTCTTGAATCACCTCCCTGTCCTCCATGTGCCTTAACATAGCATCTAGGAGGATCTGTTCCGTGGTCTTCCCAGGCACAGAGGTGAGGTTGACAGGTTTGTTGTTCCCAGGGTCCTTCTTTCCAGCCTTTTTAAAAATGGGTGCAGTGTTTCCCTTTTTCCAGTCACTGGGGACTTCACCTGACTACCATCACTTCAAATATCACGAAGAGTGGCTTGGTAACTACATGAGCCAATTTCCTCAGGACTCTGGGATGCATCTCATCAGGTCCCATAGACTTACGTATGTTCAGGTTCCTCAGGTGGTCTTGAACCTGCTTACAGTGCTCCCCCAGTCCCTGCCTTGAGGTCCATCCTCTTCAGAGGTGTGGGAGGAGAGATTGCCAGTGAAAACTGAGGCAAAAAAATTTGAGTACCTCAGCCTTCTCCTCATCCATTGTTATCAGTTTGCCAGTCATGTTCATTGGGGTGGTACACTTTCTTTGACCTTCCTTTTCTGGCTGACATACCTATAGAAGCCCTTATTATTCTTTATGTCCCTTGCCAAGTTCAGCTCCAGCTGCACCTTGGCCTTCCCTACACAATCAGGCAACACCCCTGTGCTCTTTCCAGTATACCTGTCCCTGTTTCCACTGCCTGTGCATTTCCTTCTTGCCCTGTAGTTTGACCAGGAGGTGTAGATGCACCATTGTCCACGTTATCAGTTGACTGACCTTCCAAATCCAGACCCTCATACCTGTTGTATAAAGGCTCCTGGGAAGGCAAGGGAGTCAAGGAGGGGGGTCGCCTGCCACCCTGAGCATAGACTTGCCTCCATTCACTCCTTTCCTTTTACTGCCTTCTCCCTAGTGGTGGGAGGATACAGGATGGCTTTCATCTTGTGTTTTTTCTGGTGGATGTTTCTGTCTCAGGGACCAGAGCGTGGTTCCACCAGCACCTTCAGCCTTTTTGGCAAGAATAGCTACAGTCTGAATACTGGCAGGACTGTGGACTTGTTTATATTCCTCTACTCTGCTATGAAAAGGCAAAAGGAAAGGATGACAAAATGCACAGCCCGGTCATGTATTTTTCACAGCTTGTTCTGGAAGGTGGCTTTCACAGCTGTAGTGTGCAGCATCCTCATAGCACTACATGCATGGCACAGACACCTCTGCTTTTTCTCCCGGGGAACTGCTGAAGTTCAGCATCACTGTGATTGCTTTGAAGCCCAAGAGCTCTGGTCTGGAACTAACCATCTGTCAAAGGACAAGAGGAAAGATAAGACACTGAGGCTGCATTAACAGCAATGAATGATGTTAGGACCAGCAATCTTGCTGCTTTTGGGAGGCTCATCGGCCCCAGGGGGAGGCTCCTTCCAAAGGAGCAATTTGGACGAGGACAAGAGGCCATTTTTGGAGATGGGAGCCCCTCCTGAGGAACAGCAGACTGCTTTTTAAAGATCTAACAGAGTGCGCAGGTTTTGACCATGTGTCGAAAGAGAGATTTGATTTCGATGAAAAACAGAGGGGACTAGCACAAAGCACTGTATTTACACTTCGGGCCATGGCACTCACTGCCATTGAATCTTACTGCCTGTATTTTCAACACCATGGATTTTGACGGAGCCCTAAGGCTTTTGTAGTTAAGGGAAACAGATGTTTAGAACTTGTAGACACATCTGCAAAAGGAATGGTCTCCCCCACAGCTGCTGCGGAGCTTGCTGCTAGTGTTGAGAGCCCTGGCATGTTAGGGTGGCCAGGGGAAGGGTTTGTGATCAGACAACCTTGTTGCACGTGGTGAGGCTTCCTCTGAGGGCTGCGTAGGATTAGCTGGAGCTTAGAGGCTGGACCTGGCAGCTCTCCTGATTATTTCTGCTGTAAGCATTATTGCAGAGTGTCTGGAAGGCTTACTTGAAGATGGGAGGTGGAAGAAGCCTTAAAGGCCCTTTACTCCCTTAGTAACTTCACATGTGAGGCTGGAGTACTTCATTAATGTTTGTGTAGCTGCACAGGCTCCTGATATGTGATCCCTAAACCCCACAGAGAGCAAGTTACAGTAATTGGGTACCTGCTGCCAAGGCTGGCTTCATCTTCCACTGGCATCAGCAGCAGCGCTGGCAGCAACAGTGGTAAGGCAAATGTTGATCATTTGCTTTTCAGGTAGAAAACTGTATTTTGTAAAGAAGAAAATGTAATTGTTCTGCATCTGCTATAAATACATGTATTCTCACAGTAATATTTGTGTCATAGCTGCTGATTCCCACTATTTAGAACAAATCAGGCCCCAAACTTCAGGAAATTTAAAACAAACAAAAAAACTTGAATTACTCTCCATTTGCCTTGTGGGGATGTACCTGGGATCATGTACCAAGGGTGATCAAGGGTGTTTTTATTGTCAGATTCTTCACCCTCATGGTAAAAATCAAACTGAATCTGAAACTTCCAGCCGGCAGTAGAACTCTAGAGCAGGGGCTCTCGGAACGTCAGTATGAGGGTGGCTGGGCTGTAATGAGCTGTCAGTGCTGACGTGAAGATGGAGTGCTGCAGAAAGATCTTGTACGTGCACCCTCTGTGTTGCCAGCAGCTGGGTGTGCTGCGCTGCCCTGCTGAGTCCAGCGAGTCACTAATGTCGACAGGAAGTTTTGGGAGCTTTGCAGGGAGGTGCAGGTGCAAGGGAGCCCTTAAAAGCAGAAGAAAGGAATTTTCCTCGGCTGGCTTTACCACCTCTGACAATGCCTATGGGAGAGGGCAGAAGATGGGTCATCTTTTTCGCTGTGTCCCAGGTCTCAGAGCTCAGCACAGACAGCTGGAGTCAGACCTGCCCATGATCTCCTCCCATCTGCTTACCTGCAGGCTGCCTGTTGTTCTGGTTGCTCTTAGGTGGCCTGCCTGATGTCTCTAGCAGAATCAAAAAGCTGTATAAGAAAAGCCACCATGCTGAATATCCTGAAGAGAGCCAGAGGTCATTTAACCTAGGTTGTCCTTGTTCTCTCTGCTGGTTATTCTGAGGAAGTCTGGATTTTGGACTGGTGCTGTCTCAGCAATGTGTGCTGGTGCAAGGTGCTGATGGGGAAAGAATTGCAGCAGCAGAGCAAAGACTGTGTCCCCACAAACCATTACACTCTTCTTAGCCTTACAGGGCTGCTTGCCATGTACACAGGGGTCCGTGTGTTGAAGGGTTGCTGTGTGGGCAATGAACAAGTGAATCACAAGCAGCAGACCTCTGTTCACCTAGAGCAACACTGACGTGCCACAGTTCTTTGTTGGTACCCATTATTGTGCTGTGCATTGAGGGCTGGAGGGGGACAGGGCACATTGTACACTATTTGGATTTTATTATTGCCTTTCTTGAGATTGCACTCTTCTGACAGGCATCCATTACAAGAAGTACTTGGAAAGATGCTCCCAAATGAGTGAAGATATGGATGGACCATATCCAGAGCTGTTTTATGGCAGCTTATTGCAACTATTTCTCTTCATGCAGTCCTCTGCCATCAGTGAGTGGAGGAGACCTGCTGATTCTGACTGCTGCTCCTGCTGCTACATTTTGATGGTAGTGAACACTTTAAAACAAAGATGTAATTTCAAAAACACCAGTAAAAGTTTTGTCCATCAGAAAATTTCAGTTTGATGAACTAATACTTTCCATGTAATGACATGAGAAAAATTGAGGTATTCTCCTTGAAAGTTGTTTTGTTTTCTTTTTTTCTTGACAGTCAAATCTGGGCTAGCTGGCTGAATACTCCTCCATCTGGTGCTGCCTGCCTGATTGTGCATTCAGCACCCATTTCTTCACAGCTTCCTCTCCTTGTACGGCAGGCTGCCACCAACTTTCTGCTCCACTTTGAGCAGATGAGAACTGGGTGATGTGAGATCAGATCTATGTTGTCCTTGTTTGCAGCAGGGGTGGAATATATGAAGCTGCTGTGCCACTGCAGTGGCTGAAAGGGAGGGTATAGAAAAAAAAGGCTAGTGGGGAAGCAGTATTCTCGCTGCTGTGGCAGAGTTGGATGACATACAGTGAAGGCTGGCAGTTCTCCTTGTGTCCTCTGTTCCTCCATGCAGATGACAATGCACTTCCCGACACTGCTCTCTGCTGTACCGCCCTGTGGCTGCATGCTCTGAGATTTGCTAAGGCCCTGATGTTGTTCCCTGAAGACCCAGAATCACCCACCCAGGTTTCCTCTGAGACACCAGGCAATGGCTGTCTGGATGGGTCAGTTAGCCATGCAAATACCTGGCAAGTCTTAATTTCCTCTGACAGAGTTTAAGGATCTTTGTGTATTAGGATCCTAGCCCACTCAAGCTGCTTAGTGACGTGCTCAAGGGCTTGGCTCAAAAATAGTTGCAGAAGGGCAAGTGGAAGAAGGACTCAGGTCAGAGCTTTTGTAGGACATCTTTCAAGTAAGGAGGAGGTGCCAACTGCACACGCATGATGGGTCTGTGCAAAAGGCTGGGTAATCCTGTCCCACTCGGCACACCTGCAGGTGCCTGTGTACCCTGGGGACACCACGAGAAAGAAGGCTGCTACTTTGTGTTTTGCACTATTGTTCTCACCAACAAGGAGGGGCTGGTGGAGAATGTGAAGCTCAAGGGCAGCCTTGGCTGCAGTGACCATGAAATGGTGGAATTCAAGATCCTTACGGCAGCAAGGAGGATGCATGGCAAGCTCGCTACCCTGGACTTCAGGAGAACAGACTTTAGCCTCTTCAGGGATCTGGTTGATAGAGGACCATGGAATAAAGCCCTGGAGGAAAGAGAGGCACAAGAGAGCTGGTTAATATTCAAGGATCACCTCTTCCAAGCTCAGGAGTGATGCATCCCAACAAAGAATAAGTCAGGCAAAAACTCCAGGAGGCCTGCGTGGATGAACAAGAAGCTCCTGGACAAACTCAAACACAAAAACGAAGCCTACAGAAGGTGGAAGCAAGGACAAGTAGCCTGGGAGGAATACAAAGAAATTGTCTGAGCAGCCAGGGATCAGGTTAGGAAAGCTAAAGTGCTGATAGAATTAAATCTGGCTAGGGACGTCAAGGGCAACAGGTAAAAGCTTCTGTAGGTACATCGGTGATAAAAGGAAGACTAGGGAAAATGTGGGCCCTCTCTGGAAGGAAACAGGAGACCTCGTTACCTGGGACATAGAGAAGGCTGAGGTGCTCAATGACTTTTTTGCCTCAGTCTTCACCAGCAAGTGCTCCAGCCCTACCGCCCAAGTTGTAGAAAGCAAAGGCAGGGACTGGGAGAATGAAGAACCGCCCACAGTAGGAGAAGATCAGGTTCGAGACCGTCTAAGGAACCTGAAGGTGCACAAGTCCATGGGACCTGATGAGATGCATCCGCAGGTCCTGAGGGAACTGGCGGATGAAGTGGCTGAGCCACTATCCATCATATTTGAGAAGTCATGGAAGTCCACTGAAAGTTCCACTGACTGGAAAAGGAGAAATGTAAACCCTGTTTTTAAAAAGGGAAAAAAGGAAGACCTGGGGAACTACAGGCCAGTCAGTCTCACCTCTGTTCCTGGCAAGTTCATGGAGCATATCCTCCTGGAAACTATGCTAAGGCACATGGAAAACAAGGAGGTGATTAGTGACAGCCAACATGGCTTCACTAGGAGCAAATTGTGCTTGACAAATTTGGTGGCCTTCTACAATGGGGTTCCAGCGTTGGTGGATAAGGGAAGAACAATGGACGTCATCTACCTGGACTTGTGCAAAGCATTTGACACTGTCCACGTGACATCCTTGTCTCTAAATTGGAGAGACATGGATTTGACAGATGGACGACTCAGTGGATGAGGGATTGGCTGGATGGTTGCACTCAAAGAGTTGAGGTCAACAGCTCAATGTCTGAATATAGACCAGTGACAAGTGGCATTCCTCAGGGGTCACTGTTGGGACCGGTGCTGTTTAACATCTTTGTCGGTGACATGGACAGTGGGACTGAGTGTACCCTCAGCAAGTTTGCCAACGACACCAAGCCATGCGGTGCGGTCGACATACTGGAGGGAAGGGATGCCATCCAGAGGGACCCTGACAGGCTTGAGAGGTGGGCCTGTGCAAACCTCATGAAGTTCAACAAGGCCAAGTGCAAGGTTCTGCACCTGAGTCAGGGCAATCCCAAGCACAGATACAGGCTGGGCCATGAGTGGATTGAGAGCAGCCCTGAGGAGAAGGACTTCGGGGGTATTAGTGGATGAAAAACTGAGTATGACATGGCAATGTGTGCTTGCAGCCAAGAAAGCCAATTGCATCCTGGGCTGCATCAAAAGAAGTGTGACAAGCGGGTCTTTAGAGGTCCCTTCCAACCCAAACCCTTCTATGATGCTATGATTTTATGGAAATATCTGCCAGACCTGCCTCTTCTAAGACACCTATTGTTTGGCTCAAACACTCTGGTTTACTGAAAAGACAATGTGGGTTTTTTTTCTCTTTTAGTATTCCATATGGGTTTTTTTAAGCATTTATGTTTGTTTTTCAAGCTTCTCCTCCTTGTCCTGCAGGTTAAGAGACTTTCTCCAGAAATTCTGTTCTGTGAAGCACAGCAGAAGCACAGGAAGGAAAGGCTGTCCTTTCTGCAAAGTAAAAGATATGGGGCAGGGGTAGAGGGTGGAGCTGCACATGGAGGTAATGAGAAATCACCAGAGAACAATTGATCTCAGTGCAGCAGTAGCTGAAGCAGGTGACTTCTAGGCATCCAAACAGAGAGCCTCTTGGGAGGAAGGACCAGCTGCAAGCAGGACTTTCCCTGTGGTTCAGAGGGGAATGCTAGAACATTTGGAGGGATGTAGGAAAGCCAAAGCACTTTATGCTACTGAGAAGAGAGATAAGGTCAAAGTCAGAAGATGGATGCAGCCACACTGTTGCATGAGCGTTACAGTGTCTATGGAGCTGACTGTCAGAAGCAGTGAAATATTGAGGCTGAAAAGAAACATATTAAGCATAGACAATGACTGCTCAGGCTTTGGTTTGACATGTCCTATGTATGTCTTTCAGGCTGCAGAACTGCTATGCTTCTACTTGTTCTGTGGGTACTTCCCAGTCACCCTCTGGAAAGGTAGCAGGTTTCTCATCCTACAAGCTCTAGTTTCCTTCAGAAAACGCCACTTGGTTGCAAGGGTACTCATTTTCTGTTCAGAGATGCTGCTCAGAGGCAGACACAGAAGCAGTGTGGCTGAAGGAGCAGTTCTGAATTGTGTTGCATAAGAAAGAGCAGCCAAGAGGATGCTCAGTGAAAGAACTCCTGAAGGGTTGAATTTTATGGCCCTCTTGTTTGTCCATTGCTACACAGGCAGGTAGTGAAATAGGCCAGAATGGCTTCCTGGGAAGGAAAGACACATCAGCAAATGTTGGTCCTGTCCTCTCATCCTTGTTAGAAAAGATGAGTTTGGGGGAGTGTTGTGAGTTCAGAGGGTGCTGAGGGGAAGAGGTCCAGTTTGTGTTGAGACAAAATGCGTTGTGCCTTATTTCTGTCAGCTTCCAACCATCTCTTTTATATCTTGTTATTCTGAAGTTAACTCACTGATATTTCTGCTACAGCAGAGCTCCTACTATGGACCAGCAACCCGCTGTCCTGTGCACTGTCCCAGCATAACAGACAATGTCCCTGAGGTGCAGAACTTACTGTCGGAGCAGAGGACACAAGAGAGGAGCTCGGGACATACAAATCTTGCAAGCTGACCAGAAGACACAGTGTGAAAGGTGGATATAATAATTCTGTTTCCTTGCAGAAATACAACTGAAAAACAAAGAGTTGGTATTCCTCATGACTTCTTGTAGATGCAGACATATTTTCTGTTTCATTTGGTGTTTGGTTCACTTGCACCCCACCGTTCTTTCCAGTGTTTCAATGAGTAATGAAAATGGTATGTGGCTACAGGCTTTCTGTATGTTGGAAGGTACAATGTTAAAGTGGGAAATTATCTGGTTTGATAGAGGAATTGTGAACTAGCAGGTTCAGTTTGGGGTCTGGAAGCTGACCTAGACTTTGCATCTTCAAAAGAAGGAACATTTTTAGGTGCAATTAAAGTCACAATGAGTTAAGCAGGTCTGAGCCAAACCTTCTAATGCTGCAGTTCTTCAGTTCTGTAGGACTAAAACCATCCTATCAACAGCAGAGGGTAAACACAGAAGGAGCAAGTTGGGTGAGTGACCATTTCGTATTGTTGAACTAGAGCTTTTAAATGGAAGGTCCAGGATGAACCACTCACTTTACTGATTTCTGGAACCACATATGCTTGCAGAGCTCCAGGATTAGTAGACATCAGTACACTGGAACAATTTTATCAGAGACAAATTTGAGCTTATGACCTTGGTTTAGAGACTGCTTCTGCTAGTGCAAACAACAGCGTGCTGCAACTTGCACTGGCCACAAGTTTCTTCCCGCATTACTGCTCTCTTTAGAATTAATGTGGCTGCATTAATCCGAGAAGAAATCTGTCACAGGGAGGGAATACACCAGCTCTCTGCCTGAGGCTGAAGTTTGTGTACTTGTCCCTGAAATAATGGTCAATGGAAGAATCGTGTCTAGTTTGGATCAGTGTACAGGCGGGTGTTACCAAACTTACCATTCAGAGATCCCAGACTAAAATAGAGAAGGGCTTTGCTATGACTAGGCACGGCAACTTTCTTCTGTTGAGAAAAGAGATCACTGGATCCAGAAACCTTGAGAAAGGAATTCAGAGGTTACTGGTTTATTCTCTGTCATGAGAAGTTAATGCAGTATGACCACCAACATGGACTAACCAAAAGCACCAGGCAGAGGAGACTGGATGCGCAGGAAGAATTATAGTAAGCATTACAGATGTTAACATCCTCTGTTAAAGCACATAGTCTTCCCAAGGTGCCAATGAATCTCTTCATTACAAAAGAGTTGTGAATTGGTGTTGGTAACTCTGAACAGTGTCTAGGTTTCCTCAATCTTTTATCATTCTGTTTTCCTGTGATTTCTGTCACTTTCAGGTAGATGGAAGATTTGGAGACTAACTTAATCCAAACACGCAAAGCATGTAGAATAGAACAAATGGTAGCAAAATGGCTTCATCGCTCTCGGGATGGTGCATCCAGGTAAAGATGTTTTTTTGTGAAAGGAATATCTGTTCATCACCTTTGATTAAAGAGAGCACAAGCTTGTTTGCAACAAACAGAGGCAGTCACAGGTTGCAGATCTTACTCATTGTTTCAGTTGTTCTTAGGAAATTTCCATACAGTGGTCCCTAGAAAAAACTGTTTTTAAGCACCCCCCTTTGTTTCCAGGGACCAGTGTTCCTCCTTTCACCCATTCTGGTTTTGTGAGCCACATATGCAGAAATACAATACTGCTCAATGTGAAATGTGCTTTTCTTGAAGATGGGGTTGTACTTCTCTTTGTGTCTTGCTATTTGCCCATCTTTTTAGTGCAAGACTGGGTTGCATTTACAAGGGATCCTGGCCCACAGCTGTTTTACTTTCCTAAGGTCTGTGAATCAAAATTAAGCTGGACTGGATCCTGGCTGAAGCAGAGAGCTGTAAATTCTCTCATGGCCTTGCTTGATAAAGGTGTTGCTGAGACCTGTGGAGGTCAGGGCTTGCTGTGGGGCACACCTGGAGTTCTCTCCCCCTGTGACTGCTGGGCTGGGGTGGCTGAAAGAGTTGTGGTTACAACCAGCTGGTGCCACTGGTCTGATATCTTCAGCTTTCTGCGCAGCCTGGTGGATCCCTACTGCCTGCACAGTGCAGAGCCACCCATGGGTACACAGAGAAGTGCTGGCCTCTCTGTGTATTGGTGCAGCACACTGAATGTGGAAGTGTGTGTATGTGTGTGATTCTATGCCCCTTTGATAAAGTATCTTCCAGCTATATCTTAATCACCAGCTTCTTGTCTCACAGGGGCAGAGTGTCTGTGACAGACAGCACCAGTGATGGCAGTGGCCAGCCTCCCAGCCGTGTCAAACTTACTGTCACAGTATACAAAGATTTGGTCCTCCATCACTACGGCTTTGAGATTTGTCCAAACCTTCCTCTTACGATTGCATCTGTCACTGCAGGTAAGCACTGTTTCCTTCTCCCTACAATCACAGGTGTGAGAAGCCTGAACTGTCCCAGATGGCCTTAGTGATAAACTCCTGCCAGGTATTTATGAGTTCCTCACGTACCTCTGGTTGGCACATGATCCTTGAATACGGAGGGCAAAAGCCTGTGTGCCTGTGGCGTGCAGAGTGCTTGAACTTCCACCTGATTCTGATGGCATGGAAGAAATCTAAGCCAATGGCAGCTTCACCGCTAATCCTTTGCCTGCACTTGGACACAGCTGACCTTCAGGGATGCAAAGAGCTGCTTCAAAGCAAAGTTCTTTCTGGTGTTTTATCTGAAATGCAAAGGAAGAACTTCATCTAATCTTAGAGTTCTTATTCTGCAGTAGCCCTGGTGATCTGTTGTTGAAAATGCTCTCTGGGCTTACAGCCCTGTAATGCAGAGAGGATCACTGCTAGTAGTTACATGCAGCCCAGGTGAAATTCTGCTTCAGTCAAGCAGATCAACTCTTCCAGTTATAAAAGGGGGGTATAACTCTGTTTTTAAGGTGGCGTGGGGTTTTTGAATAAAAAACTGTGAATCTTTTTTTATTTACCTTTTATTTTTTTAATGGGTACACAAACATGCCTGCTTTTTACCTGTTGGTGTGAGTGTGACAGCCAGAGAAAGACTATGCCCAGGCAGGGCAAGTAGGTATTGTGGGGAGGGTGCCTGGAGGGCTGGCCTGGGCTCTGCCTCTGGCCACCTATATGGGCTTTGGCATCCCCCATCTGCCTGAGGGAACGGCCTGTCCAAGTGCTCTTGCTTGTGGGATGTTTGGCATAAAGGCACTGAAGTATGGTCTCTGTCCTTTTACAGTGCTTTTGAGTGAAATTTTCTCTATGCCCCTTCCCATGTGAAACGTGGCTAAATTAGCTGAGTCTTGGGGTCTAAGAAGTGGGGAAGGAGTTTTTCTGTTACCTAGCTTTTCTTTTTTTCCTAATCAGAGAGAATCAACATTTTATTAAAACTGAGGCACAAAGAAACCTGTCCCCTTAATTCCTGTCCTTTGCTGTGGGAGCCCGTGGCTAAAAGCCCCGTGTTTAATTTCAAATGATTGTCTTTGTTTTTGCCTTTCACGTATGCTACCTGACACCAGGGTCTCCCTTGAGGGACAGGCGGCAGGTGCTAGGTGGGTGCATGGGCAAACCTGTCTGGCAGAGAAATTCAGTAGTGTGCCTCGGCCAGCAGGCTGGCTGTGGTGGAGCTGGGGGCTGCATGCACGCTCCTCCTTCTCAGACCAGAGGTCCCCCTGCTTCTTAGCCCCTTGGATCCTGCGGCTGCTACTCTCCTGGGAAGCAAAGCTCAGAAACCATCTTCTTCCCTTGTTGTGGGTCCTCCCAGCAGACGGCGTGGTTAAGGAGACCTTCTCCGTGCTCTCCTGGGTTGCAGAGGGGGACTCACCATGCTGGGAATCCATCCCACGTCTCCCAGGGACAGCTGCAGCACCTTGGTCTGCATGCGGGGAGTGCCAAGCCCTGGCTTGCGCGCTGTATATTCTCAGCCGCTGGGATGTAACCCACTGGGTGCAGACCCCTCAGAGAGGGAATGCCGTGCCGTAGCAGCTAACCGGAGGCCTTTGCGGGGTTGCAGGCAGGTGAAGGGCAAGGCTAGCCCGCAGTCCTCCTGTGGTTTTGCGAGACCCTGCGAGCCCTTCTGCTGCACCCCAGGAAGGCGGTTGTCCAAGGACCGTGTGGTGGGCCGTGACGAGGGAGAAGACATGCACAGGAGTGATTTTTCCGTGGTGCGGGAGCAGCTTGTGGGGCTGGAGGATGGCCCGGGCGAGGTGGCATGGACACGGGCAGTGGTAGCCCAGCTGGCATCGGCACCCCACATCCTTCGGCCCCTTTTTATTTTGCCATCCAGACGCAGCTGCTGAGGCAAAAGGGGTGCTGGGTGGGAAGAGCAGCTCGCAGTGTGTGTCAGGTCTGCCGTCGCGGTGCTGTCGTGACTAACAACGTGCCGGTTGCCCGCAGGGAGCACCGCTGAAGGGAAGCTGCAGCCGGGCGACCAGCTCCTCCTGATAAACTCCACAGCGGTGGACGACATGTCTGTCAGACGAGCAGCTGATATCATCAGGTGTGGTCCCGCATGGCCTGTGGGGATGAGAGGTGGCAGAGGGCTGAGAGGAGAGGCACGGGGACTGGGGGTCTCAACAAGGGTTGCATGGCTGTGTGGGGCTGGCCCCCCCAAACAGAGGAGGACGACCTTGCTGCGCCCGGTGGGGGCCTGCCCCACGGGGACGAATCCGCCCCGCAGCTGAAGGGCGCAGCAGCCCAGGAGAGCGGGGTTTCCCTGGCTTGTGTCGGCGCTTGGTGGGCTGCGCCCTGCCTGGCTGAGACCCCTTCCCTCACAGGGGAGGTGGAGGGGCCGAAGGGCCGTTGCTGGTGCTGCCTGCTGCGACGCCGGGGAGGAAGGCGCAGGCGGCTGCTGACCCTGGCTGACTGCCTGTCTCTGTTACAGGGAGGCCGGCGACGAGCTCCTCCTAACCGTCCTGCGCTGCACGTCGGTAAATGGCCTTTCTTCAGCACTCTCGGCACTCCCAGCACCACTGCCCCAAGATGGCCGTGGCCGGCAGTGTGGCCCGCAAGGGAAGGTTGGGGCGGCTGGGCTGGCACGCAGGACGCGAGGGCCTGACTGAAGCGACGAGGGGAGCTGCCAGGGTCCTCTGCTTTCACGCGCGGCCTTTTGGGGAGATTTTTGGGGAGAATCGGTGGTAGCTCCTCACAGCTGCGCCGGGTGCAGGGTCGGGGCAGCTTGCAGAGCCTGCCACGCGGAGACGCTCGCTGGGTGGTTTCAGCCCATGGCCCCCGGAGCTGGAGGCTCTGTCAGGAGCTGTGAGGGTCCATCGGGCTCCACAGGGGCCAGGAGGCCACGATGACTGGAATGCAGGCAGGTCTCCTCAGCCCGCCAAGAAAAGCCTGGAGTGCTCCCCACGTGCTGGGGCTGTCTGGGCCATGGGGACCCCCCCGGACATGGTGCCAAGGCTGCAGGCCCAGCATCTGCCCTAGGTGCTCCTTGGAAACTCTTAAGGTTTTCTTTTCTGAGTGCTGGAAAAACATTTCCCTTTTTCTCCAGGCTCCATCTGGTTAAGGGCTGGGACCTGGGTGTGGGTCATACTTTGGGAACAGAAGCGAAGTTTTAGTATGAAACTTTGGTGCTGATTGCCCATTCCTGTAGCATAAAATTCCCCAGAAGGCATGTACTGCCAGCATGATGTGTTTATCCACTTGGATTTCAGTGTGTGTAAAAGCTGAGCTGCAAAGCAAGGACAAAATTGGGTTTGTGTGCTTTTTGGCTTCTTGTGATGTGTGAAAGTGGCCTGAGGGGGATTTCTCCACCACCCCCCACCCTGGAAAGCACTTTGGGAGTGTTTTTCATTTGTTGGGAGGTTTTTTTTTATTTTTATTTATTCTTAGAAACAAGAATGATGATTCCTTCAGAAGAGTTACTGGAGTTCTCAGGCTTAAGGTCATGAGGTTTCTTGGCCATTCAGTGAAGGTACATTAAAGAGAAAATCTCTTAAATATATTTTTCCTGCCCAAAGTTTCCCAGGTGTTGGCATTCAACATATGTGCACAAAGACAAAGTAACTAGAAAGACTTTAAGCAAAGCCACTGAACAGTAGCTTCCTTCTTGTTAATCTGATCTCCCTTGCCTAGTACATTGGCTGTCAATCTTGCCAGTGCTTGATTGGGCTCTGGAGATCAAGTCAAAAATGAGAGTTAGTTATGCAAGACTTGAATGCCTGCCAAAAGGGGAAAAATGCAATGGCTTTTCAGAGAGAAAAGGATTTGGAAAACCCTTCATGGGATTTGGAACATCCTTCACAGGCCTTCATGCATCGTTGAGAAGCAAATGGGGCACGAACCCATTTTTGTTTTTTCCTTTGCAGGTCACTTTAAGGACACCTCCAAATACAGCCAAGGCTGATCTTGGGTTTGGGGTTGGCTCTTGCCCCACTCTGAAGGCAGCTGTGCTTAGAGCTGAGAGGTAACGCCTCCCATCGACGGATACCAGACCCTCTGCCGGGGCTGCTCTGGCCACACTAAAAGGGATGTGGGAGGCCTTGGCCCTCCTCAGGACAGTTGCGGGGCGTGATGCTCCATACAGGCCGGCAGACTCTGGGAGGGCTTGCTGCCTGGGCACAGACTCCAGCCTGCTTCCCTTCCTCCATCCTTGCCAAATGTCCTTGTGGCAAGATGGGATGTGGCAGGTTGGGAGGCACCTGCGCCTCTGGCAAGAGTGTAGGACTTGCTCTACCTCGAAGTTGTGTAGGAGGATAGAGGGATACTGCTCTGTTCTTCTTAGGGAATATCATGCTCTACAAGAGCAGGACATTTGGGCATGAGAACTCAGTGCTTCCTAGGCTCATGTGGTGTCTTGTGAGCTTGGTAGGACCCTGTCACGGTGCAGGCATGGTTATGCAATGAAGTCAAGTTGGCAGTTTTGTTCAACTTTTGCAATATGAGAGTATGCTCTAGAAACCCCAGCTGAGCTGGGAAGTGCTGCATACACAGCTGTGTTCTTGTGATAGACTGACAGGGGGGTTTGTCCATCACTGCAAGGCACTCTGCATGTGTTGGCTTATGGTACTGTGTAGCCCCACTACAAGCCAGCTGGTGGTAGACTAACAGTTGTTCTGCAGGATCCTGGCTTCATTGCAGGAGTTGGGGAGATGCCTAAACAGAGTAACTGGTTAAAGTAACTGATAAAGTGAAATTAGGAGTGTGTACAGCATGTGTTGGACGTGTGTCCACTTGTTGGACAGCCAGGTTTGGGTTGAGAAGGCAGCAACACCCCAGGTAGGTCAAAAAGGCCTGTAGCAAACCTGGAGGCTGAGAGAGTCCCAACAGCACTTGTTCCTGTAAGTGCGGGCAGCGTGGTGTGAGCAGCTTCAGCATGGGCTGTGATTGCACCCCTGCCTGCACTGTGGGCCTCTGCCTCTTGTATGCAACTGCAACAGGCTAAGCTGCCAACCGAGTCCTGCTATCTTTTCAGGGTGGGCCTAAGTCATCGTTTCTTACTGCAGAGAAGAGGGCAAGGCTAAAAACAAATCCCGTGAAAGTACGGTTCGCAGAGGAAGTGCTGGTGAATGGACACACACAGGTCAGTGGGGCATGGCTGCAGATGGGCACCGTGGGCACTGCATGCTGGGAAGAAATGAGTCTCTCCTGCGGACAGATGCGGGGCTGGGTTAGCATGGCTAGGACCTACAGAGTGGCTGCATC
Source organism: Buteo buteo (assembly GCF_964188355.1). Lineage (NCBI taxonomy): Eukaryota > Metazoa > Chordata > Aves > Accipitriformes > Accipitridae > Buteo > Buteo buteo. The sequence continues at coordinate 88,279,364 of NC_134204.1, read as the reverse complement.
CTCACTGTCCTAGTCTGCCCTGGATAGGCATCCAGGCCTCTGGTCCCAGCTTGTTTTCTACGCTCACTGGTGATCGGGGGGAAGCGCTGGCATCTCCAGAGGGTTTTATCTTTGATTTACTGACTTAGACTAATGGAAAATACCTGCATGTACTACTTTTGTCCTTTTACCATCAGGTAAACTTTAAACCAGCATTACACGGCTGTGGGATGTAGTAGGCATCTCCTGAGGTGCTGATCTCTCCATAGTAAACCTAGACTTAAGTTTGGGCACGACACTAACCTAGCCCTAAAGATGATGGGTGAATCCTACCGTCCATGCCAAGGTTATTTGCTGCCAAAGCAGCTTGGGTATCTCTTCCTGCCCTTCAGCAGTGTTCAGGTAGCATTGTGTTCAGAGAGTTTGGTACTGGTGACTTAGCTGTTAAATTTGATGTAAGTTCTCTAGCTGATAGGGTGACAGCTTGTTGTGTTTCATATCCTTGCAGAGGGTTTCCATAGAGCATTCACAGCTGCCTCCATAATAGACAGTCTGTAAGCTGAGCCAATCTGTTCTTATGTGAAACAAGATCACAGTTTAATGGAGGAATGCTGCGAATTTATCACAGGGTTTCTAGCACTGATGACAAATGAGCTGGGTAGATATGGGTCTGCCAGAAAATGACAAGCAGTGAGAACACTTGTAGCTTCCCTGAAGTGCGAACAGCTCTTAAATGTTTTCTTTTTCTTCCTGCGTAACTTACTAAGCTCAGTGTGGTTGGGATGGACTGGGGTCAGTTGGGAGTCTTTAACTCTGTCAAGTTTTCCTTTTTCCCTTTGGAATGAAAAATTATAGTGGTCAAAATCCCCCTGACCTGTCCCCTGCTCATTAGTGCTGTTCAGGTGTTGAGGTCTGACCAAATCTTGCTTCTTTGCACTTTGCAGTGGTGATAAACCAGCCACTAGGCCCTTTTCTTCTTCTCTTCTAGGCTGTCTCTTGTTTCCCATCTCTGGTGGTAGGGAGCTTTCCTGACCCAGCTCAGGCAGAGCCTTCCCTGTGGCAGGCATTTCCTCTTTCCTTCTGCACCAGGGCAGAGGTGCAGCCAGAGGTGCCATGGATGTCACCAGCCTATTAGACAAGGACAGTGCAAATGCTTTGGCACCTGTGCCTGACTCCAGGCTTATCGGCATTCCTTCTCCTTCTCTGGCCTGCTCTCCAGAGCAGGAGAGGGTCAGATGTGACTGCTGACATGTTTGCCAGTAAGTCTCTCTAGACTCAGGGATCCTTTCCTTCCTGCTGAGTTGTTGCCAGATGTGCGGGAGCTGCTAAAAGGCTCATCTCTGCTCTACCGAGGGCTGTGTTCACATCCCTCAGATCTTAATGACAGGTCTGCATGGGATCCTGCCTGAGAATTACGGCAGCTGGGCCACCCTTCCTGACACAGAAGCCAGGTACTGGACACCTCATGTGGTGGGGAGACGTGACACACAGGCCACAGAGCTCACAAGGCAGGGAATAGGGAAGAGGAGGATATGCTCTGGAAGTAGTCCCAGGCAGAGGTGACTGAGAGGCCTTGGGCAAGGCTGGTTGCGTGATACAGCCAGACTTGAAAATGCCAGCAGTCTCTGCTTTTTCTTATAGCTGGAGGTTCACACAAGTATCTGCTTGGGAGCTTCCATGGCACTGTTTCAGCCAGAGACTGGGCACTGGTGTTGCAGTGCATGAAGGTCTCAGATCTGTGCCATTCACTTACTGATTGCAAGGTAGGTTTTGAGAGGTCTGAAGGCGGACTCCTGGAGGGGATGCTGTACTCTGCACTTCGTACAAAGCCTCTATCAATATTCTGCCAAACTAGGTTAATCATACCTTTGCGAGTGCAGAGGAGGGACACAATTAATATATAGTTTGCCATTCATTTAATGAGAACATAAAGGTGAGAGAAATTCATTTGGGTATTGAGGTCCCACTGGTGTTAGCTTCCCTTATCACCAGTTGCATACGGACCCTGTTTTGAGCAGTAAAATATTAGCACAAAGGAAGAGCAAATAAATTTGTTGTATATTTATGACTTCTTTCTGGAAAAGCACTATTCACCATAGAGAGTAGCTGCTTTGCTTGAGTGTTTTAGAGCTGCTCTTCTTTCATCGGATTGATGTATTAAGACAGCCAAAATGGGCATTACTCCCTGGAAAACTGCAAAGCCTCCTGTTTCAGTAAATGTACTACTCTCGTCATCTTAATGGAGCATTGCTAAATGATCTTTGTGGCAACTGGAAGGAACCCAGAGGCTGCCTTCTGCAGCTGAAACCTGAAACTCCAGTTTGGGAACATAAATTGTTAATAAGCCTCAATGCTATCCAGCCTCCATTTTCTGTTGTGAACTTCTTATGGGTTTCCATATAACTGAATGATATGCGAGAGATAGGTCCCTCAGGATCCTCAGGTCGGCATCAGTCTGTGTATTATTAGACCGTGGGCCTAGCTGTAACATGGAGTAAATCAACCTTGCACCAGACAAAACAGGAGGGGTGCAACTACTTAAGCCACAGCAGAAGCTTTCAGAATTAATTCATAGTGGTCTGTTAGAGCCTGCATAAAAGGAGAGAAATCTCATATGGGTGTTCTGGCCAGCTCATTGGATCTGACTAGGAGAGTGGTGATACTTAACTTGTATATGACTTTCTATATATAGATTTCAAGTTCTGCTGTGTGCAGGCTGTGCAAGGCCCCATTCATGTGATAACCTGCGCCTGCAGGAGCTACCAGAGAAAAAGTGCAGTTGGTGTAAACCAACATTGCTTTTCTGAAATTGATGGAGGACGCAAAGCCCGTCAAAGATGTGATGTGTTTGTGCTACTTAGCACAAAGGAGTTAGAGCTTGGGCTCAGGAATAGTGGCAGTGTTCACTCTTTTTTCTCAGTGATGACTGTAGGCAGCTTGAACCCCACAAAACAGGGAGTGGAGGAACAAGGAACAAGATTCAGAAGTGTTTGTTCTGGTAGTACTTCCAGGGTATATGGGCTCTCTATTAAGAGGGACCAAGGTTCTGAGATTTATAAGGTGTTGCACAGCAAATGAAACAGGGGAGATCATCTTAGAAATGCCATTCTCAACCTTAAGACTGTCATGACAAGTAGATAAAGTCTAAGATTGGAGGAACACGCTGACCCAAGAACATAAGAAAAAAAATGCTGAATGGGAAGTTGAAGGGTGAAGGAGTAAACCTCAGCACTGAACAAGAAGAATAAGGCTGAAAAGAAGGAAGGTGCAAATGAGCTCTACTAAAGGAGTAAGGTAGAAGGCTGAAAGGTGCAGCTCGAGACAGCCCCAGAGGACAGAGGCCAAGTTCCCAAACCCTTCTCAGAGCACCCAATGGAGGTGCTTTTGCTATGAGAGTCATTGCCTTATCTAATGCATTTGAGACATATCTCATCAAACTCTGGTGGCATCATCTCCTGTTTGGGAAGCCCCAGAGTCACAAATTTTAGGGGAATGCTCAATAAAAGTACCACTGCATGTTTAGCTGAATCCTACAGCCTTCCCATGGTGTGCAAGATCTATTCATGGTAGTATGGAAGATTTGGGTAGCTCTTGAAGTCATGGCTGCTGCCAGTGGGGAAGTGTCAGTGTGGGGGTTAGTGCTGCCTGGTGCTCGGTAATGGGAAGATGTCTTTTCCAGCAGACATCACTGCTTTTCTGGTAATGAGCAAGGAGGATGACTCTCAGCTTTCAGTACCTGCCAGATCTTCCGGTGCCATGTGGGAACTGAACAGTGGGCATAACTGGGCCACATGCCACTCTTCCACTGGCTGGAGTTTATGGTAAAGGCATTTGTTATGCTCTCTTTCCCTTCTGTGCCAGAAGCATAATCAGGGAATAAAGCTTGGTGCCGCAGAAGAGGATTGCAGAAGCAGAGAAAAATTTTGATTTATACGAGGATGTGCTGTGTCAGGCAGAGCAGCCTAGTGCCCAGAGGCTTAATGTCCAACGATTAGTGCTGTTGCTTTTGTTCTGCAGGGGAATTCTCTTCTTTGTATGCCCAACGTTCTCAAGGTGTACTTGGAAAATGGACAGACGAAGGCTTTCAGGTTTGAGATGAGCACTACTGTGAAGGTAACGATGCTTGTTTGTCTGTCTTCGTTCCCACCACCTGAATTCAATCCAGTAGCAAACGTGCATGCAGTGGAACTTGCAACTTCTTGGTTGTTTTGGCCAGCTAGTGGGAACTGGATTGCTGACTGATGTTGAGCATGTGGATTTTCCATGCCCTTCCTGCAGAGGAGGCGTTGCTTTGATTCATCTCTGTTTTCTTCTCAGCAGCTGGTTTTCACAGAACTTGTGGAAACTTGATGATGAGGCCACTACAGCTTCGTGAAGTGTGATTGAAGTAGGGCAAGAGGGCAGGTTGGTGGGGGACTAGCAGATCAGCAGCTGTCTGCACAAACGTTGCTTTCCTTGGAAACCACGTGGCAGAATACAGAGGAGGTTGTTTAATGTAGCAGTGACAATGTGCATCCCTGAGAGGGAGAACAAGACTTCCTGGCTTGGGACCTGGACAGCAGAGTCCAGGTTTGGATATCATGTGAACTCAGCAAGTGCAATTGTGCCAGTTGTTACTTAAAGTGCCTGTCCATGTTCCAGCCTCACTTCTGCACTGGTGAAAATGTTTCCCTGTGGAGACATGAAAACTGATTAACCCCTTGAGATGGAAAAGCAGTAGCACCTCCCTAGGATCACTTGTGTTTGGAGGCATTATAGACAAGTTACTATCATTCTCATCATACAAGGTGCCGCTCTCCAGAGCCATTAATCTAGCACTTCCTGTAATTGCTGTGTTTAGACGTAGGCTTACAAACTTTTAAGTTTTTCTAGCCTGATCTTTAGAGCTGCTCAGTATTTATGTGGGAGTTAATAAGACTTGCCTGTGCACAGTGATTGGAGGCCATAATTTCTTTAAAGGATATATGAAGACCTGCAGCAGTGCAGTTACTGTGGAAAAGATGCATGACAGACAGACATTCTGGAGTTATCAGGCTGAAAAAATATTAAGGGGAAAAGCAAGGAGATTTTATTTATAATGCACTGAAAGTGTTCCTCAAAAAGGAGTTTATTGTCTAGTTCATCCAAACTTCACAAAACTGTTGTGGTCTCTCATGCAAGTAAGTCTCTGCAAGTCTTGTGACTTGCAGATCAGAGAAAAAGAAAATTATGAAATAAATCAAGGAGGTAGTAAGGAAAGGGGAGTTAAGTTGTAAAGAGAGATATGAATGCCCACCTGCAAGGAATTAACTTCTAAAAGATGGATTAGCTAGCTCTTCATGTTTGACTTGAGTTGCTCACCTCTGACCTGGAACAAATTTTTCCCTGCTGGAGTTGAGTGCAACCCTTAACCAGCATCTTCACAGAAACACTCAGATGGGTAAAAAGCCTCCTAACTTAGCTGTTTTCAAAAGTTCCTGTTGTTTGAGAGATCTTTGCTTAAAACTGAGATCAGTCAAACATTTATGCTTACTTCAAGAGGATTGAGTGAGTCAAAGGAGTTGTCTTTCCATTTGTACTGTCAAGGCTTTTTTTTTCTGTTTGCCAAAAATAAACCTAGCTATTTCCATGACACTTAGCATTCCAACAGAATTCTCCATACAACTGAAACATTAGTTTCAGTCAAATTTGGTAAGATTTTCACAGTTATGCTTTCAAATTCTTGTTTATTGGTGGGGAGAAGTGTTTTTCACCAGTTCTTTCTAGTTTCTTCAAAAAGTGTCATAGAGTTCTAGAAAGCTAGAATGGGTAACAGCAAACATTTGGATCAAGGGTGACAGAAAGTGTTCCAACACCACCAAACTAAAAACTGTAAGGCCAAAACTTTCAGCATGAAGCAGCCCAGGACATGCAACTCTAGGAAAAGGATTTGATGCCTATTAAACCTTGAAGTTTGCATCTTACTGCACTCTTACCACAGCGAGCTGCAGTTTCCCTACCTTGTCCTCCTGATCTACTGAAATGTGTTGTCCTCCCTTTATCTGTGCTTCCCCTGCAGTTCTCTTGGCTCCCTTCCGTACCAGCTGGCTGGCATCAGTGGACACGGGTGGCTCTGACCACTGTCCTGCTGTCTGCCTGGCTGGCATATTCTTTTATTGCTCAGATCCAGCTGGGACAGCACAGCAGCTAACTGCCAAGCTTGTGCTTGGTGTCCCAAAGAGGTTGCCATCTAATGTACCTCCACTTCTGATGAACTTGCAGGTTTTCTCTAACCTTGAGACCTCTGTGGTCTGTCTAGGTCAATGTGTTCAGAAGCTGTCACTGAAGAGGGAAAGGCAGTACATCGTATAGGCACTGGTTTCCTCTGAAACAGCACTAAAAAGTTCATTCTGTGTTGCAGCACCAAGTGTGTTCTTGGCTGCAGAGAATTTTGTGTCTGGCCACTGCCTTTTCAGTGCTGTCCCACACGGCTGCCAGCAGCAGGCTAGAATCATCCACATTCATGCGGTGTGCTAGCAGTGCTCAGCAACTGTGTCTAAATTCTGCTTGACCATCTATGTGCCTTCCCTTCCCAGGACATTGTTCTCACCTTGAAGGAGAAGCTCTCCATCCGGAGCATCGCATACTTTGCCCTCGCTCTAGAGGAGCAGTACAACGTGGCAAAGATCCACTTGCTGCATGAGGAGGAGCTCATTGAGCAGGTGGGAAGAGCCCCTCACATGCCCCTGCAGATGTGCTGGAGTGGGGCACCAGCACCAATGAATTGTGGCCAGGGAGGTGCAGGGAGAGCTTAGTTCTGCAGGTGTCACAACAGGGAGTGAGCTGGGCCCCATCTTCAGAGATGCTGTCCTCTTCTCTCTGCCTGTCGTATGTGTTACCACTGCATTAATCAGAGCCCCTGGAGAAGTGGTGCTTTCAGAAGTGTCTTGTTCCATTTAGAGAGCCCACAGAGCAATACCCATGGGCTGTTATTGCTTGAACCGTGTAGAGCAATCGCACATGAGCATGCTTTTTGCCAGCTGATATCTACAGATGACTATTTGAGACCTTCTTAAAATAGCTGCATACCCAGCTATTTACAGTTCGCTAGGTAGAGAGTTAACCCAGCCAGGTGCCACTTTGATTAAATTCTAAATCAAAAGTTGTGTCCTGCAAACATGAGGTTAGCTCTGTTAGTAATTCTGTTGCTCTGCTAGTAATTCTCGATTAATCTAATTTGTGAGAATGTGCCTACTTGGGAGTCTTATCTCCATGCTGTTGACTTGTTGGTGATCCACTGTGATGCAGAGAGGTTCGGTAGCTAACACCGTCCAACCACTGACCACATGTGCCTGAGAATTTCTGCTTTGTTTCGCTCGGTGAGCTTGTATGGCATTCACCCAGAATAAAATATGCTAATGTACAACCCAGGGATCTTAACATTGTACTGACATTATGATGATGATCCAGGTGACTGTTTAGGGCTGCTGTATCTTATGACTGAACTTAAAAGCAGAGAAGCTTGCCCCTTCCTCTGCCTTGAAGCCTCTGTCCTGGTAATACTGCAAGTATATGAGATCAACAGATATTTATCAAAGTTTTGCTGTCAAAGGACTTCCAAGCTACCACAGGGAGAAGGAAAAACCAGAAGAAGAATCAAAGATAAAATTACAAACACTAGCAATGTCTCCTTGTATTTGCTAAGGACAATGGTTAATCTGCAGCCATCCCACTTGGCAGTAGCTTTAGAAGATTTATGTGAGTTTGTACAAGCCAGAGGCCTACTATGCATTCATGAAGGGGGAGACTACAGCAGTAGTTGTGCCATGATGCTGTTTGTCTGTTGCAGGTGGTCCAAAAAAGAGAATCTCACGACTACCGGTGCCTCTTCAGAGTTTGCTTTGTCCCAAAGGATCCCTTAGACCTCCTGCAGGAAGACCCAATAGCCTTCGAATATCTCTACCTGCAGGTGAAATTGAGGCATTCCATGCTTCAGGATCTCTTCTCACCCAATTCTCATTTCTGCTTTAAACCAAAGCATACTTCAGACCAGCTCTGCGAAATGCAGAGCACTTAAGAACAGAGCATTTGGATTCATTTTGCCTTAAATTCTTAAATCAACTTATATGCTTGGCTTTTTACCAGAATGAGATTGAAATGAGCTGGGTGACTCCCTTTATTTGACACACAGTAGTCATATCAGAGGTCTTATCCTGATGACTTCTTGACCTCCCATCATCATGCTAACTCAGCTCTGTTTGTTCCAGAGCTGCAGTGATGTGCTTCAGGAAAGATTTGCTGTGGAAATGAAATGCAGTGTGGCATTACGCCTGGCTGCTCTGCACATACAGGAGAGGATCTATGCTTGTGCTCAGCCACAGAAAGTATCCTTGAAATATATTGAGTAAGTTCACAGATTTCTGTGTTATGTTGTGACTAAGCCTGGCAAAATAAGGAGCCAACTAAAAGTGGCATCAGCTCTATGTTTGCCCAGTCTTTAGGTCTGGATAGAAGACTGTCTCTGACCCAAAGAGAGTCTCCTAGTTGTGCCAGTCATTGTAGGGCAAGGTGGCTTCACAAGCCTCCCTGTCTTTAACTTGCTGAGCTGCCTGAATGATGTGGACAGTATAACATCTGGGCACATCCCTAAGCAGAGGGAGGTTCTGATCTGTAGCTAGAGCAGGGACATGAAATTCCAAATCTCTCACATAGTTATGGTTACCCAGGCTGCTCTTGCCAGTATACTAAGATTTGCATGCACTAGTTGAGAGTACTTTGCACAGCCAGCACTTTACATCTCTTAATCCACCACAACTATATCAGAAATATCTAATTTCAGTATAAGTGATAGGTCCTGTGAAGTAATGGGATATGCAAAAAAAATCCTGAAAAATGCTTTTGGAAGAAGCAGGTGTGTTGTGCTGTATGTCAGTGCACCTCCCGTAAAGAACAACCCTGCTTTAAGAACTTGTGATGAGCCAATCATTAAATAACAGATATTTGTGTGGTAACTGCACCACTCAGGCTCTGCCAGCCCATGCAAACACCACTGGTTCCTTGTGTACAGCCAGACATACCCAACCATGTGCAGTTAGTGGAGAGTGAGAAGCAACTACAGGCAACTGCAGCATTCTTAATTCCTGGATATTTAATGCTTGGGCTGAATAAACTCTTCAGCAGAACAGATGGCCCACATTTTTGGGCCTAGGTAACTGGAGATCTTAAAAAGTAGTAATCCTGTAACCAAAGTAAAGTGAATATAAAGACAGAATCTTCATCCTCTGGGTGGCAAGGACAGATTGGGACCATTATGCTGACTAAGCTTGTAGATTGTCTCCTGTATAACCATGTAAAAATATGTACTCTGCATGGAAGTGTGTGTTCGTCCAAACCTATCTCCTGACCCAGTAGCAGATGCAAACAGAAGTGAATTTGAGTGAGGCAGTCATGTTGCATGAGCCATCTGGACATGTTACAGCACCCTGTAACACCAGCACCTGGACTGGCACGGTGCCTTTGCCCTTCTCTGCCTCTGGCCAGCTGCCCTTCTGTGCATTCCTGTGTTGCTGGCGGACAGCACAGCTGGGACTCCCTTTGATCCCTTCCCATCTTTCTGGCAGGAAGGACTGGGGAATTGAAAACTTCATCTCACCAACTTTGCTTCGAAACATGAGAGGGAAGGATATCAAGAAAGCTATCAGCTACCACATGAAGCGGAACCAGGTGCTACTGGACCCTCGGCAGAAGGTAGTATGCGTCCCCTGGGTTCAAGGTGCCTCCCAGGATGGCAGCAGTATCTCTCAGGGCCAAAGAGGCAATGTCTTTCCTCCATGGGTCTCCTCTCTATGGGACCACTTGGGGCTTTTCTCCTATCTTTTCCTCTTGTAACTTCCTGTGCTGTGCATGCACTCCAATTTCCCTGCATAGTGTGTTCTGTTGCAGTTTGCTTGTGGGGTTGCCAGATGGCAAATGTGGAAGTGTGGGATGGTCCTGTACAAATCTATTGCCTATCCAGAGCAAGCTAGATGTGTTGGTCAAATACTAAGTCATGTGTGAAAAGAACATCTTCTGGCCTACAGGCTACCTGGCAAACCTTATTCATGTCATGTTTCTAAACAGTATTTCTTCTCTTGCAAAATGAAGCATATGCTCGCAGCAGTCCAAGTGCGCCTGAGCTACTTGCAAATACTGGGAGACCTGAAGATGTACAATGGGAAGATCTTTAATGCCACCCTGATGGTATGAGTGCTGTTTACTTATGTAATTTGGTTTTGACATACTGTCTTATTGCCTTGCTTTGTGCATCTCTTATGGCAGTGTACGTGGACAATAACTGCAAAGATAGGGCACAAGAAGCTTTTTTAACCCCTTTTCTTTACCAGTGGGTAGATAATGTCTTAACCAAAGCAAACCTTATCTAAAGCAGAAATGTTTAAATATTTTTCTGAACTGACTGTTGATGTGAGACTAGCAACCTCTTACTGAGTCTCCTTCCCTGTCTTTGCTTTGATGCTCATAGAAAATGTAGCATTAGGTCTGGTGATGCCGTTTCAGCCAGCTCTGGTCACACCACTTTTCCCTGTTCTGGGACATCATGATAAATATGGGTAAGGCACTCTGCTGGGGTAACTCAGCATAGTTCCATTGAAGTGAATAACATACCAGCCTACACAATAATTATGCATATTTTTTCCAATTGAAAGCTGTGGCTCTTACTCTTCAGATGAGCTCTGTCTACATTTTGTATGTCATAAAGTACTTAAGAGATCTGGGGAGGTTTCAAAAACTCTTGAAAAGATACTGGCCACGCTTAAACCTTACTGTAAAAGAGAACACTGCTCTTTTCACAAGAGGTTTCTTGGGCTTTTTTTTTTCTCTGTTCCCACTTGGATCTGTACTGAACTGTGGACCACAAGCTGTTTTGTGCAGAGAGCTGAGCAGAGTGCAAGTAAGTCTGTACCAGAGGAGGACCTTACTGATGGGTTGCAGTAATGCCTAGGTTTATACTTGTGTGCAAATTGAAGTGTTTCTGCCAAATTATGTGGGCATTAATTAATTTTTTTAAGTGTCTGATCCTAACAAAGTGTTGATATTTCTTCCAAAACCAAAAATGCCTTCCTGAAGTTTCTAGCCAGCTCCAGTAGGTCTCACTAGGTCCATCTGGTGCAGCGTGCTAGGTGACACTTCTGATAGCAACCTGCTGCTGACCACCTCTTTGGATCTGCTAGATGGCTGGTGCATCTCTGGGGCCACCTGCCTTGAGGGCACAGGGGAACTGGCAGTCCCCAAGCCAGAGAAGAGAATGGCCAGGAGCAGGTGACTTGACAACCTGTAAGTAACGAGGGGCTCCCTTTGCAGCTGGTTGCAGCCCAGCTGTAAAGAGAGTCCAGTGTTAAAAGATACCACACAAGATTGGGTGGCTGAAGAGTCCCTGCCCAGCACAGGTAAATGGGTTCCTGCTCAGATTTTGGCTACAGATTTAACCTTTCCCCCTACAGCTACAGGACAGAGAATCGTACGTTGCCTTGCTGGTGGGTGCCAAGTATGGGGTGAGCCAGATTATCAATAATAAGCTCAACATCATAACAAGTCTGGCAGAGTTTGCAAACATCAGCAGGGTGGAGCTTACGGAGGAGTCTGAAAAAGTGAGCATGGTGAAAATCTACCTGCAGGATCTGAAGGTAAGCGAATGCTTTCTTGATGGCCAACGTGTGGCTGTGTCAGGGCCAGAGAACAAGGCAGGGAGTCATTCACACCATCTCTTCTTCTCAAAATCTGACATTTAGCTGGTGGTGTCATCAGTGCAAAAGGCTTAGAACAGAGTGAGAAGGGAAAGCTTGTAGGAAGAATACAAAATGACTGAAGAAAAGTGATTCTTCCTGCAGTCCTCCATCAGTGAGACACATCAAAGAAACAAAAAGCGAGAAAAACAATTTCTCTTCTTTCTCTGTGCCTCATGCAAAAACAGAGTGCTCTGCAATGATGGCAGTATGGGAGAGAGGGAGTGTCTTTTCTGTGTGCAGCATGTTCCTGCAGATTGTGGTACAAGCAATATTTGTTTATTCTAACATTTTTTACTGTTTTCTCCCCCCTGCTCCCTGCCCCCCCCCCCAAAAAAAAAAAGCTGCTGACTCTACTGCTGGAATCAAACAGTGCAAAAGATCTTGTCTGCCTCATCATTGGCTATTACAGACTGTTCGTGGATGCAAATGTCTCCATATTTACCTGGGGAGAGAAAAAACAGCAACTGCACCGTGTCTCAGCTGAAGAAGGTTTAAAAAAACCCAGCCATTTTTTTGCCAAGGGGTGGGGAGAAAGTGGGTGGATCCTCCAGCATTAGAGGTGTTATTCCCTCTTGGGAATAGCATCACGCTAGAACAGTAGCCCAGGGGTGTGCAGTGGCCAATTATTAAAACTGTTGGCCATGGTGCAGGCAGTGCCAGGTTTCCATCAAGCCCAGGCATGTCGGGCAGGGGAAGAGCAGCAGTAATTGTCAGCTTTTCCCAAGAAGTGAAGGCTGAGGGCCTGTCGGTGAAATGGCAAACCTGTCACTGAGCGCTTGTGCTCTTTTACCAACTTCCTGAACAACTTCCCCTCTGCTGGCATCCGTCAGTGAGGAGGGAGAGGATCTGTTTGCCATGCTGTCCTCCCCCTTGTCAAGGTAACTCCAGCCTCATAGGGGTTGCAGGCTGAGGCTTTCGGCAACGAGTTAGCGGGCTGCTGTTCTGCAGCTCCCTTGGGTACTGCCCTGCAGTAAAACTAGGCAAAGCAGGCAGGAGGGACCAAACCTCCGCTGACAGGTTATGGCCCTGCAGGTCAGATTGCATCTTCACCTTGTTTGCTGATGAGCAAGTGAGGGCAGAGCTCTCTGGGATTTTTGAGTCCCTGCTGTGCAGACAAGTTCATAACTCTTGTCTGGCTGTTCTTCCTTGCCACTCCAAAGGACAGGCTGATGGATGTGTTTAAATCCCAGGGTATGAATCTCGAACCTGCAGTGACTCTGAAGACTCCTGGGAGCTGGATTCCTCCTCAGAGCATTGCTTGGACACTCCTATAGCATACAGCAGTGCCCATCCTGTGTGCAACAAGGAGGAGCTCGGAGAGCTCCACAGCCTGGAGAAGGACAGAACAAAGCCCCAAGCTGGAGGGAGTGACCAATGCGATGGGGGTGGCAATGCAACAGACAGCACATCTGAGGCTTCAGATTCAGCCAACACTGAGAGTCGAGGATTTAAGACAAGTGGCTCCAGTGACTCTATGGATGCACTAGAGGAAGATGAGTTGGAAGCTTGCTCTTCCTCCAGGCCAGAGTTCTTCCACTTCTACACACCAACAGTGCAGGAGATGAGCAACTCAGACAAGAGCTTCTTCCCCATTAGTGCTGAAGGAGGCTCCAGCAGGGCAGAAAACAGAGACTACTTCTGTTTCTTGCAGGTACCACATGTAGAGGAGCCTGGGTGTGAAGACAGCCCCTCTGAGCAGAGAGGGGAGGATGTTGGTGCGCCCATGCTGGAGACCAAGCTGTCTGAGAGAAACACCATGGGCTATTACAGCCTGTGCTACAGCACATCCCCCGGCGGCAGCGTGGAGAGGAGCAACATCAGTCACAGCCCTCCAAGAAGTCCTTGGAAAGATGGGTCTGCCCAGGAAAAGGCACCATGTGGAACAGAGCAGATGGCAGAGGGGAGCGACCTCATTTTGGAGCCGCCCCCGGGCTTTGGTGACACCAGCTCTGAGGAGGAGTTCTATGATGCTGCAGACAGGCTCAGCCCTCCGGATGCCCTGGCAGGTAAAGCCTCACCCACTCACCGCAGGTCACCTTCCCTCCACCCTCTGGGCTGGGGTGTTGCTTGTTTCCTGTGTCAGTCTTCCTGGAGGGATCATCTTTCACCTCTTCATAGTTTTCCTAAGATTTTTGAAGGACCTTTGAACACCCATTCTTCATAAGCCACTCTTCAGCAGAATTACAGTGGATGTGCACACGTGGGTCAGAGCTGCAACTTTGCAGGGAGATTTGTCATGACATCCAAGCATTGGATCCCAGAAAAAGTCAGTCTTCAAATGAGTTTGGCATTCTGGAAAGTTCCCAGGTTTCTGCGGGAATTCCAGAATACTATTGTATGGCTCTGCCTGATCCTGAAGCCAACATGCTGCATGAGGAAGTTCTGTGCATTCTTCTGTGTAGGCTGAATCTTCAGTGATGAAAAAAGTGATGAGTCCCAGAAACAGAATACAGGAAAGATGTATGTCCTTGCACTGACAGGGAGCTTTACGGCAAATATTCCCACTCTCGGGCAGTACCTTCACTCTGCTATCTTCCCTCAAGCTGAGGAAAGCTCAAAGCTGTAAAACATTATTGTTCCATGCACCCTAAGATGAAAATTTTTGGGTCAGGGAAATGTCACATAACTGAGTCAAGGAGTCCTGTGGCTGAGCAGCTCCCTGGTATTTGTGTTTTCTCAGAAAGGAGAGGATTCTTGTTTCTGAAATGAACAGCTCTTTCAACATTAACTGAACTTCTTAAGAATTTGTTTTGTGTAGTTAGAACAATTTTGGCTTTTGCATTCATGCACGGTAACAACACCATGTTCAGGCACAAAATTGTAATCTGAAATTTTTATCATCTAAATATCCAGGCTGGGAATCTCTGATAATATTTGTATTCAACATTAATAAATTTACAGCTGCAGGCAGTGCTCTCTGTAGCTGCTGCTAATTCCACCAAATTTAACTTGAGAATTATAGCTGCTGTGCCTGCAGTCAGATCAACTGACTCCAGTAAACAAGGTGAGAGACTATCCAGTGCCCTTCATCACTAATCGTGGACTTCAGTCTTTGTAGCCACAGGCCCAGACTCTATATTTTTCTTGACATAGCTGATTCCAAGTAGGTGCTTGATCATAACATAAGAGACAATTTCCTTTGGTACTTGGGAGCCAGGCTTTGCTGCCAAACATTTATGTCTGCAGTTGTAGGACCTGTGTTAAGAGCTTTTTGGCCCACTGTGTAGATGTGTGGATATTCTGCTGTCTGGCGCTATTATTTCTTGACTTGCATGTTTTTTTCTTGCCAGCAGGCTACAGTATGACGTCCTGGGAGGGTACAGACAACTCCTCCTGCATCCTAAAGAAACCAAGGTGTTACAGCTTGGGGGAAAACCTGATGATAAGGCAGACAGCAAGGGAGAAACACAGAAAGGAGAAGGAGCTGACATACGCCAAGAGCCTGAGGAAGAGGAGATCTTTCCTGAAAACCGATTACACCTCGCAGGTCACTTTCCCCTTGGCTCTGCCAGGCTCTTTGCAGAGTTGCTGCTCTTGGCCACCACCAGCCCCACTCCTTGCTCAGCCCCCCACTCCACCCTCTTCAGAGGACATCAAGAAGGATGCAGAGCTGGGATTTCCTACCGCCCAGGCCCAAAAAGACACTGCTAGCACAAACCCACCCTCAGACCTGATGGAAATGGAGCCTGACACCATGGAAACAAAATCAGTGACTGACTCAGTGGTTTCTTCCATTTCAGCTGTTCGTCTGCAGGGTGACCAGCATAGGGAGGAAAGTGCAGGCATTGACATATATGTGGACGGTGGCCTCCAACCTGCACGTGCTGTACATCCACCTTTCCTATTCCTGGAGGAAGCAGTGCCCCTTCCTGGGGGACAAAGCAGAGCTGCCCAGGAAAGTTCCTCCATGAAGACAAATAGTGGGTGGCTGAGTGAGGAGAGCTGTGTGGCCACTGAAGGCTGGCTGGCCCGAGTGGCACTGGAGGAGGTGGGTGAGGTGATGGCAGCCCAGCAAAAGGCTGGTGATGTATCCCCATTCCTGGGCCAAGAGGTGACCTGCCCTGCTAACGAACACACACTGCCGCCATCAGAACATGGCCCCTGTATGGCCTCTCCCCATGAGGTGGCCCAGGACCAGGAACTCCCCATGGCTGGGAGGCAAGCACTGCGTGAGGAACCTCTGCCAGCTCCCTGTGAAGAAAGAAAAGCTAATCGTGACAACTGTGCTGAAAACAGCAGTGACAATGCCTTGTCACAAGCAAAAAGCAGACCAGTGATAAACAAGGAGGCCTTAAGGAAAGTGCACAATAAAAATCACATGGGTTTTCCAGATGCAACTCAGCTCTTAACAGACTGCAGCAGCACTTCAGGGGTTGTAACTCGCCTCTCCTGGCTCTCATTTGGAGTGAGGACAGACCTCACATCACCCAGCCCATCTCAGGAAAGGGCAGATATCCCACTAGAGCTTTTGGCCTCTCAGAATACCAGTGGGTGCCTGGGGGCTGACGCTCTCAGAAGGGAGATGCAAACATCCCCAGCTGGACCACCCTTTGAGAAAGAGTTGGTAAGCAGCCAGTGGCTGGATGAAGGAAAGGCCAGAAAAGATACAGGAAATGTGGCTCTCAAACAGCCACGGCCTGTTCAGACTCCTCTTCCCAGAGAGCAGGCTGCTGACGTGGGGAAAGACTCTCCTCTGACTCTAGGGCTTTCTGTCTCCTCATGCCCAGTTCCCTTGGGCTCGTTGGGGAAAACTGCAGGAGACCATGGGGCTTCAAAACACTCCTTCCTCTGCTTTAACCACAAGAAGGATGGGCAGACCCCTTCTGACCCCATCATGACCAGGTCCTTGGGTTTTTCCACAATGAAGAAGACATCTCCGCCACAGCTTAGGACGGACAAGTGCAGCTGTCAGCTGTCCTATATCAGCTGCTTCCACAGGCCTGATGACAAGGGGGAACGTGAAACCACCATCCCCATTTGCAACACATTTCTGGGGCCCCTCACCACCCCACCATCCAGCAGCTGCAGTCTTCCTGGGACCCCTGTGAGCAGTTACCCAGTCTCCATTGCTAGGGATGTGGCATGGTGGGACCCTCATGTCCAAGCCCTCAGCCAGCTGAAGGACCAAGCATGGATGAGCCCTGCAGATTTTTCCCGCTTCCTAGCCTACACCACAGAGCTTCAGGAGGTTGTGGGGAAGCTCTCTGGGAACGAAGCAACCCACCTGCAAGATCAATGTGCAGAGCAGGGTGCTGAGAGCAAGGGTGCCCTTGGCTTAGCCTCCCGGGACCTGCTCTCCAGTTGCCAGGAGCTCCTGAGAACAGAACAGCCCCTCAAAGAGCTGCAGGCTGCGCTGAGGGTGACATTTGACCACCTCGTTCAGCTGGCAGTGGCCTGCTTCCAGGTGACACACTGCCAGCTCTGCAGGCAGAGGCAGCAGGAGCTCGGGGCTGCGCTCATGGACGTGGTGGGCACCTACCACCAGCTTGTGCAGGCTGTACACCAGCAGCTTCGCAGGCAAGGCTGCCCAGATCTGGGTGCCAAGCTCCTCGCCCGCCAACACACAGCCCTTACAGCTGCCATGTTTTGTCTCCTGCAGCAGGTCAGGGTACCCCCGTTGGTGTGACGGGGCTGTTTGATGGCACAGGAGTGCACTGGGTGGGGAAGAGCCCAGCTATGTTCCCTGTGTCCACTACCAGGCTCTCCCCCACAGGATGTTTAGCCCCACAGCTCTAGAATGGTCATGGAAGGATGTGGCCATGTCTGTTGGCTTAGTTTCACCAAGAGCTGCCCTGTCCGGGGAATGGTCATGAGGCAGGGCATACCGCCCTCCAAGCCTAGCTTTGTCTAATTCTGCATACACAATCTGTATGTAATATGCAAACTCGTAGAGTACTTAAATGGCTTATGTATCTTGCCTAGGGCTTGTCCCTCACTCCCAAAGGCCCTGCAGGTGGCCAGTCCCAAGGTGTTGTCTTAGCCTTCTTCTGTGGAGAAAGACGGGAGCCTTTTGGCCTTCATTTCCTCTCACTCCTTACTCTACAGGCAGACTCTGAAGTAGTCACGTCAAATCCCACCCTGGCCCGACACGAAGGAACCCAGGCTGCTTTGTCTACCTTCTGTGGCTGAGGATACTTCTGGAGTTGTAATGGAAACCTCTCTGGGAACAAAGCTATGCTGTATTTAACTGCTTTTCCTTGCAAGGACAGAAGAGAAGGTTGTCCCAGGCAAGGGAGGCAACACCATATGCTGCTCTTCTGATATGGTCTCTTTGTGTCAGCTAGCTCTTCTGTTTGCTGATGCTTAAGTCCCTGATTAACCCCTCCCTGCTACTTATGAATCCACAGCTTCCAGAAGGAACAAGTAAGCCCAGAGACTGAAATGTCACCTTCACAGCTGTGGAGATGACCAATTATGCTGGCCTCCCTAGGAGAGGGCAAGCCCCTTCTCCCAGTCTCATCGGTAGCTCGTCTTCCATTGTGTGCAGTATATCCCTAGCTAGGCATGAGCTGTTTGTCATTAAAGGTCATCTAGCTGTGCATCCCTGGTGAGTTGGCACTCCAGTGCTGGAGGCATGACCTTGGCACCCTCTGATGAAGAGGGCAGAGGCAGGTCCCTGATTGCTGGTGTCTAAATTAGGGGCTTGTTTGGGAGCAGCTGGCTTTCTCTGAGTGGTGTCTGCAGCAGGCGTGCTGCCTGACAACCTCTCTCTGCCTCTGAGCGTACTCAGGATGGAGGGGTCTGCACAAGGCAGCAGAGGAGCACGTGCAGGCCACAAGAGGTGGCCAGCTCTGCCCACACACACCACGTCTTCAAGCACCAGGGCAGCGTGGGGACAGGATTGTCCTGTGGCTCTGTAACAGGGAGGCCACTTCCACTTTTGCTCATTCTTTAATGCTTCTGGAGGGAGTAAAGGGCAAGTCCTTGCAGCTGAACTCTGATGTGGAAGAAGATGGCAGCTGGGGCAGAACGAGTGCTGCAGCACTGCTAGGAGACCTCCCTAACCAGGCAGCCTCCAACAGCCAGGCACACAAACAGCCACAGAAATTCAGCAACCTTTAGCAGCCCTATGCCAAATCCCCTACAGCCGCTACTCTCACAGTGTGCCTGCAGGCAGCAAGCAACCAAGGGCAGTCTGCTTTCCTGGCAGCACAGGGACAGAGTGGCCAAAGTACCTTCAGCCACTGGGGAGGGTACCACTGCCAGGTGGTTTGGGTTAGTGTACGCTACTGCCTAGCAAACTCAGGGCTCAGTTAGAAAGTTAAAAGTCTCTTACGCAAAAGCCCAAGTGCAGACCTCTAACAACACACCAACGGCTGGTGAGCAGGGGGACACGAAAAGTAGGAACTGGAAGAGTGCACGGGCACAGCAAAGCAAGAGGCACTGGCAAACACAAATTCAGCCTATGTGGGGAGCAACACCCTGTATCCACCAACAGCTGCTCTGGCAGGCCCTACCAACGCTGTCTCATGGGCACAGAATTCCAGGTGTTGGAAAAGGCTCTTGATGTGAAGGAGAAATGAAAACACGCAAGCAAATGAGTAATTTACCTCAGAAGACTAACCTGGTGGTTAGACATAGTCATTGTCGGTGAGGTTTTGTTGTGGGGGGTTTTTTTAGCAACAGTGGCTGAGGTAACATACTGACTTAGATGCATCAAAAATGCATTCTCCTGTGGCTGTAAAATATGTCACTGCTCTATGTGCAGGGCACAGTCAAATCCCAGATACCTTTCCAGGACAAACATCAGGGCTAGTGAACTTTACACATCAGCGTGTGACAACATACTGTGCATCAGTAACTGTAAGGATGCAATGGGAGTTTAAGAGTAAACATTTTATTTTAGATTAGATGCACAGGATTAGCTACAGGCTTCAACAAGTCTTCCAACTGGTTTAAAGTTGTTAGGACATGGTGCACCTGGGAACTGTTTCTCCACGGGGGAATCACTTCCCATCTTGTGTTCTCCAACTGGAACAGCACTGTCCTTTTCTGTGGGAAGGAATTTTCCTCGCCAGTGAGCTTTGCAATTCTAACTTCACCTTAATTGTCGTTTCATCAAGATGAAAGAAATACCTTAAAGCTCTCCTCCCTGTTCCAGAACAAGTGTAGATGCAAGAGTCAGGAACACTCTAGCAAGCACCCACAGAGAAGCAAAACTGAATTCCTGTCCATTTTTTACTTGATCCCAGGACTCCATCAGCTTTTGTTTTCTGTTCCAAGGGAAAAAGCCATTTCCAGCATTGTACAGCTGAGGTAGAATGTGTCACGCTCAACAAGGTCCTTAAACAAGATTTACGCAGAACTGTTTTCTCCATGCACATGCTGGTGCCTCTGCTTGAAATTTGGAGTCTGCCTCTCTTGTCTGCACGGCTCCATAACATCACAAAATAAAGAGTTTTCTTGTGCATTGTCATGCTGAGTTATTTCCACTTATTTCACTGCATCTGGTAGTGCATAGCCTTTTCCAGAAGAAACTCCAGCTTTCAAGGCTGCTGGCCAACTTCGGGTTTCATAGTAAGTTGATAAGACATCAAAGACTGTCAGGAATAGAGACATACCATGCTATGATACCAGTATCACTAGGAAGCTCTGTAATACACACCCAACGGCTGCAAAACGTCAGGAAATTGTAACAACTGATGCCAGGGGTTAGCATGGGATTTGCATTCCCTCTCATTTAAAATCTGATGGGCAAGTGTTTGAGGCAGCTCATCCAGGAGCAGACAACTATTTTCAAGATGACTTTGGGGAGCTCTGGCTAGGAAAAGCAGAGCCTGTGTCAGCTGAAGCAAGGTGCTGCTGGTCACCATTTTGACTAACCTAACCTGTACTGCCCGTCTGTGCTGCTGACAGTACACCCATGGTGGGTCATACCTACTGTGCTTCCACCATCGCTTCTCAGGTGCTGTGTCTCCAGATCAAGGCTCCCATGGGACACACAGTGGTCTCTAGCAGCTATGCTTCGTGGTCTGCAGAGCCCTCCAACACCTCCTCTGCCTCGTGCAGACTGAGATGGCAACAACATCCTCATGCCAGAGGTAGGAACTTACTAGAGCCAGCCTAGGACATGAACGCCTCTGTAGTCCTTAGAGGTGTTCACATTACAAAGCCACAGACTGCCAGCAGAGGTGGAAGAGCATGAGCACATCCACTGATATGACGAGGTGGCCTAGATCATGGTCATGATATGGAGCCATCACAGTGGTATAGCACATGAACACCCCACCCTGGTATTGTAAGCCTTGCCTTGACTGAGCCTGACACAGGCCTGTCAACTTCTGTCCTCCCTTGCCTGGGACTTTGTGTGACTTGTAGCAACAGCATCCTCCTCACATCTCCCCACACTGTTTGTTGCTTTGTGCAAAGCAGGGATGATGCAAGTCCTGCTCCCCTGAGAACGGGCTGATGCAGAGAAGCACACAAGACCTTCAACATGGGGGCAGCACAGATAAAACGTAGTAAGAGAAACCTCTGCTCCCTGTTTTCCCCCATTACTCAGCACTGGGCCTCCATTTTGAAAACACGGCTGCTTCAGCACTTGATAGCCTCTCTCCTCCTCCAGCCCAGGCCAGTGACAGGACATGGCTCAGCCTCTCACCTTGATTAACTGCCAGTGTCTCCGAGTGGTAGTTCTTGGTGTTAGTGGTTTTCACCATGTACTCACGAATGGGGAGGCGGGCTGTTTGTAAGGACTGCTCTCGTGCCCTTTGCAGAGTCAGCTTCTGCAAGGGAAACAAGAACAAGATGCACAAACCTGCACATGCATAGCATGCACATCATTTTGGGCACAAGCAGCTACAAAGCTGAAAACTGTCGTGTTTCACCCAGACTGCTGCAGTCTCTCTCAGTCTGGTGCTGGATCCAGGCAGAACCTTGAGGAAAAACAGGTGGTGGCACAACAGTGATGTCTCAAATCAAGGCAGCAGCAGCGCTGGGTGCTACCAATGGGATGTCTCTGCTCTCATGAGAGAATGGGGCAGACAACACCTTCTGGTTCTGACAGGCTACTACCCACCTTGTGAATACTTTCATCCACCAGGCCTCCGAGGACGTACACTTTATTTGGATCAATATCTTCAAGGACTAGAAACAAGATAAGCACTTGCTCACTACCATACAACAGTAAAATCCTGCACTACACCATTTTCCAAGCAAGACCCCACTTCCATGAGAAAGCTGTGGCCAAAGTCACCCTTTATCCTGGAGCCTCAGGCCGTGCAGGAGGCTGAAGCTTCAGAGACAGAAGCATCTGCCTGAACCCACATGCACATTGAAAGGGTTAGATCAGATGCAGGCTGAAAGCACAGAGTGCCAGAGACACCATACGTTTCTGCTCCCTTTAACTGTTGTCTGTTCCGAGATCTGGCTGATCTGGTCAGTCTGATCCCAATCTGCTCCGCAGACACCTCCCCACTGTCAAGGTCACCTACTAAAACGTTCCCCCACCCTTATCAGGTTCTTTATCAGAGTAAGGCACTTGCATAAAACAAGAAAGGGATCTAAGTCCCCAGAAACATGTGGCTGCTTAGAAATAGAGGAAGAGGAGAAAAATATATGCAGCAGCAAATTAAGCAATGTAGCTGCTGCATTATTTCAGAGAAAGATGTAATTTAGACTGTATCCAAAACTGCCACAGCATGTCTACTTCGCTGCTTCATAGTATTACGAACTGCAGGGGGTCTAGACCCAGGTTTTAAGTGAAGTCTGCTGCAGATCACACACAGCACTGAGTCAAAACCTTACCCCCCGTCAAAACAGATTGAGATAGGAACAGATTTAGCATCAGAACTAAGTACACAGTACATCTCATCCAATTTGAGACAGTGAATGCTTGGCATTTCATCACATTAAGTATGAAATAGTCTCAAAAAGAAAAGCTTAAAAAAAAAATCAACGTTTTGCCCTAGTTCCCCTGTGCCTAAAGCATGTACAATATTTACCATTCTCAGAGTCAGGAGTGAGATAAACAATTGCATCTAAAGGAAACAGGTCCAGGTAACTTTCTTCAGTTGTATCCATCTGAAAAATGCAAGACGGGGAGAAGCAGCCCATTAGCCCAAAGTCCATCTGCCAGAGCAAAACCCACTCCCAGACACAGAAATAAACTGGAAATGACACTAGTGCCTCAGGTGTTTAAAATCCTACAGATAGAGTGCTTTTTTTTTTTAATTGGAAAATGTTTCTGTATGAGCACTGAACAATACATATCTCAAAATCCATTAAATTCTCTTCTCATCAAAATCCATAGACATGGTTTGAGGAAGGGAGATCAGCAATAATTACCTAATCTTAAATGCTATTCTAATTCTTTAGAGATTCAGGAATCTCTACTTCAGGTGGTTTTCTCTCCTCACCGCTACCAGATGCTGCCCCACATGTGCGGTAGAACACATGGCTAAATGTCACTGCCATAACCCGTATGTGTAGGTCTCATGCTTGAGTCAGATCGAACTCGGTCCAAAAACTCAGGACAGGAATACGTGACCTGCCCAGAGCCTGACCAAGCTTATATGTGTGGCTGTCCCCAGTATTACAGGTCTCTCTGCAGAAGTAGCATCCGGAGAAGGAATTCTCCTCCTGCAGGTAGGAAGGACACAAGCTCTAACCTGAACGCCTTGCACATCACCCCATTATATGTTAGTTCTTGTCTCCTGCCAAAGGGCAAGAAGATCTGACCTTAAGCACTGTCACTGAACAGCATTCCCACACCACTCACAGCACTCATCCCAGCACACCTCAGCCTGTCCTTGGGTCAACACTGAGGGCCAGCATTGTGGCTGCAGGGTGCTACGAGCCTTGAAAGCACTGTGGTCAGAGACCCTTACCAAATAATTGGAGAAGCCGTCGTTCATGCGAAAACACTCTTTGTAGATCAACGAGCCCACCACAAACTCCGTCAGACAGAGCCAAAACGGCTTCTTGGCCCGCCTGTTTGCCCCGTAGAGTCTCCTGATCTGGGAGGCGAGGCGGCTTGTTTCCTTCCAACAAATAACAAGCACAGTGACCCACAAGTCCAGGGGCAGGGGGTAACACGGCTCCATTCAGGGCCTGCAGACTTCCACGACGCCCGTGTCACCGGCTGGTTGCTGAGGCTTTGGAAAGGCTGTTCCTGGGGAGCACAGCTCAACTGCGTCTGGCTCTCAAGGAAACCCAGAGAGCTGGGTGTGCAGCCAGCCAGTGCTGGAGACCAGGCAGCCATGGGCAAGCCTGGGGGGTGAAGGGACAGGCAGAGACAGGAGGGGCCAGCACGACCCCAGAGGCTGAGCCCAGGAGAGCTGCTGCGTGCAGCCTCACACATCCCAGCTCTAGCTGAGCTGGAGGGTTTCTTAGTTTCCCAGCACAGCTACAACAAACCAGTGACCTGCCCCAGCCACCTCTCCCTCTGATGCTTTCCAGAGCAGAAGCAGAGAGGGACAGACAGGTTAAGTAGAGCAGCTATCAGGCCGTGTCGAGCCTATGTCAGGGCACATCCCCAGGATCTCCAAGAAGTTTCCAGACCCTACAGAAGGACTGTGCCGGCAGGCAGTGATAGCATATTTCCATACATTCTATATGGTATGTCTAAATATTTTGATGGTTTTAATATTTTGTACCTTCTATGGAAACTGGTTTGCTGCTAGGTGACTGTAAAAGTGAGATTTGGTAAATAATTATTAGAAATCTTATACTAACACTATGATTGAAACAATAGACAAAAGTATAGCCAAGCAATTAACTAGTAGAGGTAGTTACTCATAAGTTTTGCAGTTCTTTGTGCTTATGACGAGATGTTCCTGTACGCCAGATGAGAACAATGTTGAAACTGGCCACGTGTGATTGAAACTGCGTTAAGCTTCAAGATCAAAGAACAAGGACAGGAATAAAGACTTCAAGGACAGCCAGCAAGAACTTCAAACGGGTCGGTGGTCGCAAAAGCAGCCCTTCGACTCAGACGGATCCTTCATTGCGCATGATCCGATGTAGGCAGTACTAAGATAATCAGTTGCAATCGTTTTTTATGTATATGTATACTAATCTGGTTAATACGCAATTAGTTATTCTATGTAACCTGTTAGTGCTAAAGCAGTAGCATGCGCGCGAGGTGGAATTATCCCCCGCGCACCCAGCGGTGCAGTAAAGAACGCCTGCTTCCTAAAGCTCCAAAACGAGCCTTCGAGAGTTTCTTCGACCGGCTTTTTCGCTATCAGCAGCCCCGGCGCAGGAGGGCAGAAGCAAGCCGGGGACCCCCGCCGCCCCCGTACCTTCTCCGTCATGCAGTCGGCCACGCCGAGGTCCACGCAGAGCCGGGGCCCCGAAGCCTTGGCCTCCAGCAGACGTTCCTGCATGAGGGCGGCCGAGACCCTCCCGCCATCCCGGCTGGCAGCCCCTGGGAGGCGAAGCAGAGGAGATGGCGGACCGAGCCCCCGGCTGGGCCCCCTCCCCACCCCCGCACCCCCTTCCACCGGTGGCTCCGCGTCCCTCACCCGGTCCCTCGGCCCGCCGGGCCCTGCTCTTCTCCCGTTCCTGCCGCCGCTTCCACCTCTTCGCCGCCAACACCCGCTCCCAGCGCCTCCGCTTCCGCAGCACGTTCCTCTGTGGGAGCACCGGGGTGGGGGGCTTCAGGGCCGCCGACCCTCCGCCCGGCCGAGCACCGCGTGAGGAACCGGAGCGGAGCCGAGGGGAGCTCGGCCCGTCCCCGTCCCGTCGCAAACCTACCGAGCACTGCGCCGCTCCTCCCTCCCGCTCCGCACCGGCGCCGACGGCCGAAGGTTCGATCCGCAGCAGCCGCAGGGCCTCGCAGGCTACCGCCGCCTCCTCCTCCTCCGACGAACAACCGCCCTCAGCGGCCCCGCCGCCCGCCATCGCCGCCCGATCGATCCCTTCCAGGGCGGAGCGGGGCGGGGGCGGAGACGTGAGGCCGGTTTCCCCCGGCAGCTACAGCGCGGCCGTGGAGGAGGAGGAGGAGGAGGAGGAAGGCGGGACGGATCCTACCCACCCCCCCCGGCCTGTACCGGCCACACCGACCCTGCTCCGGAGGCCGGCGGAGGGGACGACGAGCCATGATGAGCGGGTCCCTGCTGCGCGGCCTGCGGCTGCTGCCCGCCCGCCCGACCGTGAGTAAGGGGGGGACGGGGACCTCGGCCCGGGGTCGGGGCAGGGAACCGGGAGGGACGGCAAGCGGCCCAGCGGGACCGGGGGACGGACAGCGGGTCCGATCCGGCGCGGTGAGGGTGGCTCCGGGCCGAACGCGGCGGGTGGAGGTCGGTGATGGCCCACCCGGAGGCCCCCGGGAACTGTCGGCTGACCGCCCCGTTCCCCCCGCCCCGGACCGGGGTGTGTGTGTGTGTTTTTGGGGGTTGTTGGTCTCGGTACCGGCTGATGGAGGAGCGAGGTCCGGCCGGGACCCTCCGCAGGAGGAGCGGGGTAAGGGAAAAAAGGTCACTGGCCACCCTGGCTCATGGCCTCCACGGGTGACATGGAGGCCAGCGGCTCCCACCCCTGTGACGGTTTCTCCTTTTCACTCGGGGCCTGTCACACACTTGCACAACGTCCCTCCGTGAAGCTGCTGAACCCGCTGCATCAGCCAGTCCCTGACGCTTTTTCTTCTAGCGATAGGGAGGAAGACCCGCTGGACCGTTGCACAGATGTGTACGGGTTCGCTCTGGTTTTGAACTGGCTGACCTTTATGGGATGGGAATCCTTCCTTTCAATGGCCTTAAAAGCTACCTGTTGCACGCCGGTGTATTTTTGCACTTTTCCTCAGAAGTTTAATTTCTGAGATGGCCTTCCTGTTTGTAATTGCTTTAGTGTTTTTCTCATCGTTTTCCTAGGTGGTGCCTGGATACGTTCTGGTACAGCATGTACAGCTGTTCCACCGTCTCCCTTCCTCATAGCAGTGAGCCGAGGTGTCTCTGCCCCAGTTATCGTTGTTACTCGTTTACGCTGCAGTAGCCTGTTGGCGTTCGGGGCCAGAACTCAAGTATATGCCAAGCAAAACCACTTGAAGAATGTGTGATCCAACAGGTTTAGTTTTCACCCCAAAGTTGTGGGGGACACCATGCGGTGGTAGGATCACTGGGGATTGTGCAGTGTTCTTGGGAACATTCAGAACTGCTGTGGTGCACGTTGGAGAGCTGGGAAGACGCTCAAGGAGCCCTCTGAGCAGGGTGCTGGGACACCCCGGGCTCTGCTCGCACACCTGCACCGATGCTCAACACTGAGTCACTCCGCTCTCCGGCCCAGCCCGCCCGTCTGTAAGATGCAACTGCTTTTGTAAAGCCCTTTACTACACAGCTGAAGAGCTAACAAGGCCTGTAGCCTTGACACTGCAAGACCACCACTTCTTCCAGTAATGGAGCATTACGAAGGGTGATACAGTCTTGTCAGTACCAAACCCTTTCCAGTGGTTCTGGTGTAACGATGCTGTTTACTTCAGGCCTCCAGAAGGCCCGGTTCTGGTGCCACTGATTGTTCTGCAGGAGGGAAGGTGGCTTTGCCTGGAGGGAAGCTGATGGGCAGAAAAAAAAGGCCTTGAATTGATTCTTCATGCTCCTTTGTTGAAGGAGATCTGTTAGGGTCGCTGCCAGACGTCCGTGTGACATTGCTGTGTGGAGATTGGTGGGAAACACCTTTTAAGCTTGGAAGATGCCGCAGGTTCAGCATTGGTGCAGACGGGCTGATCCGTGGCGGGCGAGGACTGCAAGGAGCAGCAGCTGTGCCCTGCAGCTGAGATGGTGCATAGGAGGGGGGCAAGGGGAGGTGATCCTTGTCGGATGCCCACACAGCAGTGTAGGGCTACAGCCAGGAGTGGGGCTTGGGTTTCCCTTCCCAGACCACTGACTGCCCTGCTAGTGGAGCAGCGAGTGGCTCACAGTGACAGAGGTGCCCCTAAGTCGTGTCAGAAGAGCAGGAGTAGCTGCGGAAAAGCTCTCCCTCCCAGGCTGCCGAGATGATACGTGTCCTTCTGAATAACAAACTTTCCTCCTTCCTCTCTCCCCAGCTTCTGCCTCTCCTAGACTCAGGGGGACTCCGGAGGCGGCCCCAGGTGGGATACAGCACGCCTGTTGGGCGGTACCCGGTACCCAATAAGAAGGACATGCCGTACGACATCGTGGAGCTCATGGAGGAAGTAGAAATGAAGGTAAAGGAGTTCTGCTGCAAGACTCTGTCAATGGAAAGGGTCCGAAGTCAGAGTATGTCATACACCCTAAGAGAGCAGTTCTGGTCCAGTTAGGTCTAACACAAACCCGATAGGAGACTGAGGTGAGCAGCACTTCTTGCAAAGTTCCTTCCCGTCTACAGGATGGGGATTTTACTGGAAATCCTGCAGTGTGTTGACATTGTTTGTAAGTCTGCCTGGTTCTGTGAGACTAGTGCGTTGTTTTGTTACCAAAAAAGCTGGTTAAAGAAACTCTAAGACTCAATTTTGGAGTTTTAAAAAGCAGGCAATCTTTATTGCAGTGGTGGGTGCGCAGGGGATCGCTTCACCTATCGTGCACACCATTACCTACAACAAGCAGAAATTTATATTATTCCAGTCATACATATTCATATTACCATTTACATAGTGTCCCCCCTTTGGTCACACGTGGTGTGGGTCATCTTTTTCTCCTAGTTAACTGGCCTTGGCAAGTTTTAATTACAAAAACTCAGCAGAACTCAAAGTTTATCATCAGGGCCCAAGACACATCAAGCCTGAGGCCTCCTGTCTGTTGGTGCCTTTAGTGCATACCATTGACAAAGCTGAAGGTTTTTCTTATCTAATTAGTTCATACCAAAATTTTGAATTTTTCAAGAAAGCAAAAGTTCATTAGTACAGCGATACAGTAAAATTTTCCTCCTTCTGCCTTTGTTCAAGGCATCAGCTTCAGATGGCGTCTCATGCATGGGGTTAGCTGGAACACTGACATGTATCTGTTTTTCTGGGAGAGCATCTGTGTTTATTTGAGACACTTTTAGGAGTATATTTAACACTTCCAATGGAGGAAAAACAAAGGAGGAGCTGTTTTGATGACAGTATTAAAAGGCTTAGGGGGTATTTCTGCTTTTGCGCTTTGATGTTTTTCCTCCAAAGCCAAATGGGCTGTGCAGCGGCAGAACAGTAAGCCTAATGCATAACTGTGTATAAGGGGAAAAAAAGAGGGAACTGGACAAGAGTGTCTTTCCCTACTGTTGCGAAGAAGGCATGCCACACAGTCCTTCCTGATGGCTAAAATACTTCACCAGCCACAGCTCCGTGGAGACTTCTCTCTTCCAAGAGCTTCCTCTCAGGGGAGTGCCCATCCCTCCCTCCCTATCCTTCCTGCCAGCCTGTTGAATCTGTGCTCTGCTGCCATTGCAGTGGCCCCGGTGAATTTTTCCTAATAATGAAAGGAGACATCAGACCTGAGGCTAAATACTATGTTCAGAGGAAGAGTCAGCTCAAATTTCACATGCTGTGATGCAGACCCCTGTTTGTCAGTGCACTGAAAGAGTCAGCAAATACCTAGGTATAGGATCCAACCAACGTAGCAGACTTGGATATCCAAACAGTGCTGCCAACCTCTGTTGCCAGAGGTTCCTAGGTAAACTAATGGGTTGTGGATGAAAAGGGAAGAGCCTTCCCTTGGTTAACTAACAGTAAACGACGGGTGAGACAGGAGGGTGGCACAGGCAATTGTGTGGCAGTGGAGGGAGGTTGCCAGAGGGGTCTGTGACACCTGGGCTACTCTCCTTTTCCATAAACTCCCTGAAGAACAGCAGCTGGTAAGCTGATGGAGCCCACGGGCAGTTACCACAATCACAGCGAACCTAGCCTATTTAGAACTGCAGTGGGCAGCCAGGCACTGAGGCTGAACCCCTGCTGATAAATGCTGACTGCTGGGACCCGGGCATGGGTGGGTGCTGCATCGGCTGATCCTGCACGTCAGAGGCAGCAAGTGATTCTCTGGGAAAGGCAGCCTTGCACACCGTCACAGAGGTGGACTGGGCACTGGCAGTTATCAGGAGCAGAACAGGGAGAGAAGGACGAGCAGCACTGTTGTGCCAGCATATGCATCCACGGTGTGCCAACACCTCAGACGGCATGCTGTTTGGATTGCGCCAGCCCTATCTTGCATCCTGTAAGCTCGGAGGGAAGAGGAGAGTTACAGAAGGTTTAGGATGGTCAAATGGGTGTAGCAGCATCTGTGCAGGGAGACCAAGTGGAGACAGCCTCTCTGGAAGAGAGCTCGCCGATGTGCCTGTGGTCATTACTGCTGTGGCTGAAGTGAGCAGGGCAATCAGACCTGCTATCAAACTGCAGCAACACCTAATTAAGAACCACCTCATTACATGTTCGGTCATACATATAAATAGGCTGAAAGGGCAAGAGAATGGGTCTGCAGAGATTGCCCAGTACTCCTGTGCTAACAAATTGTTCTCTAAGCCTACTGCATTAATGTTGCCCTCTGTGCTCTGTGTTAAGTTACAGTTCTTGTTTTTCTTTTTCCTTGAACAGACTGGATTTCTGCCCAATGTGTTCAAAGCCATGTCTCACCGACCTGCTGAATTCAGAGCTTTTTTTGCTTATTACAATGCCATTATGAACAAAGACACAGGTAAACCATCCAACCACCTCAAAACTTCCCTTCCCGGTACAGATGCGAAAAGCTGCTAGAAGCGACATTTCTGACATCCTCAGATGTATTGCCTCACCGTGCCTTCTCCCAGCCCATAATAACAGCTGGCAGAGGCTGGCACTGTGCAGCTGCTTCTGGCTTCGCTCATATTGCATACAGCTTCATACTCTTTAGCTTGTGGCTGAAAAGCAGCTCTCAAGCCAAACTCTGCTGCCTTGCCGCGCCACGCTCTGTGTCACGACAAAGAAAGGATGGGCTGCTGCCTAAGGGAAGATGAGCTGGGAGCCGAGTGTGCTGGAAGGGCACAGGCAGAGGCAGTGGTTTCACGGGCAAGGCTGCAGCCCCACGCTACCAGAGCAAGACGAGCAGGGCAGGTCTGGCAGTGGTAACCAGGGCCAGCCAGGAGTCCAGATTTCTGAGACAAGTCCATGGGGACGAGGCGGACCCAAGATCGATCCAGAAAGGCGTCCTGGGAGTCAGTCGGGTTCCAGACCAGCAGGGTTATGCAGCCAGGCACCACAGCTG
This sequence comes from Buteo buteo, assembly GCF_964188355.1. Lineage (NCBI taxonomy): Eukaryota > Metazoa > Chordata > Aves > Accipitriformes > Accipitridae > Buteo > Buteo buteo. Next base: position 88,248,538 of record NC_134204.1, on the reverse strand, counting down.
CAGTATGGCTCAGATGTGGTCACAGCCAAGGGCCCAGCATAAAATAGTTCCCAAGGGAAGGGCTGCTCCTTGTTGAGCCTGCCTGCAGCAATTCCTTCACAACAGTTCTTGGCTATGAGCTGCCTGTTAGCAGTGCCCAAAATTTGTGTGAGGGAGGCTGTGCCCTCTGGCACCTGATGTGCTGCACTGGAGACTTTAAACCCGGAGGTGTCCATACCCTGCAGCAGCAGGGAGAGGAATGAGGTGCTTGCCGTGTGCTGGAATGCCTGTGCCACAGGCGGCTTTTGCATGCCGTGGCATGGAGATGAGGGAGGGCTGGCTGCAGCAGTGCTGCTGGGCAGGGCTGTGGTGAATTCTGCACGGCCGTCCACCCTTTGAGGAAATGCAGTTTGAGGACTGCCTGTTCCTCCCTCATACTTGCCATGGTACAGAGCACCAAGGGGCCTGTTCTCATTGCTTTTGCTCTGAAGGTACATTAGTAAACCCCAGAGATTTTGTAAAATAAGCTGGTGTGTGTAGACTGCTCCTCCTGTTTATGGGAGATCAGGGCTCAGGAGGAGCGTCTCGCCAAGTTCTGGGAGCAGTGAGGAGTGCAGCCTTATGCCTCTCCCACATGGTACCTGCAGCCTCTGTGTTAAGTTTTCTGCTCTGCTTGTGCTGCTGGAGTGAAGCCATGCCCCTAGCTATACAAGGGTCTGTTTTTCCCTTTCATTCCCATGCTTCCTTTCTGTTTGGCTTGAAGAGTAGGACTACTTTGGATCCCACCCTTCGTCAGCATCTCTCCTGTAGTATCACAGTGTTGCCACCTCCTGGCACTGAATCAGAGCAAGAAGGTCTTTTCTGACTCCTCTCTACCCAGGAGGTTTTAGCAGTGTCTTTCATGCTCTTAGAAGACACTGGTTTTATGGAATTATTTTCAAAGTCCAGTAAAGCAGTAGCTTTTGTGGGGAGGAGGAGGGACCTTGACCTTCCCTGTGAAGTGTAGTTTTGAAAAAACCCTGCTGCTAATTAATTATCTTTAAAAAGGCAAAGAGCATGAGTGCTGATACGCAGCCGGGTTAGTTCCTCAGATCCTGTGCACAGTTGTGTGGTGAAGCTCTTTGTGAAAATGATTAGGATTGGTTCTGAGTATAACAAAGCACAGCCTTCTTTTCCACAGCCTCTTTAGAGCAGTCTCAGGGCTAGACGCTCTGTAGAAGTTGTGGTTTGTCTGTCTGGTGGTCATTACATGTCCTCAAAGCACCAGTCCTAGGGTACCTCATTGTTCCTTTTGTTTTTTACTTTCTGCCTTCAAAAGCTGCCAGTAATGTTTACTTGCTGCAACCTGCTTAGTGGTTTTTAGAACACTGTACTTTTCTGTAAAAGCAGCAATAAAGCATCAGATGGAGAACAGACAACACCCTCCCTAGCCATTTGCCTCTGAGACATACACTGAGAAGTACCAACTGAGCTTCCTACTTGGTGAGCAAGTAGTTGTGCTCCTCCAGGTTTTCCTCTTACATAGGATTGTTGTTTCTCTGTTGACCAAATCTCATGTCCCTCATCCTAATTGGGTGCCTCACGAGCAACCATCCAGGTAAATTGGTCGCATGGATGATCATAGAATCACAGAATGGTTTGGGTTGGAAGGGATCTTCAAAGATCATCTAGTCCAACACCTGCCCTGCCATGGGCAGGGACATCTTTCACTTAGATCAGGGTGCTCAAAGCCCCGTCCAACCTGACCTTGCACACTTCAGGGCTGGGACACCCACAACTTCTCTGGACAACCTGTGCCGGTGTCTCACCACCCTCACTGTAAAACATTTTCTCCTTATGTCCAATGAAAACCTACCATCTTTCAGTTTAAAACCCTTGCTCCTTGTCCTGTTGTCTAGGAGCTTTGGTTGCAGCGTCTCCCTGCATGCTCTCTGGAGCTCTGTCTCCCGGGCTGTACTGCAGGCAGCTTGTACCCGGAGCCCTCCCCTCCCTGTTTCCCCAGTGATAGTTGCTGTGGTGGACATTTTTAGTAGCAAAGCGTGCCAAATCTTTTGCTGTCCCTGTAGGGCGACTCAGCAAGGCAGACAAAGAACTCATAATTGTGGCTACGAGTGCTGTGAATAGATGTCCCTACTGTGTGGTTGCACATGGAGCACTTCATCGGATATATTCCAAGCAGCCGGCGCTGGCTGACCAGGTCAGTGGGATTACAACAGCGTACACCCCACCTCCTTCGCATGGTCTTTTGGGAGGTGGGAATGGCCCTCTTGTGTCTGCCTTTTCGCCTGAAGTTTTGATCCTTGAGTCTATGTGGTTCCCAGCAATCTTGACACATCTTGACACATCTTAGACACATCTGCCTAACTCAGTACCAGGCTTAGTAGGTTTATTGGTGAGCAGTCACACCAGTCGCCAGTGGGAGTGGGGCCTCGAGGTGGGGGTCTGTGTATCCTCATCTACCTTCCAAGCAAGATGCAGGGAGGGATGGTTCACCTGCAGAGCATTAGTTCTGCTGCCCCCCTTCTTTGCTGGGGGGAAGCTGCAGCATCGTGGCGGCGTTGTGTCCCGTTTCAAGAACTCCATCCATAGCCTGCTCAGCAAAACTGCCACAGTCCCCGAGATGAGAAGGGCAGTTAAACAAATGGGTCTTTTGTCTGATGGTAGCCAGGACGTCTGGCTCAGGTGCTGAGTAAGAGCCTGTGTACTGCCATCTCTTTGGTTCACGGAGCGAAGAAGTTGGTCAGCCAGTTGAGACTCTTTGCTGGGTTCACCCACACGACCTCTGGTTTCTGCTTTCTCACAGGTCATTGTGAACTGGAAACTGGCTGACCTGAGCGACCGGGACCTGGCAATGCTGGAGTTTGCTCTTGCAGTCTGTCGAGCTGACAACATCACTGAAGAGCATTTCCAGAAACTGGAGAGGCATGGTTTTGACCGTGAAGACGCCTGGGACATAGGCATGATTTCTGCTTTTTTCGCCATGTCTAATCGCATAGCTCATTATATTAACCTGCGCCCAAACAAGGAATTCTACACGATGGGCAGGACGCCGGGTGGAGAGAAGGAGGAGGAAGCTTGAGCGTGCCCGACACAGCTCTCTGACGCCTAGGCGTCCGAAAAATTCATCAAGCTCTTAACTCTCAAGCTAGCGTGGCTTATTTCTGAGCGTGTCAAAGGGTTTAAAAGTTAGCGCCGGGTCGTAGCCGAGAGTGACGGTGGGCTTCCCTTTTCGGAAGTCCGGTGGGACACGCTTGACTCCGGTGGCCCAGCGGGGAGATCGGACCTTTGGTCTCGGCACCGTCCTTGCAGGCCAACAAGCGCACTGGGTCGCGATGGGACTTCTAAACCGTTCCGCCACGTTTGTTTTTTTATTTTACCGGCTCCGCTGCTCTGAGATCTTAATACACGTCGTTACGGCCAGGTGTCCCGTACGGACCCTTCAACGGTTGGCGATTTACCGGGGGCTTTGCCGTTCCTCTGGGACACCGGAGAGGGCGAAGGGAACGGCTCTACCCGGCCTCCCTACGCCCCCATACACGCACACGACGCCCTTGCCTCTCGGTACCGGGGGCCGCGGCGGCGAGACCGAGGAGCGGCGGAGGCGGGGGGCGGCGGTGGCGGGGGGCGGCGGTCACGTGGCCCGGCGGTCACGTGGCCCGGCCCGCCGTGACGCGCGCGCGGGCGGTGACCGCGCAGGCGCGGTGCCGCCGGCGGCGGAGGATATACGGAGGGGCGGCCCGGCGATGGCAACGCTACTCGGGCGATGAGCGGGGAGGTTTCTCGGTCGGAGGGGATAGGCTCCGGCGGCCCGGGGATAGGTTTAGCCGCCGGTATGGAGCCGGAGTTGGAGCTGCTGTCCGCGTCTCCGCGGTCGGTACCGGGGGGAGGCCTGTTCGGGTGGTTGCGCGGGCGCAGCCTGGGCCGCAGCGCCGCCGTGGACCCGGCGCGGGATACCTTCCGCGCCATGACCGGGCTGTACGGTTCCATCCAGCCCGCCGACTCCGTGTACCTCAGTACCCGCACGCACGGCGCCGTCTTCAACCTCGAGTACTCGCCCGACGGGTAGGGCCTCGACCGCGGATCCCCGGTGACCCCCACACTCCCCTCCCCAAACCCCGCTCTCCCTGCGGGCTCTCGGCTACCGGCCGCGCCCGGCGATGCCGCCTCACCGCACCGGCGGGGGGAGAGGGGAGCCCGCTGTGCCTGCGCCGGGAGGGACCCCAACCCCCTTACTCCCCCCCCCCCGGTCCCCGGTTGCTGCCCTGCTGCCCGCCTGGCTCGGCCGCGCTGGGGCGAGGGTCTGCAGGAGCCCCGGCAGGCGCTCCCGGGGGGCTGGGGTGAGGCTGGTAAGCACCCCCCAGCTCTTTGCCTGGGGCTGGGGGGCACGACACGACGCTTTTCTAATGACCTGGTGTGCCCGGGGGGGGCACCCCGGTGAAGCCTGGGGCAGCTCAGGTGGAGGAGGGTCGGGACTCAACCTGGGGGGAGACAGGGCTGGGATGGTCCTCAGCCAGACTGCACCGTTCCCTCCGAGGTTCCCGCCTGCTACTGGCTGTATCGCGCCGTGAAACCGTCTGCTTGGGGTTTCGTTCCAGGCTAGCAGCCGCGTTGCAGGCGGGAGGCAGGGAGGAGCACGGGTGGAGAGGGAGAGCGGTGACAGAGGGGGCTTCCCTGGATGGGGTGCGCTTCCCGCTGCCTGGAGGTGCTCCCAGCTCCTTTTGCAGCCCTTCCTGCAGGAGAAGGGGAGGCGATGAAGTGAGACGCAAGATTGAGAACAGGGTGGTGGAGCTGTTTCTTTAACTAGCACAAGCATCCGTGTCAGAGTCCTCAGAGAGCTAAGTTTCTGTTTTAAATGCTATACTTTTACTTATTCATTTAGGGTTCCATGAATTTTGTGGGTCTGCACTGACAAATGAGTTTAGAGGTGTCCTGCGGTATACTTGTATAACAGTGTAGACAAAAGCAAGTGGCAGTTGGACTCGTTTAGCATAAAAGAAGTCCTGGCACACCAGCTTAAAGCGGAGTGAGTTTATTTCAGAGATATCTGCGTATTTGTGTACTACAGTATGCTTGTAGATGAGGTTTTCTTGGCAGAAGGACCTTGTGACCTAGGTTTTCAGTTTGCAACAGTGTTTTCAGTTTGGATAGCCAGGATTGAAATCTTTGTTACCCTTGATAGCTAGTTAACTTTTCTGTTTTCAGTGAGTTTTCATCAGAACAGAGCTCTGGTTTCCATGAACACCTGAACTCACGATGATTTTGCTATGGTTGTGCTGTAGAGCTAAGTTTCAGCTCCTTATTTGTTCCTCCCATTTTTTGAAGAGGACAAAGTTAAGTGCCACAAACTATCAAAACCATTCTCAGGTGACTGTTGTGGGAAAGTAATTTCTTTTGTAGGTCACCAGCCAGGTGTGTTTAAGGTTCCTGAGGCACAGGGTCCTCTTTGCTGTTCTGGTTTTGGCAAGTGAAATAGGTGATACAGTAAGATACTAAATCTTGCTCCAGACTTTTCTGTGTTGTCAGAGTGTTACCGAAAAACCTGGTCAAAGAAACTCTCTAAGACTTGATTTTGGAGCTTTAGAAAGCAGGCATTCTTCATTGCAGCGCTGGGTGCATGGAGGATTGCTCCACTTATTGTGCACACCGTTACCTACAACAAGCAGAAATTTATGTTATTCCAGTCATACGTATTCATATTACCATTTACATAGTGTCCCCCCTTTGGTCACGCGCAGGGTGGGTCATCTCTTTCTCCTAGTTAACTGGCCTTGGCAAGTTTTAATTACAAAAACTCAGCAGAACTCAAAGCTTATCATCCGGGCCCAAGGTACATCAGGCCCAAGGCCTCCTGTCTGTTGGTGCCTTTAGTGCATACCATTGACAAAGCTGAAGGTTTTTCTTATCTAACTAGTACATACCAAAATTTTGAAGTTTTCAAGCAAGCAAAAGTTCATTAGTACAGTGATACAGTAAAATTTTCCTCCTTCTGCCTTTGTTCAAGGCATCAAGAGTAGTAATGGTAGCCTGGTTTAGTGTCTGTTATGAAATTAATCTCAAAAAACATGGATAACAATTAGCCATGTTACCAGCCTGAGTCTCTGCTAATGCCCAATTTAGCCTGGTGCCAGTGCCTTGCTGTTGCTGCCTTTGACCATCACTTCCATAACAACACTACTGCATTTAGAAAACAACACCTTTTGTCAGAGAACTCTTTTTCTTTGTAGTTAATAGCATGTGATGTCCAATACCAATCCCCTGACTCCTTGCTATTTTAAAAAGTAAAACTTTTAAATTGAAACTTTATATAGTAAGGCTGTAGTGAAAAAATGACTCAGTTGCAGAAAGGCTGCATATTTTAAATAAACCTTTGAATCAGTCTTATTTCTGCCTTTAGCATTTACTGGCTTCACACTATTCTGATGTGGAAAAATGCAGGCAGTCAGCAGAGCTGCTCGAGTAGTTGGGTTATTGGGGAAGGGTGCTATCCTTTAGAATTTGGTTTAAAAATTCTGCTAGTGAATACGCTGTCTGAATGTGATCTTTATGCTGCTTTTGAGTTGGTGCCAAACTAAATAGCCATTGAAGTCGGTGTTATGGAAGGATATAAGGAAACAGTATGTCTTTACTCTGAAGAAGTTGGTGGTTGCACTTCAGCGCTGGTTGCTTGTTATGAAGTGGTGGTGTAGCTGGGGTAATATCTGTAAAGATCTTAAGGGAATGTTGTCGCTGATGAGGAAGGGAGATTGGAGCAGGTTGTCACCATATGTTGTCCTCTTTAATGAGTGTTAATGCAGTGACAGAGTGTAGGTTATCCAAAGGTAGCTTGTGGCTGGTTCATTCACACATGTGAGCAGGCTGCCAGCACGCAGTGCAGGCTGCGATTCCTTTCTCAGTACAGCCTCTGTCAGACCCTTGCATTTTACAGAGCTCTTCAGCTGGTATCTCACACCCTGAAAAACAAGCTACAGTGTCTCAGAACCCCTCAAAAAGTGTTGCCAGTGAATGGACAGAGGGATATCATGACATGGGCACAGTCATATGGAAAATCTGCAGTACAATTTCAGAGTAGATGCCTTTGCACTTACTCTTGGGTACTGTTGTCTTTTCTTCCACTCTCTCCTGCAATGTTAAGCAAATAATCCTGACATGAAGAAAGCAGCGGGTTTCATGCCAGAGCTTGATTCTTCTTTTTTTCCAGCTAGGAACCACTGAGTTCATGCACTGCACTGCAGTGATGGGATAAATCACCCTCAAGTAACTTCTAAAAAACCCACTGATGTAAATACACTTAACTGGGTGACTTAAATAATGCCATCATTGAATCTATGAGGTGCATAGCTGTTATAAAACAACCACCTTGCGTGTTTAAAAAAAAGTGAATTAAAAGATCATGTGGTTTGTCCAGCAAATGCACCAGCTGTGCATTAATTATGCCAGTAGCCAAGCAGGAGAAGAGTCACGGTCTCTCAAAAAGAAGTTAGAGAAGTTAACTTCTCCAGAATAAAACAACATGCTATTTTCTTCAACGTGTTTTGTGTATTAGTGCTTGAGAATAGGCATCTGCTAGAAGGCAATAAAAAAATATAAACACTGCTGCAGATTCTATGCAGTGTGAACAGAAAGCCAAGCTAAGTAATGGTGAAGCTGTGTTTCTTGTGAGGATAGGGAATGGAGGTTAGCTGGATATGCACAGGTATTTCTTTTACCGAATACAAATGTTTCTGCTTTGCTCTACTCCCCTGCAGGTCAGTGTTGACTGTTGCTTGTGAACAGACTGAAGTACTGCTTTTTGACCCAATATCTTCAAAGCACATCAAAACTCTCTCTGAAGCCCATGAAGACTGTGTAAATAATATCAGGTAGGTCAGAAGGAATATTTTGTCTTACCATAGCTGCTTTTCATATGACAGCATGATAAGATTGTGTTATGCACTTTCTTGGAGAGAGTGGGTTTTGTGAAGCCATTTAGGCTGCTCTTTGCTTTGTGCCATTTAGGCTGCTCTTTGCTTTGTGCCATTTAGGCTGCTCTTTGCTTTGTGCCATTTTCCTTCTCTTTGGTACTGGGTGGTGGGGAAAGGCAGGAAAGGGGAAGAGGAGGAATCTGAAAGTGGTGGTATATAATGCTGGCAGGTGGTTTTGTTGATGGAGGAGCTGCAGTTTATGGGAGGGGAAGAGTGTTAAGGTATTGTCACCTGTTTTAACTGGCCTTTGGAATGCCCTGAATAAATGTGATAAATCAGAGCGTAACAAGTAGTGTGTGATTTATGTTTGAAGTGCAAGTCTGAGACTGTAGCAAGCTCAAATGTTTGTATGGATATGGCTGGTATTTTGAATTGTAAGAGTAATTGCCATAGTTGCTGTGGTGAGTTGACCCTGGCTGGATGCCAGGTGCACACCAAAGCTGCTCTATCACTCCCTTCCTCAGCTGAATGGGGGAGAGAAAATATAGCAAAGGGCTTGTATGTTGAGATAAGGACAGGCAGGGATTGTTCAGCCAATTACCGTCACTGACAAAACAGACTCGACTTAGGGAAAATTAACTTCATTTATTGCCAGTCAACCAGAGTAGGGTAATGAGAAATAAAAGCAAATCTCAAAACACCTTCCCTCCACCCTTCCCTTCTTCCCAGGCACAGCTTCACTCCCAGATTCTCTACCTAACCCCCACAGGGGGATGGGGAATGGGGCTTACGATCAGTTCATCATATGTTGTCTCTGCTGCTTCATCCTCCTCAGGGGCAGGACTCATCACACTCTTCCCCTGCTCCAGCGTGGGGTCCCTCTGATGGGAGACAGTCCTCCACGAACTTCTCCGGTGTGGGTCCTTCCCATGGGCTGCAGTTCTTCATGACCTGCTCCAGCGTGGGTCCCTTCCATGGCGTGCAGTCCTTCAGGAACAGACTGCTCCAGCGTGGGTCCCCCACGGGGTCACAAGTCCTGCTAGAAAACCTGCTCCAGCTTGGGCTCCTCTCTCCACAGATCTGCAGGTCCTGCCAGGAGCCTGCTCCCGTGCAGGCTTCCCATGGGGTCACAGCGTCCTTCGGCCATCCCCCTGCTCCGGCGTGGGGTCCTCCCTGGGCTGCAGGTGGAGATCTGCTCCACCGTGGACCTCCCTGGGCTGCAGGGGGACAGCCTGCCTCACCATGGTCTTCCCCACGGGCTGCAGGGGAATCTCTGCTCCGGCTCCTGGCGCACCTCCTCCCCTCCTTCTTCACTGACCTTGGGGTCTGCAGGGTTGTTTCTCTTGCATGTTCTCACTCCTCTGTCCGGCTGCAGTTTCTGTGCCCCAGCAACTTTTTATTTTCCTTCTTAACTATGTTATCAGAGAGGCGCTACCCCCATCGCTGATGGGCTTGGCCTTGGCCAGCAGTGAGTCTGTCTTAGAGCTGGTTGCCTTGGCTCTGTTGGACATAGAGGAAGCTTCTAGCAGCTTCTCGCAGAAGCCACCCCTGTAACTCAAGCTGGGGCTAACTGACACAAATAGAAGAGGAGATGTTGAGATATTTCCTTTTCTGTAAGGAAATACAGCTTTTCATATCTTGCATGCTAGTGGTTGTCCTTTAAACATGCTTAGTTTTTAGATAAAGCTAGGTGAGAAATAAAGCCGTATTATTAAGATCTCATAGGGCAAAAGCAAACTGGATTTATTTTGATTCTTTACACATCCCTAATTCAGTATCTGATCCTTAAATTCAAGCTGCTCTTGCTAGGGTTTCAGGTGAGTTAGTGTGGCTCACATTTTACAAAGAGCGTTCTGTTGCAGGCTCATTGACTGGTTGGCTGTCTCTGTTGCGGTCAGCTGTGCTGGTCTTGAAAATTTATCTCATTCCTTGTTTGAGAACAGCATTGAAACTTCCTGCCACTCTCTTCTTTTAATCAAAGGATCTCCTTTCTTTAGACTTTGGCTGTCTGTTTGGCTTTGTAAGTCTGTTCTTGGTCCTTAAATGTCTTTTCTCTGTGTAGTTTGATTTACATAAAAATACCAGTACTATCTCCAAGCAGGTAACTCTCCGGTCTGCTGTTAATCATCAGACTAAGGTCCTTCCTAGCAACGTGTAGTAAATTTTCTGCTTTCCTTCAAAATGCTTCTTAAAGCTTTATTTTGTCTTTGTAGGATATTGGCATCTTCTACTGTGTTTTCCTGCATGTCCCTGTTTGTTTGTTGTTACAGACTTAGTTACAAGGAACTTAAGTATGTTCTGTAACACATGGTTGGTACAGCACTACCTGATGTATTGTTTCTGCTTAATGAGCAGGACTCCAGGCACCATAGGACTACAGAAATTCCTTGTGATAAGCACCAAAACCAAATACCATTACTGCTGTGCCCTATAGCAGGTGCTTCAAAGGTGTGTATGAACAGGGAAGCATGTAGAGGTCCTCTTCCAGTAGTCTCCCAGTTGCTGGGGATTTGTGTGTAATCATCTGAAGCAGACATTTTTTTCCACCTGAATTTGGTCAGGTTTTGAGCTTACTTAAAACTCTCCCATGGCAGAGCTCCATGGCACAAATGTGTTTCAAGGAGTATTTAATAGTGTTTTTAAAAATTGCTAGCTTAGTTTGAGGCCCTCTAGTTTTTTTGTTTTCTTAAGTAAGAAGACAAGGAACAATTAATTTCTATTTACTTTCTCCATGTCAGTCAGTTTTATATGACTGAGTCATATGCACCTTCAGTTAGTGTTTTTTCAAGTGAATCCTAGTCTACTTGGTTGTTCCCTATATGAAAGCTGTTCAATACCAATTGTAGCTCACTGTCTATTTCTTCTGAAACCTGTTTGTAGTGCGCGAAGCAGGGTCACCTGTAGCATCCAAGATAAAGGCAGATGATGGATTTATACAGGCAAGAGGTACACTGTGTTTTACTTTTGCCCTGAAAATCTGAAATGTTGGATTCCTCCCATGGTAATTGGTTATTTTTCATTGGACTTGTTGCTATTTTTACATGATATAGCCTGGTTCTAAGTTTATAAGATAAAATGCTGTTTGTAGGGGTAACTTACCATACATCTCTGTGTAGATTGTTCTTGCCTTAGTATTCACGTGCAACTACTTCTGTTTTTTTGGGGTAGATTTTATTTTTCCTTTTATGTCAGGTAGGGCTTTTTTTTCCAAATACCTTCATCAGGCATGAATTCCAAAGATAAAACAGTATGCTTTGCCCTTCTAAAAGTAAGGGCATGCATAAATTGCAGACTCAATTTATTCAATTTATTACCTAGCTATGCCTTTTTAGTGCTGATTCCAGCCCTTCTATCCCCTTCTGTCTGATGGAGTGTTTTTACATCAGATATTCTTTCCTTCTGTAATCACTTGAAGGTGGTCAAGCTGCCTCCTACTACCTCAGGCAGGAGTGATACAGACATTGAATTTTGGCTGAAGACCAGAGATTATCATGGTAAAGAATTACTACCTGAACAGGCTAAGTACTTAACCTGATCAGTGTAGTAATCCAACTAGTATGACCCCTATTCTTTTCCACTTTCTCATCTTCTCCCAATATGACATCAGTGACAAGCCTGTCATCTGTTAAGAAAGCAAGAACTCAAGACCTGCTAAGTGCAGAACATATGCAGTGCGTATGGAGCACTGTGCATGTGATATAAATTCACTGCTGCGTAAAAGTGTACTGTAGAACTGCAAGTCTGTAAATACCTTGTGAAATACAGAGCAGTAGGCTTGCTCTTCTTGCAGTAGTTTGAGTTAAACAATTTCATGTTGTGTTGTGATTCAGACTCAAACAACGCAAATCTCAAATGCACATCTGTATTGAAGGAGTCCATAAATTTGGGTAGCCTGCGCCACTTCTGCAGCTGCTACTTCCAAAGATGATCTGAAATTCTCATCCTGAATGGTGCTCTGCACTTGTACTTTGATAGGTATATCTGCTTTTGTGCATTTGAAAAGCCCAACTTCATGTGCCTGCTTCAGACACCTGAACTGTACTGTGGGGAAAGGAGAGGCAGAAACGTGGGAGCAAAAGCTCCCTGCTTTTTGATGGAGTCTGTGGAGATTGTCCAGGTGGTACAAAACCTTCCTGGATGCAGGACGTCTGCATAGCTCCTCCTGGCTCTGCAGCTGCAGTCAGCAGTGCTCCTGGGCCATTGTGGAGCTAGACAGGTTCTGAAGCAAAAGATAAGCAAAGGTAGAAAGAAATTAAGGGTCTAGGGAAATGTGCAAACAGTGGCGGTGTTCAGATTTAAATCTAGTATGTGTTTCCAAGATAGCAATACTGTCTGTAGGATAAGCCATGTGGTTAGTAAAGCAAGCCATACATCAGACAGTTAATCCACTAGGTTAAATCTCTCAGAAAAGCACTGTTGTATGTCCCATGTAAAACCATGGGGCCAGCTTTTCAGTGTGCTCAGGGCGGATGTGGTGTGCATCAGGCATCATGCAGAACTGTGGCCATATCACGGCGTGGCAGGAGGTCTGGTTGTGGAAAGGCCCTCAGGACATCCATAATCTGTAACAGCCTTCTGGTAAGAGCAGGGCTTCAGCTTGCCTCACCAGCACCCTGATGAACCTGGCACTGGGTTTCCAGCAGGGGTGGTTCTACTGCTGTCCTAGGCAGGACATTTCTAAAAGCAGGTCCCCGTTGATGGACTCCTGTTGCAGGTTTTGCAACGAGCGCTGTGTTCTGCCTGTGCCAGTGGGGTCAAGATCTGGTGAGAGCTTTCGGTCTACATTGGATGCTGAGCAACTGCCTGCATGTGGTACAGAGCAGCGGCAGGCCTTGGAATGGAGGAGGTGTTCAGGTGTTAGATAAAGGAGGCTTGGACTCTGTGTGTTTCGGCTAAGCTAGCAGGATATGCGCTGTACAGAGCAGCAAGGTTTAAAAGCAGTAGGGGCCTTCCAATAGGAATAACAAAAGGTGACCTTATTTTAAAAACCTCCTTTGAACGCAAGGAGCTTATGTCTGTGGTGGGGAAGAAAGGAAGATTTACAGAATAGAAGAGGGAAGAACGAGGGTGGATATGTGGGTAGAAATGAAGAAAGAAAAGAAGAGCATGGGTTTAATTAATTACAAGGTGATAGGATCTTGTGTAGTCTGAAATGAATACAGAATTGCTGTGTCTTCTGGTGCTGCCTGTCTGTAGTACTGAAAGGATCTGGCAAAATGGGGAAGATGAAAGGCATGAATTACAAACAGTCTAGGCTAGCAGACTTCTGTTGCAGGGTCTGCCAAACCAGTCAATGGGAATGTCTTGCCAGGGGTCTAGAAGCTGACCAGTCCTGAGATGTTTGTGTCTTATAAAGACTTGGTAAGTTTAAAGCTGCCTATTGTCCAGATGGGTAACTGATTTAGTTACCACAGGGATTCTGTGTGAGCATTTGTTCCACTGGTGGTTTGGTGGTTGTGTGACCATCACATGATTAATTTAAAAAAAAAAAACAAAACAAAACAAAGAAAAAACCCCACCCACAGAAAAACTTCTGCTATGGTTCTGCAGGTTTGCTAGTTTGCTACTACAGATGTAGTACTCGTTCATGTCCCAACGGTACTGTTTTTAATGGAACTGTTTTATTGGCAAATATTCTGCTGTATGTTATTTTTTTTGTGTGGCCACTCTGTTTATTTCTGTGTTAGATTAAATTCCTGTTTAAGAATATTTAAATTAAAGAAGGCACTAAGGAGCCACAGTATTTCTCTCCCATTTTCAGGTTCCTAGATAATCGACTGTTCGCGACTTGTTCTGATGACACTACAATAGCACTTTGGGATTTGAGAAAGCTGAACACGAAAGTGTGCACTTTACATGGTCACACCAGCTGGGTTAAGAACATCGAGTATGATACCAATACAAGATTACTAGTAACATCAGGGTTTGATGGAAATGTGATCATCTGGGACACAAACAGGTATGTGGCTGTGTTCGTGCTGTTGTTTCTAGAACACACAAAGATAGGGTTCTTCTGTAAAGGAAAACCTGCTTCCTTGTATGGTGCTATAATGCATTCTTAAATACTGTGATAAGTTTGTAGCCCCTATCAAGAACTTGCATCACCTTTATATGGTAATAGTCCAGTAGCTAAAAGGAGAACTTTTCTTGCTGACATGCCAAAATGTAGTTCTTACCTTTTCAAAAAGTTCTGTCTTTGTTGTTGTGGTAGGATGAAAATGTGACTTCTGCCATTTCATTAAAATCTAATTTAAGTAGAATAAAGACAGTGCTCAAAGAAAAGTTTCAGGATGAACAAGGATCCTTAGCCCATCTTGGACCTTTCTGGACATTATTAGGGGCTTGAGTTGAAGCTAAGTGCAGCCATTTCTTCTGCTTTTTTCGCTGTTCAGGTGCACAGAAGAGGGATGTCCTCACAAGAAGTTTTTTCATACCCGTTTTCTTATGCGAATGAGGCTGACACCAGACTGTTCCAAAATGTTGATCTCGACCTCCTCTGGATATCTTCTGATTTTGCATGACCTTGACCTAAACAAATCTTTAGAGGTTGGCAGCTACCCAATTTTAAGAGCTAGGAGGACTACATCAAGTTCAGGTGAATGCTTGTGGAAAAGTTTGTGGCAGCTTCTGTGTTAGAGGTGTTTCATGGGATACTCTTAGCTAGCAAAAGAAGGCAGAGGTGGAGTAGGAAGGATTCTGCAGAGGAACTCCTCAGCACAGTAGCTGCTCTGTTGTTCAGGGATCCCACACATCTGTACTGTTGAGTGGTATGTTCTGGCTCAGGTAAAGTGTCTAGGGTGATTTTTGGCATCAAGACTTTAGTACTACAGGATGTAGATAGAGCCTGTGGAATTTTGGCACCTTGAGCTGGCAGTCTCTAGCTTTATTTATCTACTGTCCTTGGTCCTGTGATAAAAGAAACTTAACCCCTGTTGAGTGGGCCAACTGTGTGTGAGCTCCAGCAACTACTAATGACTGATGTGTAGTGGTGTGGTCGCTCTCAACAGCAGACCTGGAAGAATTGCATGCTCTGAAATTTCACTGCTTGCTTCCTCCTGCTTTGTGGCAGTAACAGACCAAAATACTGACAAATTCTGCCATTTGGGGTGTCAGCATACAAAGGGAGTGGCCTGGGGAAAAATTCATACCCCAACTTCTTGTAGTGACAGGTGCATAAGAAGGAAGAAATGCAGCTCACCTCTTTCCCAGTCGAGTTTGTTGTGCTGGCAGTTTACTTGTATGAGGCACAAAGAGAATGGTACTTCTAGACTGTAAACTGAGCTTTGAAAAGTGTTTTCTCAACAAGATGCCTTACCCTTTACTTAACATTTCTAAGGAGGGTTGTGAGGGACATGCGTATTAAGTGGGCTGTGCTTAGCTGTTACATTCACATGGCTGATGCCGTTTGCAGACATAACGTCATCAGGTTCGTCTGGTCCTCGAGCTGTCGGTTCACCGTGTCACCAGAATGATTCAGGCCCACTGTCTGAGAAACATATGTCACGGTCCTCCCAGCGAGAAGGTAGGAAAAGATTTTAAAAAATAAAAAATCATGGACTTTGACTCATTGTATCCAGAAGAAGCTAGAGTAGAATAGTGAACAACTGTGGTTTTGTCTTTGTGACTCTTAAAAGAATAGTGTTGCTATGACTTCCATTAAACCAATAAAATATCATTGCACGCAGCAAAGTCTGGGGATCTAATCAGTTTTTCTCCAAGAAATCTGATAACAGCAACAAGATCTTTATATTAGTACATCATTGTTGTTATGTAGAGGTGCCACCTTTTTATCTTCTGCTTTTTCCTTGAATGAAGGTGGTGTGAATGACCTTTAGGGGAAAAAAGAAAAAGCCAGAGCAGAACATAGCTACGTTTTGCTTTTGTTTTTCTTAATGATGGGTATATTATCTGCAGTTTCTCCATGAACAGTCAATAGCATGGAAAAAGAGTATGCCAACAGGTCTTAAATGTGGACAGAGTGTTTTGTGAAGTTCTGATTACAAACCAAGTCCTGCCTAACTGCAGAGCTGTGAAAACTGATGATGCTGTGATTAGCAGGCTTCCTCTGAATCTAGGATACACTTTCAGAGAGTCACCGTGATTTTGGCAAATTGGTAAATACTTTGTGAATCATATGCAATTATGTTAAGTTTTAACTACTCATGGTTGTGAGAATCTCAAACATCCTTATGAAAGGAGGAGGCTTATCTGGATTCCAGGGCATGATTTACCAGTGAAAAGCTTTCTAGGGGTGAGGGGGAGAAGGGAGGCAAGCTGCATACAGCTGAGCAGACTTTGGAAAGAATTTGGAAAGCACATCACACAAGTTTGAGAACCAGTAGTCCTTACAAAAAAACCCCTCACTCTTTAGATTTTGTTTTAATGATAATGAAGAGTGTATGTGTGGAAAGTTAACTCTAACTTAGCTCACAATATGAGGTGATTTAATAGAGGTGTTGGAAGGCAAATTTCAAAAAAGAAGCTATTTGAAATCAGGACCGAGCTCATTGGTATTAGCTTCAATTGTTCGTGTAACCTCTCTTTTGATTTATCCTATCATAAAGGTGTGGTCTTTTCTAGCAGTCAGATGGAAGTGTCACATGTTTGACCTAGTTTCAGCAGTAGACTGATGAGAGAGGTGAAGATCAATGTGCAGACTTCGAGACTTACAGTTGACTTCCCCTTCTAGGTGGTTCACCTAGAAATAGTTTGGAGGTCTTAACACCAGAGGTTCCTGGAGAAAGAGATCGAGGCAATTGCATTACATCACTACAGCTACATCCAAAAGGGTGGGCTACACTTCTTCGGTGCTCAAGTAATACAGATGACCAGGAGGTAAAACAAATACATCTTTTAAAGAATATGTTGAGTAAGATATATCGATCATACAACTATATTGAAATTTCCTTGGTTTGGGGTAAATTTGCATTTGAATATATTACTCAGTTATTTCTGCTTACAAATGCATTGATTTTACACCAAGATAATGAAATTCTTTTTTCTTTTTTGTTTTCTAATGACCTCATATGACTTTGTGTCCCTCATTCATTACTCCTGTTGCTTGGCTCTTTCACAGAATATGTTTTACAGTTCACGGCTCTTTTAAAAGTTTTCAAACAGTAGTTGTGCTGCCAAATACAAGACTTAAAAATATGTACCTGCAAGAATATAGGAGGTGTGAACTCAGAAAGACAGAGGATTAGAGTTGTGTACTGGTGAACGTGGTTTAAGTTGAGCAGAGAAGCTCCTCTGAATTTCTCAAATGCCTTCGGAATGTTTGCTACCTCCGTTGGTGCTCCAAGGATGAAGTGTTGCCACTGTGCTGATGAATGCTTTCCAGAGGCTGCTCCTACACTGCTGTGAAAAAACCTCATGGCATATTTTTGCATCTACTTAAAACTGCTACACCATAGGTCTGAATATGATGAACTCCAGTGATGTTTAAGTAACGTTCAAGTGCCTTGGTCTCAACTCTCATCCTAAAACTCTGCAACTTAAATATAAACGGGGTATCAGTGATCTTCCTGGCAGAATCCATTTCAAGCCTTTACTTAAAGTACAAAGTCATAAGAACAGCTATGGCTCATCTGCAACTTGCAGATTTCACTCCCCTAAATACTGCTTTAAATAAGTAATGGCAGGCTTTAAGGTCAGTGTTGCATTGGTTACCCAGATTCTGTTTGTGAAGTGTCACAAAAGAGCTGCTATATTGCACTGGGACCCTGTTTTAAGACAAACAAGCAGTCTGTAATGCACTCAGAAAAAATGAAAAAACTTCTTCATGGACTGTATAGAAAAAGCAAGAGCCTGCAGGCTGTGTTGGGGAGCACCTGCTTTTGAAGTAACTTCCAGGTTAATTCAAGTTCATCTGTAACTTAAAGCCCAGCCAGAGCCTCCAGATCCAGAGCCTTCTGGATTCCACCAGATCATCCTCTTGCAAACACAATTTTTTCCTAAGATTATTTCAAAATTAGTGCTGTGACAGTTGTGCAGACCACTCAGTTTTGAAGACGCAGATGTTTTTTATTTGTTTTCCAAACCCACAAAGAATTCTTTGAATACTTGACCAGTTTAGTTTGATAGCTGATGTAAATTGGTGTTGGTTTGGTTTTGGGGTTTTTTGGTGTTTGTGGCTTTTTGGTTTTTATTTAATTGTTTGTTTTTTTTAAGAAAGCTACTCTTTGTAATGGTAGCCTCTTACAGATGTGTAGAGGACTGAATGGAAGCTTAGCAGATCTGTTATAAATTTTAATGCTGGTTCTGTAAACTTACAATGAAACCACTATACAACACAGAATTTTTTGAAAATGCAAGTATTATATTGGGTTAGTTGATACTGACATTGACCTAGTTATAATTTCCCATAGTCCTAGTGTCTGCCTTACTCTCTTCTATTAATATTCATTAGTATTGTTCCCTTTGTGTTTATTTCAGTAGAATACATGGAACAGAACTAAGAACACTTCTTTTGCCTTGTGGCTGAAATTGAATCTTTCAACATGATACAAACTTTTTCATAGAGCTGTTTTTGCATTTGGTTTGAGATTAGATAATTAGATTACATATAAAATCCTTGGCTGTCTCACAAGAAACAAGCTGGCTATAGAGCTGTTCATAACATTCCTTCAAAAATCCATTTCCCTCTTGTTTGAAGATTTCTTTCCTTTTGAAGTTAAGGGCACAAAATGCCAATTGTCAATTGTAAATTATAGTGGGCTGAGTTCTGCTTTATTGTAGATTTCATTAAAATGGTTACTAAATTAGAGCAGATGTCTGGCCAAAGGATTAGCCTTTGCTCTTTCCAGATAAAAACTAGATTTAAAAGATTATATCTAGCATTCATTTAATTAAAAAAGAGGCTTTGATAATAGACAGCTGTTCTGCTTAGATAGTTCAAAGCGGAGGAGATGCCAAGGAACTGGCCTGTTTTCAGTGTTTTGTAGTACGTGCTTATCAAAGAGTAGATAAGCAATAGCATTTGTCTTTGCGGTGCTTTAATTTTCTTTCAATGTTCCTTTCTCTGCCTCTCCCTTTAGTGGACTTGTGTCTATGAATTCCAGGAAGGAGCCCCTGTGCGCCCTGTCTCGCCTCGTTGTTCCCTGAGATTGACTCACTGCATTGAAGAAGCTAATGTGGGCCGGGGTTACATCAAAGAACTTTGTTTCAGTCCTGATGGCCGGATGATTTCATCCCCGCATGGCTTTGGGATCCGTTTGTTGGGGTTTGATGCACACTGCAGCGAACTTGTTGACTGTTTGCCCAAAGAAGCCAGTCCCCTGAAAGAAATCCGTTCCCTCTACTCTCACAATGATGTGGTACTGACAACCAAATTTTCTCCAACGCACTGTCAGATTGCCTCGGGGTGCCTTAGTGGACGTGTTTCTCTGTATCAGCCAAAGTTCTAGGCACATATTGCATCAACAGGACCTTCAGATGTTTGTGGTTTTTACTTCAGTTTAGTTGAAGTGTGTTCTTTCTGAAATATCTAAATCCAGATAAGATCATAGTTACTATGATCTCTGAACACAACAGTGGAACAAGTTCCCAGCCCAGCACTGTATGCATTCTCATACTGCATCCACAAGTCCGCTTCCATGTGCTGTGTTTTCAGACCTCTGCTCCTGCTGATCCTGTGCCATTAAGTCATTGTTCTGGTTTGTTTGTACCATGCTACTTGTTGATAATTTCCTTCAATGCAACTTGAAGTGGGCTCTTTGAAACAAATATAGAGGGGGCAAGGGTAGCAGTCCAGCCAAAACTCGCCCAGGCTCTCCAGGTATGACACCTTGTTCCAAAGGAGCTAGACTTCCTCATGTATGCTTCTTTGGCAGTTTCTGTTGCTGAAACTACTATATGGTGATTATTAGGTGATGAGCTGCTTTTCTGTGTAACTAACAGAATTAGTTACTGTCACAAAAAGAAAAAGTTTTGGTTTTGTTTATATATTAATTCGGTTGCTTGTGATTGGCTAGAAAAATGAGTTGATGTTCTGTAATGTTTTGCTGCAGTTAAAACATCTTCTTTTCTGTGATTGCATATATTGTGTTTATTGCCAGAAGGAAGAGGTTCTGGATGGACATGTAGCTGCATTTTTTCCTCAGAGAATTTACTAGGAAAAGACTGGGGCAGGGAAGCAGGAGTTGAACAGCTAAAGACTCTGCCCTGTAACCACTGCAGACGAACAGTTTGGATGTTTTGTACAATGGGGATGTGTCAGCCTTTCTTGGGCAACTTTGACTCCTCAGCCGCCAGGGTTTCTGTTGTAGGGAGCTTTCTGCATCAGTAACACAAACCTTCATCCCACGTTTGAAACAACACGGCAGAATTTTCTGCTGATGTTAAGGCTATTTCCCACCTGACTGTTTTTCCACACCTCGCCTGCACCATTGCCGTGAGAGGAATTCATCTAGGATGTGTCCGTAGTATCACCAGATAAGCCTTTCTTCACATGTACTGTCAGTTTGGGAATGGATTAAAAGCATGCCTGTGTACAGTAGGATCTATTTGGATTTAACTGGGCTGATTGTAAGATGTAAAAAAAGTTAATGTTCACCATTAAATCACATATTAAGCATGAATGCTAAGTTTTGCACCTCAAGTTAATATAGCTAACCTCATAAATGCACAATTATTTCAGTCTCATATGTCCATATCAGTTTATAATATTCTCATCAATTATGTGTTCCAAGATTTTTTTTTGGTATTTCATTAAGGTTTTGCTGACCAATCACACTCAATTCAGCAGGAAGTTTTACCTAAAAAGGAGTGTCATATCTTGGTGTTCAGATTCACTATCTCCAGCTCAACAGAGCATGCTTTTTAAAAGCTGACTCCTATAAAGCCTTTTGCAAAGTGTGTGGGGAAAAAGAAGACATGTGTGAAGATAAGATAGCTAGAAGTACTAAGCCTGATGATCCTTTTGTAGTTTTGAATTTGTGTGGGTAGCATACTCTGGGAGTTGAAGTCATTGAAACTTAAGGCTCTTCTGCATTA
Source organism: Buteo buteo (assembly GCF_964188355.1). Classification (NCBI taxonomy): domain Eukaryota; kingdom Metazoa; phylum Chordata; class Aves; order Accipitriformes; family Accipitridae; genus Buteo; species Buteo buteo. The sequence continues at coordinate 88,227,665 of NC_134204.1, read as the reverse complement.
TGAGGAAAAAAAAACTTAAATTTCCTCTTTTGGAGAATTTCTGTAGTAATACAAAGCCTTCAATATTGGGTTATTTGGTACTCTGAGGACTAGTTAATTACTCCTGCATTGGGTTTTCATCATCTCTAGCAACTGACTGCTAAAGGACTACATTCAAGTAGTTTTAAGTATGCGCAGCTGACAGGCTTCCTACTGTTTGGTAAAAGTCCTAAACTTTGTGTTCTCATGGGTTTTTTTGATGGAATTATTTGGTGATACTGTCTCAGTAGAATATTGTCCCAGCTAGAGGAAGAATAACAATTTAAGTAAATATACTCAGTTAAATTAAAAAGCAAATAAACACCCATAGTCTTCTCAAATAGCAACTCGTAGGTTGAAATGTTCCATAGCATATCTTGTGAGCAATTCCATTGTTGCTGAAACTATTGTCTTGAACTCAAAGGTAGACTGATGTAATCATAAATGAAGAGAGATGTCCTGTTTTCTAAAACACTGACTCTTAAGTTCAAACACTTGTACCTTTTGAATGCTTTTGGAACTATGTGCAAGGAACACGATTCATAAAGATGTATTTTTCCACTTTAATTGGCCAAGCCATGAAAAATGGGGCCTAGTGACTGAAGGAATAAAACATGAAATATATCTGAGACTAGTTGGAAATACATCACTTGCCTTGGCACCCAGCTCCTTTTGTGTCCATATAACAGCCTGTAAACCTGAACCTACGTCTGGGGCAGCTTGGATCCGTTGGTTTGCTAGAAACAGTTCGGGGGACTTCCCTCAGCTCTAACTTAAAGCAATAGAAATGACTTATGCAGAAAGCTTGAGGACAGTTGTGGAATACAAGGTTTTTATGGAAAAGAAGAGCTGAGCTTCAAGTTTTTAATTGGCCAAGCTGTTTGGGGGGTTGTGGTGGGAAATGAACAAAAAAACCCCAGTAGCAGCATGTGGCAAAACTTCTGGATACTGTGTTCTTGACATTAGTCTAATGGAAGTGCTAAGTTTTCTGTTCCTCAAGTATTTTGAAATAGAATGCAGTGTGACTGTATGAATACTTGCATTTCTCTGCACTCCGCTCCATAAAAATTGTGGCCTTTTAGTAATAAAGAAACAGGTTCTCCCCTGTCCCTGCACTGGATCATAATGGCTTTTTCCCTAAGCTCTCACTCTCCCTGCTTCTAGGCTGCTGTTTTCTCATCTTAATGTTTTGCTAAATGTCATTAAAGGGACTACAGGTAACATCTTGAAGAAATCTTACTGTTCTTATAGGCTTGAACTGTGTTGGTTTTGGAGGCGAAGAAGCACCCATGAAATCAAAGCAGTTCCGTTTGTTTTCATGGCTGGTTTTGTTTTTTCCCATCAGAAATTCCTTGAACTGGTAGATTGCTTATGACTTTAATTCTATGCCTGTTAATGTGCACTGAGTGTTACTTTTTTAATTCTACCTCATGATATGCTGTTTTTTACAAGAGTATTGTTCTGAAGCATTGGACACTAACTTTCCTGTATAAAAAACTGTTACTCCAAAGTGACATATGTCATCCCATCTAGATACTACCTGCAATGCACAGCATGGAGAGTGGTGGGTTGACCAGCCCTGCCCAGCCCTGGAAACCAGGGCCACTGAGCAAGAGTGTAGGACTGATGCTAAAAGTTGACCTGGTTAAGCGGTTTGATGACAACATTGATGTTTTTGTAGCAAGTCTGGCAGATGCATATTAAGATGGATTCTGTCCATATATGCTGTAGAAATGTTACTTAGTTCTTCTGATTACATTTGTAATAATTTTGAATTAGAATAAGTAGGTAATCCTAGATTTTGATCATTTGATTACTCCTTTTCAGCAATACTTGGAAATTTTCAATGAAAGTTAATAGATTTTACCTATGAAGTTCACGTAACGCTGACTGAAACACTATTCAATAGTTAGTAACTGATACGCCTTGCAGTTGCATCTTGGTGGAAGGAGTGATTTTTGGTTGTCTTTCTGAATGGTATTACCTTGCCTTATTGAACTATGAAGTAATTTGTGGGTGAGCTTTGGATTATTTCTAGATAGTAAAAAAAAAGTTTATCTTACTGTTACGTTTCAAAAGATTAATTCTTAACCTTCCAGAGCTATATAAAACTGTCTGAACAAATACAAGACAATGTTTCAAATGGTAGACGAAAGACTGCACTAACAGCAAAGTATGGTAGTGGCTTATACCAGAGGTTTCTTTAAATTGGTTTACTTTTGACTACTCAAGTGTTACATCACTTGGTAAATTTTACAGTATTTCTACTGAAAATAGAGCTCTCCATTTGATTGTAAAGCATGCAATATGTTTTTTAAATGCATGGTTTCATATCCATTAACTTCTGTAGTAAAAGAATTCCTCCATTCACAGCATGGCTGACCAGCAGAAGCAGATAAACTACATAATTAAGATCTCTATAGGAATGTCAATGTATAGCAGTGTCTACAGGAACCAAACTAGTGTTTGAAGCTAGTAATCCTTTTGTAATAGTCCAGTGGCTGTATATTGTGGGAGTAAATGCATTTTCTGAGTATTCCATTAGAGGTCAGTCTTTAAATCACTGCAGCACCGTTAGACATTTGTGGGGAGGGGGAGAGAATCTATTAATGGAATTATACAATGACATTCATGTGTATGTACTTTCTCTGTATGAGGAGTGTGTGTGTGTATTTCAGTATATATACAGCCATGGGGCATCAGTCCACTTGTCAAACATGGGTAGTTCAGGGAAAAATGTAATGTCCAAACAGAACTATTGGGGATAGGAAGAAAAGCACAGTGATACAGACAGACACACGTTTGTTTGCACTCTTGGAGTCTTGGTAAGGACAGTTTGCCTACTACCAGAATTAGAATGTAAACATCAGGTTTTTCTGGGGTTGGGAGGGTGGGTGGGGGGTGGGTTGGTTGATTTTGGCGGGGGGGGGGGAGGGGGTGTTTGTTTGTTGTTGTTGGTTTGTTTTGTTTTTTTTAATTTGAGTAACACTGATGTGGAAGAGGTCCCGATACTGTAAACCATGGGTCTGTTGCTCTACGAAATGTGAACTCATAAAAAAGAAATATACTTGCCAAATGAAAGCTTTTAAAAAATCTAGTTTACAAGATTCTAAAAAGTTGGAGTAAAAAGTCAACAGCCCATAATATTTTTGTCCTGCAGGAAAAAGAAACTTCTCATTCCTGATCTTAGTCAAAGGTGCATTTTCTTAAGCACTAAGTATCTTCAGTTAAGTATAAGGTTTTTAATACAAGAACAAATTCTGCATGTAGAGTATTTTGAAATACCTGAGATTTCATAGTAAAAATTGTAGCCTTTTAATACAGTATCGAAAGTATCGGAACTGCTCTGAAAATATTGTACTTACAGCCGTACAGTAACTTACTATTTGTGGACAGTTTCTCTTGCTTGCATAATAAATTAAACATTTAATAATTCAGTGAATTAAAATCTATTTTAATGTATTTATCTTACACTGAGCTCTGTTCTGTAATGCTCACTGGTTCTTACCTACTCCCTACAACTAAGAGGGAAAAAACCCCAGTGCTTAGAGGTAAACAACCTCTGTATGCAAGTCTCCTTCCCTTCATAGGTTTCTTTGGTACTGTCCTTACCATCAAGCATGCTTATGAGAAGCAGCAGCTCACTCATGAAGCCTAGAAAGCAGGACAGATGTTGGATGTAGTATCATAATTACAAACACAGTAGAATTAACCATTCCATTGCCTGAGACAGTTACCTCTGCAGTAGAGGGCTCCTTTTGGTCACACAGCAAACCCTTGAAGGCAGGATTGCTGTTCCTGTAAAATTTTGCTGAAGGAGTCTTGCAGTGGTGAGCAGGCAACTATCTGCCCCCAGGGAACAGCCTGAAACTGAAAACTATCCTGCCTGCTCTGCCATGGATAGCTGTGTCTGTGGTAGAGGGTTGTGGGTTGCCTGTACCAAGAGTGACATTCTGCCCTGTTACACTTCCACTTGCAAACATCTGGGCTGTAGTGAAGCCAGTTACTATTAGGCACACTGAAAACAGCACCTGCGCAAAGCCAAATTCTGTTTCAGCATTACCTGAGGTGCAGATGAATGTCACGGTTAATGGGGCACTGCATGCTTGGGGCATGTTGTGCATGTCACTTGGTTATCTGCTGTTGTGTTTCCTGTAAATGAGGCCTCAACGCATGCAGGAGCAGCATGACATCTGGGTTTAAATCAGAAGGTGGATTTGAGTTGGGGTAAAGGAATACAAACTAAGCAGCTGAGGAAATGAGCACACTTTATTGCCCTGGCTTTGCTGTCAAGGGGGTAACACTCAGCTGCTGCAGTTCTCAAGCTTGTGCATCAGACTCAGCTTTTCCATCAAATTTTTCCAGAAAATGAGCTAAGATTCAAAATTTGACTCTGAACCTCTTATCCATACAACAGCCCTGTTTGATGCAGACGACCTGAGCAGTCAGTGGTAAACAGTCTGTACCCTGTATAAAATAATATGCTATATACAGTTTACCTATCTTGATGCTGCAAAAATGCTATTTAGGCTTGTCAGCACTTGTGGCTTTCTCTCACCCCCTCACTACACAGTGCATAATAAACGAGGGGAAAGCTGTCTCTCTAGTTGTTAGAAATTTGATGGCATTAGTTTCTATGAGGAAAAAAACCACCTAACTGGACTATCACAGCCTGACTGACATGTGATGTTTATTTCTCAGAGCTGTTACTGGAGCCTCCTGCCTTTTCCAGCTGTCAGTTCAGAACTACCAAAAACTGTTGCCTTCTTATTAGTTTACTTTCCTATGCAAAAACCTGTGTTCTTCCCCACCTCCCACTGCAAACAGCTAAGAACTGGCCAAACTTAATTACCTGAGGTACTACAAGGTCTCTGGAATAGAAATATGCCTCAAAAAACACAAAGCAGTATTTTGCAATATTGCTATCCTTTGCTCAAAGTAACTACCCAAAGTCTAGCTCTGTTAGTCTTTCAGCAGTATTCCCGTTAATGTTGTTGGTGACATTCCCATTCCCTTTAGCTGGAAATGATTGTTGTAGTCCACCAAGAAAATCAACTGAGACACCAGCAATCATTTTTAAAATTCTGCTTTAGAGGTTGGTCAAACCTAAGAGTCCCAGCTGCATGTTTTCAGAGAAGGCAACAACTGAAGCCTGGCAGTGTCCTGGTTTAGTAGCAACACAGTGTTGAGACAAGGCAACAAAAGGCTGAGGATCCAATGGAAAAGGGTGCTAACCAGCCAGGGAAGATAAGCCAAGGTCAGTTCTCTCTCATAGACTTTCTCCTTCGTGCTACCCATAGTAACCCTGCCCTGCAAACAAGACAACACATAGAAACACTGCTACCTAGCGCTTGGTTTGAAGATCTACTTTCCTGATCCTTGCCCAGTATCATTTGTGTTCTTAAATTGCAACTGTGTTAAGTATGGGGTTGAGGCAGTCTGCTTATAGTCAAATTCGTTAAGCCTGGAAACAATCTTGAAACTTGCCTGAACAGAGCTGTTTTCATGTTAGTTGAAGCATCACAACTCCTTCTGTGCCCTCTTGTTCCCAGACTGGCAACACATCCTGTTTAGCAAACTACCTATTCCATCTCACAGTAACTTGTGTGCCAAAACACACTTCTCTTCACTGGTTATGTATATCTGTCCTCTTACACATAAAACATCTGTAATTTGTTAAGCATACAATTCTTTAGATTGTGTTGTAAAACCATCAGTGGTTATAAAGCAAAGCAAAGATTATACTTGAGCATAGTTCTGTCATGACAGACCTGCAGTGCACTCCATCTAACCATGCCACATCAGCAGAGACAGCAACAGATCAGGACTCTACTTTCCCCTTTTTGCCACAGTAATGCCAATCACCAGTTAGTGGCAGGCTTATGTTAAACTCTTGCCCTCAATGCTTCAGATTTCCCAACATTAGAGAAATATATAATATCTTCCACAGAGAAAGAGGATGCAAATTTTTTTTATTCCATCAAGGAGTGATTACAAAAAACAGTACACTGGTGAAAATCAGATTCTGCCAGTAACAGACAGTCAGTAAACATTTTATTTAAATGCAGATAATCACAACATTCAGATACAAGAACACTCACTTGTGCCTGGCCATTTTTGACTGTGAAGCTAGGGTCTATATTATGTTTATAACACACTGATTGGGACCAATATTTGAGGACAGTTTAGCTAGTGAAAAACTCAAATGCAAAGTAATAGCTACTCCAAAACTTAGGAAAAGACCAATTCAGACAGTTTCTGAAAGCTTTCCTGCCCCCCATCATCCAAAATATTTTGGTTTTTATATATAGTTTCATAAAATAAAAAGTCCCCCAGAAGAATCAAATGCTTTTTGTTAAGACCCTCACCTGGTTTATGGTCATGCTTGCTCTTCTGTCCCTTTCTCTAAGGCCTGAAGTCTTGTATCTCTCAACTCCCAGGTCTGTAAGACACATAATACTTCGTATTTCTGCAAGTCTTTTTCAATACTCACCTACATAATTCCTTAAATATGTCTCCAAATGCTGTATCTTTCCTACCTAACTGCTTCTAAGATCATCTTTGGTTGTCATCTCTGCCACACTTACAGACCTCCACCAGAGTGGGTAATACCCAGAAACCTCCTCTTGTTGGTGTTGCTGTACAATTCTGCCACACAGCACTACTAAGAGTACACATCAAGTAGGCAGAAGTCCAAGTTTCAGGTAAAAATATCTCATCGTGATCCATTATTCCACAGCCCAAATGAAAGAGAAGTAATTTGTAAAAGACAAGATACCTCAGTAGAAGAGAGCTGTGTTTGTGAACTACTTTCACAGCTGCAGGAAGCTGAACTATTTCATGAGCATTACAGAAAGAGCCATCTTCTTTCTGGCCCCATAGCTGTAAGAAACAGAAAAAGCAGCAATGCAAAAAAGAAAAAAAAAAAAGAAAAAAAAGGCAGAACAAATTCCCATGTTTGCAAGTAAGTGTTTTTTTTAACAAGGAAGGACACTTTAAAGCTTTAGTAAATTTGCTCTTTCATTCCTTCCACTTTTCCCTTTTCACATGAAGGCACATATGTACATATACACAGAGATCCCACTTTGAACTGGAGTCAGCTTTGACTGAAGTTAAACATTCAGTAACCACTCTTACACTGCTGAATGAAATGTTCATCTTAAAGCCAAGCATCAAAATGGCTGGCAGAATAGTCTGCGTAGACTTAGTTTAAGCTTGAAGTTCTGAACTTCAGTCATCCCCATCTGGATGTGTCCTTTTAGCTTTAAACAATAAGGAGTACTTAGGACTCTAAAACATTTGAAAATGCAGTTCTTAAATACAGATTTTGAAGTTTATCAGGCAAGGGAATCAATTTTCATCAGCCCCTCCTTGATTTTCATGTTCTACAATGTGGACAGTGGAGCACATTCCATCGCGGAGCGTTAAGAAATTTTGGGAGTGATACAGAATAAGCCTCTGGACTAATGCAAGTGTTGGGTTTGGTGTTTTTTTGGTTTTTTTTTTTTTTTTTAAAACCTTTTGTTTGTCTAGTAGCTCCATCATGGGTAAACTCACTTCCCAGCAAAAAGACTTCAAAAAGGTCATCTTAATTGCACAAAGGTTTAGATGCATCACCATTCACCCCATAAATATTGAAGGCCAAGACTAATTACCTTTCACATTACGCAGGCACTGTTCCCTGGGATTAAGTGACATCATAAATGCCAATACTCAAATGAACAGACAAGCCGAAGGAAGATAGTGGTTTTCATAACAGCTTTAGCAAGAATTCGTAGGTTGCATTGATGATGCCCCAGGACAGGACAGAACGATGGTAATTCAGATGGGCTCCTCTGAAAAGGTGGATCAGTTTTCTATCACGTTCCAGCCAGATCTTCACAAAAACTTTTGAGAAGGATTGAAATTCACCACCAATTTGAGCTTGCATGCGCGTTTTTACAACATTCACTGGGAAAAACAAGAATCCTAGCATGGCACCCAAGAGCCCTCCACAGATGAAGTCATTGACCAAATGAGCACTGTAAGAAGTTGCTTCAGGCAGACACTGTTTGATAGGTCCCCGTAGGCCAAAGAAGAGTGCATTGCTGGGTCCATTTCGGAGCAGAATAGGCACCAATCCCCGGTAATATTCTCTCATCCCATAGACTTTGAGTACCTTGAAAGCCTGGTAAGTGTTTGTAAATTTATCGTGGTGTTTGTAGTCCTGAAGCAAAGTCTGAACTCGCTCAAAAGGTGTAAGAATAGCTTCTGTGGTCCCTGCAAGCACTGCTGCCATGCTGCGAGTGAGGAGTTCAGGAGCACTTGTGTGGCTAAGGAGCAGGGAGGAGAAATCTTCATACAAGCCAAACATTAGTGCCAACGTTGTCGTTTTCTGCATTAATGGGGGAAGAATGCCACGATAGAGATTTCGAATTCCGTCCTTCTGCAGCTGATGTACTGCATCTTTTGTTTTCAAACCATACAACTGCTGTCGAAAGAGGACCTTCTGGATGGGAAAAGTGACTGCTATATTTGTGAAGGCCGCACAGTAGCCACAAAGATAATGTTTACCAGAGGTAGCCGTTATATCATTGCTCAGATATTCCTTTGAATTCGTTGGGGCAGAACCTTCTGAATCCATCATACTGTTTTTCTTACTGCAGTATATCTCAGTTCTCCTTCCCTACATCAAAAAAGGAAAGAACGAACATGAGCAGAGCTGCAAGTGACCCTGCAGCTTTTTTTCACACTAGCAGATCATTCAAACAGCACCTGGTATCTTACACCTGAGAAATGCTCATATAATTCGAAGGAGAAAAGCAACAAATGCCAGATCTGATGGATGTTGCACTCTTTTCTACTCAAGTCTCAGAGACCTGAAAAAGTGGCAGTTTCTTCTTTCTGTAGTTTTAAATTAAAATAGAAATAAATTGGGAAGGAAATTGAGATATGAACTCCTCAAGCGCTACATTACAGCTGACAAGAAGAAGTTTACACATTAGATTTCCCCATTTACTGTGCCACGGAATTCAAACAGTGACAGCTCTACTCTCACACTAGTAAAATACACATCACCAGGACAGTGGTGGTGGGGACAGAAAAGAGTCTAAGAAAAAGAGAAATAAAAAATTAAATAAAATACATGCAGTAGCATTAGAAATTCTGATCATTCCACTCTGTCCTTCCCTGTGGCAGAACACAGCAGATAATTTAAATAATTTGTCATGGTTTAACCCATCCAGCAACTAAGCACCACACGGCCACTCTCTCGCTCTCCCCCTTGTGCCGGTGGGGTGGCAGGGAGAATTGGAAGGGTAAAAGTGAGAAAGAAACTTGTGGGTTGAGATAAAAAACAGTTTAATAATTAAAAAGAAACTTTAAAAAAAATTTTGTTAAGGGGAAAAACACAACAGAGAGAGAGGGAAATAAAACCCAAGAAAAACAAGCAATGTAAATGAAAACAATTGCTCACCACCAACCGACTGATGCCCAGGCAGTCCCTGAACAGCCGCCCCTCTGCCAACCTCCACCCGCCGCCACCGCCAGTTTTATTGCTAAGTATGACGTCATATGGTCTGGAAAACCCGTGGGTCAGTTTGGGTCAGCTGTCCCAGCTCTGTCCCCTCCCAACTCTTTATGCACCCCCAGCCAGTTCACTGGCTGAGCACGGTGAGGAGCAGAACAGCCCGTGGCACTGTGCAAGCACTGCGTAGGAGTAGCTAAGACATCCCTGTGTTACCAACACTGTTTTCATCACAAATCCAAAACACAGACCCGTACAAGCGACTATGAAGAAAATTAACTCTATCCCAACCGAAACTAGTATGCAATTGTAATCACAGGCTTAAATTAATCTACAAGAATGCTTCTAACAGTTAATTAACCTGCAGCCTCATCTGCAGAGAAAGAAGGCATCTTGAACCCACACTTGATTTTCATGTTCTATCAAGAAGTTCAGACCTTGAGCTAGGCTAGATCCGAGGTCCTTAAGGACACATAAACAGAGACAGTTCCACCAAACAAAGCAGGGAAGTACTGAAGTAATCATTACCAGGCAACACCTGTTCATCATTTAAAATGGGGTTGCTTATCCAAAATTGTAAAAAGCTGGTTTTGCAGGTGGTCTGAATCCTAACTTCCATTACAGCACAGCTTGAGTTAAGTCAGTACCAACCAAGCGAGGCTCGTGGTGGTTTGTGAACTTCAGATACTCCCTGCCAGCAACATGCATGAGATACACATGATTTCAAAATGTTATTTGGGGCTAATGCCCCTGCTTGGCATGAGGAGTATGTTTCTCAAGGTGCAGCCACTACAGGCTGTTATGTGAAGGACACGTGGCAGAGGCTGTACAGAAAACAAGCTGGATTGCTCAAAGCAACCTGACAGATTATTTTGACCAAGTATACAATTTATTTTTAAAACAAAACATGTATATACCTGTATTGGCTTTCCCCCTATTTAATCCTTTAAGGTCTGGCAAGTGAAAATGTCATCTAAATAATTTACAAAGATGAAGTGTTTCTGTCAATATGAGAATTAAGAGCAGAGACAGGGATTCATATTAGATGGCTTATACACCACTTCATATATGCAGCAGTTTGGTGTATTAATTCAGATTATTGTAGTTCTACTTGCATATACTAAAAAAGCCACATCTGTAGATATGCCACTCTTAGACAGGGCACAGTGGGTCATGCTAATTCAACTAACACAGTGTGGAAGAGTCTTACCAGAGACAACACTGTTAAGGAGATGATTCATATATATGTTGTCATTCATATGGGTGACAGCTGCCTGTGGCCAAACCATATTTTTCCCTCAAAAGAAACTCATAAAGAAATACAATAAAATCAATTAAAAAAAAAAAGAGACCTTTAGTTCAGTTTCAGAAGCTACATGCTCCTTTTGCCCTAACTGTTGTATCTGTCCAGTCAGGAAGTGTTGAAGGCTACAGCGATCCTCGTGTAAGGAAGACATCATGCTTCTGAGTTGGGAACTTGCGAGAGCCAGGCACAGCAAGTCCTCCCAGAAGCGTTTACGACAGAACCCTTGCTTTCAGACACAATCTGTAAGGCCTGTGCCACCTACAAGTACTAAAGCACAGCAGCCACTTCATTTGAATTTAACATAAAAGAAGCAGTTCTCAAAAAAGAGTAGAAGTGTTGGATCAAAGGCATTGCCTATACATACCAGCCCCTGAAGCTGCTGCAACATCACATTTATACACAGAAGTTCCCTTCAACCCAGGAGCCGATTTCGGAGCACTCTGGGCAAGGGAGCACATGTGATCCTTTTTGACATCGCGTTCCCCGATCCAAGTGTCTGCCTGATACCAAATCAGGTGCCTGCCACCGCCACCATCTTGTGGTATGTGCATCTAGTGCTTCTAAAGAAGGATTTCAACCCGTTTACCTGTCTAAATGACCATGACCTTCAAAATGCTGGCATGTGACCCAGTAGGTCTGAGAAATGCAAGGGAAAGAATAAAGAAAGGACATTTGCTATCTGATATTGCATTATATTTCTGTATTTGTAATACTGGTAAGAGACAGCAGTGCTTCCCATCATCCTGATGGCTGTGGAATGAGCGTGCTAACTACGAAGTCCTCCTGGCCCAATCACAGTTTAAGATTACTTTGGGAACTGAACGCTCATTCAATCAGTAAATCAGAGTAACACTACAAACTCACGCTCTTTCACCATCAACTACGTGAAATATTCACCCTAAACGATCAGCCAGACCCTTAAGACATGCAGCTGTGTCAGGTAATACGGAAGGTTTACGGATTCGTTCATTCGTCTCCCCAGCTGATCACCTACCGCTGTAACAAACACCAGATTCCCAACTCGGGGCTCACCAGCCCGTGGCTCCTCACCACCGCCAACCCACTGGAAGCACCGGAGCACTTCCCGAAGGACACGCAGCACATTCGAGACTCGTGCAGCCACCCGGGCAAACCCACCGGCCTAGAGACGCCGAGGAAGACCTCAGTGTTCCCCGTGAAGCTGGCAGGGCCGCCCGGCCGCGGTGCCGGACTGCCGGAGACCCTCGGGAGCGATCGCAGCCCCTCCGGGGAACGGCACCAGGCGACCTAAAACCAAACAACCAAACACAAGTCAGCGAAGCGCCATCGGGGAGGCCGTGGCCGGGAACCGGCTGGGGAAAACATCCGCCTCCGCCGCGGCGGGGCGGCCGGCAGGCCGGTGTCCTCCCGGGCCTGCACCGGGAGCGCTGCTCCGCTCCCCGGCCCCAGCGGGCCAGGCCGGGCCCGCACACCCAAAATCAGGCCGGTGAGGCGATGGTTGCGGCCCGTTCCCGGTGGAACCGCGCTCGCTGGACCGCCGGGCCGGGCCCCGCCGACACCAACCGGAGCGGAGCCTGGGACGCGGGCGGCGCGTCCCACCTCAGGACGCACCTGCCACCGTCTCCATGGCGGCGGCGGGATGAAATAGGAACCTCCGCCGGTGGCGCGGCCGGGCCCGGCCTGGCCCGGTCCGGCCCGGTGCGGTGCGGCCCGGCCTCAGCGACCTGACCGCCGTCCGCGCGCCGGCGCCTGACGCAGCCACGCCGCCTGACGCACGACGCTGACGCTTAAGTGGCGGAGGAGGAAAGCGAAGAGAAGCGTTGGCCCTACCCCTTCACGTGACCCGGGGGGGGGGTGGTGCCGGCCCCGCCCCGCCCCGCCCCAACCCAACGATCAGGCAGCGGCGCGGGGCACAGGCGCGAGCGGCGAGGGGGCGGGGCAGCCGCCCTGAGCCACGCCCCCCCCTCCCCCGGCGTATGGCGCGGGTCCCGCCGGCGCGGCGGAGCAGAGCGGAGCGGAGCGGGGGTGAGCGGCGGACTCGGCCGGGCGGCTGGACCGGCGGAGAAAATCTTAACCACCAACCGCCCCGTGGGTCTACGGCCTCTGCCGCGGGGCTGGAGCGCCTCCTCCTGCCCGGTGCTGTCCGATACCTCGGCGGCAGCGGTTGGATCAGCGACCCGAGCGGCGGCGGAGTACCGGGAGGGGGCCGAGCCGTAGCTCGGTGCCGGTACCCACGCGAGTCGTGAGCGTCGCCAGGTCCGGCAAGGGCAGGGGGCGGTGGGACCGTGCTCTGCCCGGCGGGAGCGGCTCTGCTGCCCCGGGTAGGGCTACCCCCCCCCCGAGCCTCCCGCCGCTGCGGGAACCGCGGAGCTCCCGGTGAACGAGGCAGGGAAAAGCCGCCGGTCGCGGCGGAGGGAGGCTCGGCAGAACTTGTAGCCCGGTTTCTTCTTTCTCCAGCTTCCCCGCTGCCAGCGCTGCCCCGGGTTTGTGCCAACCCCCCGCCGCGAACCTCTTTGTAGGGAGGCGAGAAGCTGCTTTTAGGATCAGGTGCTGCGTCCCGGTGGGGTGGCCCTGAGCGGAGGACCGCGGGTGTTTTTCCACGGAGGAGCGTCGTCTGGAAAGAACAACCTGTCTGACCCCAGGCCACCTGCGGGCTCTGCGCTGGGGCGGCTCGGAGGGGCTCGGGGACTTGGGTGCTGGGTCCCCGATGGCCGTGAGGCTGGCGTGAAGCAGTCGTCGAGGCCTCCTCGGTGTCCTTTGAGAAAGGCAGCATCCTCGGTTCTTGGCTGGGCTCGACATCGGTATCGCCTCTCGCCAGGGAGGTGCTGGAGGATACGAAGCACCGACAGAGCCTGTGGTTTTATTGTTTCTTTGTTGTGGGCTTTGATCAGTTTTAGTTGTCTGGTAGTAAATAAGAGTGGCTCACTTTTATTTTAGTGTTTGTACTGCTACCACAGAGTTTAACGGTGAGGCTTGTTGCAGATTAACCCGTAATGATAAGCCTGCAGAAGGGAGAGGAACAGCAAAGAGAAAGTGCTGAGCTGTTTGCCTGCTTGAAAGGATGTGAGACTAAGTCGTGCCCCCTGCAAGTTCTGCTCAAAACTCTCGCTCTTCCAGTGTCGGTGTCTGGTTTCCGTGGCACCGCAAAGCCCAAGCTGGGATGTCGTGCCAGGGGAGAGGCTCAGCAGAGCTACCGAGCCCGCAGACCCCACAGACCGTAGCCGTGAGGGACACGGCACCGCTGAGACCTTCCTTCCCAGCAGACTGCGCGGAGTGCTGCTGGGGGAGTGTGGCAGCAAAGCTACATTCTTCTCGTAAAGTTAAAGTGGGGGATTCCCCACTGGGTACCCAGGTATTGTGTAGGACCCTAGCACTAACTTGAAATTTAGGTTCAATGCAAGTCTGTGCTTTCTTGAGCACCTTGTGATAGTTGCAGGATAGCTGGAAGTCAAGCGCTCTGTGAGGAGGAGTAAAATTTGGTCAGTATCGTTCAAAGCACTAAGCGCTTGCCTGCCTTGCCAGTGTGCATCCCTGAGAGAAGAAAGAAGCCTGGTTCCTGATTGCATTTAACAGCATCATATGAGAGGTGAACTCTGGCATTAGAGGGTAACCACAGTCCTTGCTGGAGTGTGTTTCCTGGCAAGTGGGCATGAGCTGGCAGTGGTGGGGTGGGCAGGGACAAAGCCAGAACCGCCTGGTGTGGGGTCAGAGCTGCTCCTGCCAGCAACGGCTCTCCCAGCTGCTCAGCTGACCTGAAGCCAGCCCATGGACGTGCATGCTTTTTTGTGTTGTCTGTAGGGCTCCGACCACACCGGGGCACTGATCTCTGGCTGCTGCGCGCTGGACAACGTGGACAAAGCGGGCTGCTTCAGGGAGAGTGCTGATGGATGGTGCAGCTCCCCATTTTGCATTACTGTTTTTTCTGCTCACTGATAATAACACCCCTACTCTAAAATACCAAGTGGCAAATTTTGTGAGGTTGTCTCCCTATTCAGTTAAGCTGCTTGTCTAGTGCTTTGTGGAGAGTGGTCGGAGGTGGCCGAGCACATGGGGCATCAGGAGGCTGGTCCGTCACTGCATGTGCTGGGTGGGGGGCCAGCGTGGGAAGTGGGGGCTGAGGTCCTGTCATCAGGAGGGGCATCATGCCACTGGCAGCCGCTGTTTTGCAGGGCAGGACATGGCAGCGAACGATGCTAGGCAGCTGGTGGCACGAGCTGGAGCAGAGGGACGTGGTCTTGCACGCCATCGGCAGCAGCAGCCTCATGCCGGGGTGGGACCGGGTGTCTGGGGTCCGTTACGAGCCGTGACTGCTTTGCTGGTGGTGCATTGCCAGCCGTCACGAATGCTTTCTTCTTCTCCATCACTCTTCTGCTCAGAGGGTCCCACTGGTGTCCCCGGGTGCTGGGCCGCAGGATGAACTCGGCCTCTGGAGAAAGCTCCACACCTTTCCTAATGAGCCCTGCATCCCAGAAAGGACCATCAGGCCGGTGCTGGGGACTCGCAACCCTCTCTGGCTTGCAGCACGACCCAAGCCGAACTCGTGGCAGCCCTGTGTCGTGCAGCGCACGCTTCCAGCCGTGCCTTTCACTCCCCAGAGGGGCTTCTGACCTTGCGCCCACCCCGCCTCGGCGGCTTCTCGCTCCGTGCCGCTGGGCGAGAGCTGGCAGATGGCTCTCCCAGGGACCCTCTGCCAGCCCCCCCCCCTCAAAAAAAGGCCCGTGTGCTGCTGAGCGGTTCCCCTCGGCTCTGCCAAAAGTCATGGCTCTCCCAGGAAGATTTGGCCTCAGCTTTGCCCTTCTCGGCTGCCGGCCGTGACTTATCCGGAGCGGTGTTGCAGCCGGTGGCCCGGGCAGCACGGTTTCCATCGCTGCGCTCAGCCTGCGCAGCCGTCTGCTCCTTCTGCCTCTCTGAGTGCCGGGGAGTCCTGCTGGGGCTAGAAGGGGGGTTTCCCCCCCTCCCCAAACCGCTGCCTTGCCTGGCAGTCCGGTCGTGGCTGCTGAGGTCTGACGGAGCGTGGCAGGGAAAAAGCCGGGCAGGGGACGCAGCAATGCCGCGGCCTGCTTGGGGCAGATTGGATGTGCTTGTTGCTGCGCAGCCTTTGAGCCCCAGGGTTAAGGAACAAGGTTTTTTAACGGCCCCGAAAGAACAGAGACCGTAGAACGGCTTGTTCGGGGATTGCCGGCCCGTGAGCGGGGCTAGCAGGAGATGGAGGGAGGGAGGCCGGCGGGGTGACGGTGGAGGGAGCGTGCCATAGGGTCTGCTCGGTCAGATCCCGTGGTCTCCGCCTGAGGTGTGCCGGCCTGCTGCTCTGTACGGCTCCGTCCCCGGAGAGAGATATGTCCGGCGGGGACTCGCGTGTCCCCATCGATGCAGTGTCCCTGCCCTGGCCGTCCCCTCCGTGCCCCAGGATCCCTTCAGGCGTGCTGCTGACTCCTGCGCCCTGTCCTTCGCAGGTGCCGATGGAGGTCAGCGGCCTGCCGGCGGAGCTGTGGCGGCTCATCTTATCCTACCTGCGCCTCCCGGACCTGGGCCGCTGCAGCTTGGTCTGCAGGACCTGGTACGAGCTCGTCCTCAGCCTGGACAAAACGCGCTGGCGGCAGCTCTGCCTGGGCTGCCTGGAGCACAGACACCCCAACTGGCCTAACCAGCCCGGCGTGGAGCCGCCGTCCTGGAGAGAGGCTTTCAAACAGCACTACCTGTCCTCCAAAACCTGGACCAAAAACACGCAGGACCCGGAGACCTCCAACTGCCTCTCCCTTTTCCGGAGGAGGAAGGGCCGGCGCCGGCTCTGCGTCGGGGCTGGGGGTGGATTTAGCAGCCTGAGGGCTGCCCTGGCTGCCGCCGGCCCGTACGACCGCCTCGTGCTGCTGCCCGGCGTGCACGAGGAGCAGAGCGAGGTGCTGCTGAAGGTGCCCGTGGAAATCGTGGGGCAAGGCAAGCTGGGGGACGTGGTACTGCTGGTGAGCATCGACCAGCACTGCCCCACCGCCCGCCTCTGCAACGTGGTCTTCATGCCGGCCCGCTTCACCTCGGTGGTCTACAAGGTGAGGCTTGGCGGAGCTGGGAGGGGGGGCGGTGGGGATGGCGAGGCCGGCGAGCTGTCGCAACCGAGGGGCTTCCCCCGGTCTGCAGGTATCCACGGAGTGTGGCCGGGGGGGTTCATGGGACTCCCTAATGCGTGGGGGGCTCGGGGGCTTTGTCCTCTGACTGTCTCTACTTCATTAGAGATCGCCAGAAATGCCACACAAATCACTGCTAGCAAGAATGCCTTTGGTTAGTAAAGCAAATATATATGTATCAGGCTATTACAAAGTACTATCAGCAATCAATAACACAGTATCAATCAATAGTATGGCAGCAATCAGCAACAGAAACAATCAATCGTATAGCAACAACCCATAACAGCAGCAAACAAGTAGGTAAATAGTGTAACAGCTTACTGCAAACTTACCACCAATACAACAGCAGATATGCTTATGGTAGATTACTTGTATGGTTGTATAATACAGGTATCAAGAGAATTAGACAGATTTCAGAAGGTGCCAAGTGATCTGTCGCAGGTGAATTATTAAGAGAGGTCATCGTGGTGGGGTAAACTAGAAGGGTTTTATGAATGGTTAAATGATGATCAAATGAAGATTAATTGATGATTGAATAATAATGAAATGGTAATCAAATGGTGATTTAGCAATAATTGAATGGTAGTGAGACACTGATTTGACAATGATTTAAATGATGATTTAAACGATAATTTAGATGGCGGTCAAACAGGACTACTTACCACACTTCCAATAATTAAGATGTAGCTGGATATATAAACGTCACTAGCATACAATACACTTTTAGGCCTAATGTAAAATGTCACTTGCCTTGCTGTAGGTATCAGATGCTGGGTGAGGGGTCTCTCAGCCTCAAGGAGTAACCTTGTGTCCCTGCTCAAGGCAGATCCCCACCACGCAGCCCACTGCCATACAGGAGAGCTAAATGGGCTCGAGGGCTGGCGGCAGATATTTATAGTGTAAAGTGATGAACTCTTGTGCAGGTGCACAGCTGTAATTTTGTCTAGTTTTGTTTAGTCCCAGCTCAGGGTGGTACTGTTATCTCCTGATAAGACATGCCCTAGACTCCTTCGTCCCTGAGAACATCTGGCATGGCACTGTTCTCACAGTTTGCACAGCAGGGCTGGATTCAG
The DNA here is from genome assembly GCF_964188355.1 of Buteo buteo. Lineage (NCBI taxonomy): Eukaryota > Metazoa > Chordata > Aves > Accipitriformes > Accipitridae > Buteo > Buteo buteo. The sequence continues at coordinate 88,209,665 of NC_134204.1, read as the reverse complement.
TCAGGGCTACTTGTCGGTGATGCCTCCACAAAAGCACTGTTCACTCGGTGAGAGTGGGAGCATCTCTTACACCATCCCAGAGATGGGAGGGCAAACCGAATCGACCCCAAAAGCAGGGCCAAAGGGGACCAGCGAAGTAACAGAGTCTCACATCAAAGATGCTCTCTGTCACAGTCGGGCGTCCCCAGCCAGGGTCCGAGATCTTCTAGCAGGTTCATGTGGAGAGTTCAGCCAGTTTAGGAAGGGAGAAGTACATGCAGGATGGGATGTTCTCAGAGAGAGAGGCTCCATTTTGGATAAAAATTAAGTCTGTTTTAAAAGGGTGTAGCACACCACCACTTTGAGCAACCAGTAGATGCTGTTAATTTCTGTTTTTCACCTGGAGCAGCCAATAGATGATGATGTTTTTGTTCTTTCAGAGCAATTTCATTTTTCTAGACTGTTTCCACTTTTCTAGATGATAACCTGCCATTACAGTCCCTCGTTTTCTCAGTGGTGGTATCTCAGGATGTCTCTGGTTTCTTAGTACCCACCTCAGAGGTGCAGCTGCACCCCTCATGGATGTTTCTGGCTCCCAGGCTGGCAGGCATTTTCCTTTGTTCACTGATTTTCCCCTTCTCACCAGCCGCCTTTCCGACTGCCCAGGTGGCGAGGCGTGAGTGACTTGAGAGGCTGGGCATGCAAGAGGCACCCCCGGGAGCCGGCACGCCCCGCGGTGCGCTCCACACCAGCCCCACTGCCCCTAAAACCGGTTGCTGCTGATGTGCACTCTGCCCTCAGCCTGGGCTGGGACCCCTCAACCAGGATGCCTAGGGTCTTCTCCAGACCTGTGCTAGGACAAGGGATCACAGGTCCAGCCCTGCTGCCGTGGTCCACCCCGACGGTACTTTGGTCCCTACGGACAGTTGCTGACTGGTCCAGAGTGGGACGTGCCCAGTGTGTGTGCTGCACCTGTGGAGCTCCTGTGGAGCTGTACCTCTGAAAATGAGACTTTCCTCATGATGACTCAGACCATCATTAGTTATAATTTACAGTTTCATTTCCTTTTCACCATTTCATTATGTGACACATTTAACTGAAACAGTCTGAAAGTCCCCAGGAGAAAGATAATGCACCAGCGTGCGGTGGGAGAGCTGAGTCACAAATCCATTGAGAAAGTCTCTGTTTGTCCATGTGCTGTGTTGCTGAAGCGGACATGTGGTGTCTTGCTCAGAGATGTCTCCTCCATTTGGCTGGTCAGTGTGGCTGCATTTCTCCTTTCTGGCTGTCGCACTGGTCTCTGCATGGGTGATGGTACAGCCCTTCAGCTGCTGTCAGTGGAATGAGAGCATTTCCTCCCAAATCTGTCAATGAAAAACAAATTAAAAAAGCAAACTTAGACCAAGCCTACTGGCAGTCATTAAAACCCTGCGAGCTGCAGTTTCAGAAAGGCTTTCACAAGCAGCCTCTCAGAAGCTGATTTGATTGTGTCCCTTTTAATTAGCTTTTTTTAATTAAAAAAAGGGAAGGTACAATTCAGTCTGGAGCAGGCTGAAGGGATTTCTGTGTGGTTGTCTTTGGGTACAAAGAAATGCCTTTCAAAACCTGTTCAGGGTACGACCGCTTCTGAGAGTACTCAAGACTGAAAACAAATGTTAGGACAGTGTGTTGGCTGCAAACTCTGGAAATCTCTGTAAAATTACCCTAGCTCACCTGTCACAAGCTATTGATCTGTCTGCTTTTAATGTGATGCACTAGGCAATTGAGGGATAGCTTGGGAAGAGAAAATAACAACTTAGGAGATTCCTAGTCAAATTAGGAGCACAGAAATTCCAAGCATACTGCTCAGTTTTTCTGACCTGGCTCCTCAGTACCCCGTTACATTTCTGTTGGCCTTTTCTGTAGATAAGCAGATACTTGCCCTGCCTGTGCAGGAGAGAGATATTTGGCCATGCACAATCATCCTGGTGGTTTGCCATGCACCCATAAATTGCTGTGTGCATTGCCTAGCAAAGCAGGAAGGCCATGGTAGGGATGGCGCACAGTTCTGTGAGTACCAGCAAGTCAGATGGGAAACTGCAGCCAGGGAACAAGGAACTGATGGTGTCTCTCCTACTGCAGAGTCAGAACATAATGCTTGTGCAGCAATATGGCACAGATTTTTTACCTGTTTTGCTTTGCACTTGAAGCATCGTGGGTGCAGCGTCCTTCCACCCAGGTGATATCGTCTTACCTGCTGCTTCACCCAGGAAACCCCTGAGTCCCTTAATCACGCCAGCTGGCAAATACATGTCTCTGAAGGTTACAGACTTTTCTGTGTAGGGAACGTTGCTAAGGTTTAGTGATCTTGGTACATCTCGGCCCTGTCTGCTCCCGTGTGTGACTGCTGGCCCTTGCTGAGATGCAAAGCTGTGTCTTGGCAGGGAAGTTAAGGGAGTGTTGCCAGCAGGGAAGAAAGTCAGTAGGCGTCACTTGTTGCAAGATTCTTTCTAACTCAGATTGCAGCACTGCATCTGTGCCTGTGTGAGCTTCTTGTATTTGTGACACCTGAATGCATATTGTGTTTGTGAGCGTGAGCTTGTTTGCTGTGGAAGGACTTCACGATACGTCCAGGGCTGCTTTTTCTTGCTTTGTGCAATGATGTCTCCTTGCGCTTACTCTCCAGACAACATCAGGCTATGTCCAGTTCGACAGTTGCAATTTTGAAAGTGGGCAGCTGCAGATCCATGCACCAGGGACGTGCCAGGTGAAGTTCTGCACCTTCAGCCAGTCCAGCATCTACCTCCGCAGTGTGGCCCTCTGCATCCTGGAGAACTGTGAGTTCACCGGCAGCGAGAACGCCTCTGTAACTGTGGAGGGCTGCCCGAGCTCGGACCGTAACTGGGCCTGCAAGCACCTGGCCGCGCTGGCCAAGTCCTGCGCAGCGTCTGTGCGGGAGCCCGACCCAGCCGTCTGCCCCGTGGCCAAGCGGGATGGCTCGGGGGAATTGCTGCTGGGGCCAGTGAGAACATGTGAGATTGTCGTAGGGGAAGAACGAAGCAGCTTACTCTCTGCTGCGGGTGCTCAAGACCTGCTTGGCTCAGCCCAGGAGGACTCTGAATTCGGAGAGAACCTGCAGGCAGCAAAGGAGGAGGAGGAGTACCCGGTCCTCGACTCAGACTCCAGTGACAGTGACTTACACAGCGACGATGAAGAGGATGCTCAGGCTATGTACAAACTGCCCTATCAAGGCCACAGCCTGAGTCACACGCTTGCTGACATTATGGACAGCAGACTCCAAAGCAACAGACTGCACGCCCTTCAGAAGGACCTTGAGCTCAAGTCTCTGCAGCAGGAGCTGCAGCAGGACAAGGAGGCCCAGTCTTTGGCCAACTCTCTGCAAGGCTGCATCATCCGACAGTGCCTTTTCAGGGATGGGAAGGGAGGAATATTCATTTATTCACGAGGGCAAGCAAAACTGGAAGAAAGCATCTTCAGGGATCTGACCTACGCAGTGCGCTGCATACAAAACAGTAAGGTGCTGTGAAGACTGCTGTGAGCCCTCTTCCCTCTCCCTCCTGCTCCACCAGCTCCTTTCCCGTGCATGGCTTGGGTTAACGAGCTCAAATGAAAGGCGGGTCACTTGCAGCCACCTGCTTTCTGCATGCAGTAACGTTGTAATTGCAATTGGAGGCATTAACTCGGTGGCATGCTGGGGTCACGTAGTCAGGCCTGCGCTACCTGTAAATTAAACTCTCACCCTGTAAAAGTGCTGCTGGTTGTCATCACCTTTGCTGGTCCCAGCACAGCCCATACCACAAATGCAGGGACTTGGGGACTGCGGTGTCAATCCCTCGTCTTGCCCCTCTCCATGGCCAGTCCTGGGTGCTTCAGGAGAGGCTGCAGGGGTGGGTGCCTGCCGCAGGCAGAGATGGGGTATAAGGAGGGATTTTGGCCAGGGACATGTGCTGGAGGCTGAACCGAGGTTTTCCCTCAGTACAGCATCACCTAACCGTGTGCTGGCCTGGAGCTCTCCACCTCTGTGCCTGTGTTCCTCTTCAGACAGGGTGGTGGTGGCGGCGAGGACTGGAGGGAGAATCGCACTGCCAAAATCCCCAGTGGTGGCAGCATCGGGGGAGCTTGGGAGGCTCCTCTCCAGCCACCTGCCCAGAGCAAGAGCATCCCCACTGCTCGGTTGGGGGAGCCTAGGATTTGGGCCTGTTTTTCAGTGTATCGCTTTAAAAGACTGCAAATGAAAGTTTTGTGCAGGGGGAGGAAGGGGCATGTTTTTCCGCCCAGTTCTGGGAAAGGGCTTTGCTGTGATGATGCTAGTTCCCCATCTGTAGTCCCCACAGGACTGCAGAGCACTGTTACCTGTGCAGGAACGCTTTGCTTCTTGGCAGTGGAGAACGGCAGCTTTCTTTCCAAGGGATACCCGTAGCAGAGGTGCCCTCCAAAAGGCCGACCCATAGACGCAGAATGGTGGCAGGAGGGAGCAGAGGCACCTCACGCAGCTCCACCGTGCTGCTCAGATGCTCAGAGCTGCTCGGGGGCTTTTTTTGTGGGAGTTAGGCTGGCGGGCAAATGCAGGTCCAGCACTTTGGACCACATTCTGGTTTTATTCCCTTTGGTTTGCTTCCCGTTCGCTCAGCAGCCTGGTTTTAACTGGTAGCAAACGGGAGGGAGATGAGGCCAGCCCATCTGCAGCTCGCAGTGAGATTTTGCTCGGCTAGGAATTAGGGCAGAGGGTCTTGTCGAGAGGTGGGTGTCAGAGCATCAGGCAGTGGGAGACAGTGAAATGCTCGCCTGCGAGATGAGGGCAAGGTGCAACACAAAGTGGGAGCACAGCAGAGCTGGTAAGGGCTCAGTGTCCTTGCTCAGCCAGGACCCTCCGGCACAGGGCAAGCCTGGACCAGGGTCTGGTGTGTGGGACCCAGCCGGAGCGGGTGCCTGTGTTTCTCACCTCCTGTAGCTCCCTCCCTGGGCAGCCAAGCATGATTGATGAAGACAGGCGGCTGTCAAGCCCTGCTGAGCTCCACGTTTAGTCGAGAGATTGAATGAAGCACCTTTCTGCAATGAGCAAATAAAAGGAAGTATAATTTAATTACCTTCTGATCTGTGTTGCTCATTGAAGTGGGATGTGCAAAGGCAATTTGTAGATTATTTCTTAGCACTCGTAAGACATGGATTTAAGACATGAATTTGTTTGGCTGGAAAATATTAAAAGATTGCTGCTGCCTAAATATTTAACTACTTATTTGCTTAGAGGAAACGAGGTTGTTAAGAGTGGTGTCAGTGACTTCAGTTTGCTGGCTGGGCCATTTCTGCCCCCGCATGGCAGGATCTTTGTTCTGAAGGCGCCAGGTGATGGGCAGGTCGTGTGCTGAGCGTGTGTGCTGTAGTGCACTGGCCCGGTCAGCTTCATGGGAGACTTGTGGGAGTCTCTGCATTATTTGACATGTCACCTCCGAGCAGCTCTGCGCAGCAGAGTCAGGAGGGAGCCTGTTGCCGACTGCGTACGGAGAGGATGCCGATGCAAATGGGGACTGCCTGAGCAGGGATGGGGCAGGTCTCTTGTACCACGAATGGTGTGGAGATGGGACGGGCAACGGTCGCTCACTGTTGCTGATGGTGTGCAATCGCAATGCAGTGAACGAAGCCGTTGGGCACACCTGAACGTCGGCTTTTCTCAAGCGGAGGGATGTGTAATGCCAAGAGGATATCTTTGCTCTAGCTGTGCAGCACCAAGCGCTGGGGGTCCCCATCCCCAAGCAGACCCATGCCAGTGCGTAATGCCCAACAGGCTTAACTGTAGCACTTGTCCACACGCACTGATCTTCTTTTCATCTGGCCTGTGTGCCTGGCACACCCCAGGTTGTGGGAGAGGCAGAGAGGTCATAGATGCACAGAGGTTGCAGAAGGGAGAACTATACCCTTTTTTCATGTCCTCGACCTTCTAACTACAACTGCAGGTGCTTCTCCTCTTCTCTGCAGGTTATCATGCTGAGGAATGACATCCACCATTGCAAAGCATCAGGGATATTCCTGCGCCTGTCAGCAGGAGGCCTGATTGCAGACAACAACATCCATTCAAACTCAGAGGCTGGAGTGGACATTCGTAAGGGAGCCAACCCCCTTGTTCTGGTACGTACCCCTCCAAACTGTGCTGGAGGGCAGCATGCTCTTTCTCTCACATGCTGTTTCTCTCCAAGGGGCAGCAGGGATCCATCTCCCAGTATAGAAACCACTGACCTTTCCGTTAGCTTTGCCCTTCAAACTGTTTCTTAGGGTTTTGTTGATGAATTAGACTACAGCTAACCCCAAGGTACAGCAAAGTGCTGTTTGATGGTACATGCATGGTCTCCTGCTCTGTTTGATGGTATGTGTCTTAAAATTGCTGTGCACAGAGGGCAGGGTAGGGGAATGTTCCCCTATCAAATAAATACCCCTGTGTAATGAGTAAACTCGTGCAAGCAATGCAGTAAATCAGGAGGTGGTAAATCGGCACTGTACCGTAAATTGTTTCTCGCGTACTGGGAATCATGTTGTCTACCCTAGGAGTTGGTGGAGGGTCTCAGCGCTCTGCCTAGCCTTGGCCAGGAGGGGAGCAGCAGCCTGCTTTCCAGTGGCATGGCTTTTCCTCCAAATGAGTAGTGTCTCCAGCTGTGCAGTGGGTGACCTTGTCCCTGTTTATTGAACACTATATCTGTAGTCATCCTTGAAGGAACCGGGGCCTCACTGTGCAGGGAGAGGCAGAGAGGGAGACACTACCATCCAAGTGACCCTCTGGCTGCATCAAACTCTCCATGTGAGCTCTGCACAGGAGATGATGGGGCAGGCAGAGCTGTGGGCCCGTGGAGGAGGAGGAGGTGGCAGCTCACCCACGGAGCCGCAGGGCATGTCTGGCCTCAGTTGCAGCTTTGAGCTGCTGCTTGTTGCTTTGCCTGGTTTGGCAATTCCTACCCCACCACTCCAGGAGATGCCGGACTGGGACTGCTGTCCTGCGCAGAGGGTCCCCGTGTACCTCTGTCCTCACGGGAGATGTTGGCCCCTGTGGAGAGAAGCAGCCCTGTGGCTGTTGACAGTGGTCATTCAGGCTGTGCAAAGCGGCGTCTAACACCTTGAGAAAAGGCACCATGCTCTAACGCCAAGCCCCCTGCTTGGACTCCTCTGCCTCCAGCTCCTGTGAGGTGCCACCGAGGGTCTTTTCCTCTTGGTGGCCATGGGGAGGTGTTGGACTTGCAGCTCCACCAGCCCTGGCCAGTGTCAGATGGGCTGCGGAGAGCAAAACATCACCAGGTCCGGGGCAGCCCTTGGAGATGTCAGCAGGAGCTGCTGGAGGAAGAAGAGGCTGCAGGCATGATGGGAAGGGCAGTTAGGCATTGTGTACTAGAACCCCAAAGAAAGGTAAAACTTAAGTGTGCCTTGACCAGTTGAGAGTGATTTCTTGGCAGCTGGATTAAATACCCTTCTGCCCTTTTCCCCAGCAGGGTTGGGAGCTGTTGCTTTTCTCTGTGGTTGCTGTCTCCTCTTGCTCACTTTTGTGACCTTCCTTCCTTTTGCTTTTATTCTCTCTACATGTGCAAAAATAAAACCATAGTGCAATAAGATACACAGTGGCCTTCGCTCGGGCATTGTCGTCGTTGGCAACGGAAAAGGCATCATCCGTAGCAATCAGATCTATGGGAATAAAGAAGCTGGCATTTATATTCTGTATAATGGAAACCCTGCTGTGAGGTATGTTAGCTAGCACTGACCTCTCTCTCTCCTCCTTCATCTGTTAAGAATTATTCCTCCCACTGTGCACACTTTTCTTCTCTTTTTTTTGTACCCCCACCATAGAGCAGGAATAGGCCCATGGTGCACTAGTGCCTTTCTGTGACTTCCCTGTATCTGCTTGCTGCACCCAGGTCTTTGCCAAGTGCCAGTGCTGGGTTTTCCCCCTGGATCTGAGAAGGACACAGGTTGTGTTCAAGATGAACAACTCACACGTGTCATGGTGCTTTTTGCAGGGAAGGGGGAAATGGACCTCAGAACTCCAATCATTGTTACTCCAATTCAGCTTTCTGCTTTAAACACCTGGAGCTACTGAGTCGTGTTTGTTTAATACCATTTGGTTTAGATGTTAGTGTTGGTGTCCGGCAGGCTTTCTTCAGGTTGACGCCATCAGCTTTACCTGGTGGTATCAACTGGTAGCAATGAACCCAGAAATGAGATGGCAGCTGGAGCACGGTATTTGTTACAGATGTGAGGAGCATCTCATCTGTACTGCCACCCCTTCCTGCCTCTCACTGTGCCTGTGGGTGATAAGAAACAGGCGTGTGACAACTCACCAAGGTGCTATAGAGTGGAGTGTGTCACTGTCGTGGTTTAACCCCAGCCAGCAACTAAGCACCATGCAGCCACTCATTCACTTCCCCCCCCACCCAGTGGGATGGGGGAGAAAATCGGGAAAAGAAGTAAAACTTGTGGGTTGAGATAAGAACAGTTTAATAGAACAGAAAAGAAGAATCTAATAATGATAACGATAACACTAATAAAAAGACAACAGTAATAATAAAAGGATTGGAATATACAAATGATGCAGAGTGCAATTGCTCACCACCCACCGATCGCCACCCAGTTGGTCCCTGACCGGTGATCCCTCCACCCCCACTCCCCCCAGTTTATATACTGGGCGTGATGCCACATGGTCTGGAATACCCCTTTGGCCAGTTTGGCTCAGCTGTCCTGCCTGTGTCCCCTCCAAACTTCTTGTGCCCCTCCAGCCTTCTTGCTGGCTGGGCATCAGAAGCTGAAAAATCCCTGACTTTAAACTAAACATTACTTAGCAACAAGTGGAGAGATCAGTGTGTTATCAACATTCTTCTCATACCTAGCTCAAAAACACAGCACTGTACCAGCGACTAGGAAGACAATTAACTCTACCCCAGCTGAAACCAGGACAGTCACAAAGGGAAGAAAATGGTTGCCCTGGATCACCCCCTAGCTAGGATGTGAGTATTCATGCTGGAAGTGTTGATAGTCAGTGCTTCACCCTCAAGTCCTGCAGATCTAATGAAAGCGACTTCTTGCAGGTTCATGATCTGTGTGCAGAGCTGGTGAGTTTTAGACAGACTGCCTGTACAGACACTTAAGAACAGGTTACTGAGGCACTTAGTCTAGGTTGGGAGCTGGAGAGGAGAAGTCTGCACCAGATGTACCAGCCCTGAAAACACAGGGGTCAGGGCCAGGCTTTCCAACAAGGGATTATGAAAGTGCTCTCTGAGAGATGTATTGATTTCTGTGAAAAGTGGTAGTGTAACGGCAGGGCCCAGCAGTGCAGAGGAGACACACTGCAGGATGGAGAGATTCACAACATCTCCTTCCCTCCGTACTTTCTCGCAACTTCTTTGGCAACCCCAGCCTGCACGTGACTGATGTATGACCGTCCGTGCTTGTTGGCACGTAGGAGATGATGGAGAGGAGGCAGGGAGGAAGCTCGGTGGGAAGACACTTTTTTTCTCCTGACCAGCCGCCCACTTTGGAGGAGCCCCCGTGCTCTGTTTGTGCGTGCTGCTCTGTGCTGCCTTTCGTCTGTGTTGTCTTGAGGCAGGCTCTGGCACTGGTTTAGGCTGGGTGCACTGGTGTTATCCTGGGTGCACTGGTGTTATCCTGGTGGTGCCATGTACAGCTGTGTTGAACATGGAGCTCAGCGGGAGCTGTTGGCATGGCTGGGACTCACGGATGGGATGGCGTGTACAGCTGCAGGCAGGCAGGGCTGGCAGAAGGGAGGTGTTTATGGTAGGAGTAATGTCCTTTGCTGGGTGCCTTTTCCACAGCTGGAAACAGAATAATGTTTTGCCCGTTCCTGAGAGCTGCAAGCCCAGCTCTGTCCTGTGTTGCTGCCTGGCTGGGGGACAGGTTTCGGTGGGGTGTTTTGAGGGGCTCTGTGCAAAAAGCAGGGAGGTGTCCTTCTGAGAAATCTGCCAGCAATGTGGGTGCTGGGTACCATTTTTTAAGCATGATACAGGCCCTTGGGCCTGTATGTCTTCCAGTCAGAGGTAGCCCTCAGCAGCTAAAAAGTTGTTTGGGTCAGACCACGTCCCCTGCTGTGCCGACACCAAGGCTGGGAGGTACGGGGTGTGATGGTGCCCGGTGGTGCAGGGCTACTGTCCGCTCCCCTAAGCTGGTGAGAGCAGCACTGGAGGGCACTGCTCTGCAGCGGTGGGACTTGGGCAGCTGATACCCCCCCACACACACCCCTTGTGTTCCTGGGGGATTGCCTCTGGGATAGTTTCACGGCTTCTCTTCCTCCTTACCCTCGCAGCTGCTGGTGCAAGCACGGATTTCAAGTACAGGCACCTTGTGCACTCTTCTCACCAGGTCCTTCTTTCTAGAGGCAGGTGGACATCTCACTGCAGCCCACAAGCAGCTTTCTATTCTCTGGGCACAAAGCAATAGCCTGCTTTGCTCTGGCAGGGCAGTGGGGGCTTCCCTCAGCTGCCAGACCAAGGGGTCCTGCCTGAGCAGGCAGCTGTGAGCGGAGGGGCAGCCGTGCCGGGGCAGCTGAGGACAGGAGAGGCATTAGCTGGCCGGCGAAGTGGAGCGGACCCCGGTCTGCCTGCAGTTGTCCCCAGGGAGCAGGATGGCAGCGTGAAGTGCTGCGACCACCCTTCCACCCACAGCCAGTGCTGGTGATGGCATGTCACAGGCGCAGCTTTCCCACCCCGGCTCGCTGCTGTAGAAGCTCCTCTGCTCTGGGGAGCGGAGACGCATCCAGTCAGCGCTCCTGGGTGGATGCTGGGACAGAGTCTGTGCCAGGCGCTGCGCTCAGTAGGTCGCCGCGAGCTCGAGATCACCCTAATTGCTCTCCCGCTCTGAACCTCATCAGCAAGCCGGAGACTCGGGGTCACGTGGAGGAGGAACTGGTGGTGGGCTTGGGGTTCCTGGGCTTTGTTCCTCCTGACAGGCGGTAGGTGGGTGCCCAGGGGACAGCGGGTGACTCCTCTACTGGGGCACAACAGAGCCCACACTTGCTCTCCAGACCGTTGCTCGCAGCGTGGGAGTTGCTCCTGCCACCGCGTATAATGTTTCCTGCCATCAACTGCAATCACTGTCTGCCTGCTGGCTTCAGGGCTCCTCTCAGAGCAGCAGTCCCATGGCTGATAAAGTCTCTCACCTCCTTCCTGGGATGGGGAGGATGGGAGAAATGGGCTAAAGCCCTGACAGACTTCTCTGCAGCATCCACCTAAGTGGGCTCTGGCCACTACATGGTGTGCCTCCCATGCTTTTCTTTGAGGGCACAGGGGTCTGCAGCTTGGACCCCCTGCTCCATGCTGCCCACAGGGGTACAGAGGCTGCAGCAGCCGGCTGTGCCTTTCTCCGTCCCTCTTTTGTACTTTTCTCTCCTTGGAAGTGGTTTGGCTGTCAGTAGCTCCACTCTGCTTTGCATGTACCTTCCCCACTGCGCTTCCCTCTCACTGCATTTCGCTGTGTGGCTGCCCCATGCCCAGTTTTCACTGCTGGACACAGGCAGCAGGCTGTGACAAGGAGGCAGCCGGGAAGACTGGTGCCTCTGCAGGGACCTGCTGCGCTTGCATTGGTGCAAACCGTGAGCAGGCAACACTGCTGCTGGTAACTTTCTTTTCTTCTCCTACCTCAGTGGGAACCATATTTTCCAGGGACTGGCTGCTGGAATAGCAGTGAATGAGAACGGGAGAGGCCAAATCACAGGTATGGGAATGAAAATGGCATTCTTATGCCCAGTTTGTTTCTGCCTTTAAGCCTCTGTCTGTTTGTTTGATTGCAAAACTTATCTTGTTTTGGTTCTTGGGTGACTTTAGGTGCAATAATCCCCTGGTTTGCATTTTGTAGTTGGCATTTCTGCCACTGACAGAGGGAGCATGTCTTTCCGCAGTGTGTCCTCCAAATTATTGTTCCCTTTGTCTCTGGCCCAGCTGGCATGTGGAACTGTGCTCCAGAGCAATCTGCCGTATGGACTGCTTTCTTTCCTCCTCCCGTGCCATCCAGTTTATAAGCTAAAGCTGTCAATGACGTTTTCCTACTGTCGTGGAACCTTCGAGTGGATTTCCACTCTGCCCTACACCTCAGAAGACAGGGATGTAGCAGTTACTAGAACTGCTAATGACCAGTGTCCTGTGCGGGAGAGCATTGCCAGGGGAATGGGGGAACGGGGACGCTCCTGGGGCTTGGGCTCTGCCGCAGGTGATGGGAACTTCTTGGTGGGGCCAGGTCTCAACTTGCCAGGTCTCCTTGCTCTTCCGTGGGCTGGAGGCCTGTGTGTGGTCACCTCATCTTCCTTGCTTGGCCCTAGGGAACGTCATCTGCGAGAACCAGTGGGGCGGTGCGGACATCCGCCATGGGGGCGACCCCGTCCTCAGGAACAACCTCATCTCCTGCGGCTACTCGGACGGCGTGGTGGTGGGCGAGCGTGGGAAGGGCCTCATCGAAGGAAACGCCATTTACGGTAAGGAAGCAAGCTCAGGGGAGAACGATTCTTGTCTTCTCCCCTGTCCTCTTGGGCTTGCCGTGCTGCCTTCTACCTCCGGTGCACTCTGGAGCTGCGGTGGGTGCCCAAGAAGGGGCTGGTGGGGCATGCCCGGGGGTGTTGTCTCAAAAGCAGGGTTCGGTACCTGGTGTGCAATAAGCCAATCTTACATATAGAGCTGGGATATTTATTTAATTCATGTCTGTGCAGAGATGAGTGCTAGGTGATAGTTCCACAAAGCTAGCGCACCACACCAGAGAACTACAACGTATTTATCCTGTTACGTGATTAGTAAAAACCCACCTAAATTTACATTCAGTCATTAGTAGTCACCATCTCATCTACTGTTGGTTAGCTGTATTTAAATTAGCCTTGCTTGCTATGTAAAGTAGCAAGCAGGCTCCTTGCAGGTGTGGGCAGGCAAGTCTTTTTGGTCTTGAATTGAGTCGGTCGTTGCGATCTCCCCCTGCTGCCTTTACTTTTCCTCCAGTTCATGCTTCTTCGGCAGTCATCCGGCTTTTGGCACCTTCTGGATCAGGATGTTTCTTTCTTACCAGTCTTCAGTTCCTCTTCAAGGGTGTAGTCCTTAGCAAAGCATGGCCTACACAATGAAGCTACTGATTAATGGTCATCCTAAATCAAGCAGGGTCACTACGACCTAGGCATTAACCAACATATGGCTTTACTTAGTCTACATTTTAGCTAAAATCAGATTGCAAAATTGTATTTTACAACTATGCAGACAACTGTTCAGTAGCATTTCCACATAAAATACTTTTAATGCTAAACTATATAAATTACCCAGCCTACAGGAGGGACCTGTGGTGTGTGCCCAGGATGCTTGGCTGGGAACAGCACCAGGCCCAGCCCAGCACAAGCACTCCAGAGCTTGTGCCACCAGTGCTGCTGGGCTGCAGCTCATGAGGGGCCCCTCTCCCCGCTGAGAAGACCTCCACTTTGTCTCCAGTGGAGGGCAGGAGCTTTGCTTTTGAGCCCCGAGACGGAAAATGGCTTTGCACCATCGCCCTGGTGCAGGACAGGGTTGCAGAAGAGGATGCACGGTCCCCACGGGGCAAGGGGAGCTGCGTCTGCTCCTGTCCTGCACCCAGCTAACCCAGGGCAGGAGGAGTCTGGCAGGGTCTGTCATCTAACAACTGGGCTAATGTCTAACAGAGCGTAAATTCCCCATGTGATTTTCTCAGGAAACTGGAAATAGCTTTTTTAAAGGGGTTTTACAGCGGCTGCGGAGAGACAAGTGCTGCAGAGAGCCCACCGCTGCCAGGGCAGGGGTCTGAGTCCTGGAGGGGCTGTGCCCTTCTCTGGTCCCATTTAGGATGGAGATTGGATGCAGCCAGTCATGTAGCATGGCTTTGTGTGCATCTGTCTGTCCCATCTGTCCCGCTAGTAATGCTGGAGGCAGTGGTGGCCAGTAGTGCTGGTGGCCGGCATCAGCCCCTCACAGCGAGGGTAAGGTACACAGACAGGGAGTTCCCAGAGGTTTTTGGAACAGCAGTGGACCGGGCACGAGGAGGGTGGTCGTAGGGCTCAGCCACCCTGGGGGTGGTGAAGCCGCAGCTCAGCCGGCATATTAAGACACTGGAGAACACACCTGAGCTCCCGAGGCCAAGCCTTGGGGAAACCCAGCTCAGTGCTCCTGGACCTGCTTGCTTCCTGGCTCCGGAGGCTCCCAGTCCTGGAGGAGGAGAGACCAGGGCACATGGGCTTCCAGCACTGCGGCTGCCCATCTGCGGCAAAGCCACTTGTGCGTGGAGCCAGTGGACGGGGCTGTGCCCAACCATCATAGAATCATAGAATCATTTAGCTTGGAAAAGACCTTCAAGATCATCAAGTCCAACCATCAACCATGCCCACTAAACCATGTCCTGAAGTACCCCATCTACTCGCTTTTTGAATATCTCCAGAGATGGTGACTCAACCACTTCCCTGGGCATCCTGCAGAGCCCCAGGGCAGTGGGGGTTTGCCTCCTGGTTGTGTAAGTTAAATGAGGGGACTTGAGCTGGGTTCAGAGCATGGACAGTGCCAGGAGGGGGTGGAGGTGGGGAAATGAAGGCACTGAGCTCGTGGACTTGAGTTGGCCCAGTGGGACCAAGTCAGGGCCAAAGGATCTCTGTAAGCCCCTGACATATAGGGTTAGCCCTTCATGTGTGCTCGAAGAAGAGAATCACCTCCATCCCACCTGCACCGCACATAGATTACCAGCTGCTTTGGGGCAGGGCTGAGGGTCTCCAAGCTAAGTTGGTGCGCTATGCTGCCCCACACTACAGGCAACAAGGGCTGTGGCGTGTGGATGACGTCCTCCAGCCTCCCGCACCTCATCAACAACCAGATCAGCCACAACAGCATCTACGGAGTGGCGGTGTTCTGCTGCAAGGACGACGCTGGTGACTACCCCCCCAGTCAGGGGGGCAGCGAGAACTTCCAGGAGGAGAGGGAAGGTCCTGGCGGGGAGAACGACCCCAACAGTGAGGAGGAGCACCCGGCTGCCCGGCGTCCCATCAGTGTGGCGCTGGTGGAGTTGAACAGCATCAACCACAACGGAGGTGAGCTCGAGGGTCCGGGGGTCTTCGTGGGCTCCAGGAGAAGGGGTGGTGTGCTGAACGGTGTGTTGTCTTGGCCCACCAGCGCTGGCATCTGCCTCAGCTGCCACGAGGCCAGGAGCACCCTGGAGAAGTGGTAGGCTGAGACCTGAGCGTGAGTGGGTTTTGCTCCTTAAGCTCTGTGTCAGAAAGAAAGTCGTATCGTGGCAGAAGAAACCGGGTAGCTGTTCGAAATAGACGTTTGTGGCCGTCACAACCGAGGCTCCAAGCTCTTAACTGGTAGCTCTTCTTTTTTGGTTGGCAGCTGCTGGGTTGCACATCAAGAGCAGTGAGGCGCTCAACGTCATCGCCAACGTGATTCACGCCAACCGCGACGGCGGGGTGGCGGTCCTGCAGAGCAGCCAGCTGACGCGCATCGCGAACAACAGCATCTCCTGCAACAGCCGGGGAGGCGTGCTTGTCGAGGCCGAGTGCCAGGTGGAGCTGCGTGGCAACGGCATCTATGAGAACAGCAGCCACGGTATCGTCTCCAAGGGGGAGGGCATCATCATGGAGAACGACATCATCGGCAACCACCGGTGTGGCCTTCAGCTGCTCCAAGCAGCGGACATGAAGGTGCGTCCTGCAGAGAGCTGAAGGGGGGGCACCGGCTTGTGCCTCCCTACGGCCGGGGGCAGAGGCGAGACAGAGACTGCTGCTGCTGCCCTCCCACCTTGGGTGAGGGGGAAGACAGTTAGCAAGCCCCCAGTTAGCCAGCAGGACAGGAGGGACCACCCTGGCATTGCCAGCGGGAGGAGCAGACAATCAGGATTGCATCCTCGACCCTGTGATTAGAGGGGGTTGTGATTTCCAGGCTACGTTAGAATTGTGTCCAACTGATCGAGGAAAGTTGTCCCCCGTCTCCTTTGGCATTGGGAGGTGCACCTGAAATGTCGTGTCCAGTTTGGGACCTCGAGGTCAGGAGGGAGGTGGAGTAAAGGGAGAGGGTCCATGGTAGAGCTACCAGGGTGGGCAAGTGCTGGGACACAACTGATGGGATGAGGCAGAGGGAGCTGGGCTTGATTCGTCTGGCAAAGAGGAGGCCAGGGGGGACCTAAGAGCAGCCCACAGCTACCTGAAGGGCCATCAGAGCCAAGCCCTTCTCAGCAGTGCCAGACAGTACAACAAGGGTCAACAGCACAACTTGTAGTGGTCCTTGGGCACTGGGAGGTCCGGGTGGGAGACTGGGGGACCCTTCTTGCCTTGGAGGGTGGTGCAGCCCTGCAAGAGGTCACAGAGCGGTGTGGGGTCACCATCCTTGGGGGTTTCCAAGCCTTGGCAGAAAAAAGCTAGGGCTGCTCTGATCTAGTGCTGTGGACAGTCCTACTCCAGAGCTCCCTTCCACCAGCACTCCTTAACTCCAGGTTTTTTTTGTGGGCAGTCACTGGGAAAGGGCTGGAGGAAAGTCAGCAGAAATTGTTTGAGGGGAGACATAGGTGGGAGTTATGTAAGCATTTGGTTTTAATAGGGCCAGCAGTGCAAAAGTGGAATGCATTGCTCAGAAGAAAGTGATGTTTCCATCCCTAGTGGGTTTGAAGTGTGTCACATCCTAACATCTGTCAAGAGAGGTTTAGAAGTGCTCTGTAGGGCCCAGAGGGAGGAGGTGAGATCTCCCTAACCTCAGCATTGTTTGGCCCATGCTTATTATTGCTCACATGCAGCAGGAAAGCACACATGTACCAGCAGAGCTGGCCACGCTGCCCCAGAGCACTCAGTGACAGCAGTGTGAAAGGAGGTCTATTAGCAGCAGCTGCTTTTCAGATGGACAAGCACATGGGGGAAGGACTTCTGCAAGCTCACACCATTGCTCAGTGGCAAAGAGTAAATTTTGGAAGTCCTATCTCAAGGCTGTATCCTGTTTGACAGTGATCCACAGGTGGCTTGTCACATCTGTCTGATGTTTAAACCTTGGTAAAGGACAGCTCAGTCATCATTTCCCACAGGCGGATTCACAGATAGCTTGTAGATGAGACCTCTCTTCCCTCAGAGCAGCAAAGGGAATCCTGTGCATTTTGGTGCAATGACGTTTGACAAAGTCCATCTTCTCCCAGGCTTGTCCCCTGTATCTAACTGAGTGGCACAGTCAAGTGGGTGATCCTGTAGGCCTCTGTTGGAGATTTGCAGGCTGTGTGAGCTGTGCTGAAGAACTGGATTTATTGGAACTAGATTTTTTTGGAAGTTAGATGCAGTGTTCCAGCATCTCGCCAGTTCCCAAGGTTAATACCTGGCTCAAGGTTGCCTCCGTTCTGTTCTTTGTTGAGGTGAAGCCATTGGGCATCAAAATGATAGATAAATGCAATTTAACTCATTGTCAAGGACCCCTAAAATGAGTATACAGAAAGCCCCGCCAAGACAAATGCTCTGCATGAGTCCTGCAGGGGCTGCAGACTCCTTTTGAAAACCATGCCTGTAGAAAAACATTGTCCTCTGGACCAGAAGGTAAAGACCACGGAATTTTCTGTGGTGCCAGCTGTCCAGTCTCCTGGAGCACACAGGCAGGACACATATTGCAGCGTTCATTTGGGGAGTGGAGCAGGGGCCATAGGTCCTTGTTGAAGTACTGGCGATGTCGTGGTGCTGTTGTTTCTTGTCTGCCCACTGGCAGAGCCCGAAAAATGCCTGAGAGCAGGTGAGATGATGTGCGGTACTGGGTGGGAAGAAGCGCTGGGCAAGGAGCTTTGCAGCATCTGTTGCTGTGGATCCAAGGAGGAGAAACGACCAAACTGATCTTCCAGATGGTGGCAAAGCAAGAGCTTGTCTTTCTTGTGAAGAAGAGACTCCTAAGTGCTCTTTTTTCATATACAAAGAAGTGACAGCCTGTAAGTCCAGCCATTTGAAACCTGAAGGGCAAGGAGCAGCAGCAGGTTCGTGTTTAGCAGCTTCTGTGCTTGTGTTTCACCACGGGGTTGAGTACCAGCTTCAGGGAAGCCTGTAGCATCTAGCACTGACAGCAGCTGAGCCGCCAGCTGGGGCCACCAGTAACGTGTGGAAGGTCTTGGGAAAGCTTGTGTGCGCATGGCTATGGCACATCCAGTCTGAACCCTTGGTATGCTCCAAGACTGCCAGGGAGTGCTAGTGAGCCTGCAGAAGGGCTTTGGTGTTTGGTTTTGTGTTGACTAAAGAGCTCTTTGAACGGTGTCCTGCTTGGGCCATCCCGTCTAAAGCTTATTTTGCAGGTAACGAAGAACAGGATCCAGTCCTTTCAGGACTATGGGATTGCTCTCTTTGATGAAGCCAAAGGCCTGGTGCAGGAAAACCTCATTTTCCAAGGGAGATCCAAGAAATCCATTTTGCGGCTGATGTCAAATGCAGAGGATTGCGTCATCCAAAACAACATGCTTCTCACCTTCAAGAAAAGGTGAGGCCACTGGCACCATGGGGTGCAGTTGTGAGCTTGGAGCCACTGCTGTGCTCCTGCAGTGCTTTTGTAGCTTCCCACACCCGCTGACCCGTGGCACCAGCCCTGCTTGCGTGGTGAACCACACTGCAGGTGAGGACTGCAGATCAAGCAGAGCCAAGATGTCTCTCACTGGATACCTCTAAAACCAGCTGAGGGGCTTGGATTATTCCTTGACAAGCCAGTGTGGGTCTTCACGATGTCTCTGAGCATAGGGACATCTGCCCGAGCTCATTTTCCTGCCCAGTGCTGCCTTTGAAGCCTGGCTGCTGAGTTTGTGCACTGCACTGCTGTCCCTGCAGTACGGACAGCCCTTGGGGTGTTGGTGGTCTGGGCCATGAGAGTCAGAGGTAGGAAGAAAAGCCAGAGCCACCCCCCTGCCTGCACTGTGCTTTTATGCTGGCGGGGAGGAGGTTGGCTTCAGGCACCAGATTCCACCTCCAGGCTTTTGCTACCAGAGCAATGTGAATAATGAATGGGAAAATGGATCTTGACGTGCTTGTTTTTCCCTGACGTGATTTAGCTACCCTGGTATTTGTGCCAGTAGAGAGAGAATGTGTCTTCTGGTGGTCTTCAGAGGTGCCGCTGTAGCTGCAGACCTTTAATAGCTATTGCAAAGCTTTTCTTAGCTGCTGGCTGTCACCCAGACCTCGGTGACTCTCATTGTTATAGGCCTTATTCAAAACAGGTCGCTCTAGACCAGGACTCTGCAGCAGATGCCTGAGGAGGGAAAGCCAGACCCCTGTCACCCATACAAGGGGTGGGTAATGAGGGGATTGTTCTTTTTAGCTAGAAATTTGGCCTTGACTTTTCTCTCTGGGTCACAAATCTTGGTCCAGGGTGTGGGAGAGGACACAGTGAAATTGGGAGACTTGCATTACTGGAGGGAGGTTAGGACATGTGGTCCCCCAGGTTGATGATGCTCTCACCCGGTCCTCTAGACTCCCATAGCATGAAAGTCAAGTGCACGAGAGAGGACTCTCAGCACCTCCTCCAGTGCCCTTAGCACTATGATTCCTCCATTAGGTTTTCAAACCTGGCCCCCTTTAGGCAATTCTTGGGAGGTCCCAGCATTGACTCTCCTTCTGCAGGCTCTTGCCCCATCTCGCAGAACTTGCAGTCACTTAGAGGTGTTGGCTGTGAAATCACAGAAAGTAGTTTTTGCAGTAGAGCAAGATGTTCTGTCTCAATTCTCCAACCATTTCTGTCCCACTTGTGTTTTGGAACAGACGTCGCGTGGTGAGCATTGTGCACCTGCCAGCACTGCTCTGCCCCTTTCCCCCTTGAAGGGTGAACCTCAAGGGAGTGTTTCTAAGGCTGCTCTGGAAGCACCGTTTCACCCCACTCATGGGGTGTCTCTCTTTTTCCCAGGTTTGATATGGAGTGCATGCTGATCAACCCCCCAGCACGGCCTCACATCGAAGGAGGTGCCCTGGGGTCCTGCGCGGCGGCTGGTGGTCAGAGGGTTTCCAGCATAACCACCAGGGTGGATGGGGGCTGCCACAACCACGGGAGCATCTTCTGCACCGTTCTTTGACCGGGGAGGGAGGTTTCTTCACCAGTCTCTCCGCCTGTCTTTTCTCTAGAGCTGCCGCTGGGAAGCTCTCACAGCTCAGGAACAGGGACCCCCAGTGGACTGTACTCCTTTTCCATGAAGGATTTTGCAACTTCAGTGGCACCTCACTAAATAAAAAAAATAGCTGGGAAAACAGCCATTAATGTCTTCCTCTTTGCCCACCGAGATTGCTGATGGGTTAATTTATAAGTGAGCAGTTCCTTAGATGAATTTGCTGGGCCTCCCCAGCCTGAGGTCCAGACAAACCTCTCTTCCTGTGGGGCCCTGCAGCATTATTTATTTGGGAATCACTTGCTTTGAAGCTTCTTTGTCAGTGACCGTCTGCATTTGTGCTGGAAGACTGAGAGACTGACAACGTGCCCTGTGTGGTCTCGCTCAGTTTCTGTTTGTGCTGATTGTGACCAAGAAGGGGCGCACAGATCAATGCAGACAGACGGACGCACAGACATACATACATGCGGTGTGGGTCCCTCCAGCAACCGGGGTCAGATACTGTCCGCCCAGTCCCTGCCCCTGTGTCCCAGTCTCCCCAGTTTCTGGCTCCAGGACATACAAGCCTCCAGAGGCTGCAGGCTCGCCCCAACAGACAGACAGACAGACACGCAGAGAGACAGGCAGACAGAGTGCCTGGGCTCCCAAACCACTTCACCTCCTCATTGGTAGCAGCCCCACACAGATGCAGATCCCACCACACCACCGATGCTGGCACCCACACCGTAGGGAGACCCCCTCTCACCCCAGGAAAAATTAGAAACGACGCTTGATGGGCGAACAGGACAGACTGCACTCGTCAGGCGCAGGCACGGCCAGACCAGCATCCGTCCTTGGCCACCAGCCACCCGTTTACACACAACGGGCCACTTTTTATCCCCTTATCCCTCTGTTTTCCCATCTCTGTTCTTCCGAAACCATGTCGATGCCTGTGTTTCCCCACATTTGGTTTCTCCCCTGGGCATCCTGTAATAAGCTATGTGCAATCCCGGAACGTTCTTTCCCTGTAACGTGTCCTCCACCCCTGGCAGTGACTCCTGGCTCTGTGAGGTGCTCAGGAGACGGTGGGTGTCCCCCAGCCCATGGGGCTGAGCTCCCCTGGGCACTGGGAGGAACTGGGCAGGGGCTCATGGCTCTGTGGGTGTCACTGGGGATCCCCCACTGGCCCCTGGGGCTTGGGGGTCTTGCTGCAGGGAGAGGGAGGCTTGCGTGCCGTAACCTCGCATGACCAGCTAGCAGTTTCTGCCTTGTCATCCCCCTGCCTGAAACCGGCTGTCGGTTCCCAGCTGGATTTTCTTTGTCTCGTTCACATAACAAGCTGTCCACGCAGGTTTCTCCTCTGATACAAGCTGGCATAACTCTGTTGCACAGACTGATGTCATCTGCTGCCTCTCTGCAGGCTGATGCTGTAAGAAGATCTGGTCCTTTTTTTTTTGTTTTTAAAGGACAACTACTATTTTCTATAATTTCAGGAAAACTGCCTGCCACAAATAAAATGCTATGTTTTAGAAGTTGTCTACATTTTAGTAACTGAGTTGCTTTCCAAACTGAGTGAAGTTTTCCAGAGTGGCTTTTGGGGTGACCCTTCCAGAAGCGGCTTGTCGCACTGCAAGGCCGTGGGATGCAGCCCTGCCCACGAGACGGACACTTGGCAAGCACGCAGCCTGTGTTGAAGCCTGGAGGGTTTCATATGCACAGGAGCAGGTTTAAAACCAGAGGTGAGTGACAGCATTATAAGTTGGTAAATCTCTGCCTCTAGCTATATATACATTACTTCTGGGTGTACAGTCCAGAGTCATCTTGAACCCCTACCAAAGGAAACCTTTTACCATTAGAAGACTGCCTGTTGTTTTTTTTTTTATTTTGGTACTGTATGGTCACTGAGGTGGTCAAAGGCCTGGTTTGCCTCAGGATAAAGGCAAAGCTGACCTAGCACAAGCCTTCAGAGACCAGCACATCCGAAGCACAAACTGCCGGTCGCTGTTCCCCGGGCAGAGTGGGAGGAGATGGACACAGTGCAAGGAGAGCCGAGGATGGGTGTCTCGTGAGATGACCGTGGCGGAGCTGAAGTAGATTGAGGGAAATAGGATTAGACGCACTGGGGCATTGCAGGGCAGTCCTTGCTGTGGTGCTGCCACTTGGGAGGAGACAAACTTCAGGGAAGGAAGGCTTGTAGCTCCTAGCTGAGACCCACCCGCCAGCTGATAACAGGGTTGGTTTGCTTGATGGATGGTCCTGGAGCAGGATCCAGCAGTAGAAGTAGCTGGCAGTAGTAGTGGGAGAGATGCCAATACACGACATACATGTATGTTACTGGCTAAATGGCAAGAGAGGAATGAACGCACAGGTTGGTAGCAGGAATGGGTGTGTGGGAAGGATGCGACAACCCAAATTCGGGCTGCAGGGCCTCCTGGAATCCCAGAGTCCATGTAGCGCTCTCTGCAGTACTGCCTGTCTTTTGTACAAAGGCACGGATCTGATACCGAAAAGCCGGTCGAAGAAACTCTCTAAGACTCGTTTTGGAGTTTTAGAAAGCATTCTTTACTGCAGCACTGGATGCATGGGGGATAATTCCACTTTGCGTGCATGCCACAGCTTTAGCACAAACAGGTTATATAGAATAACTAATTGCATATTAATCAGATTAGTATACATATACATAAAAATGATTGCAACTGATTGTCATAGTACTGCCTACATCTGATCATGCGCAATGAAGGATCCATCTGAGTCAAAGGGCTGCTTTTGTTCTTGCTGGCTGTCCTTGAAGTCTTTATTCCTGTCCTTGTTCTTTGATCTTGAAGCTTAACGCAGTTTCAATCACACGTGGCCAGTTTCAACATTGTTCTCATGTAGCGTACAGGAACATCTCGTCATAAGCACAAAGAACTGCAAAACTTATGAGTAACTACCTCTGCTAGTTAATTGCTTGGCTATACTTTTGTCTATTGTTTCAATCATAGTGTTAGTATAAGATTTCTAATAATTATTTACCAAATCTCACTTTTACAGTCACCTAGCAGCAAACCAGTTTCCATGGCTGGTACAAAATATTAAAACCATCAAAATATTTAGACATACCATACAGAATGTATGGAAATATGCTATCAGATCCACAGTCATGACGTGCAGGGGGAGCATGACCTTGGGGAACCTTTAGAGATGGGAGAACTGGGAGAGGAAGGGTGGGCTGTACATGAGTCAGGACAGAGCCAGGCTGCTGGTCAGGGTGGTGTGTTTAAATTGGAAGTTGCCAGAAGGTTGGCATGCCTGCAGGAGCACCTAGAAATGTTCAGTGCCACTCTGAAAATGCCTGTAGGAAAATAAATGGCACAATCACAATAGGTGTGGAGGCTCAGAATGTTCACATCGGAGGTTACTGCCACACAGAAGCTGTAGCAGCTGAACTTGCACATACTTCTAAGCCAATGTGGAGAACCTCAAAAGATGGGGAACCTGCAATCCCTGGAGCTGCCTGCAGTGGCCTGAACCCTGGGGTTCAGGAGACCATCTTTCTGTTCAGGCACTTCCCAGAGGCTTCTGAATCCCATCAGCCAGGCCCAAAAAACCCCAAACAAACAAACAAAACCCAGTGAGATTTGGGATCTTTACAATAGCTTTCATATACTCTTAATTCTGTGCTTTTTGCACTTTGGAGCAGCAAAATGCCCCATGGAGGATCCACATGCTGTCAAGCAGGCATACAGAAAATTGTTCCCAAAATACATGTAGTTTAACTTACTTCACGTTGCAGAATATGAGCAAGCAGTTAATTTCAATATATGGAGTAAGACCTGGTCACGTGATCAAGTATCTTCAAACTTTTGACAGGCTGAGCTGGAGGTACAGAGTTCAAATATTGTCTTCAAATATTAATATTTATACTATCAATCACTACGGAGAAATCCAAATTTTCATACTGACTTCATCGTCACAAAAAAAGCAAAAATAAAATTTGCTTTCCCAATTAATCTTTCAATTTTTATGTTACATATACTTAAGACCCTAACTTCTCTGGACAGTTAGGACTTTCAGACACAAAGTCAGAAAATAGTATTCTCTTCTTGTGTGGAGAGAATTCAGTGGGTGCTCATTAATCAGTTTTCACTGGCGTTAATTTATTATGAAATGTTTCATGTTCTTGTGTTACAGTGGATAGTTTATGGAGCATAATGGAAGCAGCATGGGGTGCTGCTGTACTTGTGCAAACCCCTAGTTCAAGTGCTCGTTGTGACACAGTGGGTAGCAGCCCCCCTGAGCTGGCAGGTTGCTGAAGGCACAATCTGGAGCTCTGCTGGCTTTCTCACCACCCGAACACTGCAAAGCGAGCGCACACACATGACCCGCACGGCCACTTCTTGGCACAGCACAGACCTTGCATTTTGCTTTGGTCAAAGAGCTCATTTGTCTGCTTGTGAGTTAATTAGAGCTCATTTCCAGAAAGGCAGCATGGGCGAAAGCTGAGTGCCTCCCTGCTGCTGTGCCTGTTCTGCTGTCTGTGCAGGTACCACTTGTGAGAGAATATGCCAACATTGCTGAGAGAAGCTGACTCCCACCCAACACTGTCCTACAGAGCCCCGTGCCTTTAGGTGTGAGAGAGCCTGCGCTCAGCCCAGTTCACAGAACCTTTTATCTGGTGACCAGACACCTTATCAAGAGGACTACAACGTTGTCTGTATGCTAGCGAAGTACTGGAGTGATCTCGTGGCAGAGGAGCAGCAGTGAGAGCTCATCACCTTCAAACCAGGCAGCCGTAGGAGCTTCCCTGCTCCTACGGGAACACGCTCCCACCCAGACAAGGATGACAATGCAACTCGTCATCGGTCCTGGATCATCTCCTCCTGTGCTGGCTCAGGCGTGCCCATGCTGCCCGGCTATGGTGTGCGTTTGCGAAGGTGTCAGCTGCGGGCAGGTGTGGTGTTTTTGCAGCCTGGGCTCAGAGACATTTAGTGGCAGTCCAAGGAAAGCTGCAGCCATGGCCCCCCCGCTCCTGGCCAGCCTGTCCGTGCGGCACCGTGCTCTGCCGAGGGTTAGCGTTCTCTAACCTGCCATGCCTGCCAGTCTCCCACAGGGCAACCTGCATGTGTGCCTCTGGAGAAAAGTGCACAGCCCCTCTCCCAGCCTGTCTTGCACTCTCAGTGGCCAGGATGTGCTCTCAAGCAAGGTGACCCCAGAAAGTTGAGCGTTAGTAAACCTCTCCTCATTTTGAGCAAAGCATCTTTCCCCACTGCTGCTGGTTTTCTCTTTTCAGCCTTTCCTGTTGTCTCCCAGGGACCCACACACCTACTCGCACACCCCTCTCCATGATGCAGATAAGGATGGGAGCACTTGACTGGGGGCTCCGAGTCCTTCTAGACGACCTACATCTTGCTTTGGTTCATACCCGGTGAGAGTCCCCTGCCCGGGACCTGCCTCCAGCCCTCTCCTGCCTGCTTCAGTGGGGGCTGCCCAGTGCTGGGGGGCATCTTTCTGGCCTCAGGACAGGATTTCTGGTCCCCTTCCCCCACTGCTATATCCCTGCCTTGGCACTTCTTTCTGTATAGTGAAGAACTCCACCTGTGTTATCGGGAAGGCAAACAGCTGCTCTCCAAAGTGCAGCGGCTAATACTGAGACACATTGCAGATGATTCATTCTCCTATTTGGACTAAATTTGCACTCATTTTCCCCGAATCAGGGGTGCTGCTCTCAGATACAGTCAGAACAGGCTCTGCTGCACACAGCAGTGATGTCAAAAGGCCATTAACATCCTCATCTCTGCTGCAATTGGCTACAAATAATGCAAAACAGCATCACTTCTTGCTCAGTTGGTTGGGCAACCACCTCTGCTTTCTACTTCTCTGCTCACCTTGGCACACAGAAACAGCTTTGCAACAGCTGTTAAATTTTTCATCTAAAAAACCCATGGCATCGTCAGGGTGACCCACATCTCACCTCCTCACGCCCCATATCAACCACCTGAAACACAGCAGCAGTGAGCTAAAATTAGATAAAGAGGATAAACTAATTATTATGGATCTCAGAGTAGTGCTTCATAGCAGTTTAAGTCACAGCTGCTGGCTCTGATATGCAGAAAACCAGATCCTAATGAGAATTAAAAAAAAAAAAACAAAACACAAAAAGTGGTTTCAGCCAGATCACCTCCCTGAGCAAATTCACTCTACTTGAAGACTTGAGAACAAGGCCTGGGTAAGTCAGAGGCTTCCAAAGTTCAACATGTGGAAGTGCAGAGTCCTGCACCTGGGGAGGAGAAACCCCAGGCACCAGGACATGCTGGGGGCTGCCCAGCCAGAAAACAGCTTGGCAGAAACGGACCTGGAGGTCCTGGTAGACACCGAGTTGAACATGAGCCAGAAACGTGCCCTTGCAGCAGAGGCTGACTGTGTCCTGGGTGGCATTTAGGAGGAGCATCTCCAGCAGGTCAAGGGAGGTGATCTTTTCCCTCTGCTCAGCACTGGTGAGGCCACACCTGGGGTGCTGTGTCCTGTTCTGCGCTCCCCAGTACAACAGAGACATGGACATACTGGAGACAGTTCAATGAAGGGCAACTAAGACGCTGAAGGGACTGAAGCATCACTCCCATGAGGAATGGCTGAGAGAGCAGGGACTGTTCAGAGCCTGGAGCAGAGAAGGCTCAGGGGATCTCATCCATGTCTATAAATACCTGAAGGGAAGATGTCAAGAGGATGGAGCCAGGCTCTTTCAGTGGTGCCCAGTGCCAGGAC
Source organism: Buteo buteo (assembly GCF_964188355.1). NCBI lineage: Eukaryota > Metazoa > Chordata > Aves > Accipitriformes > Accipitridae > Buteo > Buteo buteo. Next base: position 88,182,932 of record NC_134204.1, on the reverse strand, counting down.
CAGAAGACACAGGCACTCACTGAAACACAGGAGGCTCCCTCTGAATATTAGGAAACACTTTTTTTACTGTGAGGGTGGCCACGCACTGGCACAGGTTGCCCAGGGAGGTTGTAGAACTTTCGTCAGTGGAGATACTCAAAAGTCAGCTGGACATGGTCCTGGGCGCTGGGCTGTGGGTGGCCCTGCTTGAGCAGGGGGACTGGACAAGGTAAACTCCAGAGGTCCCTTCCAACCTCAACCATTCTGTGATAAAAACATTCCTACTGATTATCTGCAGCCTGCAATTCCCATGGCGTTAATTATCCTCTACCCAAAAACTTGGATGTTTATGTCACTTCTAATGAGAGCTGAGAATAGTGGGTCATTAACGTGTGTAAGGAGTTATCCTTAAATCCCAAAATGAGGTACTAAACACAAATTACTATTTGAAGCAGACACCTCAAAGAGAAGACTGCTCTTGACAGCCCATGCTCCTATTTCACATAAGCTTTTTCTCTTGGAGGCGATCCTTAGCTTTTCAGAAGCCCCGGACTCCTACAACCTTGCATAATGAACACCTGCAATGAGGCTTACAGCCCAGAAGCCCAGGACTAGAGTGAAAATGCAGAGGAACTAGCCCAAAAGTCTCTCTCCCCAGGACTGGGAATCCACAGCTGTGGATTCAAACTAATCACCCTTTCCGAATATGAACCAGCTCTGACTCAGCAGAATTCTCCCTCCTCCAGGCAAGAAGCCAGGATAGGAAAAGTGGCAGAAATATTTTGTGTTGCATCTTTATACTTTTTGAACACAGAATTACACTGGAACTCTAGAGAAACAAACACACCCGGAGCCAAGAAGTTGTGTGTAAGTAATGGTTTGCTTAGTCTCTTTCCTTCTATGCTTTCTAGCCGGCATATGTGAAAAAGGGGTAAAATGGGCCACAAGCCAACAGGTCATTGCCAGAACCGACCAGACAGTAGTCAGTGGAGGACCTGCAGTTTCCAACCATGTTCTCTTGCTCCAGCACAACCTACATCTTTCTCCCCTCATACAGACAGGAAAAAAGAAAAAGGTTTTATCATAGCTTTTTCTACATAAATAGAAAAAAGAAGCAGTTTAATGAGCTGAACATCTGTTCCAACCCAGCCTTGAGACAGGGTTTCAGCAAGGTCATGTGCTGATGCTGGACAACCAAATCCAACAGACAAAAGCATCCCCATGATGCTCTGTGTGCAGAACGGCAGTTGAGAAAGGAACTGTTTTGCCCCTGCTCAGACCTCCCAGACATTTCAGTTCATTTTCTTGCGCTTCCGTTGGCTCCCTGATGACTTCTGCACAGGCAAGGGGAGAGAGAGAGTGCCCAGCTTGTGGTTCTGCTCATTCTCAAGTCCCAGCACCCCCTTTGCCTTGGAGACCTTCAACCGCATGGCCCTTGCAATGTCCATCATCCTGGAAAATAGAGAAACACTGTCTCAGTGGGGCACAAAAGTCTTCTGTACCATGACGCTGCACAAAATATCAACAGCCTTTTGCCTCAGGGGAGAAGCCAGGAGGCACCAGCGAGCAGGATGTGTTCTCTGCATCTCAAGGATACCATGGAGACAGAAGCTGGAAGGTATTCAAAGACTACAAGGTACAGCCTTCCTGAGGAGGCTAGAATGCTACTAAGCTGTGCACCACCACCTTGGACAGCAGTCCAAACCCATGTTGCCTTATTCAATGGCCAGCTGACTTGAGAAAAAAATAATGCTGCTCTCCACTTCCCTATGAAGAGAACAGGCATTATTTGTATCTAGCTGCTGCTTCCCAGTGTACTCATCTCCCATGCGTGGTATGATGAATGGAACCTAGTCCAGCAAGAACATGTCCTCTTAGCCACTAGAACTCAGCGTCAGCTCTAAGAAGAGGGGCTTGGCTGAGATATGTAGTGTGAAGAGCTTGAGCAACAAGATGCAACCCAGAACACACCTGGAAGCTTGTCAAACAGAGAGAACAAAGTGCATCTGAAGGGAAGCTAGCGGGGAAGGGGGTGTTCTGGCCTCAGCTGGTGTCCTGTGAACACACAAGTCCCAGAATCCTCCCAGATGACTTTATTATCTTTGAAATACAAACAGATTCAGTTGGGACGCGTTCTTCAGTGGCTCAGGGCTATGTGTCTCTCCAATTTTCCCAACAGGTCCCAGCCTCCTCCACCCTTTTCTCAACAGCATCCTATGCTCTGTGTTGCCAGCTCCAGTATAGCAGCTAAGAACAAAAACCGGGAGTCAACTGTGAAAACCAACATGGATTCCTTAAAAAGCTTAAAAAGAAAAAATGGATGGAAACCAACAGCAAACACTGCTGTTAAACCCACTACTATCCATCAAAGAATAAAGAGCATAATTGGAGGCAAAATCAGAAGTAATTGCATCAAGGCTGACTAGGGAGCTTGCAAAACCAAGAGGTGACTAAAGGCTGTGATAACTTCCTGTTATCACCAGACCTTAACATTACATCCCTCAGCCAGAAACCCTAGGATAGTCCACAACATTTTTCAGTTGCAGTGAAGGGTTTGTGTGCCTCCATAGTTCCTACCCAGCCACACGACCACTAAGCAATCCTGTTAAGAAAGACCAACGTGACTGAGTTAGGAAGCACATGTCCTTGGCACCACTATCGCCCACAAAACAGGACAGGGTGGGAGAGAGATACTAATGAGCACGGCTGAACAGTCACTAATGGGCCACATGTCCCCTTCCCAGACAGTGTTAACAAGCTGCCTGCTGAGCTGCTGTCTGCTTGCTGAGAAGTCTCCCAGCAAGCACAGTGGACTGGTTGAGCAGTTCCAATCAATTCCTGATTTATTCTGCAGAGGCCGGAGACATAGTACACCACAAACTGCAGTGGAAGAACTCCCAGAGCCAGAGGAGCTGGCAGCAGGCTCCGTCTGACACCTGCTGGGAAAAGCAGGTCTTGCAGCTAACAGCAGATGCAAGACATGTCTTCTTCCATAGAAAATTAGTCTAGGGAGCAAGTGCCCCCAAAAGCTAACACAGCAGGGTTGTTTGCCCTGAAGCTTATTCTGCAAGCTGTTTTCTACCCATTCACCTTATTTCAAATACTATGACCAGCAGTTCTGCCTACAACCTCTCCCCATTGTGCTTTGCTGAAAAGTCCACAAGTTCGTCAGTATTTCAGAAACAAGGGGCAGAGAGGACAGGAAGGTGAAGATGTGATTTGTCAGGCAAGAAACAGAGCTGGGTGGCTGTGGATAGGTCTTGTCCTGGAATCTGCACCGGCTGGCCATTTCAGTGCTGCCTGCCTCTGTTTCATTCCCTGCAGAACAGCTGAAGAGCCTCTTGATGCATCTGATGCAACTGTTTGCAGCAAGTGCCCTTTCAAAGCCTGAGATGTATAACCACCCTCCTTTATGAGCAACAGGGCTTCAAAATAAAGGCTGAACACACTCATGAAAGACAGAGCCCAATTACAACAAAAGGGACTCGCTAGCAGGTATTACGGTACTACCCAGGTGCCAGAGAGGCTCCAGAGCTCTTTCCTCAGGGGGTCTTCGTAGGAGGATCACAGCATCTCTCAGCAAGTGTGAACAAGCACAGTGACTCACCTGCTTTCTTGGAGCTTCATGTCATTCTGCAGGATGGTGAGGTCTGTTTGGAAGTTGTTAATGTGCAGAGCCAATGCAATGACATATGCTATGATTTTAGCCTTCATTGATGCAGAGATTAAATTCTGGACACTAGCAAGAGGAGAACATGAGATGTGGAGAGTCAGTGAATCCCAAACACAATCCCCATGAGGTGCAGACAGAACTGGAGCCCCTGTTAGATGTGACTGACTTTTCCTAGACACCAAAGAAGAGCTCAAAGCAACACAGACCTCTGATCACAGGGGCCTAACAGGCTTCTTTGCCCTCCTCACATGCCCCCTTTCTGTTCAGAAGTGCAGGCCCCTGAGGCTGTTTATCATTATGCAGCCTTGACAAAACCACTAGCTAATGACACTTCAGTCTCTTTGGCACACTAGTCCTTTGCCAGAGGAAAGCAAAGGGAAGCTGTTTTGAGGGCATTCAGTGTAACTACTAATGGCACCTCAAAAACACAATCCCCACAAAGCAGATCCCTGGCTGGCAATCCTCTGGGAGCATCTGACTACTTGTCACTGGTTTGAGCCTTCAGACAAAAGCTGGCCCATTTGGACTCAAATTCTCTGCTCCTGTCAGATTAACAGCAGCAGTGCAGCTGTGCAATAGCTGAGCATTAGCATTCTGTCCCTTCTAGGCAGAGAGGCTGTTAGCTCCCCGAGTGTGGGGAAGGCACTGTGGCAAAAAGTGAGGATACTATTAACTTTTGCCTGTATTTTGGTGCTTCCACTCAACAGGATTACTGAAAATGTTTATCCAGATTTATAACTGCTTAGTTGTAAGTGGCATCCGTCTGAAGGCTGGAGCCAAGGGCCACCTGGTCAAAGGCAGCCTCCAACAGCTGCCGAAGGCCCTCCCTGCAGTGCGACCGCACTCAGCACCACACAAGTGGCTCTGACACTGCTGGAAAGGAGGACCTTGCAGGAGCTTCCCAGCCTCTCCTCCCATCATGGGGTGCTGGCTTCTCCTGGCTGACCTCCGTGACAGGACCAGACCCTACCTTACTATACCAAACTTTGTCACTGCTGGCAGGGTAACGCCTGGGCAAAGCTTAGGGAGAACTCTTTAGCTTGTATCCATATGGGTGGAATGGTGTGGGTCTCAGCCCAGGGCAAGTTAACCGGTGCAAATCTTTACACAGTTTTATCTGTGCAGGTTTCAGTGGAGAATCCAAAGAAGTCAAGTAATGCTTAGGTTCATGTACAAGCACCCCTGTTATGCTAATTAAACTATGTGAGTGTAAAAAAGCACCCTTATTTAGCCACGGCATTACCTGTCCTGACCAACCCTGGGATGGTGGAAGAGCTGATGCATCCATCTGTCAGCTGCCTTGGTTCACAGTGAAAATGTACGTGTGGATAGCTGCCTGTTTAGCTGCACAGTTGAGAATCAGCTGCAAAGCAAGCACCCATTCTGCCATCCCGTACCCAGAAATGGTCAGGCAGATGGTTGGGCACCCCATTTGGGCATGCTAGCTAAATCCACAGGTGCAGGCTTGCTTTTGCACACATGACCCTTCTTTTCCCAGTCACATTTCAGACCTGCACTGCCTAAAATGGACTATCACCAGCCATGACCCAATGTTCTACAGGGCTGGGGCGTGAAGCAAGAGAAGCTACTGCTATCTTCCATTCTGGTAGGAAGTTTCCTGATCATGTGCCCATGGCCCTTCAAGCTGAACTCTGCTGTACCTCTGCCTCGAGAACATCAAAACAAACATAGTTCCTTACCTGCCATTGTTGTACGTCAGTGAAGTGAAATTCTTCATGAGTTTCCTGGAAATAATGTGTGGGCATTCAGGACCCATTGGATCTAGGATATAAAGGGGTTTTGCAGTGGAATAAGAAACACATACTCTTTCTCGTACTGCCCACCTCCAGCCATCATAATAGCACATTTATTACCATGACTTATCATCTCTTCCCAGGAACATAAGAGAACCTAAAAGGAACCTAGGCATTTGATTTCTAGGTCTCATCATTTTTCAGGTCTAAGAGAGGCTCCTAACACCTTTTATTTTCTTTACAAATGGGATCTCCCACTTCAATACTGCACCATCCAAAATGTGTGCATGTGTGCCTACACATATATTTCTTTTAATAGATTCCTGCCTTTTAATAGATGGTCCTGTCACAAAATATTAAAACTGAAACCATCACCCCACTGCCATTGAAAATGCTAACAATGACATTTTCACCACTGACAAGGAGACTCAGATACACAAGGTCTATGGAAGATGGCAAGTCTTGAAAACCTCAGCCACAATATTTTGCGCAGTGCTTTTGAGAACAGCAGTTCCTGTCAGTTTAAAAGCAAGATCCTGAATACAATGGAAGTATGATCACTGTGATTCACACATTGAGCTAATAAGTAAAGGATGATGAAGACATTCTCAAAAGCACAAAAAGAGATATAAAGGATGTATTGTGTACTGTATGCCTCTTGCACCTGGAATATGGAGGGATGAGGGAGAGCCGATTGTTCCAGCTTCTTGGCTTAGGACTAAGGTGTGAAAATGTAAAACATGTTTATAAGTACAGAACTATCGATAAACTAGAAAGAATCTCAAAATTTCCAATCCAAGCTACCCTGTCTCCTACCAAGAGGATCTCATGGTATCATCCTGATGCACTGCAGTTACAAAGAGACCAAAAATTATTAGACATACATCTCCCAGCTGACACAGATCTAACGACCCTCAACAACATGGAGATCCTCAACCTCACCATGAAACAGGCTGAAAGCAACTGCTGCAGCTAGCTGTTTGATCACATAGCTCATTCTGGGCAGCTGTACTGTTTTCTACTGCAGTAATTACAAACCAAGACCCAGCAGATAGCTTAAAAGTGGAGGAGCTGAAAACTCTTACGCTTCTTCTTGATCACTTTCAGTTGGCTGAACTTAATAAGGATGTCCAGGAACCAGAGGCATCGGGCTTTGTGATCCCTCCTCTTCTCATCAGCAGGCAGGAACTTCAGCTCCTCTAAAACAAAGGAGCAATGGCTGAAGGAGAGAGAGGGGGAGGATGAGCCTCAAAGAACCAGGAATCAGTTTACATCATCAGAAGGACAGGACACACCTGTAACTGCAATGCTCAGCTATTTGAGAAGAGCTCCCTGGACACCTATAAAGCATAGCCCAGGAGGCTGCTTTGTGAGCACACTTTCCTGTCAATGCCCACCATGTTCAGCCAGCCCCCTTCAGTGTGCAGCGAGTAAGAAGGTCCCCGCACTGCAGAAACTGCAGGCTCTCAATGTGGCACACAGACGCACTTCTACTTTGGCAAAGGCAGACAGGAAGCACAGGGAGTGAGGTGCAGTTTGTGCTTTTCCAGCTCACTTCAGCCCCTCAGCACAATGGCTTAACAGCTCTAAGCGTATGTCCACGTCAGCTTGCCAAGCCACAGCAACCTCTACAGCAAGTCAGTACTTGGCTGGGACAGTGCCCAGCCATGGCCATATCATGCTCAGCACAGTTCTGTGGTCCATCTTCTAGGCACTTGCCTTCAGACCCCACTTTGGATTTCTCCACTCTTTTCCTCTGCAATCAGTTCCCCAAAGGGCAGCCATGCTGCTGTGCACGTGACTCCCTCACCTGTATATAACTATACCCCACATTCCCTAAGGTAGGTGTTGCTCAGCCATACTTGTTTCAAATGTCCTCCCTCTGCACCAAAAAGATCAGCCTAGGTACAGTGGAGCTGGCAGCAGTAGTCACCCTGCCCCGCAGAAAAACTACAGTTTCACAGGGCCCCACCACAACTATTACAAGGGCATTTGCAGCAGCATTACCTTTTATCTTCCATTTTCTTGGTGATTTCTTCTGGAGTGATGTTAACAAAGACTGCTGCTGGAACCTGCAATGCTTCATACTCTGCTGGGGACAGAACTAGAAGGATTTTAAAGAAAAGAACAAGCGTGCCTTTGCTCTCCCTTCTGGTCTGAACAGCCTGCAGCGTGCTAAGTTCTACCCACTCTTGCTTTAGGAGGTGTGGGGCAGGGAAGGAGGGAAGGAAATTATAAATGGGCAGGACATAATGACAAGACTTGGAAGATGGCCAATAACAAAGGTGTCTAAAAGGACTGTGACTTGTGACAAGTCACTTCTCCTGCATGGCTGACCTAATTACCATTCCGAGTCAAACTGCTGCCAACAGGGAGGCACAGCATCCTGCTCTCTGTAAGAAAGAGGCAGAATATGGGACTTGCAGGTCCAAAAATCTCAACACTGCATGTCCCTGCTCTCAGCTTTTGGCTCATGAGGGGTGAAGGCTAGGCTCATTCACACGCCTGGCAGCACTCACTCTCACATGCCAGACCACTGACATCGAGGCTTACAGGTGTGGGAAACCACTCTGCCACAGAAAAAGATACTGTCCTCAAACTTGTAAACATCTTCTGGTTTGTCAGCATCTTCATTGCATGGTGGGAGGAAGATGGAGATGTTCTGTACATCATCTTGGGCCACATCCTGGGTCAAAGCTTCAGAGGGAAGCAAGAAAGAAGAGAGTATTTGGACCATGCAAACAAAAACACAGAGAACATGACCACAACCCAAATCCTTCCTTTAGACACAAGTCTACTCAATGGTGCTTCTTGGGTAAACACCAGTTTAATCACAGCTGGAGTTTTAAAGATTTAACTCCAGTTCAGTTTATCTCACTTGGGACAGTAGTAGGAAAAGGCTCCAGCTCTTCCCTATTTTGTTTTGTTACTGCCACATGTAGGTGCTGACTGTACAGAAAGCGTTCCAGTAGGCACAGAAAGACCAAGAGCTTTTGATATGCCTGCTATGTATTTAGCATGCTGGGTTTTAGAATGGTGTCATCACTTCTGCCAAGACCTTTCTGCTTCCTAAAATTTAGAAAAGCCGCTCCAGACTAGAGAAAAATCCAGGAAAGAAGTGCACCAAGACAAAGTGGTTGCTGCTGCTGCACCTCTTGCCTGCAGGGTGGGCAGAATATGGGTTTGGCACCCTGGGTTCCACTGGACATGCACTTGGCCCAAAGCAGCTCTGAGAGCACAGTCAACATCTAACCTGGCACAGAAGGGATGAAAGCTGACAGGTTCTATAATCAACACACATCTCTCCCATTCATAGCCAATGAAACTCAGAATCCCAAAAGTGCTGGTGGAAAGGAGCTCTGGAGGTCTCCTGTCCAACATCCTGCTTGGAATAGGACTGTCTACAGCACTGGATCAGAGCAGCCCTGAATTTGTTGTGCCAAAGCTTGGAAACACCCAAGGACAGTGACCCCACAACGCTCTGTGACCTGTCCCAGGCCTGCACCACCCTCCAAGGCAAGAAGGGTCCCCCAGTCTCCCACCTGGACCTCCCAGTGCCCAGGGACCACCACAAGTTGTGCTGTTGACTCTTGCTGGCACTGCTGAGAAGGCTTGGCTCTGACGGCCCTTCAGGTAGCTGTGGGCTACTGTTAGATCCTCCTTGGCTTTGTCTTTGCCAGACTAAACAAGCCCAGCTCCATCTTCCTGTCCTCGTCAGTTGTGTGCTCCAGGCCCCTGCCCGTTCTTGTTGCCCTGCCATGACTCTCATTTCTCCACCTCCTTCCTGATCAGGACAGGGGCACAGAGGGGTGGCACAGGCTGGACAACATAATACAGATGCAGCCTCACTAGCACTCAGTAGCGGGGTTATCAACTCTCCTTGAAACATCATCTCAGTGTGATGCTTTGGAGAGTGAACATTCCCTGCAGTAGTGACAGCAACTAAGGCCACAGCAGACTCCTCTTTGCTGCAGGCCCCTCCATAGCAGAAGCCTAAGGCCATCAGCCTGGCTCACAACAGCTCTGGGGATGGCACTTGATGGGGCTGTGACCTGGTTTAGGGCACAGACCATTTTCCATAGACATGACACTGCAAAGCCAGGGTACAGTTCACCTCAACAAACGTTCAGCTTCTCAGTTCAGACCAGGTGAATGTACTGCCTTTATCCCAGTAAACTGATATCCAGGGACTCCCAGAAGAGTTCCCAGTAATGGGCAGGGACAGACACTGATGCCACAGGGACATACCCTCATTCAGGCAACTCCCACACTAAGTCTAGCAGGATAAGAAGGAAGCAGTTCCTTTTCCACCAGAAAGATCTGCGAGTTCCTCCACATGTGCCCTTCTCAGCTGTTAGACCAGCTGCTTTCTTGGTCACTCAAAGAAAACCCCTTCTTCTTCCTACCGTACTTGGCAAGGAACTGACAGAAAAAGGCACTTCTGATTGCCTTCATTAAACCCTGAGACAGTATTCTTACCTGTTACTCCCTTTGCATTTATAATGTTTGTTGCTGCTTTTGTAACAGCTGTATTCAGAATATCATTGCCCACTGCATTCATTCGCCGAGAGTTCAGAGCTCGCTTCTGCTTGCTGGTACCAAAGGCCTCAATGCACAAATCCATCTGTGCAAGAGAGATGCAAATGAAAACACACTGCTGAAGTGAAGACACTTTGCACCTAAGAGGAAAACTCAGCTAACCACCACTTGTTCCACATTCACATTCTCTAAGAAAACTTCAAACATTTCACTGGGCACAACCCAACCATGCAACAAGCACTGATCTGCAAGGGGGCAGGAAGTAACTGGGATTGTAATCAAGCCTAACATAATTATGAAAATACTGCCAAGTTAGGCACTAATAATGCACTGTCTCATAGACCTCCAAGGCACAGAGAGAGTGCTGAACCTGCAGAGGTTTACCCTGCAGTAAACCAAACATCAGTCTCAGACAAGTATCATCTGCCAGTGTTAGCTGGATAATCCCAGTAGAATATGATATGGGGTTTCAACTTTACCTTCTCCCTGTAGGATTTATTCTGATAATCCTTCGTGTCATCAGGTATTAAGTTATCTATAAAAGAATGAAAGTTAGTGTGCTTGGCTTGCAGCAGCTGGGACAGGTCAGGTATTCAGTACCCCTTTAGCTCTAATCCATTACTGAAAGACTTGGCACATCACCTCAAGATCTCCTCCATAGGACTTTGTCAATTAAAGAACACACTGAATACAAGAGTATGTACCTCTAACAAAAAATGAAAGGCAGGCTTATTTTTGCTATAAAGCCTACAAGCGTAACACATGGATTGCAGCAATACCCAGGCCCTACTGCGCAGGGAAAAAATAAGCTCTCAAAAGACTGAATTGTTTGCATTATCCTCCCGGGTTCATTAACAAAAAGCAGTTCTGCTGAAGAAAAGCTGTTTTGTTTTTTAGTGATCTAGCCCCTTGACCTGACAATTTCTAGGCTTCCCTCAGCAGAGCAAACCTAGACGAGGCTGCGCTTATTCTGAACAGTGACAACTTTCTTACTGACTCCAGCACTTCCACTCTCCCACTCGCTACACTCTCTGCTTAACTTCAACCCTAAATTTCACCTTGCTTCCTTCTCCCTCCGTTTTTCACATCACACAGTGCCTTAAAAGGAGAGTGTAATGTATCCTCCTTCCTCCATGTTGAGGGAGTAAGGCAGAAATGAGGATAAAAGAGCAGCCAGGGAGACAACAGAGAGCACTGCTGTCAGCAACCAGGCAGTCAATAGCTGAATGCATACACAGGTCTAGCATGCTGTGACTCTGGTGCTGGGGTTAAAGACAGTATCCTCCTACCTGACAGCAAGGGCTGCATGTTGAATATTTCAGCATTATAGACTTCCATTTGCCCAGAGTCCTTGTCTAACACACCAACAAAATACCTGGGGAGAACAGGGGCAAGTGATTAGTGAGAGACAGTCCAGTGGAAGCAATGTTTTAAAATACATGGTGCAGAGCCATGTGTAGTCCCCATCCCCTGCCAATTCTTCTGCCTTGCAAATGCAAGTTTTCCAAGCACATTCAGAATGTCACAATAAAACAAAGTTACCTCCAAGGCATGCACATATATATATACACACACATACACACACACGTGTGTGTGTATGTGTGTGTATATATATAAAAATATATATATATAAAAATACAAAGACTTGTTGCTCCAAGTAAATGTCGAAGTCTTAAGACAACTGAATTAGCTCCAAAATGCACAGGTGAAGTCTAGGTGCTGGAGTCCTAGCTGCTATTCTCTTTTGTCTTTTTTGATGTGTCAGGGCCCTTGGTTTCTCAGTGCTTCTATGCAGTTTCCTGTGTTTTTAAAACATGGGTACCCTGTGGCCAGTTCTCTGCTTAGTACAAGTCACTTTAAATTCTCACAGCTTCTCAAAAACGTGACTTTGCTGTCTCTAAAATAGGATAATTTCTCTCAGGTAAATTCCTTTTCATCCCACATTTCAGAGGGGGGAGCCCAAATGGTTTGTGCTGCTCCTCACCGTCTCAGGATCCACCAGCAACAGGCAGTATGTCACCCTTGGCTGAAGTTGATCAGGGTATCAACTGCACCAGTTTCTTATGCACCCAAAAGAGCTCATTCCATGTGATCCTTTCCGACTGGTGCCTGAACTTGGCTCTGCTCCAAAAACACATCTTCCTAAAACTCAGGACACACCTTCTGAAGACAAAACCCACTTGCACAACAGGCTGCCTGTTGCAGTGGGAGCAATACTATGCAGCTGCTCTCAGAGGAGCTGCCCGAGTACAGTGGGAATCACAGCACCTCGCTGGCCAGAAAGGATCTCTGGGCAGTTCCTGCTGTCCCAGGAAGCCCAGAGGTTTGGCAGACTCATTGACTTTCCACTCAGAATAAACCGGGCTGTTTGCTCAGAGGTGTTTTCCGCTCCCTGTTATACCCACATTAGCAGTTGTGAGTGCAGTTCTAGGCTGACAGCTGCCAAGAGCTATGGGAATGTATCCACTGGAGGAAATCCTCATGCACGCAGCTGAAGCAGATGTAGGAGGAAAGGGACAGAAGGATGGGGTGGGAAAGCTTGAAAGAAAAGCAAGAAATGACTTAATTGATTCTTGCCTGCATCTCTGGAGATCCCGAGCCATGTGTACACCTAACGCAAAACTAATACTTGAAGCTGAACATGTATCAGCAGTTATCTTGTCTTGTTAGTTTCCATAGCTCAGGATCTCCAGAGGTGCAGGCAAGAACCACTTAACCCACTAAAACCAGCTCTTAATCAGTGTTCAGAGACAAGAGTGCTAAATCTGCCTAGAAATAATACTGCATTGATACCTGTATCATACATATTCATTAAACTAATTTTACCTCTCCAAACTCAAGAAGAAAAAGCCCTTAGTGCCTTTTTTCAGCTACAGCATCTTAAACTGAAGACTGTCATATATGAAGGTCCAGCTCTCTCCTGGTTTCACTTCTCAGAGAGAAGAACAAAGATTAGTATTAGCATGTTTTGGTGGACTATACGCAGAGGTGAAACCAGTTCCTTTTACAGAATTGCAGAGCTGAGCGTTTCAGTTTGAAGGGACCTACAGCAATCATCTAGTCCAACTGCCTGACCAATTCAGGGCTGACCCAAAGTTAAAGCATATTATTAAGGGCATTGTCCAAATGCCTCTTAAACACTGACAAGCATGGGGCAACAACCACCTCTCTAGGAAGCCCGTTCCAGTGTTTGACCACCTTCTCCATAAAGAAAAGCTTCCTAATGTCAAGTCTTTTTCAGATCATAGGACCACCAGGGCACTAACATCTGAAGGCACCTCCTCTTCCTAACAGTTTTACACAACTCTGCTTTTCACTTCCTTACCCTACCTGTACTTTAACTAGTCAGACACCATCAGGTCAGTGCAGTCCAACTAGAGAAGGGATGAGCTATGTGAGCAAACTGCTTGGGGCAACTGGAGTGGATCTACGGAGCAGAGCACTTGGTACCGAGAGCCTGACATGCACATTACACGCATTTCAGTGTTGCGTAGGCTAGTAGGGGCAGCAATACACACCAAAGGAGAAAAGAAACACCTCTGGGTACAACAAGGCAAGATCATTTCACATTGGCTCTCCACCCATTTGGCGGTTCTTCTATCAGAGAACGAGAAAGATCTCACATACAGAATACTTCTTAGGAGGCCAGTGGGATCTGCCCCAATGTCACAAATGTCACATTCTTAACCAGGACATGTAAAGGCTGGTGATTTCACCAACACTTCCTTCTACAGTGTGTGGCATAGACAGCTTATTAGTTCACACAGCAGCATCATGCACTGTGGCCCTGAACTTAAATTGTGATTAATGACCGAGGGGCTTCTGGGGCAGCAGCAGATGACCTTAGTGATTTTGTAGTCTTTATTTCTTAGTTTCTTAATAACAAAGCTGTTATTCCTAGGTTTCAGCTACATGAAATCATCTCCTCGTGCTTTCCTTCACAAGACCTTTTCAAATAAACTCTATTTGTATGTAATGTCACAACTTCCAAAGGGACATAATGTGCACAAACAATGCAGCTGCTGGTGCTAGAGTCTCCTGTCAAAATCCTCTTGATTCAAATCATGGCCTCCATGGGAACTTCTGAGCCAGCTTTAAGAAAGGCTACCAGGAACTTTGTGTCTGAGCAAGTCCTCTGCTTCCACCTCTATGTCCCTGCCCCCATTTTGCCAGCAAGCCATACCTGCATAGGGAGTTACATTTCATAACTCCGCTGCTGAAGTTATTCCCCACATACGAAAGCCTGTCAGTTTCCGAGACCTGAAAAACAAAGAAAAATTACTTGAATACAGGGCTGTGAATAACCTTCTCTGCATCCACTTTATTTTCCCTAGTGCCACAAAGCTCTACATTCCCAGGCATCGGACACTAGTCACGTGTAGGCAAACTTCCCTTTGCCCATTTTGGGTACACTTTGCATAAGGTCAAAATTTTTAAAAGACAGACAACATTTCTTGAACCTGAAACTACCCATGATATGTAATTCTACCTCAGCCTTCACTGGGCCAGAAGGTGAGGAACCATTTTAAAGAAATCATGGGACTCATAATTTAAATTTAGAGTTTATCAATGTAGCAAACTTGGGTGTCACCACAGTTACAATGCCTCACTAAGTTGACCACTGTACTTTAATCCAGAAGCAACAGTTTGTGAAAGAAACTGGGTTTACTCACGAAGCCACTAGTGAAGAGAGACCAGGCCTCTGCCAGCCAATTTAGGATACTATTTCCAATGCTTTCAGGTCCTTAACACAGTTGCTCAAAGCTTCTCTAAGCTTCCAGCCAGGACAAACCTTACAGATTTCAGCCTGGGCCAAAGGCACATGTTGGGCAGAGCCACCACTGCAACTAAGGGGAACTCAGTTTAAAATGTAATTTTTAATGGTCATTTTAAATGATCATCTCCAGTACTGCCAAATGACTGCAATTCACTGACTGAAAAAAAGAGCTAGCACTATCAAGAATGGCTGTACTGGGTTTACATGGCAAGGTTTTGGTAGCGGGGGGGGGGGGGGGGGGAGTGCTACAGGGAGAGAAGCTGCTAGAAGCTTCCCCCATGTCCAACAGAGCCAATGCCAGCCAGCTCCAAGATAGACCTGTTGCTGGCCAAGGCCAAGCCCATCAGCAATGAGGGAAGCGCCCCTCTGATAACATATTTAAAAAGGGAAAAAATGCTGCTGCAGAACAGAAACTGCAGCCAGAGAGAGGAGTGAGAACATGTAAGAGAAACAACCCTGCAGACCCCCAGGTCAGTGAAGAAGGAGGGGGAGGAGATGCTCCAGGCACCAGAGCAGAGATTCCCCTGCAGCCTGTGGTGAAGACCCTGGTGAGGCAGGCTGTCCCCCTGCAGCCCAGGGAGGTCCATGGTGGAGCAGATCTCCACCTGCAGTCTGGGGAGGACCCCACGCCGGAGCAGGGGGATATACCCAAAGGAGGCGGTGACCCTGTGGGAAGTCCGTGCTGGAGCAGGCTCCTGGCAGGACCTGTGGATCTGTGGAGAGAGGAGCCCAGACTGGAGCAGGTTTTCTGGCAGGACTTGTGACCCCGCAGGGGACCCACGCTAGAGCAGTCTGTGCCTGAAGGACTGCATGCCATGGTAGGGACCCATGCTGGAGCAGGTCGTGAAGAACTGCAGCCTGTGGGAAGGATGCACACTGGAGAATTTTGTGGAGGACTGTCTCCCGTGGGAGGGACCCCATGCTGAAGCAGGGGAAGAGTGAGGAGACCTCCCCCTGAAGAGGAAGGAGCAGCAGAGACAAGTGTGATGAACTGACCACAACCCCCATTCCCCATGCCCCTGTACTGCTGAGGGGGTAGGAGGTAGAAAATTCAGGAGTAAAGCTGTGCCCAGGACGAAGGAAGGGGTGGGGGGGAAAATATTTTAAGATTTGATTTTACTTCTCATTATTCTACTCTGGTTTGATTGGCAATAAATTAATTTTCCCCAAGTTAAGTCTCTTTTGCCTGTGATGGTAATTACTGAGTGACTTCTCCCTGTCCTTATCTTGACCCACAAGCCTTTCATTATATTTTCTCTCCCCTGTCCAGCTGAGGAGGAGGAGTGATAGACCAGCTTTGCTGGGCACCTGGCAGCCAGCCAGGGTCAACTCACCACAATGGCTCAACCACCTAAATGTATTTTGAAATGTTTGTGTTTCTGCTACACTGCAGTATATTTCCCCTGAGGATTTTGAATGAAAAGTCATTTATTCCTTGAGTGAATCATGCATGTAAGCAGCTATAAAACTTAACAATAGCAGCAGAAAGCACCTTCAGACTTTAATCTTGGTTCTCTCTTCACTGAAAGAAACAGAGATCTCCTTATAATGTAATTTAATGACAACAACAAAAACAACTTTGGTAAAGAATTCACTGTGTTCACTGCCTAAACATAACACAACAGATTTTGTGATCAAATGGACCTGACTAGTTGTTAAGTAACAGCTTTTATCTTTGAAACATTATTTCCCTTTAGGTTATTAAAATAAATCACGAACACACATGCACACACAGACACACACACACACAGCTTCAGTAAATCAACCTCTGCCTGAGAATACACAATCATGTATCAATCACAATTTTTCAAATAAGCACGTATTCAGTTCTGATGAAAAAGTTACTCTCACACGTCACTCTCAATATCATTATCAAAATGTCACATATTGCATTACTCTGGTTCCTTTCTGTTCCAAGAGTCAAGCCGCAATGCCAAGCCTGACAGAGCACGGTCTGATTCTGACATGCTCCACAGAAACCACCATGCCCAGACAGCTGGTGGGGCTGCAGGACCTGCACCCACTTCTCCCGGCTCCCAGGACACGGCGTGGGTCCCCACAGAAGTGTTGGAAGCCTCGGTGGGGAGCCCAGCTTGCCAGCAACAGAGGCTTTACAGGGTAAAGGCACAGCTCTCCTCTGCCCACCCCTGCGCACAGCTTCCCTGAAGAATATAAGGGGTTCCCTGAACGATAAGGGCTTCCCCATTCTCCCAAGCCCCATCACACTCACCTCCATTGTGGCAGCAGCCCACCTAAGAACCAGACCTTCCTCTGAAATCCCAAAGATTTTGTGAAATTTGGAAAACGGTTCCTCTCTCTCACACAGACTATTGCTAAACTCTGATTACTTTTTAAAACATTTGCTACAAAGCAAAGCTCCATGGAGATTTTCTGAGCCTTGCTCACTACACAGTAACTAGAGCAGCTGGAGCTGGGCAGTAGGCTGGAATTCGGAGGGCAACAGTGGTCTCCCTGAAACGGGACCAGACGGGCTGTGTGTCTGACCAAAGTTTCTAGTTCCTACTTGCAGGAACTGCCATGACTGCAGCCTTAAGAGCAAAAAACGGTGAAAGGGTCACCTTTGCTACCCGCTGAGGTGCGAATTACCCGTGTGTCCTCGGCAGAGCCTGGCCGCAGCTCTCGCCCCCATCACCGACGGGCCACGGGGCCCCGTTCTGGGCAGCTGCCCAGGCTGCAGCTCAGCGATCCCCGTTAAGCGGCGATCCACGGGGCAGACAACGGTGGGTGGACGGTGTCAGCGCCTCACCCACCGCCACGGCCCCTTTCCAAGTGGGCGAAGCTCCAGACTCCCATGGCCCCTTTCCGCACCGGAGCCACCGAGGCTCCCAAACCCACGAGGTCGGACTGCAGGCGACCACGGGAGAGCGATCCACGGGCGAACCCTTACCAGGATCCTCCGGTGCTTCTTCCGGGGATGGGCCGTATCCTTGCTTCGGTAGACGGTGAACCGCATGGAGTCGGACCGCCGCAGCCTACCGTTGGAGAACTGCACTGCAAGGCGGCGGAGAAAAGGCCGTGAGACCGAGCCGTGAGACCGGGCCGCGACCTCGCTCCCGGCCCCCACGCCCCAGCCCAGCCCAGCCCGTCCCGTCCCCGTCCCCCATCTCACCCAGCACCGCCGGCTGCTCGGCCTCGGGGTTCCCGCGGTAGCACCAAGCGGCGGCGGCCATGGCGCAGGACAGCGAGGGACGGGGACGGTGGGACGTCCCTCCCGGGGCGGGGCGGGCCGGGAAACCCTGCACCCTCCGCCCGCCTCACCGGCGGGTTCTAAACGAGGCCCCGGCTCTCGGGCGGCGGCGGCGGCAACACTCGGGGCGGGAGAGCGGTTCACTGCCGCCACCAGGCCCGCTCCGCTGCAGCCGCCATACCCGGACGCGCGGCCTGGCCTGGCCGGCGGAGGGCGCCCCTCCATCCCCCCCCGGCGGAAAGCGGCACCCGCCCAATCACGGCTGTGCTTATTGCCGAGTGGTGGGGTTGGGAGGGTGGGGGGAGAGAGAGGATAGGGCCGTGCCGCTGTAGCTCAGTAACGTAGGCCGCCGATTGGTTGGCGGGCGCAGTGGGCGGGCCCACTTCTGGCTAGTGGGTCACTGCGCCATGGCATCACTTCCGGCGCCTGCCGCCGCCGCCGCAGCGCAGGGCCCGTAGGGGCGGAGCGGGGGACGGGGCCGCAGGGCCGAGGACGACGGCCGCGACCGGCCATTCCCTTCCCTTCCCTTCCCTTCCTTTCCCTTCCCGCCGCGGCCCTTCCCGCACGGAGAGCGGTGGTGGGCGGCGTACCGTAGGTGAGCGGCGGCGGCGGGCGGCGGCCGGCGGCGGCCGGGGGTAGGGGCGGGGGGAAGGGGGTAACGGGAACCGGGAGCGCGCCGGCGGGGGCGCGCGGGGCGGCGGTGGGTGACGTGTGCGGGCGACGTGTGCGGGCGGGGCTGAGAGCTCCGGGTCGTCCGCCCCTTCCCCGGTGTCCGCCGCAAGTGACCCCTCCGGGTTATTTGGAAGCCCCACGGGAAAACGGAGGAGCGGGGCGTGGAAGGTGGTGAGGGGCGGGTGGGGAACCGGTCACGGTGCCTGCGGGGAGAGTGCGGTCGTCGGAGTTTTGCCGGTGGGGAGGGGATGGAGATCGGTACCGGCGGCGTGGAGGACTGCGGCTGGCCGGGGAACGCGGTTCTATTCTCCTTGAGAAGAAGCCGTAGGGCGGAACACGGTCCCCGTCCTCGGTGGGGGTTTCCATCCACTGGGGAAGCTCGACGTTTCCGTGGGCCTGCGGGGACGCGGAGCCCCCTGCGGCGGTTCTTCCTGTCGGGGTCCGGTGGAACGAAGCTGGCACTTGGCCTCTGCCCCGGGACTGCTGGAAAAGCATTTGGTTCTGACCTGGGCAAGACGGACGAAGCTGTGTTGCCGAGTGTGAGAGGCTGCTTGTGACCTGGAGAGCCTTTTCGTTGGGCGTGTGGCGATGTCTCCGTAAGACGCAAAACTAAAACACGTGGATGCATTTTTAACTGCTGATGATGGAAGGACGAGGCGTAGATGCTATCTTGAGTCTTGAGGGGGACATAAAACTTGGATATTCCAGGCAATGTAAAAAAGAAAAAAAGGCATGACTCCATTCTTCAGGACAGTACCTTTCAGTGCATTCAGGAATGAGCACGGGAACAACAGCCTTTCCTATTTGTCAGTTACTTTAACATTCTGGAATTTTCAGAGAAACATACCTTCAGGTGACAAGTTATAAATTAGGTTTTACTTTGTCGTACTTGGTGTAACTATTGAGTCGTAGTTCATCTTGTGGAGGACAGCATAAAGGTGAAGAGGTGTTACATGTACTGTTGGTGTACAAAAGCTGCATGCACACCAGCTGCTTCTGTGGAATGTATGTGGTACGTCTGTGGTATTGACCTCACTAGCTGCTGTTTTTTCTTATGGTTGTGCTAACAAAGGCAAACTCTGCTGTAAACCCATGTTATAAAGAAAAGGTAGACCTGGAGCGGTGTCTGTGTGAAAACAGAGAAGGAAGTTACCATCTTTGAACTGAAAAAAGCTGATTAATTTCTTCCTCCACCTTTCAAAAATTACTCAGAAGGACTTCAGTTAATTCAGCATAATACATTCAAATAATGTAGATTGTTACCTTCTAGTGTGACTTTTAAACAGTAATTAAGGCAATGTGTTCTTTTTAATTCTTCATTAGTACATGCTTCTATTGGGTTTCGTGGCAAGGCTTTGGTAGCGGGGGGCTGCAGGGGTGGCTTCTGTGAGAAGATATGAGAAGCTGCCCCATATCAGATGGAGCCTGTTTCAGCCAGCTCCAAGATGGACCCAGCGTTGGCCAAGGCCGAGCCAGTCAGCAATGGTGATAGCACCTCTCTGATAACGTATTTAAGAAAGGGTAGAAAATGCTGTGCAACAGCAGCTGGGAGAGAGGAGTGAGAAAATGTGAGAGAAACAGCTCTGCAGACCCCCAGGTTAGTGAAGAAGGAGGGTGGGGGGGTGCTGCAGGCACCAGAGCAGAGATTCCCCTGCAGCCCATGGGGAAGACCACGGCGAGGCAGGCTGTCCCCTTGCAGCCCAGGGAGGTCTACGCTGGAGCAGGTGGATGTGCCCTGGAGGAAGCTGCAGCCTGTGGAGAGCCCATGGAGCAGGCTGCTGGCAGGACCTGCAGCCCCTTGGAGAGAGGAGCCCACACTGGAGCAGGTTTTCTGGCAGGACTTGTGACCCCATGGGGAACCCACGCTGGAGCATTGTGCTCCTGAAGGACTGCACGCTGTGGAAAGGACCCACGCTGGAGCAGTTTGTGAAGAACTGCAGCCCATGGGAAGGACCCATGTTGGAGAGGTTCGTGAAGGAGTGTCTCCTGTGGGAGGGACCCCATGCTGGAGCAGGGGAAGGGTGTGAGGAAGTAGGAGCAGCAGAGAGGAAGTGTTATGAACTGACCGCAACCTCCGTTATCTATCCCCCTGTGCTGCTTGGGGACAGGAGGTAGAAGAGTTGGGAGTGAAGTTGAGCCTGGGGAGAAGGAAGAGGGGTGGGGGGAAGGTGTTTTTAGTTTTATTGTTCTTTCTTTCTATCCTATTCTGTTATTTATTGGCAGTAAATTAAATTAATCTGCCCCAAGTCGAGTGTTTCAGATGGTGGTTGGTGAATGATCTCCCTGTCCTTACTTCAGCCCACAAGCTTTTCATCTTACTTTCTCCCCCATCTTGCTAAGGAGGGGGGGTGAGAGAGCAGCTGGGTGGGTGTCTGATCAACCCACCACAATGCCAAAACAGACAGAACCGTGCAATACATCCATGTAGATTTTTTTCCCTTCTGAGGGTAAAATAATGTTAGAAGATGAGTTTTTGAAATGAGTTTTGGAAGATCAGAAGCAGACAATTCAGCAGTTTTCATTTGAAATACAGTAGTAATCTGCTGAATCAGTTATGTGGACATAGTTATTTGCTTAGGCTGAAGATGTGTAATACTAATAATCCATTGTGGTGGTGGTGGTGTTGCTTCAATCTAAACCACTTCCTGGCAAAAGTAGATTTATTCATTATGCAGTTAACCCTAGTTTCACTGCGGTTAAAAGCTTAGGCAAAGGAATCACCAAGGAAGGTGGTTGGATGGCATTGTTTAAAATTCTTAAATCTCTGGTAAACAGTGAAGTTGAGCTAGATTTAGAAATGATTGCCATATTGAGCAAGAAGACATCATGCTGGCACCAAGCTGTCTGTGCCTGCCCTTTCCTATGGGATCCTTGCCTGTAGACCTTTGGTTCTGGGTGGTGTTTGTGGTTTGATTCATGACCTGGGGGTGATGGTAGGCAGGAGAAGCTGGCAACTGAGTTTCCTTTGCAGCATTGGGCATTCTTCTTGAAGGACGATGGCAGTGACAGAGACTGCCATGGTACCATGAACCTCAGGAGAGGTTTTCTGAACTGGTAACGTAACTGTGAGTTCAGATCAATCCTCACTGATGGCAGTTTGTCTTCCCATGCCCTTAAATGGCTTTACTGCCAGTTCTGTATAGCAGCATTCTCTGCTTTTCCCTTTGTAAATAAATCAAATAGTGATACTGCCCAAACAGCTTTCCTCACGTGTTTCACTGTGCAATGCCTAAAAAACTGTTGTGCTCATGGGAACAGCTGTTTTCTCCTATCTAGATACAGTTTTATAGCTTCCTAAGATCAAGAATAGAATCCATGATCTTCTTTTCCTGTTTTCTATTGATACAAAAGCCTAGTGTTTTATTGGTAAGTTGACCAGAAAAGCATAGTCAACCCTTCTGAGAGAGACTGACGCCTGTGAAAGCTATGGTACTGACCTTCAAGCCCAAACAATGAAGGGGTTAGCCAGGAATTACAAGGCAACAGTGTTCAGTCTGTTCAGAATATGCAGCAGTACAGGTGTGTTAAACAGTAGAATCACAACAAAGAACCCCCCTGGTGACAAGCTGAGATGGCACATCAAAATGCAGGAGTGTCACATTTCAGTCTCCTCCTGCGTGTCTTCCTCTGAAGTATCACACTGTGCTGCAGGATCCAACTGAGAGACCGAGAGATGAATCACAGGGCTGGGAGGAGGTGAGGTGGAAACGTCAGGAAGCAGGAGGATGGCCATGTCACAGGTAGTATCTGTTTCTTCAGATAACTAAGAGTGTCTAAGAAAAAACTAGCCTTTTTTTTTAGGAAGCTTTTTGTTGCTCCTTTCAAAGATGCTCTTTGCAGTTGGCAGGCTGTGCTGTTACTGTTTGTTAATGAGTTGGTGTTGCCATGGGTTGGACTGTCTATTATGCGGTACCTTTCAGATGATCAGAAAATACTAAGCCATATCCTAATCTCTTACTCTTCTCTGGAAGGCTGATGCAACCAGCAGCAGTGTTTGCAGTGCAGTTTATCCTTTCTGATTCTTAGGCAAGTTGTAATTCATCTTCGCTGACAACAGGAAGATAAACTGTGTGAGTTGAACTGTATACAAAACCTGGCTAAGGAAACACCTCAAATCAGATGTTGTAAGCTCAACTATCAGTCATGAAAGTCACACACACACACACATACACACACACACACACAATGCCTTTCATGGCTGGCACTCATTGTATTGTTGCATACACGAAAGTGATATAACATTGGAGTCTACTTCAGTTGTATGGGGCAAATCCAGAATCATTTCAACTACTGTTAACTAAAATTCCACTATATGCTAAGTTTGAAAACACTCTCAGAGCAGAGAACACACACCCTCCATGTTTCAAAGTGTCAAAACTTGCTGAAGATGTCAAAGAAAGTGAAGACTTCCATTTCGTCCTGCCTCTACCCTCCCACCGTCCTGCTGACTTGCTAAAAAACCAACAAAACTGGTAGTACAAAGTGTTTTCTAAAATAACACTTGTATCACTGACTCCTATCTAGATTTATGTTTGTATTTCAGGCTTCAGGGGAGCTTTTTATGAGATGTATTATTTCAAGCACAATGGTTAAGCACAGTACAAGTGTATTACAATCTTTTGTAAAATGTAATTTAAGCTAAAAGGCAAACAGTTATTAATCTTATATTGGCACACTTTCAAGTTTTGGCTATGTGCCAGGGATTCCTGCAGGCTTAGTACCTAGAATATAAAATGCATTTAAATACAGATTGTTGGGAGTGGGGTTTGAGGTGCAGGTAATAAATTGTCCTTCATTTATCTGATAAGGAAAAAAGCAAGTACCTACTCTAAAGTTTTCAGTAGTGTATTGGTATGTGAGATTTATTCTGATACTGTTCTGCTGAATGATGTAGTTGAGGCAGCTTTTGTTGTTGGTTTTAGTAACAAAATCAATTGCTTTGCAAAATTTTTAAAAGCTTCTTTAGGGGGAACTTGAGGTTGCTTTTTTTTTTTGACTATGTATGTTTGCTTGACAGTGGCTCAGGATTGCAGTGTAATCTAAACTGTGTCCTTTATTATTGGACATAGTAATAAAATTTTACATAGATCATTATTCAGGTTCCTTATTTTTCACACTATTTTATAGTGAGTTAACTTTAACTTTTTTTCAGAGAAGCAAGGGAAAATTTTTTGATTCTGCAGTAGTTTCAGTGCCAGTGTACTTGCTTTGTCCCATCTTGCTGCCGCTTAAGTATTAGAGCAGAGGAATTTGATGGAAAAAGGGGCTGTAAGTCTACATAGTATTACCAATGGTAACCATTCAAGAAATAGAAAGAAACTGTATGAAGAAATTATTACCGTTACGAGTAGTAGAAATATGTGCTAATAAAACCTGAATTCCTATGGAAAAATCCATAGTGTCCCTTCTCCTGCTACGTGATTGTTACCAGCTGTCCCTTGTGTTTCCTACCTGCCTGGCTGCGTAGATGGCTGCATGAATGCCTCATTCGTAGCTGTGTGTGCAGACTGGCCAGCTGGCTTGTTTTGGTTTTGGGTGTTTTGTGTTGTTTAAGAGAATAAGGGAATTAATTATGACTCTGTGAGAAGTAGTCCTTATAAATTTGGCTTCTTCTGTAACCAGACATGAACTTCAACAAAAAATGTAGGAATTCAGTATCTCATCTCCTTTTTGTTAAATTTGGTTGGAGTTGACGGAGACTCTGAGGTTAATAGCCAATGGGAAATTAATAAACTGGCTGTGTCATTGTAAATTGCAGGTCTTTTTTCCTAGAATTCCAAAACACTTGCACATCAACCTTCTGATTAGGTATTTTTAATCCTGATGCTTTCTTAATATGAAAGGCTTAGTTTAAGAAATTAAAGCCTTATCTTCATCCACATGTATGAGGAATATTTTACTATGTGCCGCTGTGAATGTTCAGTTATGTGATCAAGCTCCTCTGCACAGCCCCAAGGGAGCCTGGAGAGGCTATGGCAGGAGGGGGAGCCCAAACAGTACCCTGCGAAGCTGCTCCCAATCCTTTCCCTGGAGCTGGCCCATCTCCGCAGCCCCAGAGGAGCACAGGGGCACAGGTGGGAACCCAAACCAAGGACCCCGAGAAAGGAGCACCCTCTCCAGGGCAGTCCCCCCAGAGCCTCTGCCCAGTGTCTCGTCATACTAAGGGTATTGCTGCCCACAGTGTGGGCTGCAGGGGAAAACCAGTTTGGGATCCCACAGGACTTCCTATGCGATGTTTAGGGGAGGAACCAAAAGTGGGGCAAGGGAGGAGTTTAGGGGATTTGGGGAGGAACAAGTGTTGAAATATAGAGGGGTAAGGGATGAAAAGGGCTGGCTGCATGTAGGCAGTTGGCTGGTCACTGCGCTTGCCTGGCCATGCCCCACACCTGATCAGCGCTGTGTGTCCTGCTCCTTATTAAATTCCATTTTGGCTCTGTCCTGGGTGAGAGCTCTCTGGTTGTTGTGAGTGCAGCCACAGGACACATTGGAGCAAGCGCAGGTGAGCGAAGATCAACTGCATGAGCTGGTGAAGTGACCTGGGAGCAAGGGGGTCTGTGGGTCCTTAAGGGCAGCTCTGGTGTGAGAGTGCTTGTGTCTATAGGGGCAAGAACATGGCAGGGTCAGATGTGGGACCAGGGGAGTCCCAGTTGGCTCCGTGTACCTGTGACAGTCTGTACTAGCAACTGGAGCCAGGCTGTGGCCTCAGGGACTTGTATGTCTGCAGACTGAGGATGGGGAGACTGGGACCCAGGGGACAGCTACTGGGAGAGCCAGCTGCTGGAGGGGTCCGCCTTGTACGCCTGTATGCCTGTTCTTGCTGGTGGACTTCCATCTTGCCCATCCAGAGAGGGGAGGAGGATGAGGCCTCTGGTGCTACCTGTGTTTGTGTGAGTGCTGAGTGTCGTTGCATATATGTGTGCTCTGTGCGCTGGTGCCTGCTGCGAATACATCTCCCACTCTCCTGCTGGGATGTGGGGATGTTTAGCAGGAGCAGCCTTGCCTCTCTTGGGCTGTTGGATCTGCACTGGTATGTTTTCCTCTAGCAGTGAAGAGGCAGGTTAAGTATTTAAATATCTACTGAGCACACTTTCTATTCAAAGGTTAATTATCTTTTTAAGCGTGTAATCAAAATGCTAGGAAGAAAATGCTTCCTTATTAATTTCTACTAAATCAATCTTACATTAAAAAAATCCATAGTTCTCCTAAAAGTCTTCTGAAAATACCAAAGAAAGCTGTAAAATTGAAAGTCAGAGAGGTAAGTGCATGTAAAGGTACACCTCCAGTGACCTGTGGTTTAATGCCTTCCCCAGATAGAGGTGGCATCTGAATATTTAATAGCTCTCAATTGTTCTGGTTTTTTTGATGAATCTATGTAATGGCTGTTGAATTCCTGTGTACTTGCCCATGGCAGGGAGTTCTATAGCTTTACTGCGTTATGTGAAGGAGTGTTTCTTTGATTCTGACCCTGCTGGTTTCATTTCATAGGCCTTGGTCCAGGGACATGTAGAACAGTTGTTTTCCAGTCAGGATTTCGTAGATGGTTTTTCTTTGCTTGCCCTTAGAATTTTCCTGGCTCTGACTATTTGTATTTATAGTAAAACTACTTGTAGCTAAACAATTTGGTATAGTTTCTTTTCACTTGTGGTCATTTGTTTGATTATAAAGCTAAGCTGTTATCTTTCCTGCTGCTCTCCAAAAGGCTGTTGGACTCAGTGTCTGCTGTTTGTACCACTGATGTCCCCCCTGAGTCCCACTGACTGGTTCTGATTCAGCGGAAGATTTCATCTAACATTCCCTGGGTCCCCAGGATGTGAACTGGAGCTGGCTGTGAGCCTCCTGAAGGCTGCAGAGACTGGCTACTGAAACCACTTGCTATTCAGTTGGGAGCATCACTGTCCATCATCCGAATAGGCATTCACACAGCATGTGATGGGATGCCACCCATCAGATGCTGGAGATGTTGGGTCATTTGATAGGGGAATGATGGGGATGTGCAGCCCACGGGTGGTTCAGGGGAGTCCTTACGGCCAGCTGTTGCTGAAAGGCGAGGTATCACTGAAGCAGGAGGGGAAGACAGACTGAATGTGCGTATCTAGAAATACACCACTCATATATTTTGGTATCGACTTAGATGCATTGCATGTATTTAGTAACCTGAAGTAGCTGATATGTCAACGAATGTGGTATGTGGGTAGTATGCAGTATATACAACTGAAATCGAGTTTTATAATTTTCAGTTGATCTTGTATGAGATCTCAGCTTCACTGTGGGGCCTGTGTTTTTCATTCTGGTTCAAGGACTTTAGCCCTTACGGTGTAGTAAAAGTTAAATACCAAGCCAAATTAATATTACTTGAAGCAAAACTGGGGTTTGTCTTGTTCGAGGTACATGAAGGATGCAATCACTTTTGGTGACTGTAAGCAAGGACTCTCTCTGAATTCTGAAATCCCAAATCATTGCTCAAAACAATGACTCTTGCCTGTTTTCTGTGGTTCAAATACATATTGCTGCCTGGGCAGAAATACCTTGGACCATAGCTGTAACCCATCTTCCTTTCTGGAGTCCAGCTCAATCTTTTTACTGATGTGAGACCCTGTCCTCATGTTGTTTGGTGTTTTCCACCTCCAGTCTTCTCTGGGCATTGGCTCGAATGTGTTATTACATACCCTGCTGAAGCATACCACCTGCTGGGATTGGCTTGATAAAGGCAATGCATGAGCTCTCAAGTATTTTTTATCTTCTACAGTGTGTTTCCTAAAATGACCTAAAGCAGTGCACAGACTGGGAACTGTTGGGGTGCTTGTGAACAGCTTGCTTCTGACAACCCTTGAAGCTGGAGCAGTCTCTGTGCTTTCTGCAAAAAAGGTACAAGTGGAACGATTTCGTTCTTGGTTGCAGGTGGGGCACAACAAAGTGCTCCCATCTTAGCTGTCGGTGGTGGTACTAACGGTTCAGCACTGCTGCATTTTGGAAAGTCACTGTAGTTAATACCAAGGTGTCGTCTAGTTCTGGTCCTCAGGGAAAGGAGATCCCTTGCCTCTCCTGGTGTGGTAGGTGCCTGGCATTTTCCAGTGGGCTGTAGTGTTTTACACTGTGCAGTTTAGCCCTGCATATAGCTGTAGAACTGTGAAATGGTTCCTTGGAGCTGTCACTCTTGACTGGGGAGTAAAGTGAAAAGAAAGTCGACAAACATCTAGGCCCCCCAAGAGCACACTGATGCTATAGTGATGCTACTCTAAATGGAGCGAGAGTTTCTTTGTTGCTCTGGCAACTGTTGCCCCCCTGTCCCCATCTCCTCCCCTAGATCCTGTGTTTTAGTCCCGTGAAGCTAAGGATAGAGCATTAACTCTGGCGTAACACTTGGCCCATCTCAGAGGCGAGCAAAAGAAGATAAATGAAGAATTATTTGGCAATCCCCTCTCAACTTCCCAGAGATGCCTAGCTGGAGAGGAACATTCCTTACAGAGGAGATTGTCCCTGGGGTATGTGGGGACAAAGCAGGGCATGAGTTTAACCAGGTGTGCCTGAGCAGAAAAGGCAAGACAGCGATGTAGCAGCACTGCTCACAAAGCAGCCTTGGCCTTTGCCACATTCCAGACACTTCTTGCTGGGACTTGTGGCTCTTGTCACAGCCTCCCCGTCTTCCTTTTGTCCTGCTACCTGAGGTCAGTGAGTTTCAGGGTCTGCTCCTTTGTTCCTCCCTCCTCCTACTACCACCAGGAAGCATCTCTTCACTCCTCCTTGTGTTGTACTTCTCTTGGAGAAAATGTGTAGAAATAAAAACTGTGCAATTCCAAAGTTTGTCTTAACTTTTTTTTTGTTTGAAAATGTCATCTTATTTTTACTGTCAAATACACATTCTTAGTGAAAGATAAATAAAATCACCTATCATCTGTATTCCTATTTCTTATTTTAAAAAGGGGCAAAATCAAATTCTTCTGTTTTATTACATAACTTCATTTATAGAGATAAGGAGGACTGTGACACAGTACTCAATTAAATCTCATTACGATGCTTATTTCAGGCATTCAGGAATCGTAGCCTTAGTGCTGCCAAATTAGGGGATTTTTGAATGCTGCCAATAAGCCTGGACACTCACCATTGCTGGAAGGCATGAACTATAATTTATTTATTTCTTCTTTTTAAAATACACAGGAACCAATTATGGTTGGAGGCAACAGATTTTTGCCAGCAGAATTTTTTGCTTTTCAGCATTTAGGTAAAACTGTGGTTCTTTGCCAGCCTGTATCCTTTGGAGAGGGGCAAGGTTCTTTGTCCGCGAACTAGGTGGTAAAATCTTTCTGCAGCAAAGACCTGCAAAGTGTGTGTCATGTGCCTTAGAGAAGGAGGAGGTGGGTGAATGCCAGCTGCCTCTTGGCTGGAGAACAGCAGCTGCTCTTAGATTAGCTCCAGCCTGGCAGCTGAGGCAGGCAGGGGCTGTTTACTGAGATTTTTTGTGACCTAATGGTTTTAGTCTTTGTGCTTTTATGTTAGTTTGCCACCTCTTCTGGCACGAATTCAGATCTCTTTTCCTACTGTACTACCAATTCCTTTTCTTTTATGTCGCCCGATGTTAGTCCAAGTGCAGCAAAAGCCGCACATTTGAGGAGGTCCATTTGTCCAGGTTGTCCCCTAAGGGATTTCATAAACCTGGGAATCAGAAAACGGTAGCTGTTCATCACACAGTAGTGTCTGTAGTAGCCTCAAAACATGCTAAAAACTGAGAGCATCTGCATCTAGGGCCTCCCTACCCTGAAGCTGTCTGTAGTCTCCCTGACAATGCAGAACTTTGTTATTTAATGACAAGAATAATTGTGTTATAGAACACAATTATTCTGCCCATCCCTTCCGTAACTATTGGAGACACTGGCAAGTTTGACTGATGAGACTACTAGATGACTACTATTTTAAGTCCAACATGGTTTATAGCTGTGGGCCTAATAGAAAAGGCAGGCGTAGGTTTGTACCCTCGCTGGATGGAGAACCCACCATGTGTTCAGCTCGTGCTTGTTCTGCTCTGCCAGTGGATGGTACGACTGGGAAACCTCGCTCAGCCCCAGGCCCAGCCTGAGCTTCCTCTGGGATCTGGGGGGATTTGGTCTGATGGGGTGTGGAGTGGGAGCAAGCAGGGTTATTGCGCAGGGAGCGAGGGCACACAGAGTATGTGTCAACTTCATTTCCTAATGAGAAACCTAATCTCATGCTGCTTGCAGAATGGCTCCTGAACTAACTCAAAAGAAGTGTATTCTTTATAAAAGAGAATCAAGAACCCTTCCGCTTTCCCTTGACATGTTAATGGTGATAATCCAAGGCTGGGGAACATTGCAGATGTACTTTCCTAGTTTAAGCTGAGCTGCTGCCGGAAGCCCACAGATCTTTATAATTCTACAGCTGCCTGCTTATGTATGTGTAAGTGTGTAAATCTATCGGTGATCTTCTGTGTATTGTTTGGCTTTTTGGCCTTTACCAGCATGGTTTTACAGCAGTGTGTGTCTTGAAGATGGTAGTCCCCAGTCTGCCCTGCCTCCCTTACTGCCTTCTGCCTTGCAGCAAAGGAGAGCACAGAGCTTTGAGCTGCTGCAGGCTGAGGGAGCTTTTGTGGCCACGTGCCACTGCTCCTCCATGCCTGCGATCTCAGGAGTTGCTCTTTGCATATGTGAGGTTTTGCTTTTTCTGCTGATCCTTCCAAGTAAATAGTTAATCTCTGTCCATCCAGGTGAAAAAAATTCCAAAGCAATTAACAATCTACATCAACAACTGTACCCATTTTCCTCTGAATGAATGGGTGTTCTTGGCAGCTGCTCTGTCTGGCCTGAGCATACCTTCTGAGCAAAGGCATTGCATAAAGTGAGACACCTGCGAAGAGTTTGAAATACAAGCGTTATTTCTGAGCAAACTTTACTGGTCAAGCGTGACTATGGGAAGCTTTGTATGCAACTTACTCATATAGCTTGTGACTATACACATATGCAAATGCAGCATATGGTTTGCTCACAACGTTTGTGCATTTGAGGACAGAATTTCTAAATCGGCAGACTCATATTTGATCCCTCTTCAAAAGTATAATTCTTTCTGTGCGACCTTTTATTTTAGCTGCTTTACAGTCTTCATGCCTCACACGATACTGTGGTACTGCTATTCAAAAATAAACGTGAACACAAAAATGTCTGTGTATGTCCTATACATGCAACCTTTCTGTTCCCCAAATCTTATACTTTTTGATTTGTCATGAGAAAAAATAAACATATCACCAAAAGTCGCCTATTTAGTCTTTAGGTGAGTCTACTAAGATTTTACTTAGATTATGTTAATGGAAATTTAAGAAGAAAACACCCCTGAGTTTGTCTAGTTGTCTTGTTGAGTAGTGCCCCATATTGTCAAAAGCTTCCTATAACTTCCTTATGGACCAAGAAGGTTTATAAGGAATAGCAAGTAGAGAGATGGC
Organism: Buteo buteo; assembly: GCF_964188355.1. Lineage (NCBI taxonomy): Eukaryota > Metazoa > Chordata > Aves > Accipitriformes > Accipitridae > Buteo > Buteo buteo. Next base: position 88,151,885 of record NC_134204.1, on the reverse strand, counting down.
TCTTACAGTTGGCAAACTTTTCTATCTTACTACCATTTTATTTATTTTGTGCGAAAAACAGAAGACTTTCAGTACATCCCAGCTGATAAACTATAGTGAATAAGAAAACTGTATTGCAATTCTGATAGCTAAAGGTGGCAGCTTGAAATAAGAGCTGACCACTTGTTCCAGTGCAGAAGTGTCTCCCTTCTTTTCCATTAACTCTTTTCTGTGTTTCTGTGTTGAAAGCAGATACTCGAGTGACAGTTCTGCACAGTAGCTGAAAAACTGTGCAGAAAGTCATTTGCAGAAGGTGAAGCTGGATTAAATGAGATGAGAATTAAAGTTCAGACTTTTCAGTGGGAGGTTATCTAGTAACGTGAGCAATTTATCAAAGGTTGCAGTAGATTATTCACAGTTAGATTTTTTTAAAAACCAGGATTAAATGTTCTACTAAAGAGTGTGTTTGAGTTTGGACAGGAGCTAACAGAGGTGAAATGACCTGCGTTATTCAGTTTGCAGCAGAGCTGCCTGTGACACGTCTGATGCTGAGGTGACTGTTACACTAGGTCAGCTCCATGGCAGAACCTGTATTTTCTTCCACATCCTGCTCTGCAAGATTGCCAGCTTTGATACATTACCAATGTGGCAGTGGCAGATTAAGATCAGTTATTGTTCATCTGTCATCTTTCATTTTTAAACCTGGTTTCACTTTGGTCTGACCAGGACTTGAGCCATTTTTAATATTATAGTTTCTTCTGTTTTGTTTTGTAGGATCATGGATTTTCCAGGACACTTTGAGCAAATCTTTCAGCAGCTCAACTACCAGAGGCTTCATGGCCAGCTTTGTGACTGTGTCATTGTGGTGGGAAACAGGCATTTCAAAGCCCATCGCTCTGTTTTGGCAGCATGTAGCACACATTTCCGAGCTCTATTTACTGTAGCGGAAGGAGATCAGACTATGAATATGATTCAGCTGGACAGTGAAGTGGTGACAGCAGAAGCTTTTGCTGCTCTGATAGACATGATGTATACTTCCACACTAATGCTTGGGGAGAGCAATGTTATGGATGTCTTGCTGGCTGCTTCTCACTTGCATTTGAACTCTGTTGTTAAAGCCTGCAAACACTACCTTACTACCAGGACACTGCCGATGTCTCCACCGAGTGATAGAGTTCAAGAGCAAAATGCACGCATGCAGAGGTCTTTCATGCTCCAGCAGCTTGGACTGAGCATCGTGAGCTCTGCCTTAAATTCCACTCAGAACACAGAGGAACAACCAAATACTATGAGCTCCTCGATGAGAAGTAACATTGAGCAGCGCACTACTTTTCCTATCCGTCGTCTCCACAAACGTAAACAGTCTTCTGAAGATCGGGCCAGACAGCGCATCAGGCCTACCATGGATGAGTCTGTTTCTGATGTGGCTGCAGAGAGTGGGCAGTCAGTAGTTCATTCACGGGAAGATTTCTTCTCGCCAGATTCACTGAAGATTGTGGACAACTCTAAGGCCGATGCTGTTGCTGATAACCAGGAGGATAATACTATTATGTTTGATCAGTCTTTCAGTGCTCAGGAAGATGCTCAAGTGCCCAGCCAGTCTGACAACAGCGGAGGAAACATTTCACAAATGTCCATGGCATCACAGGCAACGCAGGTGGAAACCAGCTTTGACCAGGATGCTGCTTCTGAGAAGAACAACTTCCCATGTGAAAATCCAGAGGTCAGTCTGAATGAAAAAGAGCACATGAGGGTGGTGGTGAAGTCTGAACCCTTGAGTTCTCCAGAGCCTCAAGACGAGGTGAGCGATGTCACTTCCCAAGCAGAGGGCAGCGAGTCTGTTGAAGTGGAAGGGGGAGTAGTGAGCGCAGAGAAGATAGAACTGAGTCCCGAGAGCAGTGATCGTAGCTTTTCTGACCCACAGTCCAGCACTGATAGGGTGGGAGACATCCATATTATGGAGGTGTCAAATAACCTGGAACACAAATCTACTTTCAGTATCTCAAATTTTCTAAATAAAAGCAGAGGTGGTGGTTTTGGTGCTAGTCAAAACAGTGATGACAACATTCCAAATACCACCAGTGACTGCAGGATGGACAGTGATGCTTCTTATCTCATGAGTCCAGAGTCGGGGCCTGCTGGTGGCCATTCATCTGCCACCGTCTCTCATGTTGAGAATCCATTTAGTGAGCCTGCAGATTCTCATTTTGTTAGACCAATGCAGGACGTGATGGGTCTCCCCTGTGTACAGACTTCTGGGTATCGGGCAGCGGAACAGTTCGGCATGGATTTTCCACGGTCGGGCTTGGGCTTGCACTCCCTGTCAAGGGCAATGATGAGCTCAGTAAGAGGTGGAGCTAGCAGCTTTCCTGGCTACCGCCGCATAGCCCCCAAAATGCCTGTGGTGACCTCTGTCAGGAGCTCCCAGCTGCAAGATAACTCATCCAGTTCCCAGCTGATCATGAACGGGACCACTTCTTTTGAAAACGGGCATCCATCGCAACCTGGTCCGCCACAGCTGACAAGGGCATCTGCAGACGTCCTTTCAAAATGCAAGAAGGCCTTATCTGAGCACAACGTCTTGGTTGTAGAAGGCGCACGCAAGTATGCCTGCAAGATCTGCTGCAAGACGTTTTTGACCTTGACAGACTGCAAGAAACACATCCGTGTCCATACGGGAGAAAAGCCTTACGCCTGCCTGAAGTGTGGCAAGCGGTTCAGCCAGTCCAGCCACCTGTATAAACACTCCAAGACAACCTGCCTGAGGTGGCAGAGCAGCAATCTGCCTAGCACTTTGCTTTAACCTTCTCCAGCCGGGGCCTGAAGGAGAATGCCAGTGCAGATGTCTAGCTCCCTGAAGCACCACAGGAACATGAACGCTATTTTTTTCAAGGCTGCAGGCTCAGAGGCTGCTCTTGTTGGTCAGTGAACACTTACGTGTGATGGTGCCACACACACAAAAGTCTTGGTTCTGTCAATTGGGGATATTACTGTACCTACCTCACAGGGGTGTTGTGAGGCTTAAACAGCTGTAAGCGAAGTTGGAGATCCTCAGAAGTCGCACTGCAGCTGTGTGAAGTGTTACTATGATGTACGTTCAGGCCTTGGGCTGATGGGGATACAATCCCTAAAACTAAGCAGTTCCTTTGCAGGGCAGAGGGTTGAGAGCGTAGTTATCTCATGAAGTAGCACGTTTCAAAAATGAGAAACTGAAGTGCAAATTTCCTCTTTTTTTTTTTTTTTCTAAAGTATTTTGTAAAAGTGAAAGCATTTAAATAAATGACCTGTAAAACAAGTTGCTGCATTATGTATGGACAGTAATGCAAGAGCTGTTTACTGTAACTAACGCAGACTGCGTATCTTTAAAAGAGAAAAACAACTTTGGGTGCACCTGTCTGACATAATCGTTTAAAACATGCTAATTATAAAAATAGTTTTAGGGTTATGAACGTATGTTTGGCTGTTTTGTAGTAAAGGACACTGTGTGATGAAGGTGCTTAAATTAAATCCAAGACAAGTAACTTTTGGACTGCCAGATGTATATATACTTTGAATACAGCAAGATCTGGATGTTTGACTGATTTTTTTCTGTAGAAACTTGTATTAAGTGATAAGTGAAGTACTGTTTCTTGTTCGTGCTATTCTTAGCAGTATTTTAACCAATTTGTATCTCCTACGTTGAAATTCTATATACACAGAAGTCTGAAAAGAGCTTGTCTTTGTCTGCTTTGGTTTTTTGAAAGAGAGAGAGAATTTGTGATGGCTTTTTTTACTGCGTAAGGTAGTCTCTTGCTGTTTCCAGATGCTGATAGTCAATCTGATCCCCATTGTTGCATAAGCATATTGTCCTTTTCTGACACTCTTATCTTCAGGCTTTAATTTCCTCCTCTGTACACTTACTTAATTTCCTTCACAACTATGGATTGTTCCTCAGATCAAACCAGCCAGGAATGATCCTCATTTGCCATATTTATTTATGTCTCTCTATAAAATATAGTTGTCAAATCCAGTCCTTCCACTTAAAGTAGTGTCATAAATGTACTTTTCCACATAAATTTAAAAAAATCTAGCATAAATTTAATTTTTAAAAATAGCACTGTACACTTTGTATAGCAGAAATTCAGTGATCGTTATTCTTCAAGTGAATCATGTAAATCTTGTTTTAATTTCCTTTTCTTTGATACCATTGTAACTAACACTGTCTGCAGTCTCTTTTTCTTTGTTAAAGATGCACATGAACTAACTACTGGTGTTCAGCATATTAGGTTTCTAAATAAAATTTTGGAGTACTTCTAATAAATGTTGCTCTGCCATGTAGGAGCTTGGTCAGAGCTACAGCATGTCCATTCTGCTCGAGAGAGACAGAGGATTTGCATTTCCTGCTATCTGAGTCACAGAGCAACAGTTTTCCGTTAATATTAAAAAAATTTGCAAACCTTCCCCTCTTATTTTATTCTGTATAGTAAATGTATCCTGTGTGATGAAATTCAGAAGTTTTAACGGAGTTTGTGCTACCAAATAGTTAGCCTTCTTAAACATCTTGGACTTACATTCTGATAAACTGAAAATTAAAATACTAATCCACAGACCTGTAGGTCATTTAGCAGGATGAACTATCAAAACTGTTGAAGCACAGAAACCAAACAGTCATTGTCAGACCAAAGGAAACATGGAAATCTTTCTGTACTTGGCTTTATGTGAAACAGTAGTCCGCTAATGAAGAAACATGTCTTCATCTCTAATTACACTGCTTCACATTGGGGAAAAAAAAAAAAAAAGCCAAATGTCTGTCAACGTGTCATTTGCACCTTGAGTATCCAAGGTAAACAGGAACGTGGAAACATAGTGAATGATTGGATTAATTCCTTTAAAATGTTAAGATTTTGTTATAGGATTTATTTAATGATCATATTTCCGGCTCTTGATTTTATAAGCATCAAGGAAATATGCTGCATTTTTTAAAGCAGTAGGATATGCCATTTTTGTTTGATAATAATTTTGATATCAGGGGACTAACAGCATTGAGCTATATACTAAACAATCTCACTGAAACATCAATAAAATGCAGTATTTTGTACTTTAATATTTTCTTGTGTTGCCTTATTAGTAATGTCCTGGTTGTTTCATCTTCCTTGCATTTCTAGTGTTTTTAAAATAGGGGTTTTTTTACATTTTCCATCTGTTTCCTATAGCACATCTGAATTCCTTGAATTGTTGTGACGTATAGGAATAAAGCATCTATGTGAGTAAGGAGATCAGAGTAATTAAGAACTAATATGAGCAGATAAACATATTTAACTGTACTTTTGATCTGTTTTTATAAAAATTTTAATTTCATTGTGACATATCAATCCTTGTGTAGGAGGACTTCTGTCTTCTTTCTTTAAGAAAAAAATCAACTTGGAGCATTTTTGGAAGTAGTAAATTTAAATTTAATTATCATTGGCATCTGGTGCACCTGGAGGAGCACACTGCAAACACAGGAGCCTGTGGTCAGCTTGCTGCTTTCCTAGTCTTCCAGTATGAAGCAATATCTCAGAATTGTATATCTGCTTAGCTATCCCCTACTGTAAAATGAGAGTATCTCATCTCAAAGCCTGGTAACATTGTCAAAAAACTTGTCACCCTGACTTTTGTTCAAAATTTAACTTCACAAATGCTACAGTGAGATCTTATGTGAAGATGTCAGTGTGTTAGTATTATGAAACATCTGAAAATAAACCCTACATTTTTGTGCTGCTGTGTCTGACTTGATTTACTTGTTTATGTTATCCTGGTGTCTTTGCCAAGAGCATATAATGGATTGACTAAACAAGTAATGCTTGTGTGTTACCCGGCTGGGCTCTTTGTGTTACTACATCGTTTGGCAGTGCAAAATAATCCTATTGAAATGTAGGCACACACATTTTTGTCAAATGAGGCCAAGCATGTAGTGCTGCCCATGGCCGGCCTCCTGCTTCATGCAGAGGCTTTCCCAATTTTGAGAAGACATGTAGCATCTAATCAAAAAGAAGTGGGTCCGTGTTTTAGCCGGTATAAAGTCTTGAAGGACTGCGTTGTCCCATCAACTTTTCGTGAGCTAGTTTGAACCAGCAGAGTCCAGCTGGACTTCACCGTAGTGACTTTGATCAGGATCAGGGTGGTTTAGTGTCTCGGGGAGCTACTGCCTCAGTGTGGTGGGCTGTCTTCTGGCTGCTCTCTGCTCTGGAGGTGACATTGAAGAAGTTTTGTGCAGATCATTTGAGATGCCCTGTGGGTGGCTGACCTCCTTGCAGGGATTCTTGCTCCTGCTGCAGCCTTGATGGGAAGGGGCGCGTTGCCTGCATCTCCCTCAGACGAATGCTTGGGATTCTGGGAGCATCCCCACTTGTGCATGGAAATTATCGACATTCTTTTCAGCTGTACCAGTTCCCCGATGAGTTCACTTTGTGACTGCGCAGGTGCTTGTGCTGGCAAGGGAGCAAGGATAAGTGGCTGGGTAATGGCGCGATTATTTTTCTTAACATCATCTGAATGCCCATCAGTGTCCTTCCAGGTCTGCAGCACAAGGCAGCTAACAAAGGCTGGTTTGGTGACGCTTAATAAAATGTATTAGTGCTGACAAGACTAAATTGCATGACATGATAGCATAAGTCATGTCTTGAACAGACATCAGAGTCATTAAATAGATTTTGAAAAGGCATAAAAGCAGCAGTCTGTAATATTATATTGCACTCTCTTAATTTTTCTTAATAATATATGAAAATCAGTTCACTCTGGAGCTTCCTGTCAAAAGGATTGACTCTGAACTAATGCAAGATGTCAGTTGGTAGAAGCCATACATCAATACTACATCTGTGAAACTGTATGGTTGTAGGAGCACATGCTTAGCTGAAGCCTTATGTTCACTTACGCTATGGAACCACTTTTGAAGGCTTGCTGTTCTGTCGGAGAAAATAGTCTTGGAAAGCCTGTGGCAAAGTTTCCTGTTGGAAAACTTGCACAGAGGCTGGGCTGTGTGCTCTGTCCTCTGCCCGTTGTCTCTACAGACACGTCGTCTCTGTCCCTGGCAATGGTTCTTTAAACATCAGTAGGTTCTTTGGAGTGCTGAACTGCTGCAGCGACTACTCTCACTTCTGTAGCAGTTACACCAGCTTTACTGCTTACGTGTTTACGTGATGGGGGCTGACCCTTGCAAGCAGCTGAAAAGAACAAGCGTGACACTTGGTTCCACAGCCACCAGCCGCCGGTCCAGAGGGACTGCGCTCCTGCACCTCTTACCGGCTGTGCTCTGGGCTCTTCTTCCTGATGAGAACGCGCGGTGAATGAAGAAATTGCTCTGCTGGTGTGAAATGCTGCTTCCCCCACAGCAGGGCAAGGGTGAGTGTCCTTGTTTGCATCAGCACCATCAGCCAGATATAACCAAAACAGGCCACTTGAAAGGCACCTGTAAAGTGATTATTACTCTCTATGCCAGCCTGTAAAGAAATACTTGTTCTTAGCAAAAACTAAATTGTAAAAGCCTGTACTTGACTCAGTAACAATTTTGTTCCTGGTAGAATATACTCTTTGTAAGAACTTATTATTATCGTTATTACTGGAATAATGTTAATATCTACACAACGTCTGTAAAACCCATAATCTATTGTCATTGTTGCTCTCTGAATTCCTTGTGGGAAGATGTTGACACAACGATCTGGAGGCCCAGCACAGCTACTCTGCCCTGGGAGCTGCTGTAGCTCACCACACTCACTGGCTAGCTGTTTAGCTGTTGGTGGCACAAAGTTTTGACTAGTGATTGTTGGTATGGAGTGTGTCCAGAAATTACTGAGCAAGAAATCCTGTTAAGAGGTGTCTGCCCTTGGACGGAGGGCCAGCAAGGCTTACCTGTGCTTTGGTGTCAGTAGGTTCAGCTCTGACCAGCCACACTCAGACTTGCCTAAAAAAACTACAGGTTCCATTAAGCAGGGGCAGAGAGAGAAGGTTAATATTTTATCATTTAAGGGGTTTTACATATTTTTAGAAAGCAAAATCTTTTCAGTAAGGGCATACTGATGATTTCTGTGGCTGGCAGAGCAAAATGATTGACAGCTGCAGAAGATACTCTTCTCAAAGAAATTCCAAGATGCGGCACCTGAAATGTGCTTCGGTCACTCTGGCAGCCTTATTTACAAGCTCATGTCTATTTCTTAATATACTCGGGGATTCTAATACCAGCGCTCAGATACCAGTTCGTTTACACTTAACTATTTCTCACATCATTAGGGGTCACAATAACCTCTCACACATTTAATTAACATAATAATCTCTCACATATTTAATGTCCTTCAGCATTACAGAACTTCACCTATACCAGAATCTTCAGTGTCAAAACTCAAAAATCATACAGACCAGCAAACTAACGTGATGGACTTGCACCCATGCAATACAGCCAAGGTTTTCACATCAGAGTAAATCCTTCTGATTTCTGTTATGTCAATTGGAAACTTTCCAGCCAGTTGAGATACTCAAGAGTTTGCTCCCTTCCTCTCTACCACCACAGCTACAAACCTTTCCTTGGTCAGCAGAGGTCTCATTAGAAGCTTCCCAAACACTTTCTGCTTCTGATGGGCAGGCATACAGTAATCAGCAAGGCTTATGAATCAAAACGTATTGATAAACATGTCAGATACTCTCTGAGGCATGAAGCAAAGGTCTTCCTTTAACTAGCCAGCATCAATAACTAATTAGTGAACATCTTCCAATAGCTATTATTGCTATCAGAGTATGGTTCATTTAACATCAAAAGAAATTCAAGCAGAGAATTCAGCATGAAGAACGCTTGCCATGGGACAGAAAGAGAAGTACAGAGCGTACTGGATGAACTTTAATTCCCAAGCACAGGCTTTTCTCTGTGTGTTTCAGCTCCCTCCCTGCACCAGGCTTACAATGACGCCAACTGCTGCAGTCCCCTCTCATCTCTTAAGAAATGTGTTGGATTATTATGCAGCAACCTGCTCAGCTTTTATACAGGGTGAGAGTTGGAGAAAACAGTACACTGCTGCTCTCGGAAGTGCGGACTCGTACACTTTCTTTTACCCTTGCCAGAAACCTTCCTGTGCTGTACAATAACGAACGGTGAATTGAGCAGTTCAGGCACGTTATGGCTGGTTGCTGTCCTGGGCTTTCCTCCAGAGGCTGTTCTCTGTCCGTCCGTCCGTCCGGCTGCAGCACAGCGTTCACCGCCTCCAGGCTCGGCCACCTCTCGCAATGCGGCTGCCTGATGCGCGCTGCTCCGCTTGTGCCCAGCTCTCTGGGAGGAGAGCGGTGAAGCTGTGCTGGGCACTGGTTGCCTTCCAAGATGGGTCTGGCCGGGCTGTGGCCTCCCTGCAGGAGGAAATATGGAGAAAGCTCCTCCTGGCCCATGGACGCTGAGACCCCCTACATGGAGTTTGGCGGAGGGAGGCTGTTGGGAGCACAGCCAGCAAGCTCCTGAGCTGGGAATGAGACACTTTCCTCTTGCCTGTTGCAGCCCGCTCTCCTGCTCCGCTTACATTGTCGTTTCAGAAGGGCACTAGTTTCGCATCCATCCAGCAGCCGACGCTTTGTGTTATTTCTCCTCTCTTTTTCAGCGTCATTTCTATGGGCATGAGCGGCTGTCACCGGGACCTGACGTGTGGTGGAAGCCTTTTGGGCCACACGAGGAAGGCTTTTTCCTCCCTGGGTGCAGGGATGCTGGATGGGCAGGCGGTGTAGCCAGGCAGAGCCACAGCAGGGAGGTGCCGGATGATGCAGGAGCAGAGTTTGTACCGGCTGAAGGTCCCCATAGCATCTGGCACCATCTTCATCTGCTTTAAGAAGCAGGCAGCTGGCCAACGGGGAGGAGAGGGCTGCCTCTGGTGCTCAGACCTTGTCCCTGGTCAGTCCCTCTTGGCTGGATGCGGAGAGGTGTCTGGGTTTCTGAGGCCAACGCTGCACCGTTAGGGCCATCTACTCCAGGACAGACACCGTGGGGACGGCTCAGGGTGAGGCAGGGCCAGGGTCCGCCGGCTGAGCTGCTGGGCAGGGGGAGCTTCGCCCCATCTTGCTGCCAAAGGCGTTTGCCGAGACTGAGTAAACCTCAGCCCCGAGGTGGAAGCAGGTCCATCGTGCATTTAGCCCAGGGGCATTTGCCCAGCTGCAGCATCACATTGGTGCTGTGGACGCGGGCATGCTAAGCCCACCCTTGCACAGACCCAGCCACCCCTGCTGCCAGGGCCAAGGCAAACGCCAACAGCGCGGAGGGAGCTGAGCTGATCTCGATGCAAAGGGACAGGGGCCCTTGTTGTACAAACTCGCCTCTCAGCTGGGTGGATCAGCCGCTTGTCCCGCTGTTCACCCTGGACATCACCGAAGGAGCTCAGGTGTCCTCCTGCGTGAGCCTGGCCACCACAGGGAGGTTCACGTGGCTCAGCCCAACGTAGAGTGCAAGCACCGAATGACAGCAAAAAAAAGGGCATTGAAGAGAGCAACAGGCTTGAGCTGGCTCCAGCCCACGTGCTCCCTCTTGGTGGCTGAGGACACCCAGCACGGTGACAATGGAGCATCTGGAGACTGGTGATGGGCATCACGTTTCTATTGCAATCCCACCATATATCGCAACTGCAGTACTGTGCTCGTACTGCAATTTCAGTTCATTGCTGTATCGCTCTGCTAAATCGAAATCCAATGTAACATCAAATGCCTACAGAGAAGTAAATTTGGTATTAAGCACCAAATCCTGTTTGTGCAGAGTATCTAAAAGAACACACTCAGAGGGTACCAGGCTCTGGCAGGTGCTGAGTTGAGGGAGGTGGATGAGTGAGGGCACTGGTTGGGAGCTCAAGCCGGCATGCCTGGAAGCAGGGTGCCCATGCCCACCCACCCCATGCACGCAGCAGAAATCCCAGTGATTCACCCTGGGATGCGGACAGTTTTTCAACCTTGCTTCAAGCTGCAAGGCACCATCTCTAATTATGCTTTATCCCCAGCTCCTCCAAAGCCAGAAGCTCCTGGTTTATTTTTATGTGTTGTGCTGTGGAGGATATGGTGGGTTCCTGTGCCTGTGAGGCCAACAGAGCTGCTCCAGTCTCGGCTTTGGAGGAAACATGGGATGGAGATGACTCGGTAGCAGCCAAGTGGCTGGTGCAGGTGCTGCGCTGCTGGCAGACCTTGTCACTGCTCAGCAACTGGCCGAATGCACCAGGCGTGTGGTGTTCTGTGTCTCTGGGATGGATTCCCCTGGGGTCAAGTGAACCGAAATGTTCACTACTTCCCCCTCTCCACACCTCCCACAGCCTTGGAAACAAGGCAGAACCTTGTTTTGTACGTTGCTCTGAATGACAAAACCTGGGGAAAATAGTGATGAGGCTGGGAGAGGATGGCCGCTCAAGAGCCACAGCTCACAAGGAACCTAAGTCCAGGTCTGCTTTTCACGACGTTCCCCAGCACGAGGACTGGGAGCACATGGAGCTTGGAGAAGGCTGGTTTAAAACTGGCGAGAGCGCTTTCCACACGGCGCAGCGGGGGGCATCTGCGGGGCTGGATGGGGCAGGTGGCACTGCGTGGCCAGGACTGGCAGGTCTGTGAACAGATCCTGCAGGCAGCGGACAGGGCTGTCCCATCTGCCTCATGGTCTAGGTGCCATGGAGGGCACGAGGACATGGGACTATGGCAAGGCTGACGTGTTCCCCCAAGCAGTCTTGCCATTGCTGGGCAGGGGTGGACCAGCCGGACCCCTGTCTTGTCCCCCCACCAGCCCTAGCAGGCTGCACTTGCCAACGCTTCCCCGCCACCCCGCAGAGGTAGAACATGAAAAGAAGTTAAATTGAACTGGCTTCATCATCATAAGTGTGTTCACACACGGGGAACACAAATTTGCAATTCACAGATGTGTCCAGCTGTGGCAGTGCTGTCGCTACAAGACTGGGCACAGGACAAGTCTCTGGTAGAACTCCAGCGAAGTAACATGAGTGTACTTGTTTAACACACGTTGCTGTCGATTTCAAAATGCAGCAATCCTATACATCAATCCTTGCCTTTTATTCTGAAAATCCCAGTTGGGTGTTTTCTTTTGCTGCGTAGTGACCTTTTCAGAACTGCTCCCCAAGTGCCGACTGCACAGAAGGATGGGAAAACTGCTGGTCTAGACGGTGAAGCTGCGACCGTAGCTCCCAACCAGAGAAGACTCCCCAGGGCTGCCAAAGGGCTCGGTTCCCATCTGAGGAAGAGCAGACCCCTGACCTGGGCTTCCTTGCAGCAGAGTGGAAAGGACTGCCGCAGCTGCAGGGGACTCCAAGGAAAGCTGTCTCTTTCAAGCAAGCTCCCAGAGGAAGCAGGGTAACGCTGGGAAAGGGGCTTACTCACTCCTTATTCTTGGGAAGAAAACTTTGCAAACCCACAGCTAAGCCCCCTGCTGAATAAAGTGAGGAACAAGCTGCTCCCAGACAGCTTATGGGCATGCTCCCTACAGAACAGGGAAACATCCTTCTTGACCCTTTCCACCCCTGCAGCAGGAAGGTTCTTGGGGATCACGCTCAACACACACGCATTAAAAGCAGGATTTCTGACAAGCTTAATTAAAAGCGTTAAATTCCTCCTGCTGCTACAATGCAATGTCACAGCCACCTTTCTCTTTTCCTCAAGGAAATAACGTCATTGGGGCACGTTGCCCTCAAACAGGACATGGCAAGCAGCACGCAGGAGCAATCCAAGGCGCACACCTCACTGATGTTTTCACCAGCTGGAGCAGAAGCTTGCTGGGGGGGACTGGCAGGGAGAGATGGGCTCCAACACCCATTTATAGAAGTGGGACAGTCGCTGCAGGAGACGGAACCCCCAAAGTCCCTGAAATGTGCTCATCCAGGCCTCTCCTGGCAGCTAGAGGCTTGGCACCCACTCAAGTTTTCCTTTGCGCCAACCAACACGTCGTTGCATGTCTGGGAAAAAAATGAACCGGGGTGGGGAGTTGAGGTTGGAACCGGTGGAGGTGGGGGGGTGGGTTGCAGAACCTCCCGGTGTGAATTCCAGTTTGCAATCCACTTCAGAACCATGCACAGAATTAGTTACAGCTACAAAAGGCAGAGCTGGAGACACCAGGGGAGCCATGCAAGCCTTTTTTTTTGCTTTTCTTCAGACACCTGAAGAACAGAAACATCACGCCTTGGCGCAGATTCAACAAGACCTTTTTAACGCGCGCTTGGCAGGGGGCTGTCAGCAGCTCCCTTGGCAGCAGTGGGCCTATGCTGATTGAGCAATTACGTCTCCTCCCTTCCTGGCTACGAGCTGGAAGCTCAACTATGGAATTGCCAGGCTCTCGCTGTGACCCCAGGAGCCAGGTTTTGAGGACGGGCGCTGCGGCAGCAGCTCCCTTACAGTACGACACACGCTGGCTAGCGAAATACACAACAGTTCTGACACCGTGTTTCCCGAATCGGGGCCAAACACCATCCGTCGGCTGCTGTGCGCTGCGGCGACGTGACGGCGGGACCCGTTAGCCCCCCGACCGCAGCACTGCGCGCTCCGCCACGTGCCTGGGGGCACCCCGTCCTCAAACAAAACGAGCACGACACGTTCACTGCTTCTCTTTAATGGCTACGGCGCAGTTCCCTCGCCACGGGCACCGCTGGCGCGCTGCTGCAGAGGCGAGGAGGCACAGGGCTTCTGCAGGGGACGGTAATGCCGAGTCCTGCCGTCCCGCAGGAGCGGTGGGCTCTGGTGGTCACAGCAGCAGCTCGTGGGGCATGGGCTCGCCTCGCAGCCCGGCGAGCAGGTTCTTGGCTGCCAGCACCGCCATGGTGCTCCTGGTGGCGTACGTGGCACTCCCGACGTGGGGCAGAATCACTGCAGGGGACAAGGGAGGGAGGTTGCTTGCTTGTTTCTTACCTTTGCTGACCTCTTAACAGCCTCTTTCAGGGGTCTTCCCGTGGTGGGGGCAACCTGGGTCCTGCACCAGCCGCTACTCCACCAGGAGCTGTCTTCAGACACGGAGCATGAAACCAAATCATCAGCCACTGAGGACTGGAAAAGACATCTGATAAATGGCTAACTGAGCTACTTTTTAAGAAGTCCTCCAGCCAAAGACAGTCAGCCAAGAGTGGGTCCTCCTTTCTGCACTCAGGTTTGGTACTCACCTTCCTGCACGGACACGGAGCCAGTGGTAGATGTAAAATACTATCCCTGCGGCAGACGAACATGTAGTGAAATTTGCACGCTGTTGCCTGATGGCCACACAGCTTTAGGAGGTTCTGCTCACCGACAGGCGTGAACCAACACATACCAGGGCAAGAGCCTGAAGACTGCTGTGAAAGAACGTGGTTTACAGACCCCTGGGTGCACTGGAATGGTACATGTGGAGGGAAAGGGCCCCTGCTGAACAGAGCTGGCACACTGTAGCACAGTCAGGGCAGGCATTTTTATCCACCTATGTGAAAAGGCTCCTTTTATGAAATGCAAAGGAAGGAGCCAAAGATGCTTTAGTGGTAAATTATTATAACATTAGTAGTGGAGAGGACTTGCTCAAGGTATGGATAAAAGCCTGCACTGCAGTCTCTGTTCTGTTACAGACAGCATCTACAGGCAATGCAGAAGCCTGAACATCCGACATGCTGCTGCTCCAGGAGGAGAAGGCTCTCCCAGGAAGGACTGTGGGGCCACGTAGGTCCTTTCTTTCTCCCCCAGTCAAGAACCAGCCTGGGTTCCTTGTTCGCTGTCAAAGTAATGTCAGCACTTTTTCCTCCTCTACTTATGCCGTGTTCCTCCAGCTGCTGAAACTATTTGGCAGTTTTGGGTGAAATCTCTGAACAGTTTCAGAATCATCAAAGCCTCATTTCTGTGAAAATAAATACATATGTATTTATTTTTGTCTTGCTTGGTGTTGTTCCAGAGTTCTAAGATCTCTGAAGTCCTGCAAATATTTCCAGAAAGTCTCCGCTTTTATCATTTCTCACTGCCTACTAGGGGAACTGAAGCAAATAAAAAAATAGTTTTTAGCAAAAAGATAATCAAAGCAACAGCTATAAACTCGTATTTCAGAAACAGACACTCAGTCATGGGCAGTTCCAAATTTTCATGGATGTCTTTATGGTTTCTTTTTGGAGCAGACTTTTCCGACTCCGAAAATCTCCTTCCTGGAGAGAGGACACACTGCTGCTGCCTGCACAGCCACTCCGGTACTTTGCCCACGCAAGTGAAGATGCACACACCAGATCTCATGCTTGGGGTGCAGCTTGAGCAGCCAAGGCACTTGACCGTGCAAGAGAAAGCTGTTCTAGCCTGGCTTGTGCCATCAGCTCTCAGCAGAGCCGGCCACTCCGGCAAATCCAAGCATTCCGGTAGGAACAGGCACCCCACCATTGCACCGGTGATGGGGTTGCAGACAATCGCAGAGGTTTACTTTCTAACGAGAAAGCAGTGCTTTCTCCGTGTTGCATTTCTGTCTCTTTTCTGCCTCGAGGGATACAAGCGAGCCTCTCTGGCTTGTGTCCGAGTCAGTCCCGCTCAGTTCCTGGTCTGACCCACACGATCCGTGTGTAGAAGAGGAGAGGAAAGCTCCTGGCCCTGCTTTACGGGCCAACCTACCCACTGAAGGCCACACGACCAAAGGCACTGAACACACCAGGAGCTGTCCCTAACCCATCCCAAGCCGTTGGCCAGCCTGCGGTGCCTGTGTGGATGGAGCTGCGCCGGTGAGTGGCAAGGCCATGGGAAACAGCCCCTCGCACAGCCCCTTCAGTCTGCAACAAGGATCCCAGGAAAACACCGAGGGCTGCTAACGTCCTGCGCTAAAACATCACCCAGCCCGACGTGGCAGCTCTCGGCAAGCTTTCAGGAAAGCAACGGTGAAACTGACAGTGACCAGCTATTGCCCCTGGTTGCAGGCGCTCCTGCCTCCGCTCCAGCAGCCTGGCGATGCTGAAGCACAAGAGCAGCTGAAGCACAAGAGCAGCCGAGCACACCCCTTCCTCACCGACCTTCCTCATCTGACCTAACCTCCTCCTCCGAAGACATGCACTAGTCCTGGGACCAGCACCTTCCCACCTGCCTGATACCCACTACTATCCGGAAAACAGGCTGCCTGAGCTCGCCAAGCTCCACTTTCCCAGCGAAAGTTGCCTTGGGCTGTCCAGGGGATGCAGCTAGACCATCTGCAAAGAAACCTCTGCTCATCCCAAAGCGCGAGCACTTGGTGGCCTCTTCAGCTCGAGGCTGTCTAATTTGCTGACATCTGCTGGGGAACGTGGATGTCATGACACGGCCAGCACTTAAACAAACTGTGCTTCGGAGCACACGTGCTGAACCTGTGCCTGGCAGCCCAGGCTCACAGTGGATGGGCTAGCTGGCGAGTCCTGCTGTGGCTGCAGTGCTCTCGAGGCTGAGATCCCTCTAGGCAGGCTCAGCACCCAGCTTTTTAGCCACATGGGAAGCTTTTCTAGCAGAATATATGCCCAGGAGCTTAGACAGTACCAGAGCTTGGCAAGGCATGAGCAGGGATTTGGTTTCTCATTCAGGCACCTGCTGGTATCAGACTCCCCCATGAATTTCACCCCATGCCTCAGCCCATCGAATGGAGTTCCATTAGGAAGGTGTTAAAAAATGAGCTGATCTCAACTGCTTTCTGTAGAACTAAAATACCTCCCACACTTGCATTACATCATGTTGATGAGGTCTTCCCCTCTAGCAGCTGTCTGCATTGTACGGCGGCTACCTACAGTCTGCTTAAATACGCTTGACCTTCCTGTCCTTCCACGTTTCAGTGCTCGTTCGCACTGGCAGGCTAACGGGCATGGGGAATCCTCGTTACGCCAGCTAGCAGGTCCCCAGCCACGGGCACACAAGGCACCCAAAGTGGGGGCTTGACCACCCAGCCGGCCACTTACCACAATTCTTGAGGGAGAGCAGGGGGTGGTCAGTGGGCAGCGGCTCCGGCGTCGTGACATCCAGCCCCGCTGCTGCGATCTGGCCGTGAGCCAGAGCATCGTACAGGTCCTCCTGGTTCACCACGGCCCCCCTGGCAAACAGAGAGAGAGAAAGCCTCGCGCTGCTGCTGAGGGGTCCCGTGGGCTCCCGGAGGCACGCAGCCAGGACACGGGCCGCGTGGGACAGCCTGCGTGGTGGCACCCAGGTCCCCAGGGCTGCCTGAGCGGAGGTCAGACCCTCTCTGGATGTACCCGAACCTCCCAGCGCAACGATGTGCTCCTGCTCCGGGCTACCCACCAGCAGGGAGAAAAGCCAAGCACCTGAGCACAGGACGACCCTGGGGCAGCTGCGGAGGGAGGTGCAGGTAGCCCGAGGCATCCTGAGCGGCTGCGTGGATGCTGCCACACGGGTTCTGCCCTGCCACAGTGCTCCGCAAGAAGGCAGTGGGAACGGGAGGCTACCACGGGACTTGGCCCGGGAGCCCCGTTGCGGCCGCCTCTGTCCCAAAAGCAAGGCTTCTGGCAGTCGCAGCCCTCTCCCGAGCAATCCCCCAGCCTCACCCTCCCGTCACCCAACAGTCACCCGTTCGTCCATCCCAGCTGGGTGAGATGTGGGGCCCTGGGGAGGAGACAGAGACTGTAGCCCCCTGAACAACTTATCCAGCCTTTGACTTGATCTCAAGAGACCTTGGGCTGGAGGGAGCGGGCCACGCACTGGGCGAACATGAAGGCTGTACATGCTGTCTGGAAGCACATCTCACAGCCTACCAGATCCCCCCCTGCAACCACAGCTGTCGGCAAGGTGACAGTCGACCCCCCTGTGCAGGAGACTGGGTTGCAATTACCTGCTCGTGTTGACGAACACAGAGGTCTTCTTCATTCTGCCAAAGAAGTCCCTGTTGCACATTCCCTGGGTGGCCGGAGTCAAAGCACACGTCACCACAACGAAGTCCGACTCTTCAGCCAGCCTCATGAGTGGGACTGAGCGGAGAAACTCAGGTCACAGCTCTGCTCAGAGACCCCACCAACACACCTGAGCAACCCTCTTATCCAGAAGGTTTGCCAGCAAGTGAGTGCTGCTCTGGAGAGATCTGGCCGGCCCTTCTCCACAGGTGGGGAGACAGGAGGACCGGCAAACACCCAACAGAAACCGTGCACATTCCTACAGATACCACTGCAGTGTTTTGTTTCACTTTTGAATTAAAATCAAGCCAAAGGGGAATCTAGCGATGCTTTGGCCATCTGGCCCAAAGGAGGCTCTGGTATGTATTGCATATTTAGACAGCAAAATACAGCAGCAGCAGTTTATACCAGCATTAAACCTCTCTACAGGATACCTACAGATAACGACTTGTGCCACTTTCATTGCTGGAGGTGAAAGGAAAATGCAAGGAGCTGACAAGTTCTGCCCATGACTTTATGCAAAAAAAGGTACCAGCTGGAAATGTGCTGGCTTCAGAGTGAAAAATTAGCACCTGATGCAAGTCTTGGGACTCTCAGGGCCACAGAAAAGTCCTGTTCAGCAGCTAAGAGACATTCCCAGGCTTGGCTGGACCGTGACATTCATTTTAAAGCAGGAGGTTAAAGCTGATGTTTGCTTCCAGCAACCAACACCAACTCTCAGTGAAGATCTGCAGTCAGCCTCAGCCCATCCCCTCCTCCCTGCAGGATGTCTCCGTACCCATCCATGGGCGATGGTCCACAAGACCCAGGAGAAACAGCCGCAGTCCACAATGACGGTGGGCGGTCAGTTAAAGCCCAGGTGTGTCCAGCCTTCTGGCTGGAATTGCCCAGCTCAAAGGAGGCAGGTTTCCCTCCCCGCCATCCGCCACTGCTGCACGGGAAATTCACCATTCCCTCCTTTTCTACCCCCACAGTGGTTCACAGCAGCTACACCGAGGAGACACCAGCCACGCTGCTCCCTGCTGCCCTGCACCGGACGACCGACCGCTGCCCCTGCTCCTGGTGTTTTTCTTACCAAACTCAGCTTCAAACTCTGCAGCAGTCTCTGGCTTCGGGCAACTGCCAGTGTACAAAAACTTCTTGACCCCAAACGGTTTTAGGCGGCGGGCAACCGCCTGTCCTAGGAGCGAGAGAGAAGACTGTCCAGCCGCTGTGCCAGCGCCCGCACGAGGCGTTTCACACAGAGACGAACACCGGGCCGTGGGGGTCCGTCAGGCCTCTTCAGGGGGTCCGTCCTTCGGCAAGTTGGCGCTTGGTGCGGCTTGACAGCGCCGCAGCCAGCAGAGCACATCGCTCGCTGAAGGGTCGCTGTGGTGGGATCGCTCCTGCCGGGCTGCTTCCAAGCCTGCAGCACGGGGGGGCGTGGGGTGTGGGGGGTTGGATGTCTTCTGCTTCTCCTCACATAAGCAGGAACGAACGCCCTGCCAGAGTGAAACTGCAGAAAAGGAGCTGCGGGACGTTAAACCTGAAGGTACCCTAGGGAGCAAACTGGAAAGTGAGAAAAGAAACAGCCGTCTGCTGACAAAGTCCACAACTGAACGGATAACAAGCACATCATCTTGGACTTTGTCAGGGCATTTGTTTAACTGAAAATCAACAGGACAACGTCCAGTTTGCTGTGGCATTCAGATGTAGCAGATGCGTTTGAATGCTTTAAACTTCTAAGGTTTACGCCTGATGGGTCGAGACCGCTGTTCACAGAGGCTCTACACAGCTCCCCTTTTTGTTCTCATAGATTTTAAAGAGGTGAGCGCTGGGGATACCACCTTGGCTGAACCTCGAAAACTACCCTGCCATCACCGGAGACACACAAATCTTGTGCCTGACCTGCACTTACCTATTCTCCCCAGTCCTATGATGCCCACCGTGCTGTCAGACAGACCGTAGCCACACATCCATAAGGGCTTCCATGTTGTCCAGCCACCGCTAGCAGAGAGACCGAGATAGAAACAGATGTCAGACAGCAGCAGGGGAGAGCCTGCTCATAGCCCAGAACAGCATTTTGGCAAGGACACCCGAGAGTACAACGCTGAGGGCAGCCAGCCCCTCTGGCACAATCTTACAGGAGCCTCTCTGAGGTTTCTGCTTCAAGTGATCTTGGCGGTCTCCCGCAGGAATATGCTTGGACCTCGGGTGCGCAGCAGCAGCAGCCTTGGGACTGATTTAATTTAGCCGCTGCTAGCCACAGCCCCGGAGTGGCTGCCAGTCAGTGAGCTTCGGACAGACCTTCCACGTGTGCTGCCCTCGAGGGGTCTGCGGTGGCCTTGGATGCTCTCTCCTGCAGGTCCTCTACCTAGCGTACGGAGGGGACTTCTGCCCCTCTCGCAGACCCTAAGCAGCATGTCTCCAAACACTCATGCAACCGCAGGGGGACTCCGTCTTGGCCTGCAAGATGTTCGGTGCAAGCTGGGTGAAACTCTGGCTTCAGCCCTGTTTTACCTGTCCAGCGTGGCACACTTTCTCCTCCAGCTCTCGACCCAGGGGATGCTGGGCTCAGCAGCCAGCCCTTGCTCCAGCTGGCAGCTGCGGATACTCACTTCTTTACCTGCTCCGCTGCCTCCGGCAGCCGGCGGCACGCAGCCAGAAGTAAAGCTACGGAGAGCTCTGCGGTGGCGTCGGTCAGGACATCGGGGGTGTACCCCACGCGGATCCCTCTGCAAGGCAAGCACGGGTCTCTGGGGCAACGCTGCCAGCCTTGGGGGGGCTACCTCAAAACTTCTGGGCAGGGTGATGGTGCTACACCTCTTCTAGGTATCTGCAGTACCACGTGCAAGAGGACATCCCTTTCGGTTCCTCAGCCCTTCTTCCAGCCGGGGTGGGGTTATCCTAGCCTTACCCTAGCATCCAAAGGGTCCTCCAGCCCCAGGTGGGTTGGGGGGTGACCCTACCCATACCCTCACAAGAGGGAGGTGCAGGTCGCAAACCCCGTCCAGCCCCACACTCCACGGAAGCCCACCAGCGCCAAAGCGACACGCAGCTCTGCTGCCCCAAGAGCAGGACGAGCTCTGAGTTTCGCCCTCCTTCCCCACTGCCTCCCCCACACCCCCCGGCTGGGCTCCATCCCTCACAGGGTTTAGGGCAAGGGGCAGAGCGGGCGATGGTTACCGCTTCTTGATTTCCTCCAGGGCGAGGTGGTCAAACCCCACGGACATGGTGCTGATGACTTTCAGGCCCGGCCCTGCAAAACACCATCAGCACATGGCTGCCCAGCGTTGCTCCCCCCCTCCGGGGGGGGTGTCTGGGCTGGTCCAGGAGGAGATGGGGACCGGAGGAGAAGGGGTCCGGGGCCACAGCCTGCACCCACCGGCAGCGTCCAGCACCTCGCGGTCGATGCGGTCGGAGAGGAGGCAGAGCAACCCACGCTTCCCCGCCACGCCTGCCAGCAGCTCGGCCCGCGGCACCGGCTCCTCCGAGTCCCACTGCTGGACACGGCACCTGCGGCCAGGGGGGGGTACGATAGCATGTTTCCATACATTCTGTATGGTATGTCTAAATATTTTGATGGTTTTAATATTTTGTACCTTCTATGGAAACTGGTTTGCTGCTAGGTGACTGTAAAAGTGAGATTTGGTAAATAATTATTAGAAATCTTATACTAACATTATGATTGAAACAATAGACAAAAGTATAGCCAAGCAATTAACTAGCAGAGGTAATTACTCATAAGTTTTGCAGTCCTTTGCTCTTATGACGAGATGTTCCTGTACGCTAGATGAGAACAATGCTGAAACTGGCCACGTGTGATTGAAACTGCGTTAAGCTTCAAGATCAAAGAACGAGGACAGGAATAAAGACTTCAAGGACAGCCAGCAAGAACTTCAAACGGGTCGGTGGTCGCAAAAGCAGCCCTTCGACTCAGATGGATCCTTCATTGCGCATGATCGGATGTAGGCAGTACTAAGATAATCAGTTGCAATCGTTTTTATGTGTATGTATACTAATATGCAATTAGTTATTCTATATAACCCGTTTGTGCTAAAGCTGTGGCATGCACGCTAGGTGGAATTATCCCCAGCGCTGCAGTAAAGAACGCCTGCTTCCTAAAGCTCCAAAACGAGCCTTAGAGGGATTATTCGACCGGCTTTTTCGGTATCGGGGGGGTCCGTCACCCCACGGTCCGTCACCCCACCGCCACCGGGACGGGAGCCGGACCGACCCTGCCCCTACCCCGGTCCCGGCCCCAATCCCGGTCCACGATCCCGCACTCACCCGCCGGCCTGCGACAGGACCCGCAGTCCCTCGGCCGGGATCCGCCGCGTCACGAACACCGCCATGACCGAACCGACCACCGGACCCGCCGCCGCCGCCGCAGCAGCGACCCCGGGCGGCCGCTCCGCTCCGCTGCGGTCCGGTCCGCTGCGGTCCGCCCCTTCCCGGTGCCGGGCAGCCCCCGAAAAGCGCGGGGTGGAAGGGAGAGCACGGCGAGAAAGGGTGGTCGGGACGCTTTTGGAACCCACCCGTGTGAGTGCACCCGTGGAGCACCCAGAACGCTTTTGGAACCCACCCGTGTGAGTGCACGCCACCCAGAACGCTTTTGGAACCCACCCATGTGAGTGCACGATACCCAGAACGCTTTTGGAACCCACCCGTGTGAGTGCACGCCACCCAGAACGCTTTTGGAACCCACCCGTGTGAGTGCACAGCGTAAAGCACCCAGCACGCTTTTGGAACCCACCCGTGTGAGTGCACGCCACCCAGAACGCTTTTGGAACCCACCCGCGTGAGTGCACAGCGTAAAGCACCCAGAACGCTTTTGGAACCCACCCGTGTGAGTGCACGCCACCCAGAATGCTTTTGGAACCCACCCGCGTGAGTGCACAGCGTAAAGCACCCAGAACGCTTTTGGAACCCACCCGTGTGAGTGCACGCCACCCAGAACACTTTTGGAACCCACCCGTGTGAGTGCACGCCACCCAGAATGCTTTTGGAACCCACCCGTGTGAGTGCACAGCGTAAAGCACCCAGAACGCTTTTGGAACCCACCCGTGTGAGTGCACCCGTGGAGCACCCAGAACGCTTTTGGAACCCACCCATGTGAGTGCACGATACCCAGAACGCTTTTGGAACCCACCCGTGTGAGTGCACAGCGTAAAGCACCCAGCACGCTTTTGGAACCCACCCGTGTGAGTGCACGCCACCCAGAACACTTTTGGAACCCACCCGTGTGAGTGCACGCCACCCAGAATGCTTTTGGAACCCACCCGTGTGAGTGCACAGCGTAAAGCACCCAGAACGCTTTTGGAACCCACCAGTGTGAGTGCACCCGTGGAGCACCCAGAACGCTTTTGGAACCCACCCATGTGAGTGCACGATACCCAGAACGCTTTTGGAACCCACCCGTGTGAGTGCACAGCGTAAAGCACCCAGCACGCTTTTGGAACCCACCCGTGTGAGTGCACGCCACCCAGAACGCTTTTGGAACCCACCCGCGTGAGTGCACAGCGTAAAGCACCCAGAACGCTTTTGGAACCCACCCGTGTGAGTGCACGCCACCCAGAACACTTTTGGAACCCACCCGTGTGAGTGCACCCGTGGAGCACCCAGAACGCTTTTGGAACCCACCCATGTGAGTGCACGATACCCAGAACGCTTTTGGAACCCACCCGTGTGAGTGCACAGCGTAAAGCACCCAGCACGCTTTTGGAACCCACCCGTGTGAGTGCACGCCACCCAGAACACTTTTGGAACCCACCCGTGTGAGTGCACGCCACCCAG
Organism: Buteo buteo; assembly: GCF_964188355.1. Classification (NCBI taxonomy): domain Eukaryota; kingdom Metazoa; phylum Chordata; class Aves; order Accipitriformes; family Accipitridae; genus Buteo; species Buteo buteo. The sequence goes on along the minus strand of NC_134204.1, from coordinate 88,128,336 downwards.
AATGCTTTTGGAACCCACCCGTGTGAGTGCACAGCGTAAAGCACCCAGAACGCTTTTGGAACCCACCCGTGTGAGTGCACCCGTGGAGCACCCAGAACGCTTTTGGAACCCACCCATGTGAGTGCACGATACCCAGAACGCTTTTGGAACCCACCCGTGTGAGTGCACAGCGTAAAGCACCCAGCACGCTTTTGGAACCCACCCGTGTGAGTGCACGCCACCCAGAACGCTTTTGGAACCCACCCGCGTGAGTGCACAGCGTAAAGCACCCAGAACGCTTTTGGAACCCACCCGTGTGAGTGCACGCCACCCAGAATGCTTTTGGAACCCACCCGCGTGAGTGCACAGCGTAAAGCACCCAGAACGCTTTTGGAACCCACCCGTGTGAGTGCACGCCACCCAGAACACTTTTGGAACCCACCCGTGTGAGTGCACGCCACCCAGAATGCTTTTGGAACCCACCCGTGTGAGTGCACAGCGTAAAGCACCCAGAACGCTTTTGGAACCCACCCGTGTGAGTGCACCCGTGGAGCACCCAGAACGCTTTTGGAACCCACCCATGTGAGTGCACGATACCCAGAACGCTTTTGGAACCCACCTGTGTGAGTGCACGCCACCCAGAACACTTTTGGAACCCACCCGTGTGAGTGCACAGCGTAAAGCACCCAGAATGCTTTTGGAACCCACCCGTGTGAGTGCACCCGTGGAGCACCCAGCACGCTTTTGGAACCCACCCGTGTGAGTGCACGCCACCCAGAACGCTTTTGGAACCCACCCGCGTGAGTGCACAGCGTAAAGCACCCAGAACGCTTTTGGAACCCACCCGTGTGAGTGCATGCCACCCAGAACGCTTTTGGAACCCACCCGCGTGAGTGCACAGTGTAAAGCACCCAGCACGCTTTTGGAACCCACCCGTGTGAGTGCACGCCACCCAGAACACTTTTGGAACCCACCCGTGTGAATGCACAGCATAAAGCACCCAGAACGCTTTTGGAACCCACCCGTGTGAGTGCACGCCACCCAGAACGCTTTTGGAACCCACCCGTGTGAGTGCACCCGTGGAGCGCCCACATGGGGGGGGGCAGCAGCCGTGCAGGGTGTGCGTGGGGAAAGGGTGCAAGGTCTGGCTTCTAAACCACCCCCCCCTCCGTGGAGAGCTTACGAACATCGAACTTTACAAACATGTCCCACGAACGTCACCTTCTCTTTGGATTTGAGGTGGGCGTTCAGGGCGCGGGTGGACCCAGCAGCCCGTCGTGAGAGCGCGGTAAACGGTCGTAACTTTTCAGGTGTGGGTTTCCCCCTTGCAGAGAGCTTTGCCGTGCCCGCTGAGAAGAACAGCAGCCCGTCTTTCCCTCGGGAACCAGCTGGTTGGAGGCCTGGGTGGAAGCTGGCACTCCGTACCATGCCACAGCCTCAGAGGAACCCTCCACGCCGTGTAGCCGCTCCTGGCAGCACCCGTTGTGCTGCGGTCGGTGCTTGGGTGGGTGGCAGGACCCCAGAGCCAGGACCCAGCAACATCTCTGCCCCATGCCGAGTCCTGCAGGGTCTGCTGGAGGGTCTCCCTCGAAGCCTTTCCACATGCAGCCTCCCACCCCCTGACTTGCACAGGACAGATGTTCCCAAGCCCTACCACTGGCCGCAGGAGGGACAGGCTCCCGGCCTTTTGAGACGCTGGATCGGTGCCCTGAAGCAAGGTTCTGTGGGTACCCTGGAGGTGGGCATCCTGCAGGGCAGGAGCAGCAGCCTGGCTGGGACGCTGACGGGGAAACATTTAAGGATGGGAGAGGGGGAAGGCTGGACTGCATCATGGAGCAGGAGATGGGACCTTTCCATAGGCCTTTTGGAGGTCAGTAACTCCACTGGACTTGGTGTGGAGACTGCAAATCCCAAGAAATGGAGTACTGGTGGAGAGCAGAGGAGACCTACCCATTTTGTTACAGCTTGGCGACGTCTGCATTCAGAGCACACCTGCTGCCGATCTGCCTGCCTGCTCTGTTCCTGCGAACTGGCAGGGGACTGAAATTTACAAGAGTCCTGCAGGGCTTTTAAAAGATTTTTTAAACCTAAGATGATGTTTTAATAAAATCTGGCTGGATTCTTACAGATGTCAACGTGCTGGTGGCTCAGGAAAGCAGAGCAGGCAAATGGAAGGACAGACAGAACAAACTGTTGGTGTGCATCCCTCTGTCAGTCATTCACATGTGTGCATGTGTGTGTGCATACAGGCACGCATGCAATGTGGAGGGCCAAGCAGCCCTTGGTTCCAGGGGCCACGCTGGTGTGGATGACGTATACAGTTATCCACACACATACGTGTATATGTGTATATATATTTGCATATATTTATTTGGGTTCCTTTAGACTTTTTTTCAAATTCCTTGCAACATCAGGGCATTTATTATCTGTGAACCCTTGCATCTTCTCCAGAACTGGCAGAGGGGCTACTACCAAATATTGGAAACTAGGACACCGAACTCTGTCCATCACCATGGTGATAATTTCATACCTTTGTACAAGAAGTACCACTGTAATACTATAATGTGTAATGCTATGTAATACCGTCACCAATCCGCCAAAGGCCTGGTAATCTAAGTAGGCAAGGTGGGGCAAGAACTACATCAACCAGCTTTTAGACATGGCTTTGTGCCAGCGTCATTACAGTTGGGTTGGTGATAACCTATACCACTTTTGTGGGGAGATAATGGGTTTCTGGACCAGCACACAAGGTAACAGGTCCTCCCAGATTCTGTCTTCCTGTGGTCACCCAATCTGGTCTCTGACTAGAACTGTTTTCTGAGCTCTGATCTCTTTCACTTCTATCTCCTGAGGCATCATTTAAGCACTTCTCTCTCTGCTGGCCAAGGAGGCACAGAGGAGCCATGATGATACACCCTGCTGGGACCCCTCCTTTATCTCTAAGCAGCGTGAACCTCCTCCAAAGCAAGAGTGAGAACAACTGACGCTACAGTTGTGGGTGAGCCGGCAGTTGATGCTACAGGTATTGGGTAGTGTTTTAGGATTAGAGTTTCCACCTCAGAGCTGCCAGTGACTGCTTTGGGAGGTTTCCAAAGGCCAGAGGTAGAGAGTAAAGCCTCTCCCAGTGCTAAACAGACTTTGCTTGTTAATAGCCAGATTTAAATTTGCTGGAGACTTGATCTGAACCTGCTTTATCATCACAAAGTGAACACAGCTAAGTATAGGAGTGGGTGGGTGAGGAACCAAAAGAAAACATAAGCTTGTATAGGAAGGTGGAGTAAAACAGGTGTGTTACCTCTGGGAATGAGCACAGAATCATACCAGTAAAGAAAACACATCTGTGGACAGAGGGAAAATGGAGTTTAACATCCCAGAACATCTATCCAGCATTCCTTCTGCTGCTCCACTGCAGGCGCTCCACAGGCTTCTGCCATGCGAGAGATGTGGATGGCTTGCAGCGCCCCTGCCCAGGTTTTGATTTTGGAAAGAGGATGATCTGCAGGCAGAGGCTCAGGCCCCGTGAATCCCTCCCATCCGGCAGCTGTGATACGACCATGGGGCAGAGTGAACCAGGGTTCACTGCGCCAGCCCTGTTGGGAAAACAAAGGGTCTATCCGCTAGGAGGTTTCTTCCTCGTCATTGCCCTGGGAGGTAAGAGCCTTCGTTATCTGATGGCAGCTTTAACAAGAGAGCTGAAGTGCACAACCGTCTGATCTTAATGAGAGTTTTATAGTAAACTCAGAGGCCAGGGACTTACAGTGCTTTTCTCTGGCATGGATCATCAGTGCTGTATGAGTTATCAGCTTATCTAATGAAACTCTACTCTACTGGTGGGATTTTCCTTTATCGTGATGCATGTCTGCTCCCACCGTCAGTATGTTGTCAGATTATGCCAGCAGAATCCATTTTATTTTTTAATAATTGCTCAAAACTTTATTTTATTTTATTTTATTGAGCTGGGTTATCATTAGAGCTGACATCCTATCTCCCTCCCTGATCATGTAAGGATTTGTGTCAGGAGTATATGCTCTCCAGCATGACATCTCCATGCTAATCTTGTGGTGCAGTGGCTGCAAGGGCTTTCCTTTTCCCTTTCCTCCTGCCCTCTCCTGCTCATCCAGGTGAACATGGTGGGGGCGCTCATTCGGGAGAATGTGCCACAGCTGCCGGTGCTCCGTGTTGCTGGACACGGAAACATGCACAGTGGCAACTTTTGAATGCCTGGCCAGTTCCTCCAGTGGCACCAGTATGAGCAAAATGGAGACCCCCAGAGAGGATTTGTTTACAAAACAAAACACACAATGCTGGCAAAAGTGTGGTTTTATCGATACGCTTAAATGCACAGAGCACCTGTAAACTGTCTCCTTAGCTGTGTGGCTTCAGATTCAAAGTCTTTACTATAAATGTGCAGAAACCCTTTCCTGCAGTACCTGGGCTTGTCATCACCTTCCTGTGCCACTGGTTCCAGCCACAGGCACGCAGAGGTCTCAGGACCTGCTCAGCAAACACACCCTGTGTATGGTCTAAGATGTCTCAGAAAATCACTGCTCGGTGGTAAAAGCTTGTGACAACATGATTAGGGCAAGGACAAGGGGACATGTGCTCCCCTGCATGCAGCTGGCCGTCAGCTCCAGCGGAACGAAGCCAGCCTCTCATGACAGACCTGAGGATATTTTGCTCTCAGACTCAGCCCCACTCCTTTGGATCACGTCACCCGCACCGTTTGGTGACAAAATCCTTTTGCACCATACGAGCCGGTGGCAGCCCAGCTCTACGTGCCTGTTCGCTTCGCAGGTCACAGCCCACCAGGGTGAGAAACTTGCTGCCTCTTGGAAAGGTGATAGCTCCTCAGTCCCTCTGGAGGCAAGGTTGCTGTCAGTGCTGTGCTCGTGCACTGCATCTTACAGGGGTCCTCTGTAAGCCACAAGGTCCCTGAGGCTGGAGGCACCTCCAGAGGTCACCTTGTCCAACCCTTGCTCAAAGCAGGGTCACCTAGAGCCGGTTGCCTCGGGCCATGTCCAGCTCAGGTTGGGATATCTCCACAGACGGAGGCTCTACAACCTCTTCGGGCAACTGGTTCCAGTGTTCAGCCACCCTCAGAACAAAAAAGCATTCTTCTTCTGTTTCAGTGGAATTTTCCGTGTCAAAGGAGATGCACATCTTACCAAAGTGTTCCCTGGGGATGAGGACAGAGGGGGTGAAGGCACTGACCGGGTGTCTCGTAAGACTTGAGTGTGTGACACAGCCCTCCCCTCCACAGGGTGCCGGCAAGGTCCTGTCCCTCTACATGTCCACCTTTCACCCTGATGGCTCTAGAAATGTGGCTCACACCTCCAGACACAGAGTGCAAATCCAAGTGGTCCAACTTTTCCAAGCCCTCGCATTTTTTTGAGCCGGCAAGTTGGAGGAGGAGAGAGAGCACCCGATGCCATTTCTTTACGTGTGTATGTGGGTGCAGTCTTGGTACCTCGCCTTCCAGTGCAGGGGTGTCTGCTGACACACATCCCTCGCCTCCCTGCAGGGATGAGGGTTGTAAAGTCTGCCCGCCTCTGTAGGCTCTTCCCAAATGTGCATGAAACCTTCATCCACTTTCATCCCAGCCTGGCAGCAGTCCCGCTTGCTCAAGCTGGGCAGAAGGAGGGAGACCAGGGCCAGGCTCCCTGTGAGGGACAGGGGGATGGATGCCTGCCTGCAGCCGCTGCCGGTCCTGCAGATGCAGTGCTGCCAGTCTGCCCATTGAAGAAATGCCCAGCCACCTGGAGCACCAGCCAGCTCCCGCTCAGCCAGCGCTTGTGGATGTAGGAGGAAACTGGGAGAACTGGAGGGGCTGGGGCAGGACTGTGAAGCAGGGTCTGGGAGAAAGGGATGGGGGTTGCATGGGGGCAGCTGTTGGGAGGTGGGAAAGTCTATAGGAGATCAGGCAGGAGACCGTACGGCACATCCAGAGGGGTGTCCAGCTGCCCTGCCACTGCAGGGACTGAAGCAGTTTGAAGCCACCGCCGAGTGGGCAGACCTGCTTGTCCCTTCAGGGCAGAGAGCAGCAGCTTGGTGGCTGCACCGTCTCTCCCCACCGTGGGTGCTCCCATCCCACCGCCTGCTCCCAAGGCTGGCCTGTCCTGGCTGCTTTTGACCTTTCAGAGCAGGGGTATCAGTAAGGCACTCCAAGAAATAACCCCTATTAATTAGCAATTCACCTGCACGCAGAAATTGTGCCCTTTGCAAAACACAGGCAGTGACTATTTCTAAGCCTGAACAGTCTCTATGTGCAAAGGGGTGTTCAGTCTGCTTGTGACCCCTTTGTTGCCTGGCTTGAGGGCAATGCCACAGCCATACGCAGAGAAGGAGCTTGGTTTTATGCTGGATGCCATTCAACCTAACATTGTCTTCTTCTTGTCCCACGGGACAAACTGGATAGCAATTCCCAGCCTCCCATTATGGTGTTTTATAGATACTACATACAGGTATGTGTGTATAAAGAACCACAGGCACACATAAATGCGTGATTTATATTCAGTATTTTCTGTATTTCCTCTAATTCCCTTCTTTTGGTGAAATGCCAGCCTGTGCTACCTGTCCGCATCACCCCCTGGCCAGCCCTCCACTCATTTGTGCACGCCATGAAGGTGAATACGTCAGGCTTAGCCGTGGCATCTTTAGCCATCACAGTATTCTCATCTCACCTTTTCCTTTGGAATCGTTTTCCTGCTGTGTTTGAGCCGTTGCCTCCTCGGTCACGGCAGACCAGTAACATGAGTGGTTTTGGGAAGGCCAGCAGAGCCGTCCTGCTGCCTCTGCCTGCTCCTCACGGCTTTTCACCTGCCTCTCTCCTCCACCACCACCTCTTCCACCAGCCAGCCTTTGCTGGCTCCTTCTGAAATGCTGCACAGTGTCCATCAGTCTGCTTGACCTGGGGATGCCTTGTACCATTTCCTTGCTCTACCACGCTTTGCTTCACCCCAGAGTTTCAGATCGTTAAACTAATTAATCGGTCTCTCATCTGTGACCAGGCATCTTTCCTGTTATCTGGACACCCTGGTGAAAACTGAGCTGTAAATTCTGTTTTTACCATCTGGTTTGTTTCAGACAGACCTGCAGACCATTTTACCCCTGGGAAGCTCTGCAGAGCTCTGCAAAACCTTTCTGAAAGCTGAAATGAGAGAGATGAATGGATGCCACATCTTTCTCTGCTTGCTGGCAGGTGGCTGGGCTGCTGCTGGAGGAGCAAGGATGCTAGGTATGTCCCAGCCAGGTCTAGAGCCAGCTTTTCTTTTCTCCTGTGCAAACTTGCAGGGGTTTGCCTTTGCAGCTAGCACATCGATGCTGTCACATCTGGAAAAGTCTTGCCACGTGAATAGCCTCTCCGAACACTGTTTTCACATTTCCCCTGCGCGAGGCTGTTCGATTCCCAGCGCTTTGCTTTTATTTTTTTTCCTGCCAGTGGGCTTGGTGCAAAGAGAGCCAGCTGGCTGACTGAGTCAGGAGGCAGACATAGGAGATGTGTTCAAGCTTCGCCCAGCCTCTGTGAGCCGTGGGCCACTGCCAGCAGGGCCATGGAGCTGCCGTGGGCTGCCTCTGCCAGTGACTCTGGGGTGCGTGATCCACCAGAGGAAGTGGAAATATCACCCTCTTGGGTACAGCAGGAGTTCAATGCGATTTTAGGAGTGTGTGTCAGCGCAGGATGAAAAAAGCCGCTGGCTTTCACTATATGAAGGTGATGTCCTTTGAAATACAAGTGACCCCTGGCAAAGCTTGCAGCTCCCAGAGGATGCAGGAGTGTGGAGGTGTGGCAGCTGCTTGCAAAAAGCCAGCAGAATGGCTGGGTCTCCATCTGTCTGTCCATCCCATACCATCCTGGCCATGCATCCTGGGTTTTGAGGAGGACCTGTGGCTCTCCAGGGAGCACCGGGGGTGAGAATCGATTTCCCACAGGTTTACATCAGCCTGGACTAGAAAAGCACTTGCCAGAGGAGGGGTGGCGGGACCAAATCCAGCCAAACCTATGCCCACCAAATTCATTGGTCACTTCTCAGTGCAAAGCCTGTTTGTTGGGATCCAGCTGGTTAATTAATAACTCTGCTGCGGGACGTGGCTGTGTTCCCATTTCGGGACGTGCTGTTATGTCCCCAGGGACAAAGTCAGGCACCAGCAGTGGTGCTGGCTCCTGGAGGAGTAGGGCACCTGTACGCCTGAGCGACACGACCTGTGGGTCTGCGCCGGTGGCTCTGCATGCCCCTTTCCCGCAGGGAGCAGGGCTGGGACGGCTTTCCCGCCTGGACCCCCTTAGCAGTCCCTGCCCCATGCCATGGGGAAAGGGGCTGGATGTGCTGCTGCTCGCCCGTGCACTGCTCACCTCCTCTTCGCCTCCCCGGGGTAAACGTGGTCATGTCCCACCGCGGTGGTGCTGACTGCTCTCAGGCTGCTTTCCTGCCACTGCACGAGAGCCAGTGTTGTCACTGGCTTGACAGTGGTTTGCAGCCCCTGACTGGGTCTATTCCTGACAAAACTGGTAATCTTCTGCTGGAAGGGGCTGCCCTGAGCCAGAACTGGCCAGCCCAGCAGCACCACGGTGTGTCCCCAGCAGAGCAGGACCTCGTCAGTCACCCTCGTCGCTGCACACATAGTCACTGACTCTCCTGGGGCAAGGCACTGTCCTTGCCAAACAGTGTCCTCACGAGGCTGGAAGCCCACCCACTGCTGCGGGATGAGCTCGCTGCTGTGCGGTCCTCGGTCCTCCATCAGCAGGGCTGGTGGCTTCCCATCACCCCTGCCAGTCCCACTGCTCCCTCCGGGGCTGCATCTCCTCCAGCGGCAGATGCACAGCCCGGTGATCCTGGGGACTTTTGCTGGGAATTCTGAGCAGGACCAGGGTCACCAGAGTCCCATTGCTTCATGTGGCAGCTGTGGAGGTGGGACTGTGGAAAGGATCAGATACTCACAAGCCTATGTGTTAATTTGCTGAGCAAGTGCCTTTGGCCCCTTTATCCCATAAATGCTGGATTGCTGCGTAGGGTGATGGCTGGACAAAGCTGCCTGAAGGTCTTATGGCCCTTGTAAGGGCAGTGAAGAGGTGTCACAGAGGCAAGGACCCACAGGGGTGTGCTGGGACAATGGGCTTTTTGCTCCATCAGTCTTTTTTTCTTGTCATTGCCAGTATCTCTGGTGACGGGAAGAGTTTGGTCTATGGAAGACCCTCACGTTGTGGTCCCACAGGCTCTCCTGAGGCACCAACGCTCATCTTTCCTTCCTCCCTCCCAACCCTGTGTCTCCAAGCTCTGCTCTGTACTGCCTCTTGGCACCTACACGTGTGGAGGTGGGACTGCCCTGTCCCATGGAGAGCCAGAGCCCTACGGGGTCGCTCCTCCAAATACACTCATTTCCCACTCTCCTCCTTATGGCCCCTGGATCTCCAAGATTCCCTCCTCGGACAGAGGGACCTGGAGCTGCAGATGGGACTATACTGCCTGCCCAGCTGGGGCCTTGGGCCAGCAGGAGCCCAGCTTTTCCCATCCCATCCCATCCCATCCCATCCCATCCCATCCCATCCCATCCCATCCCATCCCATCCCATCCCATCCCAGTCTAAGCTTCCTCCTGTTGCTGCTCCGGCTCGTCTAGCCGTGTGCCCGTGTCCCGATTTGCCTCCCTGTGCTTGCAGCAGAGGCAACTCCTCTCCTCCGTCCAGTTTGCACAGCCGGGGATTTTACATGTGGGACACAACACGCAGGGCACTGCCGTTTCAGGCTTTGTGATGTTTGGAAGTCTATTAGCCAGATGAAAGTCTGCCTTTACTGGAGGGCAAACGTATACTTACGCTGTTAGGCTATTACCACAAGATTATTTTTAAAGCATTTTCAGAGGTTTCCCGGAGGAAGGAAAAACATTTTGTCTCCATTAGGGATTTCAACCACACCAGTTTCTTTAATCTTTCTTAAGGGATAGCTAGGATTTTATATTTAGGAGCAACCAAAACCTTTGGACGATGCTATTCTAAGGAGCAATATTTTAATTTTCCTTTCTTAAAAGAGACAACTGCCATCTTTAAAAGAAGGCTTAAAGCTCTACCTGGAGAGAACTCATGGCAGACAGATCAAACTCAGCACCAGTTGCCTTTCTGCAGTGACCTGGCCGGACCCGGGCTGCCGTGCTGCATCTTTGCCGGCCAGGGGCTGGCGGAGCAACTGGGCAGCTCCTGGGGGCTTCCCTGTGCTGAATCCTGCCCTTCTTTCCCATTTCCAGGTGGCTCGATGGACAAACCCAAACCACCACTGGCTGCTTCCCTGCTGGGCTGTCCAGGAGAGGTGGTAGAGGTGGAGCTTCTGGATTTTCACAGCAGGCAGCCGTTTTTGGGGAGACTCCTCCATGGGGCAGGGATGTGACCGACCAGTACTCCCAGTGGTGCCCAGATGGTTGGCCGGAGCGAGTTCCAGTTCTGGTCATGAGGCTGCCTGAGCAGCCGTCCCCAGACACACGTGGGGAGCATCGTCTTCCAAACCGGCTGGGCCAGCGCTGAGGGCAGGGGATGGTGACCCCCCCACCGGCGCGGTGAGAGGGAGAGGTGTCCTGGATGGCACCCTGGGATGCGGGGAGGGCATCCAGCCACCCGGACACGCGTCCTGCAGCCCCGATCCCGTGGCTCACCCCTCCCCGCAGCTTTTCTCCGCTCACCCTGTCCCTGTTCCCCGGCCAAAAGCTGCTGGATGGGGCCAAGTTGGTGAGTCTGGGGCTACAGGTCCCAAGGTGAGGGAAGGTTTGTTAATCCCCAGACTCCTCCTGCGCAGGCTGCAGCGGTGCCGGCAGCACTGGGACCGTTTTTTGGCAGATCTCGTCCTGTCACAAGGTGACCCGTTGTCTCAGCAGATGAGCTTCCATCCTGGGCTGGATTTGCATTGCTGACGTCATTTTCCAGAGGTCTAACGGCTGCTGGAAGAAACTTGCCTGGAGGACCCTTGGCGCCTGCAATCTTACCATCGCCGTTATAGGCTGACCCAGAAGTTGGTCTTTGCATTACGTGGATACCGCACGTGGAGAAACGGGCAGCCTGCTCTGCTTCATCCCTCCGTCAGAGGCAGAGCTGCCCGGACCCGCAGCTCAAGGGCTTTCCCGGACCTTATGCCGCGCTGCGGGAAGAGCCGAGGGCAAGCGCAGCCCCGTCCCGTGCTCTCCATCCTGCTGGAGATACTGGGAGGATGCCTCCGGCACGTGGTCCTCTGCGAACCGCCCCGTCGGGGAGCTTGGAAAGGCAACGACACGCAGACGGGAGCGAATCCTCCAAACGGGAACAAAACGACGGCTCGTGTCTGCATCGTGATGAGGTGCTGTTTGCCATGCATCAGTGCCAATTACCAAAACAAGCCTTCCTCCTTTTAATGCTATTTCAATAAAAATATAACAGCGTGCTCAGGGTAACTACCTGCAGCAGGGTGAGGGGGAGAGGGACTAAACACAGCAAAAGAAAGCAGGCTACGGTTAACAATGGAGCATTTAGAGAAAATAGAAAAAAGGCAGGCAGATGGCGTGAATATTAGTGCATGAAAATGACTAACACTCTGAGAATTTCCCAGTGTACTTCTGACTGGTTTGGGCTTGCTTTTATAATTAATTTATGGAAAGCACCTAAATTGGGAATAAACACAATCTCGCAAATCCCTTCTAATCTCTGCCTGTATTTTTGAAATGATACCCTAAAGGTATAGTTTCTTACAATGATTAAACTGTTTTCCTTTTAAGAATTAAAAGGGACTTTTTTCATGAAATTGTGCAGAGCATTAGTGGTCAGGAACTGTTTTAGATGGAATCTATTGTTGGAAATGCCCGGATGGGGGCATTTCCCCACCGGACCGCTGGATGCTAAATCTGCCAATATTTTCATTTTGGATTCATGTATTTTAATGCAAAATGACCGGGTGTGTTGTCAGCCACCTAATGACTCAGAAGCATTCTGACATTAGCATAAATTTGGAAACTTCCTTTAAAAGAAAAAAAAAAAAAATGTATTTTTCATTAAGTTGCTGCTTCTCTCTGACAATAAAAGCAAAACTCCCTCCCTTGGGCAGGATGCGCGGAAAGCGCTTGGGGAGGTCGCGCAGCACCGACAATGGGGGGGACCTGGAGCGCGCTGGCAGTTCTTGGTCTCTGGGTGCACGCAGGAGCAAGCTGTTCAGCGCAGCTCTGCGCGTGAGGAGAAGCCTGTAGAGGTACAGGTTTTCCTCCGCAGTCGCCGCTACCTGTACTTCGGCTCCTGGTGGTCCTCGCAAGGGGTTTCTGCCTGCTGCTGGTGGGGCCACGTGTCCCCCTTACAGAGGGGAGAAGCAGCAAGGGGCAGACGAGCGCAGCAGTGCCCTGGGATGCTTTCTGCTGGCCAGGGTGGGATAAGGGTCCCCAGGGACAGCTATGTACAGATTGTCACCCGGCCCCTGGGGAGGTACATGGCAGAAGACCCCACAGGACCACCGTGGGTGGGAGGGCACGTGCGGGAGGGCTGGGGTGAGCCCCTCCACCTCTCTGTGCCCATGCACCGGCAGGTGATGGGAGGAGAACCCACGTGTACGGGGGGAGACCCCCGGCAGAAGAGAGGGTGCGTCGAGGATTTGCTGCACCTCTGCAGCTCGCCACGAGCGCAAGCGGGATGCAAATGGTTCTGGCATGAGCCAGGAGACCCCCAGCTCGTTGAGATCTGCTGCGGTGGGCACAGAGACAGGGCACCATGGAGGGTGCGCCATGTGAAATTTCGGTGGTGTTCATATGGGCTCCGGGAGGGGTCTGGTAGTGAGGACATGAGGGTGTGGGAAGGAAATGAGGTTTTTATTACATGGCTTATCATGTTTCAACACGGAAATCAAGGTAAGAATTACCCAGGGCACAATCTGTCCCTTTGATTTGGCCTTTGCAGCTCAGTCATGCATAGGAGAAGCCTTTTCCTTGTTCCCTCCAGCAGCATCTCCTTGTAATGGCTAATGGGAAAATATCGCGGCAGTGAAAAACTCTCTCACCCTCATAAACACAATGACAAGGCTAAGTGATCCGTCTGCAGCACGAGCAGGGCATTTGGGCTGCATGTCTCAGATGAATGCTTCCCATTTTGCAGGCTGTTTGCATTTGCTTTATGAGCTCCAGCAGTAATTCAGGCAACTGCCAGACAAATGACAAGAGAGGAGAGACTGGCAGAGGATGCCGTGACGCTGGCTGCGGCCGAGGGTGCGTGGCTGGGACCTCTCATTCCCTGGGGGCAACCAGCAGCCTGGCTGGGAGGGCAAGCTTTGGCAGCAGCCCCCAAAACCGCCTGCACCCCAGCACCGCTGAGTCCTCGTGGTGATGCTGCCCGCAGCGCATCCCACGGGGGATGCAGCTTCGCCTTGCCGGGTTGGTTTTTGCGAAGTCCACACCGGGCTGTTTACTTTTCTCCTGTTGCAGCGGTTTGTTCGATCGCAGCCTTCTTAGGGATCCGCATACTCTGTTTTGCTTAACGTTTGTCTCCTACATGTAGGAGTGCTGGGTTTTAACATAGTTTTTCTATTCTTTGGGGGAAAAGGAGAGAGAGAGAGAGAAAGATTGAATATGATCTTTGTTTTCAGAATATTACTGCAGTAATTAAAATGCTTTGGATGGTGTTCTGTTCCCAGAAGTAATAAATAGTTTTGGCTGTTTTGCCCCATTAATTGCATATTAGTTAAATACGTATTTTTTATAACATGCGTATTCACTCACCTGCTTACTCTGACAGTTAAATGCATATTTAAATATGCATTATACCCTTTAATGCATAGTAATTATTTGGTACAGAGCAAAGACTCTTTCTGAGCAGTCCCTTTCAAGGGAGTACATGTTTCCATGCGTAGTCTCATGTCAACTCCGGGAGGGAAACCGCGTCAGGTCTGCTGAGGTCAAGCGGCACAGCCGGGCTGCGCGCACTGCCGTGGCTCGTGGCTCTCTGCCACAGCTCCGGGGTGTCCATGGCACGCTGCAGGCACGGACACGGAGCTTGGGGCTTGTCCCTGCTGCCGGCAGTTTTCCCCCTGCAAACCTCCTGCACCGGCCGCCTTGCCTTTCCCGCGCCTGGGGCAGGCACTCACAGAGCAAGCACCGGACTTTTACGAAGGGTCAGGCTTTGAGGAAGAGAGGAAGAGGAAGGACTGGTGATGGTGCACCAGGCTGGTCTAGCGTGCCCCAGGGTGGGTGACAGACACGTTGCCGGCACAGCAGCATCCGATGGCGGGGCGTCAGCTCCTCTCCTGGAGGACCGTATGCACTTTGTGTGACAGCACGTGCTGGATGGGAAGGGTCTGGAGAGCTCGCTCGGATTCCTTTTTGTCCTCCAGATCTCAGCAAAAGAGGCCCCAGCTTCAGATGCCCAAGGTCAGCATAGGTTCTGGACTCAGTGACCAGCTTGCCAAAGGGGCACCTCCTGCTAACTGCACGCTCCGCGGTGTCAGATTTTGTAGGAAACTTCGGTCGCACTCAACGGCCACAGTCAGCTGGCATGCTGAGTCGGGAACTGCCTTGGCGATGCTGATCGGTGTTCAATAAAAACCGAAGCCTGCCTGGGTGAGGGGAGCAGGACCACCAGGGTTTGAGACAGGACTGGCCATTCCCGTGATTGCTGTCAGCTCCCAGGATTAACTGGTTTTGCTTTCGGACTGTAGTATATGACAGCAACGGCTCAGCAGAGTCACCATCTGTTAGGGAGGGTAAAAACACCTTTTGTTAGGTCACTTGATAACTGAGGGGCTCCCTGTGTGTCTGAAAGCTCACCCACCTTTCTCAAATACACCCAGATGTTGTTTCCTGTGACAGGACCCCGATCTCCTACCCCTGCCTGGGGACAAAACAGCCAGCAGCTCCTGGTGGCTGAACCTGCGCTCTATTAAAGACAAAATAGTGACCTGCAGCAAGCTACACCCCTGCCGGAGAGGTGGGTGAGCAGTTTGCACGACCTCCCCCAGCCACCCTTGGCGCAGGCGTCGTGCTGGGCAGATCTCTTCCGTCCTGCCCAGATTTCTCCTACTGCCATTTCCAGCCACTAGCTGCCTGGGGAAGATCCCTTCCAGGGATTACCTGCCCTTGACAGCAGCACCGAGCTCCCCACGCAGCCACCTGCGGCCAGACCACGGCAGACAGCACCGGTGCGGCAGACCGGGGCCAAAGCCGGCAGTAAAGCCAAGATGCTCCCTGTGCTGACCGTGCCTTGCTCCCATTTCGGGGGCCACTGTGGCTGCAGCGAGTCATCTCCATGGCATGGATGGGGCAGACAGCATGCGTACACCAGCCTCTGCGGATGCTGGGAGCTAAATGAGCCCCAGGGGCAGGGCAGGAGGGCATTTACCTTTTCCCAGCCAGAGCTGGGTAGCGTGGGATGTTTTCAGTGGCACCACATATTCACCAATGGAGCTCTGCAGGGCGACGTATGCTCCTCCCGGTGAATCCGGGACCTCGGATCGCTGCCGCCGCGATCACCTCCTCCTCGGCAGTGCCTCCCTCCCTCCAGGCAGCTGCCAGCCGTTGCACAAGCCGAGCATGTCCTGCTGGTCCTGCTTTCCACCCCTCGCGCCCTCCCTGCAGTATTTTGCTTTTGAGACAGCAAGACTGCGAGGAAGGTCCGCATCCTTCACCTGGCATGGTCTTGGGACAGCTTTCGTGGCTCCGAAAGGGAGGGGATCCAGCCCTGCACATGGGGACCTTCCAGCGGGACATTGGCTTGTGCTGGCCGCATCCTTGCTGCCGCTGTTGGTCCTGGGTGAGCAGAAGTCGAGGGTGCAGTGTGGCACCAGACCTGTTCCCGACCGGATCCCCCCGGCAGTGCCCCGGCTGTGCCCCCCTCCCCAGGAGCTGCAGCCGGCCCTGGCGGCATCGCCGCTCCAACGTGGCCGTGTTTCCAGCAATGGGTCCGGCTGCGGTCTTCTTAGGAACAATGCGCTCCTACTGTATGGTACCAGATTGTACATCAAAACTATTATTTCCAACATCTCTGGCTTAATTGTAAAACTATAATACAAATGACATTGGGGGTTTGCTGGAGTTAAATTTTAATAGCAAGCCAGCGCCCTTTTAATGACATTTTATACATTTAAATTGGGCATGATCCCTTTGGGAACAGTAATTTTATTCATGGAGATTATGTCTAATTTGAATATAAAAACACCACTAAAAAGATATTGGATTTGCTATTTTTCACTTGCAGGAGCTCCGGAGTCCAGTCTTCCCAACTGCCTGGGCTTTGGTGGATTAACAAAAAAACAACAAAACCCCTTAACTTCCACCCGGCAAAGCGCGGTATAGAAATCTTAGTGTGCACAACTGGTCCCAGCTGGTCCACCTTGGCTCCCTGGCCGGCTCCGAGGTGCAGCAACGAGCACCGCAGCCAGTCCTCGGCTGTGGCTGCGGCTGCTGCCTGTCCCTCGCCAGCTGTGACGCTGGGAATGGAGGGACAAGGGGGAAAAAGCCACCTGGGATGGACCACGGCCATGGCCAGAGGGTTACGATTCTGGAGGTAGCTCTGCCGAGCCGGCTGGTCCCAGACCCGGCACAGATCCCGCTCGCCTGGTGCAGCTGTATTGGGCTTCTGCTGGAGGTGCTGGGGATGGCGACTACCTCCAGCACTGCTGTGGTCCTTCCCCCTTCGTGTGCTGGAGCTGGCCAGAGCCTCCAAATTTCAGCCCCAAATTCCCATGACTTCTGTTAAACTGGCGGATAGTTTTGCCAGGGTTGGTCCTTGCCCCACCACGGGCAGGATGGGGCACAGCCGACTCTGGTGGCAGCAGACCCTCTTCTCTTATCTCATGACGGCCAAGTTAAAGACGGACAGCCTACAGGCAAAGACCCCCGGGGGGATGTCACCAACCCACCTCACCACCCGCTGCGCCTGAGGGACCCTCGGTGGCTCGTGGACGCTTGCACGCATCCAGCACCAAGGTTCACAGGGGCACCTGGACGGCTCCTGCTTCGGGCTCCTGCAGAGTCCTTAGCGGGGAGGACGCGGAGCAGAAACGTGCCAACTTCGTAAGCGGCACGCTTGAGCCCTTTCCCATCGGGGTGGCTGGCTGGGGAAATTGGGGCTGTTTCAGTTCGCACCTCTGTTCTGGCTGTACCTTGCTGCGCAGAGCAGATGCCCGCTCCACGCGGCGCTGCAGGAGGAGGACAGCTGGTGGGCAAGTGAGATCTGCACACGAAAAAATAGCTCTGCTCCCTGGAGGGTGCACCGGTGGCCGGGGTGGGCTGCTTTAAGAGAGCTGAGTTAGTCAGCACATGGGACTGCGTGCAACCCTGCCTGGCCACGAGCCGTACCCTTCAGCGCAGCGAAGCCGATAACGGCGCTGACACTGATGTGCGCCTGCACAAAGCTGCAGCCTCATCTCCGAGACAGGATAAACTGTTTGGCCTTTGGACAAGATTATTTCTGTTCAGAACAGGATTGTTATCACTTAATTGAAAATAATTATCCAATGCAAATTGGCTTCAAGTTGGCAGGCTGAGTTGAGAAAACGGTGAATTTCCAAGCTGTCCTGAGGAGAGCTGAGCGCAGTAGCAGGGTGAGACGCTGGGACTGTCCGCAGGGTTGGGGGAGGATTCTGGGGGGGGGGGCAGATGGTCCTCTGCAACACCCACACCCCAAAAGGAAAATGAGGGGGGGACCGTCCTGCCTGCCTGGTGCTTTCATGCACTGGGACCCTCCAGTTTGCCTTTCCAAAGCTCGGACAAGCTTTAAATCTTCCCCAAGAGCAGGAAGCCTCAATCCATCAGCAGGCAGCCCCAGCCAGCGGTGTCCTGCTGGCATGGCTGGCATCGGCTGCAGCCAGCAGACAACACGGGTGAAAACGAGATGAGATGCAACTTTGACCTGGGACTGGCTGAGGGTCAGCCCTCTGGGCACTGTAGGAATCTGACATGTCCTTTGGTGAAGGAGTGCTGGAGAAGGCCATGGTACCTACACAGCCCCCGTGAAGGCGGTGGGAGCGTTGGCACTGGAACCAGCTGCTCGAGAGACCTCCGCTCAAGGAGAATGGGGAAGGTTGAGCCCATACCCCATCCTGGGGGGTGTGTGTCTGCATCTGGTATTTGTTCACACAGAGGGTGCAGCTCTCCTGCTGCTGTCGATTACGATAGCTGCAGTTGTGCCCAAGGGATGGAGATGGCTGGTGCCATAGAGGGTCTGGGCCACTACCAGGTTGTGGAAACCTTCGGAACGCCAGGCAGAAACAGACCCTCTGGTGCTCCAACCCAAGGGGGCACCTAAGCCTTGGCTGGGCTTGTGCCTCTTCTACAGACCCCGTTCTTGCTCTGCACAAGCAGCCCATCATTCAAAACATCACCTGCGTCAGCATGTCCTCCCTGGTCAACTTCTTCTCAGGAGAACCAGAGATACCTATGTATCTTTGTGAGATTTCCTCCATCCCAACCCCCTCAAAACGTGCTGAACCTTCTACTTTTGGGGTCCCTGTGGACACCCTTGTCTGCAGGCTCCATGGGCCACGGTCATCCTGAGGAGGGTGTTCTGCCAGGGAAGACCCTGCCGAGAGGAGATCACCCGGGGACATGTCCTGCCCTGAGTGAAGGTGGATGCCTGGCCGGTGAGGAGCCTTTTTTACAACACAGTGGTGCTCTCTCTGTCTGTCTACCATGGGGAAAGCCAGCGGGGCCAGCCGGAGCCCATGGAAAGGTGCAGGGACTCCGGTTGTCCGAGGCCACCTGCACCAGCAGGGACAAGCCCTCCGTGGTGAGCAGACCCTCGGGCAGAGCCTGGTTCTTCGGCTTCCCCTTCAAAGCGAAATGCAGAATCACCCACCTCGTTAGCTTCCCGCTCCCGTTCCCTGTCCTGCTTCTCACGTACAGGCGTACGAGCTGGTCCTCCCATCTGTGCCGGGAGGGCTGGCAGAGGGAAGCAGCGGCAGATGCCGGCTCAGACGAGGCATCAGCTGAATCCTGCCAGCGAGGACCCGCACCCACGGTCCAGAGGCTCTCTGTGGCCATTCTGCCCTTGGTGTTTTCTCCTCTCCCTTTCCTTTTTTTCTGCCTGAATGGGTTTGGATTAGACAAGACCTTCCCGAGTGTACACAACGCCTCTGCCAGTGCACAAATACACGAGAGAATACTGAGTTTCCACAACTGTTTTTATATGATTTGACCAGACTGGTACAAGGTTAATTAAAACCCCCAGTGTTTAAATGCAGTTTCATCAGAAGAAGTATAAAATGCTTCTGCAAGAATCTCTGTCAGGACTTTTCAAAGATAGTGTACTTTACCTGGCAAAGCACAATTAGACACAGTCAAATATTGTCCTGGTTAAAGACTATTAATTTTCCTTACATTTGTCATGAATTAATTTTTTCTGGCTATATCAACAGTGTTTCCTTTATAAATACAACTGGCTCCTTTACATTGAAAAATTAAATTTGCTTTGATAATGAACTGAGGTGCTAATAATCGTTTTGCAATGCAAAAAAGTGCAATTACTGGCTGCCGTGCCACGCAGTGCCACAGTCAGCTGTAACGGTCTGAAAGTCTGCAGCGGTACCGGTGGACGCGGTGAAGACAGCCGAGGGTTGCTCAGGGTTGCAGAGACAAAACCTACACCAGCTGGAGAGCAGAGCAGCGCCGTGGGGCTGTGAGGGCTCCGTTGGTCCCTTCTGCCTCCGCAGCCAGGCAGGGGCTGGCAGGGCTGTGCCGGGGGTCCCGTGAGCAGGACCCCGCTTTGCCACCGTCACCAACCCAGGCCGGGAAGCCGTTTGTGCTGCTGGGCACCGTCAGCAGGGATGTGAATCCCTGCACCCCAAAAGGCTTGGGAAAAACTGTGCCAGGGTGATGAGGATTTCTTTCCCTCTCCAGGATGTCCTCAACCATGCCAGTGGCAAGGAGCAGAAGGGACACGCAGCCGCCAGCTTATGTCTCCTTGCCTCAAACTTCTGCCCAGACCTCGGATAGAAGCAGGACTGGAAGAAATAGCTCTTCAGGCTCCCGCGCTCCTCTGACATACTTCTACCTGTCAGGGCACGCACAGGTTGGGCATTAGTCTAAACTCCTTTGGCTTTCTCTCACATGTGTTGACGACAGAAAAGCAGAGGACTTGAGGTACCAAATCAGTGTGCTAAAGATGAGGAGGAGGAGTACGACCTACGCACAACATCCACTTTAGGTAGTGCTTCCTACATTCAACTGAGGTAGTTTTGCTCATGTATTTTAAAAGTTTAAAAAAAGCTCAGAATGTGTGAGTGTGCATATTTAAAAAAATACATTATTTTATAGCTTGGTGTTGACATTGTTCTTTTGTTGAAAGTAAATCATTAAAGGAAAAATTATAAGACAAAATGAAAAACCATGGTGCATAGAAAATCCAGCAGGATTTCAATAGAAACCTCTTAATGCACAAGCTAAGAGGAGGAGGAGGATAAAGCTTTGCTTGGCCTGCTTCAGTGTGTGGTGAATATCCCATACAGTGGGGTTCTTAGAGCTTATGTTCTGCCTAAGCCCTAAAGAACAGGATAAAAATGAATTTTTGCAGGACCTAGTGATTAGGAAGCCACAAGGCTGGAGACAGGCTTTCATGCTGATGTTAGTTCTCCTGCTCTAGCATTGTTTTAGAAAGTGCATCCACTGACATTTCAGCACCAGCAATCCACCGAGCACCTCACCCATGTGGGCAGCTTCCCTCCCTCATGCTTGGTTAGCCTGATGTATTTTTTGACCTGTTTAATAACTCTTGCAGAGCAAGAGATTCCCTCCTGGAGAACACCTGAGAAGGCTTGTGCCACGACACTGAGAAATGGGACAGGGTTTAATCCAAACTTAGCATTTCCATTCACTGCTCAAGTCATCTTCCAGACCGATGCACACACTGCCAGCTGAATTCAGCCCCATTCCCACAAAGAGAAGTCTTTTTGCAGATGCTGGATCATGCCCTTGGCACTCCTGCCAGTGAGTGTGTGGTGGGGGTATTTGTGAGAGCACCTGTGAGCAGTGGGCGAGGAAGAAGAAATCCCTTCACACAAAAAACCAAGCCCAGTTCTGCGAAGGGGTCCGTCTCCAGCGGGGTTGGTGACTCGCTGGCAGAAGAATGTAGTCCTGTCTAAAAGGTGCTTGTGGAACAGGGCAGCGTGAGAGTGCCCTTCCTCGCTGACCCTGCCTGTGAAAGCCCTGATGCATCGAGGTGTCCCCATCCACCGATTCAGGCGAACTGAACCTCAGGCTGGTTTTTGCACTGGTTCGCTCACAGGGGAAAAACTCGGCGCTCTTGGAAGAGCTGTTGGGTGACGTGTGGGTGGAACAAGATCTGCCGGTAAGAGTGAGACCATCCCGAGGCTCAAGGGTCTGCAAGGTCACCACAGACAGGACCTGACTTGTCAGGGCTGGGTCTGGTCTGGAGCTGCTGGGGAAGCAAAATGACAGGACATACAGTTAATTTCGTCCCGCTCCCTGCGGGCACCACAGCTGCAATTACACTTGCTGCTTGCTGGGATCACCTCAACAGCTTGTTTGGGGGATCCTGACCCCAGCTCTGCTGCCTGTGTTTGGAGGAGCAGAGATCCATGCCCTTGTGGGACAAACCCACCGCAGCGAACCCGATTCTTGCCCCCTCGTGAGAAAAACGGTTCCAAAAAACAGGGTGGCTCTCACCCCTTCTGCTGTGCTCAGGGAGAGGTGGGGGGGAAAGTAACCACAGCTGCCTCCCTGCACGAACTTGGCCTCCAGCTGATCCTTTAGCATGGAGCAGCATCCTGCACGCTCCGGCCAGCTCCCAGGCACCGTGGCCAGGCATTGTGCCTTCCTACAGAAAAATCACCAGAAAAACCGGCCTCAGGATTTCCAGAGCGGGGAGGTAATGGTGTCCTCTGGGCTGCAGTTAAGGAAGGAGCTCCGCCGTGAATCAAAACCCCAGCCGTGCTCTGCAAACAACTCGCAGCAAGAGACTAGTTGGCCAAGATCAAGGGCTGAAAGCTCCGCGTGCTCTGCTAAGCCAGCGGTGTAGCTGCAGCTCCTTGCCTGAGGGGGAAGAAGGGTGGTTTTAGGGGTGATTTAGGACCTGCGTTCAGCTCCTGGCTACGCAGCAGGTCTTAGGCATACGTGCCCAGGCTTTAGCTCCACACCGACAAAACGGGGTGATAATTGCTCCCTCCTGTATGTCCTCAGCACCAGGACAGCCCAATTCCACCTGCTCCCGCTGTAGGAAGGACTGGGACACAGCTCCATACTGTGGTCCCCTGATGCCCCGGGGAGCTTAGGAACCAATGTTTTGCTTCAGGGACCCCGTGGGGCAAACTTCTTCACCGGCTTGCTGACAAACTGGGTATCCCAAAAAGACTACCTAGCGCTGCTGCTGGAAAAACAGTGCCAGCCCAGAGGAGGTAGCACACCCCAGTTAGACCAGCACAGGACCCTGCACCTTTGTAGCAGCGTTGTCTGATGGGGAAAGCCCCGAATTTTGGTCCTGCCATCAGCAGGATGCTGCTGATGCCTGGTGCTTCCCTGATGATCCGGCTGGAGACCTGCACGGCGTGGACAAAATGGGAGCAGATCGCCTTTCTGTCGTGGTTTTCGGACCTCTCCTTTGTGGCTGCGTGCGAGGGTTCCAGGCTGGGATGCAGCCGCAGTGCCCCAGGCATCACCGGCTGCATGGGGGTGCGCAAGGCAGGTCTTGGCATCCGAAACACTGGTCACTGCTCCCAGTGGTGCGGTACAGTGTAGCCATGTAGCTCAGACACGCTTGGTTAAATGGCTTTCCCAGCAGATTATACAATAGCTCGTATCTTGAGAGAAATATATATATATAGATATTTTTAGGCAGACTTCAGAAGAAAGAAACCTTCAAGGAGGAGCCAGCCCTCTGTTCCACTATGTTATAAAGACATGTTTGACTCCTTTCCAGTACACACTGGTATGCTGCGGAGATGTACACCTCAAATCACAGTATTCCTTCCTTCCTCAACCTTGCTATGTAGTGGCTGCAACAAATGATAGACCAAATACTCTCTTCTCCCCTCTTCACTCCTGGGACAACTGCCCCCATTATCAAACAAGACTCTGACCTTTTGATCCATCCATCTTGTCTCCTCCACAGAGTCTGGGCTGAGCTACGGCCCTTTATTTATTCACACAATGTAGTTTTCCTCATGCTGCTTCACCAGTGCACATCAACTGTGACCTCGAGACACTATCCTCTCCTGGGATAAGCATGTTTTTCAGTCCTGGGCACCTCTGGAGTAAAGACTGACAGTTCTTTAAAGGAGGGGGAAAAAAGCAGGTGGGAGGAATGACAGGCTGAAGTACATTTTGGTTTAATAGGATAAAATGGAGCTTGATGAAAGTAACTCAGCTGCAAGTGATCTAGTCCAGAACAGGCTTTTAATGCAGTGCTTTCCTTTAATTGGTACCTAATGTGGTGATATTTTTGCTGGTGGAAAATGCATCACCCCCCCTTTTGCCATTTTCCTTATCCTGTCCTTCTCCTCTAATGCAAAAACATTTTCAACCGCATTATTTTTGCACTAAGCTCTGTAAAATTCGTATGCTGCTAGACAGAAGCCTTACTGGTAGCGCTGGGAGGCACTGATTACGAGTGGCAGCCTGCTGGTGCTGGACACAACCCGTTTTGTTTCAGGTGGCCCAAGAAAGAGACCCAGTGGTGGAGCCCATGGCATGGGCACATGGACCAGACCCTTGCTTGTGCTTTGCCAGCCGGTAAGCAGAGATGATTTCCTGACTGGTCCATGTGGAGTTTAATGATCTGGGGGGAGAAGGTTCACTGAATGGGTGCACACGATGGGACTGCGCCTCCAGGGCTGGACGTATGTCTGCAAATGAGGGTCCTGCTACAGCCTCGCTGGCTGGCAAGAGACAAGTCCTTGTTGTCTCACCATACCTTGTCACTCCCATGTGCAAGAAGGCTCCAGCACCCGGCCTGAGGGAAGGTTTTGGAGTTGGAGTGGGGTGGGCTGGTTTGTGAGATGCGGGGCACTGAGTTTCAGGCATCAAGAGCTCTACCTTGGGCTGGGGAGCAATTGCTGCAGAGAATGCAGTCCCGTGCAGCCAGTGGGACGTTAAGTCTTGGTTCTGCTCTCCATTCCAGCAGTGCACGGCTATGGGCATGCTTGACCCCACTCAGGGCACTGCTGCTTATGTGGAAGGGGAGGCGGGCACAGGATGCTGAGAGACCGCTGAAGAAAGGGACATCAGCAATCCACCCACTCCTCAGTTTGCTCAACCCCCTCGTCATCTCCAGCAGATGTTTGTTCGACTCTTCCCTGGAACCCGCCAGCAAGACTGCACGCCCTCCTCAGACAACCTGCTGCAGTCCCGTCATCTTTACCATTTTAAGGTCATTTTTCTTCGTTTCTCACCTACACCTTTCTTTCTGTTCTTTAAGTGTGTGCTTTGTTGTTCTGCTCACCCTCCATATTAAGAACAGCCATTTTCCTTTGCACCTTATTTACCCAGCTGCTTTTCTCTAGGAAAAAAACAGCCTTTACTTGCTAGCTGCATTATCTGGACCCTCTGATTCTCCTCCAAATTCTCTGGTGAGCCCTGTACAGCGGATTCGCTTTGTCTTGCTGTGCAAAGCCTCACATAAATCATATTTGAGCTGGTGTCTGTCCTGGTTTCAGCAGGGATAGAGTTAATTTTCTTTCTGGTATAGTGCTGTGTTTTGGATTTAGGATGAGAAGAATGTTGATAACACACTGATGTTTTCAGTTGTTGCTAAGTAGTGTTTATACTAAGTGAAGGATTTTTCAGCTTCTCATGCCCAGCCAGCAAGAAGGCTGGAGGGGCGACAGCTGACCCAAACTGGCCAAAGGGATATTCTATACCATGTGATGTCCTGCCCAGTATATAAACTGGGGGGAGTTGGCCTGGGGTGCAGATTGCTGCTCAGGAACTGACTGGGCATTGGTTGGCGAGTGGTGAGCCACTGCATTGTGCATCACTTGTTTTGTCTATTTGAATCCTTTTATTAGTATTGTCATTTTATTATTTTTATTATCATTATTAGTTTCTTCCTTTCTGTCCTATTAAACAGTTCTTATCTCAACCCACAAGTTTTACCTTTTTCCTTCTTACCGGGGTGGGGGGGAAGTGAATGAGCGGCTGCTCCGTGCTTAGTTGCTGGCTGGGCTTAAACCACGACAGTGTCTTAACCTGCCATGACCTAAGTGGACTTGTGGTTAATGCTCCAGTTTGGGTACGTTACTGCAGTATCTTGGTTTTTTTTAACCACAGCTTTGCTGCCTCATGTTCAGCTTGGGAGCTGCACTTCCAACACTGCTGCCTGGTCAGTCAGATCCTGGTCTTCGCCTGCAAGGTTGCCAGAGGAATCTCCCTCCTCCAGCTTCCATCTGCTTCCAAGTGTTGCCGTTTTATCTTTTTCTCTTCCCGTGGTCCCAAATACCCCGCTCTCTCTATGCTTTTACTCACTGTCTTGCAACCACAAGCAACAGACATCTATCAGAACAAAAGCCATGTTAGGTATCTGGAGGATTGGGCGGCTGCAGTACTCAGAGGGAAAGCCAGAGACTTTTCCACCAAAAACCTATCATCTGGTGCTTGCAACAGAAACTGCTGGTGGCAGGCAGAAGCCACAATCTACAGCCAGCCTTCTGTGGGTTTAACCCAAGCACTTGTGTAAGTTACCTTGGGTAACTAAACTTACCACCATTAGCTTCCCAAGACAAGGCAGGCTTTTGCTCACTAGCACATAACTGGTTTTGAAAAATCCCACAGAAGAGTCGAAGGTGAAATATTGTTGGCTGAAGCCACTGAAGCATCAGAGAGACAAGTCGGGACTCCTGGATGGCTTAACTCCTGCCACGGTGGCCAGCCACCTTATCTTTAGATCTAAAGTAGTGAGGAAAAACTCTGATTCCCTCCACATCTGACCATCATTTGACATCGTACATGAGCAACGTAAAGGCACCTGCACCCCTTATGCACAGGGGCTACGCTGCTGCCCCTGAGCTGGTCTATCAGTCTTCCTAGAGCAGCCTCACTAGCACGGCAGTACTAACACTGTTAGACATTCTTGTGTGGAGCGATTTCAGCATGTGTCATTTTTCCACTACCAATGTGGCCTCTCACATCGGCTAGGCTGCTAAATAATGTATCATCACATGAAGCCTTTGCATAATGCCTGGAGGAGGATTAAATTGCACTTTCTATCTTCTTGCGGGTTCCTTTGAAAATGAGGAAGAGAACGGTGGAACAAGAGGTCTCCGTGTGGAACCACTCCAGAGCATGCTACCCCAGTGGCCATCAGAATAATGTTCTTCTGGCCTTCACATCTAAGAGGAACTGTCTTATTTCTTTTATGGCACACCATACTGCGCCCATAAAACACCTCACAAACAGACTGATGGCTCAGAGTGATCTCTCATTAGATGCTATTGCAGTTCAGTGTTCTCCCTGGCCTCTTGCACATTGTTGAAAACACAGCTGCTTCAGTTTTGGAGAAGTGAAGCACAAAACTACCTGCCCTTGATGTTCTTCAGTAAATGAGAGGCACAGAAGATCTGAAAACTCTCCAGAGTGGGGACGAGACCCTACCACACTATTGTACAGGGAAGGGAATGGTGAAGCCACAATCTCACCAAGTCATTTTTACCTTAAAAAAAACCCCTAAAACTTACTGAATATTAACTTGAAAAACAGTGGAGAGAACAGGGAGGCAAGATTCCCTAAAATCTGCCTAACCAAAGATTAGGGGTGTTGTCCATTCCCTATTTTTGTACTTATGTGATTTCTAGTTATCCCTGGAGGTAGAGCAGCCACTAGGATGCAATCCTCTGGGAGCAGTCACACAGTCACCCTTTATGAGGGCAGAGATTTTCCACCCCCATGTGCTGTCTGTGTAC
Organism: Buteo buteo; assembly: GCF_964188355.1. Lineage (NCBI taxonomy): Eukaryota > Metazoa > Chordata > Aves > Accipitriformes > Accipitridae > Buteo > Buteo buteo. Next base: position 88,101,533 of record NC_134204.1, on the reverse strand, counting down.
AATAGGTACGGGCTTATTACCTACCCCCGGACAGTGGTAACTCCTGACGTCTGAGCCATCCATCTCTTTCAGATGGAGAATCTGGTCCCTTTGGGAATCCCCTTCATCGTAACCCTTCTGTCCAAGGAAGTTTTAGAGCAAGAACACAGTCTCCTGAGCTCTTTAAAGAAGGGTCCAGCTCCTGGAGAAGAGATTTACTCACCTCGTGACAACTTAGCTGGCCAGATGACCAAACCAATGCATCAGAAAAGTTGGAGTTGGTGTCAATAATTTGAATGTAAACCAACCCTCCTTCCCTATTCTACCAGTCTTCATGCTGGTTCAGCTAAAGGCTGCTGGAGACTTTTATTCAAATAGAAACAGGTACTGATAAACAAAAAGGGATGTAAAACACAGCACATGGGAAAAGACAAGTTTCAATTTTCGGGGCAAGGCTTTTCAGGAACGGAATTAATTAAAAATTGATTTTTTATTAGGGTTATAAGTGACTTACTTTCTCAGTATCATCAGGAACTTCTCAATCAAGTCATCAATGAAGTTAAGCAAAAATAAATTTCCGTTGCCAACAAGGACACACTTAAGCAAAACTGGGCATTAGGTTCCCAAGTATTACGTAGGCGCAGCTCTATTCCAAAGACCTCTGAGATTAGGTGATACAGTCACTAAAATACCAGTGTTATCACTGATGACGTTGCCAAACAAAAAGCTGATGAATTTAGGGAGTACTAGCATGGAATACTACTGACAGAAAGACAGTCCTGAATTTTTACTAGTGTACCCATTTCCCCTTCTCAGAAACCTTTGCATTAGCACAGGTTACAACTACTTTCTCATTTTAAAATACAACCGTAGCCAAAGGCCTGTTTCTTAGTAAGAATTAAGAGAGTGCATGCACCTTTTTGAAATTGTGCTGTTAATTACTATCAATTGCTTAGCAAAAGGAGTGGTATAGTATAGGGTAGGTCATGAATCAGTAGAGTATAGATAATTTCCTTTTCAAGACCAGAAAATGTCTTGCTAGAGGTGATGTAGTTTCAGCTCAGAAAAGCAAAAGTGATACTGTTCTTAATTATGCTTGGTAAAGCAAGAAAATGTAGAACAAATGTGCATTTTTTTATATCCCTCATGTAAAGTTTTATTTGGGTTGTTCCTTTGATGAAGCATTTATTCTTACCAAGTTTTTAACAACACACCTGTTTAATTCCAGTGTACAAAAATAACTGTCTTTAAAAAAATTATTAAATTTTAGCACAGTATGTCTGGAATCAAATACATTTTTCATACTCTGCTATCTTTTCTCCAGAAACAACTTCCACATCAAGGGGAACAAGGACATATTTAATTTGAGACGTAAACTGTTCCCTTCTCACCTGCTTTCTCCTGTCCTGCTGACTAGCTGGCAAAGACAAGGAACAGGCTTGCGCAGATGGCACCAAAAGCCGTGGCGCTGAGGGTGATGGATCCACAGCACCACACAGGAGCCTGAGGTGGAAGACTGTCATATCCCAAAGTGCAAGGCAACGACTTCGCAGCACCTTCAAGGAGGGACAGGAGTGGAAAAAAGTGCCCAGCTGCACTCTAGAGAAGATTAAGTGGCTGTGAGGAATGTGCTTTACATCCATGTCCCTGGTCTCTATCCTGACTCCTCCTAACATAAGAGTCTCTCCAGTGTCAGCTCCAAAGGCATGGTGCTCCCTAGCAGCAGATCCTGCTCCGACAAGCAACACCTCACCGGTGAAGAAACAAAACCTAACAAACCCAGCATGGCCCCTTTCCCCCCCACACTCCCCCAAGTAAAGAAAGTAAATTTACAGCCTATTCTGGGACTGCTGAAAAGTACAGCCATTCCAGGCACGAGCACTAGGTCCCGCCTGCCAAGTGGACAGTTCACGACAGACGGAGCACTCCCTTTTGGGAACAGAGATGGACGTTCGGTGTGTGACTGGTGCCTGGGCATGCCCGCCCGGGTTCAGGGACGGACTCAAATTCAGTGTGCTAAAGAGAGGGACAGAAATAAACAGAGAAAGCAGAGCTGGAGCCAGTAAATGCTGGTGCTACCTATCTACTTCCTCACCACCAGGATTTCTGTTTGGACTTCGTCCTCCTCTGTTTTATGAGGAATAAATTCTCATTGATATCAGGACTAGCGTCTTCCTGCTTTTTCCATTTCTTCTTCCTTTTAGCACCTTCCAGAGGCTCCTGCACATAGGCAGTCTTGCTGCCTGAGAAAGCCTGGAAAATGGACTTGTGACGAATTTTGCTGCCCTTAAATGCCTGCCTTTTACACCCTCTAGGGAAGTCCTCCTCCAAATGGTGGCTGATTTCAATATCACTTCTGTGCTTGCCTTCTCTGGGTTTCTCTGCCTGGGACATCTTCACCCTTTTGTGACACTTGCCACCTTTATGCTTCCCATGTTCTTTGCAAGGCTTGCTCTTTTCCTTATAGCTGTGCTCTCCATGTTCTTCTGCCTGCCATGGTGTCTCTGACTGTTCTGGCAGAAGGCCGGCGTCCTGTAGTTCTGTAAAACAGAGCAGTTTACTTCAATACCCATGCAGAAAACCTCAAACCTAGTGCCCAAACCATCACAGCTTTCCTTATGTAGTTATGAAGTTAGTTAGAAAAAAATCTATCTCTGATAGATTTTTTCAAGGTGGGTTTTTTTTTCTGTCAACAGACTAGAATCTTAACAAATTACAGTTTAATCCTCTTCCTGCTAGTTTACAGCATTTTTGATGTTAGTGGATTTTTCAGAATTAAAGCATCTGACAACACCCACCTAGTAGCTTTGATACAATAAATTTCCATGATAGACACGGATGAATAAAGTCACAAATCTTCTACTACTATTAGACTACCTGTTCAAATCCCTATAGCTTTTCTCAACACATGAAAATAATCCCACAATATTTCTAAAAGCAGCAAGCACAGAAGAAAGTATTTCAACTAACTGAAAGGCAGAAGGGATCTCCCAAAATAAACCGTACCTGCAATCTTTCTTTTTAATCTGTTCTCTCTTCTCTTGATCTTGTATTCATCATCATAGTAGTAGATGAATGGAGAAGTAGGGAACATGCTCCCATGCATCCGCTTTTCTGAGCACTCCTGCAAAACACATTTCAAGTCACTAGATGTGGCTGAGTTGCAATTTTCCTGGAAGGGAAATGGGTCAGATTCTGCAGGTGCTGGTCTGTACCTGTGGAGGATGTGGCCAGCAATTTTTTAAACACTGATAATTTTATTACCATCCAATAATCCTTCCTGTGCACACAGAAAAACAAGCATTACATGAGCCAAGCTGCAGTCCTCTCGCAGCAAATGGAAGGAATCCCATGTCTTCCCACAATTACTTCACACCTATAGCACTGACAGAAGCAGAGGACTAGAAGCAGGTGAGCGCTAGCTAAATACGAGGAAAACTGCAAACAGAGCTGTTGGATCTGTGGAACAGGGCTGTTCTGCCTACGGCCAGGCAGGTCCCCCCGCCACCTGCTTTTGCTGCTTCTCGCTGGCCCCTTCCATCTCCCAGCACAACCACATGCCTGGTCTCCTCAAAAGACAAATAATTCTAACTGCAGGGGAGCTCTTTTAATCCAGGGATCTCTCCTGGATCATTTGGGGGGAAAGCATGTGCAGAAATGGGGCAGACTGAAAGGGTGGGGTGGGCTGAGGGAAGGAGCGAGCAGCGATGAGAGGGCAGGGGCAGCATCCTCCCACACAGCCCACCTGCAGCCAGAATGGTGTGTCTGACTGTATGCAGTTTTCTCACAGATAAAAACCAAAAGCAAATCCTGCAGGAGTATGCTGTGCAAGCACATCAGATTGCAGGGAAGAGGAAGAGAGCCCTGAACAGTTGGCTGAGGTGAGGAAGGGGCTAGCTTTTGCATCACTTGCATGGCAGCCTATTTCCCAAACACTTGATTCAGGAATATGAATTTTTTGCCCGCTGTACACAAAATTTTAGCAATGTCTTGTGAGCCGGGCTAACTGGGATGCTTCTTATGGTTCCGTCTTTCTTTCAGGGTACCATGTGATATTAACTGATGCTTTCTTCTCCTTGTAAATTGCTTGTTACTTGTTGTGGTTTGCAATACCATCCTTCTACTTCTTGGATTCTACCCACACCTAGTGAACTCTAGGCCTTGCCGTTCTCGAGAAAGTGTCAGGAGCTTTCACTCACCCTGATGTCTCCACCACAAGCTAAGCAGCTTGCTTTCCTGCATTTGCTACTTCTACCACTCAGTGCCACCTCTAGCACGCCCTTTCCCTGTGTGTCCTCCTGCCTCCTCCCCTCTTTTTCAGAGGCAGAGTACATCAAAGATGCATTTCAGGTGTATTTCATATTTCTCAGCTTGTATTTGGCCTTTGCTTGGCTGAAATTAAATGAAGAATCAGGTTACTCTCTGTGGTGTCCTCTAAAAGGGTATTGTTAGGTTGTGTGACAACTGGCTTGTCTCCACATGCACGGAGGAGTGCAGATGAGCAATGGCAGCTTGTGGCTGGAGCCTACTCAAGTCTGAGGGCTCATCCTTACCCCACTGCGAAATCAGGCTGAAAGGGACCTAGGAGGGGGCATGTGAGTCCATCTGTCGCTTGAGGCCGTTCTCAGTAGCTATTCATCTGAGATGTGCATATCCTGGAAGATGACTAGATTTCACACTGAATGCCTTGAACAGCCAGCTATCGCCCCACAAAGAAACCTCCTCTCTCACCTTTCCCAGGTCCTCCATCTACCTCCCTCAGATTTAAGATGAGATAAAAGCGTAACAGAGAAATGACACTTCAAATACCTGTGTTTCACATGACTGAAACCTAAGAGTGGCCTTTAGGTAGGGCACAAAGCTGCCTGCCTATCTGGAATAAATGAAAGAAAATATTATCCCTAAACATTGCCAAAGAGGTTACTGAAAACAACATAGATTGGCTTTACAGAGGAGTATGCAAAGATACATTCATCCTCCTGTGATACCTGTGAAATGTACTGCTTGAGATCCTGCATCAAATCTAGGGCTTGCTCTGCAGGCACGTGGTCCGTTCATTATTTTTGTTTTGTTAATGCACTGACAGAGAAGCCTTAGTGAATGAAATGCACGTGCCACCCAAATCGGGGCTCCTCTTTTCCTCTCTATCTCCACTGCATTGATAAATCAGCTCAGCAATGTCCAACATGCACTTGGCTATATCCTTCCCTCTCAAGTAAGCTGCCACTGCTGCCATACACTGTGTACTGTTAAATACTCTTGGGATAGTCTTCAGTGCTGGAGGTATCGTACAGAGAACAGAAAGCAGAGCCTGCTACCAACCTCCAGAAGGAACTTTCTGTGTGATTGGCATACTGGGATGTGAATGCAAGGCACATCTGCAGATACCGTACAGTGCCTTATCCCTGCTGCCTTGAGAACTTGCTGCAGCCTGAATAACGCAGTGGGCTGTCCCTCATTAACTTACCCTCCCTGTTAACTTTCCTATGGGGATGCCCCTTAAAATGGCCACATCTTTGTTATGGACCATACGACACAATGTTTTGGATGTACAGACTGCTATGAAACGAACTACGATGTGAAGTCTACTGAAGAAAGTAAGATTTCTTGTCCTTAGTAAATCCTTGGTTTACATAAAAACATGACTGCCTTAATAAACAATACAGCAAATTCAGGAAACAACCGCCAGGTGTTAGATCCTCTGACAATCTATGTCTTAATTATTTCCATTTCTACAAACAACAAGAAGTGATCCACAATGACCTTCTTACTGGAACTGCACAGTTAACTCTGGGATGTAGCAAGTTTTTTGCTCTTGCGTCTGTTTTTGGGAAAGGTCTCCCTAGACTTCTAGCAAAGGAAAGGAATTTGAGGTGTTCCTAAACTACATTAAATGCTAACATGAAAGGACTGCAGTGAGAAGCACTGACTATGGTATGTCTATACAAAACTAACCCCACGCTCTTCTTCTTGGTCAGTTTGTTATTCCTCTGCTTTAACTGCTAAAAAAAGCAACAGAGCAGGGTTCTCAAGGCACAGAAATGTGAAAAATGTTAAGAGATGCTTGTCATCACAAGTAATTTTTACCTGCTTAAAAATATTTACGTTAAAAAAAAAACCCCAAACAAAAAAACTTTTTCCCCCGCTTAAATTATAGGCAGATCTTTCAAGGTCTGATAGCTGCTCACTGCATGAACTCAGGCACTGATTAACGACGTCAGTTTTCTTAGCCAGTGAGAGCTACAAATCTCAGATGCACTGCCTGTCCAGCTGGGTTGCTGTAAAGATGCACATGCAGGCTCCAGTCCAATTTCCTCAGCCATTCTTGGACAGAAGGTTTAGTCATTTGAGGGCAAATACTCAGTTATCATTACATAATCCAATGTGTGTCCTGGATGTTTTTCTGTGTGCATATAGAAAGATCTGGTATCTCTGCCCTTCTGTGTTGTTACTGACTTCTCCATTTCCATTCAGTCATTCCTCAGGCTATTTCTGCTCCTCATACGCTAGTGAAAATACTACCTTATCTTCTTTAACTTCGACAGCCATAAATGTTGTCCTTGAGTTGCTTTACTCCCGTACTGATTTTATACAGTTTCTACCTTTTCTATCCAAGTAATTACTATCAGCTCCTCCCACATATTTACTCATTATTTTTACAGCAGCCTTATTTGTATCCATGTATGGCTGCCTTCCTTGAATGCCATTTTTTGACAGTTTAGTAAAATGTTCCTTACCCATTGCTAGCAATCAGTCTCACTTCTTCTTCAATCCTCTCCCTCCAGTTTTTATCGTATATGCTCATTTTAGTGTCTGTACTACTGGCAGGGGCTTTATTCTGGTTTTGTTTAGCAGGATCAGTTTCAGTGCTGCTTTGGTAGGTTTTAGCAGCCCTAGTCCCAAACAGCAGGCAGACCAAGTTAGTTCGCTTGACTGTATCGCTGAGGTCTCACACTGCTGCTGCATGGGTAGCTGTGCTTTGAGCAGATGTCTCGCAGGTGAAGCCAAGGATTCTGACTCTTGTACCACAGCCAAGGCAGTGCCTGCACTCCTGCTGTGCCAGGGGTGACACTGGGCTGCTGGCACATGCTTGTCTCTTACCAAGCTTGGATGGCAACAGCTGCCTATTCCTGTCCCTTCCAACCCGGCTGTGCAGGCAGCAGCGTGTCCTGGATGTACGCGATGGCCTCAACGCACCACTCGAAGAGGAAAATCTTCACTTGTCTCCAAACACAGCTCAGCACTAAAAATCTTCCATTTATCTTTCAGCTCCGCCATGAGAAGATCCCAGCACACCTGCCCTACCTGCCCGACTGTTCCCCACAGGGATTAACTATTTAACTGAAAACTGCAGCAAGCTTTTAACGATAACATCTTCAGCAGTTGTAGTAGTTGACACATAGAGCACAAAGGAGAGAAAGAAGGAATTTGCTGTCTCTAAGCTGTAGGAAACTATAAACTTAACCCATCTAATGCACAAGTAACATTCATTTTCCAGAATGCTTGTGGCTCCTGGACTTACTCCATAAAAGAAAAGAACTAACATTTGTTTGGTGTTGCTATCTGCAGGTAGAGAGCTGCACTTGTCATGACAGGGGGCTGAAAAAGGTGATAAACATCAGCAAGCAATCCTAGAAGATGCGGCACACCTCCAGTTTTTACTGAAGCCACATAAGGCTCACGTTGTCTTCCTTAGCCAGGCTGTGTACCTTACAGAAGGATGATGTCAAACTTAATTCAGATGTTGAATGACACTAAGAAATTACAAATAAGGATCATCAAAAGCAGGCAGAAATGGAAAATTCCTAAAACAGGCATCTAAATTGTTGGGCTGGTTGTGGTGAAAAAACTTACATGATGTTGAACATAGCAGTAAGGCACTAATATTTCTTCCCATGAGCCAGGGGAAAAAAAAAGAAAGAAAAAAAAATAAAACAAGCTCTTTTCAGCAACTGTCTATTTTCCAATGAATATTCTCTCTCCCAGGCAGCCTCATTTTGATTTAGGGTTTAAAAAACAAATCAATAAACCTGCCAAGGAGAGATAGTAACTTTTCTTTTCCTCCATATCTTTAAATTAGATGGGTGAGATCACTTCATACATTGGTCTCCACTGACTGCAGCAATGTGGCAAAGTTACAAACATTTCATTAGAGTGGCCCTTCGTACAGCATTAGCTTGATTCTTCCACATCTTTTCTCCAACCACGCACCGTGGCAGAGATGAATTTCTACCCCAAGGATACACTCAACACTGAGGCAGAGACTGCTGAGACTTACATATCCAAAATGTCCTTTCCGGGAACAGTTGCAGCAGTACACTAGAGCAGAGCGCGCAGGGTGAGAACCGGCAGCCTTGATTGGTCCTGGCTTTGTCTAAAAGATGGAAATAGGCAAGAATTAGGTCTGGCAGTATTCTGAGTGCTGAATTAAAAATAAATTAAAACTACATAAATATAATTTTATTATGCTTAAATCAATACATTCCTGCTTGCTGTTGGAATATTAAGTTTGAAAAAGAAGCAACTCACTCATATTACTGTAATTTTGCAGAGCAAGGTTCAGCCTGAGCATCACAAATGAGGTGGGAAGAGGCATTCCCAGTATCTATTCCACCTGGCCATGTTATTTCAGCTCTGAATACAAGAAAATAGGCTGCTGATTTATCTCTCTCCCTCCTCCTTGTCTCCCAGCCCCCTCCCCCTCTCACAGATGCCCCACCATCCCCTGGGACGGACAGGGCCATCAGATATTGCATCCACCAGCTGGATAGGCACATTTGTGTATTGCTGAACTAGTTTCGCTTAAAGCAATACGGCAAAGATCTGATGGAGATACGGGGCCTTCACCCATTGCATTCCCAACCCTACACTTGCTTCCACCAGCAGTGCCCAGAAGCAGGCGTGCTCCAGGAGAACCTGCCAGTCCTTCCAAGAGAATAGGGGACCAGTTCTGCTCCCAGCAGAGGAGACGTGATGCTACGGTCCATAGCTGCTCTTTGGGCTTACATAGGACAATGGAAGATACAGCACGCTCCATCAAATTCGGGGGAACAGGCAGCTCTTTTTCTTTTCCCCATTTAGTACCATGAAGTGGAATATGTGAACGTATTTCCTATTCCTTTACTTTTCACACACGCAAGGACATTCATCTCCTGGAGAAGTAACTGCCACGGAGCCCATGCCTAGCAAGAGCAGGCACAGGTATGGACAAGGATTGCATGAATTCTGGCTAAAAAGCAGTGAGGCAAAAAAGCGACCTTATTACTTTCGGCATTGCATGCATTTCCTTGTCTCTGGTGCTAAAGGAATACAAAAGAGTGGCCTAGATTTCAAAGAAATTAGTAGTAGTTGGTAAAGCTCATTACAGGAATTGCTTTTTTC